>NC_062547.1:70574582-71174582 GCF_016906955.1 Phacochoerus africanus | reverse complement strand
CTGTGGCTGTGGCTGTGGCGTAGGCCAGTGGCTATGGCTCCGATTTGACCCCTAGCCTGGGAACTTCCATATGCCGGAGTGGCCCAAGAGATGGCAAAAAAAAATTTTTTTAATAAAAAAATAAATAAAAATAAAAATGTACAGTTCAAAAAAAAGTGTAGTGGAGTTCCCATTGTGGCTCAGCAGTTAATGAATCTGACTAGTATCCATGAGGATGTGGCTCTGATTCGACCCCTAGCCTGGGAACCTTCATATGCCTCAGCCCTAAAAAGACCAAAAAAAAAAAAAAAAAGAGTCATTCCTACTGTGGCACAAGTGGATCAGCATCTCTGCAGTGCCAGAAAGCAGGTTGGATCCCCTAGCACTGTGGGTTAAAAGAATCTGGTGTTGCCACAGCGCAGCTGCAGCTCAGATCTGATCCCTGACTCAGGCACTCCATATGCGTCGGGGCAGCCAAAAAAAGAAGAGGAAAAAAGTGTAAAGCTCAGTGGCTTGAAGTACTTTGATATTGTTGTGCAACCATCACCACCTTTCAACCCCACAACTCTTTTGATCTTGCAAAACTGAAACTCTGTCCTCACTAAGCACTAATTCTCCATCTCCCCCCCCCCACCGCCCCTGGCTCCCACCATCCTACTTCCTGTCTCTACGCATCTGACTCCTCTAGGGACCTCCTATAAGTGGAATCAGACAGTATTTATCCTTTTGTGACTGGCTTACTTCACTGAGCATCATGTCCTCAAGGTTTATCCCTGTTGTAGCAGGTGTCAGAATTAATTCTTAAGCTTTTCATTCAAACATAAAAAGAAGCAGATGGAAGCCTTGCAGTGCTTTGGAGGGAGCCCACTCCTGGTCACCCTCTCAGTCTTTGCCTGGCATCACTTCCTTCAGGAAGCCTTGCCTGAGCCCGGATGAGATTGGAATTCTCCCTCTGGCCTTCCTCTAGGATGTTGGGATTTTGTGTTATATTTTTGGGGGGGCGGGGGCATACCTGCCAGATCCTTAACCCACTGAGGGCCAGGATTGAACTCACATCCTCATGGATCCTAGTCAGGTTCTTAACCTGCTGAGCTACAACGGGAACTCCAGGATGTTATTTTTCTGTCTGCATTTCCATCAGACCCCTTGAAGTCAGGACAGGATCTGTGTGGCTGGAGGTGTAGCCAGGTTGGGAACAAGGATCCTTGTGGGCTCAGGGGCTTCCTAGCCAGAGCTATCAGGGCCAGAGACAGGGAGGAGGTCTTCCTCCACTGGGCTCCTGAGGGGCAATGAGTGAGTTCACTTCACCTTGCCCCCCCCTCCTCTCTTTTCACACCTGGGAAAACAGAGACCCAGAGGGAGCTGGACACCTGCCAGTGAGCAGAGCTTGAGGCTTGAATCGGGCTCCCCTTTGGGTGTAGGGGGGGTGTTCAGTCCTATCAGCCTCCCCTACCACCCTCAGAGACCCAGGCAAGCAGCAGCAGCAGAGCAGCCCCTCCTCGGCCCAGCAGGTGGTCAGGACAGCCCAGCCCACTGAGACCACAGGGCCCTCCTGATCTGGCCCCCAGCCTTTTTTGGGCAGTGGGGGTGGGGGTGGGGTCGGCTGGATTATATGGTAGTGTGATTTTTTTTTTTATAATTTATTTTTTTCCCCCACAGTACAGCAAGGGGATCAAGTTATCCTTACATGTATACATTTCCCCCTCCTTTTTTTTCCGATTTTTTTTAATTTTAAAAACGTTTATACATTTTTTGAAAGATTACACTTCTTTCAGTTACCACACAATGTTGGCTGTATTCCCTGTGTTGTACAATACATCCCTGTAGCCTGTCTTATACCCGATGGTTTGTTAGCCTCTCCCCTACCCCTATAGTGGCCTTCCCCCCTTCCCTCTCCCCGCTGGTAACCACTAGTTTGTTCTATCTGTGAGTCAGCTTTTTTTTTTTTTTTTGCCTGTTTGTTATGGTCATTAGTTTGCCGTATTTTTTTAGACTTCACATATAAGTGAGAGCTTATGGTATCTGTGTCTCTGATTTATTTCACTTAGCATAGAGCCCTCCAAGTCCATCCATGCAGCTGCAAATAGCAAGATGATGTTCTTTTTTGCTGGCTATCCCCTCTGCCTTTTGAGGCAGCCCAACCCCACCTTGCCCAGGCTGAAGGCCAGGGCAAAAGAACAACCCTTCCCAGAGGGAAGGCTGCTATTATTCCACAGGGTCATCATCCTTCAGGGAAGTGGCCTTCCTTGTAGCTTCCTGGTCAGTCTCCCCAGGCGTCAGTGCTGGGAGGGGCTGGGATTGGCAGAGGCCACGCAAGCAGGTTGCTGTCCTCCTCCTTCCCCTCACCCTGTGACTCCTCCTCCCAGCCAGCCCCTGCCATCCGTGAGCAGCCAGGGTGGGGGACAAAGATAGTGTAATCAGCGCCTGGCTGGTTCCATGACCATAAAATCAATCAACCTCCATTTCACTTCAAAGGAGACTCTGATTCCTGGGGGCACAAGATGCCCCCAGTGGGGAAGAGAGTTCTGGACCCTGAAAACTTCAGAGGCCAAAGAGGAAGGCCCAGGAAGCCTCTCCAGGGCCCAGGACAACCCACAGAGGCACAGGCTTGGGGCCAGCATCTGGGCCCCTCTGACCTCTGTGAGCTGGCCCCGACCCTCCTGGAAGCTGCCCTGAGCATTTCTGCACCCCTGGCCCTCCCACCTGGCCTCCTCCCGCTGCCTGATTCCACAGGGCTCCTATTTTCTTCCTCACTCACTCTCTCTCTTCTCCTGCCCATGGGGCATGCTCTGGGTGGCCCCACCGGGGTCACTGGATGTCTCACCCATTGCCCCATCCCATTTCCTCCTCATTCATGTCATTTGCATTATTTCCCTGCCAGAATTTCACGCATGAAGCCCATTTCTGCTGCCCTACCACCTGTGGCAGGCAACAGAGTGGCTCAGGGTACACAGGCCCTGGAGCAACTTCCTGGGTTCAAATCCCAGCTTCACCGACCACTAGCTGTGTGAGTTTGCACAAACAGGTTAACCCCTCCATGCCTCTGTTTAACCTATCTGTACAATGGGGGCCTTCCTCACAGGCTCCCTGTGAGAACAAGACCACTTAACCCAGATGTTACCCTTGAATGGGGCGTGGTACCTCCTAAGTGCTCAAGAAAAAATCAGTGCTCTTCTGTCTTGTTTTCTCTGAACTTGCACCTCCAAAGTAGGGTGCCCCGGGACAAACCCTGAACTGACGTGGGTCATCCCGTAAGATATGCATCATTTCCACCTCCCAGCTTGGTTTCCGGGGGAGGGATCCCTTTCCTATTAACTTGATGTGTGTGGGGAGCCTGGAATCAGGGTGGGAGCCAAGCGGAGCCAGAGTGCCCTTCTGACGTTGCGGGGAGAAAGCAGCAGCCCGGGCCCAGGACCTAGGACCAGAAAGCAGACCTGAGGGCTCAGCTCAGCCTCTTGGTTTCAAACAGCCATGCCCTGCCCCTGGCAGGACACACTGAGAAAAGGATAGAAAGTTTCTGAGGGGAAACTGGTGTTATCTGAAAAACAGTACTACTGCTCCGCCTCCTTCGAGTGTTCCCGCAGTCCGCTCCCTGGGCAGAGATGTCTGGAAAACAATGACTCATGTGCTGGACAGCCTCTGGGCCCACCAAGGCCACGCCCCTGGTCTCCTGAGCTGCCCCAGGAAGGATCCAGCATCCCCAGAGACCGGGCTGGGGCTGAGACTTCCCTGAAGCAGCTTCCTGCAGACATTTTTTATGTCTGTTTTCTGAGCCTCACTAGAGCAGAGGAGCCAAGGACCTCTTCTCCCTGGATATATAGGTTGCTCAGGTAGCATGGTCTTCAGGTGCGGCTGGATCCAGATGATGTCCTTGAGAATCTGCCTCTCCTTATCTCTTGGCTCTGCTTTCCTTTGTGACCCTTGGTTTTGGCATCATTCGCAGACTCCACCTGGAGACCAGGCTGTTGCCTGCAGCTCCAAACATATCAGCCATGCTGCCTGTAGTTTTGGAGTTTAGGGAAGAAAAAGAATTTCAGGAGTTAAGTCCCTGTGATTTTGATTGCATCACACATGACCTTCCCTGAGTCAGCCCCTGTGGCCAGGGGTGTGTGGTGTTTTGATTGGTCATGCCTGAGATCATCAGGGGTGTCATCTTGAGGACCAAGAGTTGAGAGTGGGATGGTTGCCCAGCACAATCAGGGTAGTATTATAGGCAAAGGAGGAGTGGACGCTGGGCGGGCAGGCACAAGGGATGCTCACCCTGGACCGAAAAACGTGCCTTAGCAATGCTGGGGAGGGATCCTGTCACTCTAAGTGTGGGAATCTGGAAAGGTTTTCCAGGGGAAAGGTCATTTGGAACTGGGCTTTGAAGGTTGAGTAGGAGTTTGCCAAGTAGCAGCATAGGGGCAATGCTGAACTGGGTTCACTGTGTAGTGAAGCAGGCACAGGCAAGAAGCTTGATTGTTATTCACATGTCCCATCTCTGTGTCTAGTGATGGTCCCTTCTGCCGGATCTGCCACGAGGGAGCGAATGGGGAGAGCTTGCTGTCTCCTTGTGGTTGCACTGGCACACTGGGCGCCGTGCACAAGAGCTGTCTGGAGAGGTGGCTTTCCTCATCCAACACCAGCTACTGTGAGCTGTGCCACACGGAGTTTGCAGTGGAGAAGCGGCCCCGGCCCCTCACAGAGGTACCCTTGGGAGCCTTGAGGTTGGAGTGGGCAGAGGGGAGGAAGACAGGCATGGGGCCAGAGAAGGGAGCTGCCCTGGAGGAATCCTGGTGGGCTGGGGAAGTGGCTTCTCTATGAGGAGGATCTCTCTCCTCTCCCCAGAGTCAATTCTGCTGATAGGGGTGGGTAAGGCAGGCCTGAGGTTCCAGACCTGACAGACCCTTTGCCCCCTTCCTGTTTTGGTCACTTCAGGTGACCCTAAAGCTGAGACCTAAGGAATGAGAAGGAGCCCCAACCTGGGGAAGGGCAGTCCTGGCAGAGGGCACAGCCATTGCAAAGTCCCTGAGGCCAGGAGGAGCTTGGTGTTCCTGACAGAGCCCATGTGGCTTGAGTGGAGTGATTTAGAGGAGGGGAGAGCCTAGAAGGAGAGGTAGTGGCCTTACTACATTTTGTGGGCCAAACCTGGAGCTTAAACTGTAGTCTGAGTGTCAACGGATCTGGGTTGAGACAGGTTTATTCCCAGGCCTGGTAGGAGCCACACAGCTTCCTAGAGCCCTGCTGGCCACTTGGGTGCCCTCTAGGCTCCTCCCTGCCTGGCTTGGCATTGGGCAGCTGAGAGCTGCAGGGCGATGAAGCTGGGGATTGGGTGATGTAGGGGCTCCTGGAAGGGTCCCTGGCTTCCAGAGGACCTGGGCTCTTAAAAGCACAGTGGGAGGAAGAGTCAGCCTGCCCGAACCCCGCCCCCCCAACTCTTTCTTTCATGCTCTAGCCTCCTGCCCCACTGCACTCTGTCTGGACCACACACTCCCACTCCAGTGCCTTTGCACGTGCTGTTTCCACAGCCTGGAGCGCCGTCTCCTCCATTCCTCGTGCTGCTCCTTCTGCTCATTTGGTTCTCTACGGTGCCACCTCCTCAGCAAAGCCTTCTCCGCCCTGATCATCTGCTGCGTGTCATGCCTCCCAAGATGAGCATGGAAGTTCTATATGGGCAGGGACTCTTTCCATTCCATTCACCAGAATTTTGTGATGAAGCCCATTCCTCTTGCCCCATCATCTGTGGCAGGCAGAGTAGCATGGCAGGCAGTGTAGCACAGTGGCCAAGAGCATACAGGCCCTGGAGCAAGGCTTCCTGGGCTCTGATGCTGGCTTTGTGGATGGCCAGTCATGTGAGTTTGCAGAAATGGGTCAGGCCCTCTGTGCCCTCAGTTTCCCCATCCGGAAAATGGGGCAGAAACGCCCCGCACCTGTCAGGGCCTGGCCTTTCCTGGTCTCAGTAAGTATTTGCGAGAAGGAAGGGGCAGAGGGAGGTGCCAGGCAGGAGGCTGGTTCTGCAGGGCCCAGCGATGAAGATGGGCATCAGCAGAGGGGGGCGCATGGCCTGGAGGTATCACCCACCACCCCTTGGTGGAGGCTCTTGAGACGGCAGGGCACGGTTCCCCTCAGCGGCTCCCCCCTCCCTTCTTCCCCACAGTGGCTGAAGGACCCTGGGCCTCGGACAGAGAAGCGGACGCTGTGCTGTGACATGGTTTGCTTCCTGTTCATCACACCGCTGGCTGCCATCTCAGGCTGGCTGTGCCTGCGCGGGGCCCAGGACCACCTCCGGCTCCACAGCCGGCTGGAGGCCGTGGGACTCATCGCCCTCACCATCGCCCTCTTCACCATCTATGTCCTCTGGACACTGGTGAGTGGTTTCCGGCATCTGGGAACAGTCAGGCCAGGGGTTTGACCAGTGGCTTGGAGTGGGGTGCCCTGCCTGCCTCTGCTTGTGGCTCTTGGGTGGCAGCGATTTCCGGCATTTATGGAGCTCCAGATCCCAAATCTGACCAAGGTCGAGGCAGCCAGTCTTGAGCCTGCTGCCCCAAGGATGCAAGGGCATGTGATCACCTCTACTGAGTGCAGGCCCCACTACCCACTAAGACTGGACTGAGGAGAGGGAGTGAGGTAGAGAGACACCAAAAGGCTGTGGGAGAAAGAGCAGGAGAGGAGCTCCCCTTGTGGTGCAGTGATTAACGAATCCGACTAGGAACCATGAGGTTGCGGGTTCCATCCCTGGCCTTGCTCAGTGGGTTAAAGATCCAGCGTTGCCGTGAGCTGTGGTGTAGGTTGCAGACGCGGCTCGGATCCCACGTTGCTGTGGCTCTGGTGTAGGCCGGCAGCTACAGCTCCGATTCGACCCCTAGCCTGGGAACCTCCATATGCCACGGGAGCGGCCCAAGAAAAGGCAAAAAGACAAAAAAAAAAAAGAGCAGGAGAATGAGAGAGAGAGAAAAAGTGACTCGGGTTGAGAGAGAATGTCTGTGGTGGGGGTGTTGGCCCTGGCTCCTGGCAGCCATGAGAACCTTGGCTCAGAGAAGAAACGTCCCCAAAGTCTAGACCCTCAGATGGAACCACTGTTATTTAGCTGTGGAGGTGTTCCCTCCTCAAGAATTATTTCCCAGCACATCCACCAGCAGATTCGTTAATCACAAATAAATCGTAGGTCGTGCTCTGCAGTCAGCTTGTTTTCACTTTGCTAATGTCCCTTCAAAAAACGGCAGCCACTCAAAAGCCACTCATTGTATGGATGTGCTGTATTTATGTAACTAATCCTTTTTGATGGACACTGGGATTCTTTACAACGTGTTTTTTTTTTTTTCCCCCTTTCCTTCTTCTTTCCTTGCCGTTCTAAACAATGTTTTGGGTGCCACCCGTGCAAATGTTCCCTGGAACTTGCTTGGTCAAAGAGTATGAACCATTGACATTTATTTGAGAAAAAAAAAAGTTTTTTGTTTTTTTTTTTTTAGTGGATCTTATTCATTAGAGCAGTTGAAGGTTTACAGCAAAATGGAGCAGGAAGCAGAGTTCTCAAAAACCCTCCCCTACTATCAACATGGCACCAGTGCCGTGAATTTATTCCAATCGATGAACCTACATTGACACATTATCACCCTAAGTCTATAGTTTACATTAGGGGTTCACTCCTCTTTTTTTTGGCCACATCCGTGGCATGAGGAAGTTCCCAGGCCAGGGATTGAAACTGCCTCACAGCAGCGACCTGAGCCATAGCAGTGATAACACCAGATCCTTAACCCACTGAACCACCAGGGAACTTCCAAGGGTTCACTTTTGGTTCAACTTGTGGGTTTAAGACAAATGTATAGGAGTTCCCACTGTGGCTCAGCAGAAACAAATCTGACTGGTATCCATGAGGACCTAGGCTTGATCCCTGGCCGCACTCAGCGTGTTCAGGATCCAGTGTGGCTGTGAGGTCGAAGACATGGCTTGGATCCTGAGTTGCTGTGGCTGTGGTATAGGCCGGTAGCTGCAGCTCTGATTTGACCCCTAGCCTGGGAACTTCCACATGCCATGGGTGCGGCCCTGAAAAGCAGAAAAAAAAAAAAAAAGCAAATGTATAATGTATCCACCACTAGAGTGGATACAGAGAATTTTCATTGCCCTGAAACTCGTTCTCTGTGATCTGCCTGTTCATCCTTCCATCCTTCAGCCCCCGGCAACCACTGATCCTTATACTGTCTCCATAATTTTACCTTTTCTAGACTGTTCTATAGTTGGAATCATGCAGTCTATAGCCTTTTCACATTGGCTTCTTTCTCTCAGTCATATGCATTTAAGGCTCCTCCGTGTCTTTTCATGGCTTGATAGCTCATTTCTTTTTAGCACCAAATACCATTCGGTTGTCTGAGAGTTCCCACTGTGGTACAGTGGTTTAAGGAACTGGCATCACCTCTGTCGCAGCACAGGTTCGATCCCCAGCCCGGGAACTTCCATAAGTCAGGAGTGCAGCTGAAAAAAGAAAACAAAACAAAACCCAAAAAATTCCATCGTCTGGCTATCCCACAGTTTATTTATTCACTCACCTACTGATGGACATCTTAGTTGCTTCCAAGTTTTGGCAGTTATGTGACCCATTGACACCTGGCCCCTTCCAAGAGGCTCTATCTGGGAGTTCCCTTCATAGCTCAGTGGTTAACAAACCTGACCAGGATCCATGAAGATGCAGGTTCAATCCCTTGGCTCAGTGGGTTAAGGATCCAGCGTTGCCACGAGCTGTGGTGTAGGTCACAGACATGGCTCAGATCTGGCATTGCTGTGGCTGTGGTGTAGGCCAGCAGCTACAGCTCTGATTTGACCCCCAGCCTGGGAACCTTCATATGCTGCCAGTGCAGCCTTAAAAAGCAAAAAAACAAAACAAAACAAAAAAAAAACAAAACCCAAGAGGCTCTATCACTTCACTGCCACCTTGAGAGACAGAAAGGGAGCTCCTCCCCCACGCCCACCCCCTGCTGCAGACCCTCTGCCTCTCCACTTTGCAGGGCCCTGAATGCAGTAGGGAGGTTCCCAGGGAGAGTAAATAGGTATTTGTGCACTGTCTTTGTGCCAAGTGCCTGGACTTCTGGAAGCAGGAGCCTGGCCCTGGTTTGGGTCAAGGCAGGTGCCTCAGGGGCCCAGTTTTCTGCTCTCAGGGTGGGTAGAGGCTGGCTGGTGGCTGGCCCTCCCTCCCATCTCTGCCATGCCCCACAGGTCTCATTCCGCTACCATTGCCAGCTGTACTCCGAATGGAGAAGGACCAACCAGAAAGTGCGCCTGAAGATCCGGACCTCCGATGGCTCCGAGGGCACCCAACACTCCCCGCTGGCCGCTGGACTCCTGAAGAAAGTGGCAGAGGAGACACCTGTGTGAAGGCTGGGCTGGCAGGACCAGAGGCAGCTGGCAATGCCCTGGAATTTGGAAGGACAGCCACGGCCTGACCCTTCCTGCACGGCCAGAACGCTTCTTAGGCCAAGAGATGCCAAGCAGAGCCGATTCTGTGATCCCGTGTGAAAACAGCGTCAGATCATCTTGCACTCTCTTGTACTTGAGGAGGATGGATGGATGTGGTCTCGAGCTACGGATGGACCAGGCACCCTGATCTCATTCTGAGGTCCACCTACTGGGCCAGCAGCTGTGGCCAGAGGCGAGCTGAGAGCACCTACTGGGCCGGGAGGTTCTGCAAGCTTCTTGCACTTTTCCGCACCTGGCAGGCTCACTTTCCTGGCACCCTTGACTTTATAAAGTTGCACACCACATTTCAAAAACCCACCCTGGAATGAATAAAAGGAGCCCTTGCTGGACAAAATGGACTTGTCAGTCACATGTTTCCGAGGCCTCAAAATGGGACCCTGGGACCCAGGGGAGGCAGGGACCACACAGGTAACAGAGCAACAGCAAATGCTCTCGGCTGGTTTGAGGGATCTGTTGTGAAACACAGGGCTAGAAGCAAAGGCTGGATTTTCAAAGGAAGAGCAGGTAGCAGGGCCATGTATTAAATGATTTAAAATAAACATGAGAAGCATAGTTTCCACTTATTGCCTCTACCATTGGCAGGACACCATGCTGGGTCCTTTACACTAATAAACTAATACTCACCCTTACCCCTTACCTAGGGTCACCCTGAAGGGGTGCCCAGTTCTGAGCCTTAATGGACATCTTCCCTCCGACCCTCACTACCATTCTCAGTGGGAGGAATGGCTACTACCTCCATCTTACAGATGAGAAGACTGAGGTCCAAAGCAGGGAAGGCTCCATCTAGGGTCCTACAATGCTAGGAAGTGGAGTTGGGGCTGACCCCAGGTCTGCCTGGCCCTGGGGCTGAGCTTTGTGTGTCCCCTTCCAAGAGGACTCAGGAAAAGAAGCAGAATATGGTCATGCTAATGACAGCATCCCCTTCCTGAGCACTTTCTGAGCTTTTTACCCTTGAGGGCATATGGAGCAACAACAGATCCCAGCCCCATCTTTGACCAACACGGTAATGCCAGATCTTTAACCACTGAGGGAGGCCAGGGATCAAACCCATGGGTACTAGTTGGGCTCATCACTGCTGAGCCACAATGGGAATGCTCTGCCTCGGACCACTCAGGGCATTCCTGAGAGATGGGTGCCAGGGTTCCCTTATTAATCCCATTTGCAGATGGGCAAACTGAGGCTCAGAGCCTTGGGCTCACTCACCTGAGTTTGCATATCCATCAGGGCCTAGTACAGTGCCTGGCTGGTCTGTTGTTTTGTGAAGGAATCTCTGTCTGTGGAGTTCCCATTGTGGCTCAATGGAAACGAATCCGACTAGAAGCCATGAGGTTTCGGGTTTGCTCCTTAGCCTGGCTCAGTGGGTCGGGGATCCAGCATTGCCATGAGCTGTGATGTATGTCACAGATGCGCCTGGACCCAGTGTTGCTGTGGCTATGGTGTAGGCTGGCAGCTGTAGCTCTGATTTGATCCCTAGCCTGGGAACCTCCATGTGCCATGGCTGTGGCTCTAAAAAGCAAAAGAAAAAAAGAAAGCATAGTTGGTTTACAATGTTGTGCTATTTCTGCTGTACAACAGAGTGACTCAGTTATACATCTATATACCTTCTTTTTTTTAATACATTCATTCTTTTTAATATTCTTGTTCATCAGGGTCTATGCCAGGAAATTGGATATAGTTCCTCGTGCTGTGCAGAAGGAACTTGTTTCTAATAAGCTGTTTATAGCAAGTTTTCAATATGGGGTGTGAGGTGAAGCAAAAATTTTTTTTTTTTTTTTTGCTTTTTAGAGCCTCGCCTGCGGCATATGGAGGTTCCCAGGCTAGGGGTCAAATCAGAGCTACAGCTGCCAGCCACAGCCACAGGCACAAAGGATCTGAGCCACATCTGTGGCCTGCACCACAGCTAATGGCAACGCCAGATCCTTAACCCACCAAGCTAGGTCAGGGATCAAACCCGCATCCTCATGGATGTTGGTCAGGTTCTTAACCTGCTGAGCCACAACAACAGTAACTCCCCCTGCTGTTTTGTTTTCGGACTCCTCTCCCTTATTCTGACAGACTGCTGTGGACTCCTCTGCAATTTTTTTTTCTTTTTCTTTTTAGGGCCACACTTACAGCATATGGAAGTTCCCAGGCTAGGGATCAAATCAGAGCTGCAGCTGCTGGCCTATGCCAGGGCCAGAGCAACGCAGGCTCCTAGCTGTGTCTGCAACCTACACTACAGCTCATGGCAACACTGGATCCTTAACCTATGAAGGGAGGCCAGGGATTGAACCCACATCCTCATGGATCCTAGTCAGGATCATTAACCACTGAGCCATGAAGGGAACTCCCTCTTCTGCAATTTTTGAGCCCTGTGGGACAAGGGAATTCAGAGATTTGTGAGGCTTTGGCTTCTTCTGGACCAGGACCCCTTCTGGTCTAGAGAGATCTCAGAGGGAGAAAGGTAAATTGAGATCCCAGTGGGGCCATGGGAAAAGGGTTGGTAAGAACAGAGGATTTTAGGATTGTGATGATCATTGTACAGCTATAGATGTAATAAATTCATTGAGCAATAAAAAAAATAAAGTACCTAGGGGGAAAAAAAAAAGAACAGAGGATTTTAGTAGATCAGAGATTTTAGGAGGGGAGGGGCTTGCAGAGGGCAATTGAAGGAACCCTGTGAGTCTGAAGTTTGGGAAGTCAGTGGGAACGGGAGCTGAAAGGAGAGGTGGGGCCTAGCCTCGGATCAGGCTGGGCTACTGGGTTTATTCTCTGGGACTGAAGTTCTTAATCCACTCAGAATACCAGCCCAAATTAAGGGTTTTATTTGGAGGAGGGTGCGGCAGGTGGGATAGTCCCCCAGAGTCGAAGGAAATGTAGTTATTCAGTGAGAGGGAGAGGAAAACAAAACATCTCTTCCTTTGTGAGCTTAGAGTTTGGTGGTTAGGTGGGAACTCATGCAAGATCCAGTAAAGCATTTCAAAGTTCCAGATAGGGGTGGCTTCTGGGGAAGGGAGCCAGAGGGACCCAAGATCAGGCAGCAAGGACCCCACCATTTCTTCCATTATGTGATTTCTATCACGTTTGGCTTCTTGCTTTTTCATTCACTCAGGAAACGTGCATAAGCACATACTAAGTCTCCAGTCATGCGTTTGGCTGTTAATGGATGGGTTCGGTGAGAGGGCTCTGCATCCAGGAGTTCTTAGAGCGGTGGGAGATAGGTCGGATAGAGCCCAGGTATTCTTGGTGCAGGATACTTGCTTAGAGAGAGCATTTTGCACATCTGTCTTACTGCCTGGCCCTTCAGTGTCCTACCCTTGCCTGGCTAACTCGCTTATACCCTAGTATAGTATTTCGCTGCCCTTCTGCCCCACCTCTGTTTACAGATACCTTGGAGTTACCGGGCCCGGGTAGGGAAATGGAAGGATGCCTTCCCTGCCAGACCTCGAGAGCGGATGGTGAATCCAGGAGGTGCCAAACGCGAGAATGAATTAACAGCTGATGGTCCGCGCCTGCGCGCGGCGGGGGGCGTGGCCCGGGGCGTGAGGGAAAGAGGCCGGAGGCCGCCGCGGCGCGCGCAGGCGTTACTGGTCGCGCCGGGTCATGTGAGCGCGCAGGCGCAGCGCCGCGCAGCCCGCTCGCTCACACAAAGCCCAGACGCGAAGAAAATGGCGGCAGGGGTCGAAGCGGCGGCCGAGGTGGCGGCGACAGAGCCTAAAATGGAGGAGGAGAGCGGCGCGCCCGGCGTGCCGACCGGCAACGGAGCTCCAGGCCCGAAAGGGTGAGTATCCTATGGCTTCTCTCAGGCCGGGCACTTTCACGGCGGCCGGCGGCAGCTCCGTTAGGTCTGTTGGCGGCCTTCTCCAGGCGCGGCTTTGGCCGGGCCTTCCCGGCAGGGTCTGCCGAGAGTAGGGGCGTCAAAGACTGTGAGAGGTGAAGCTGGGCGGCCCCGGGAGTGCCTTCAGGACCGCTCCCTCCTCCCATGCTTCGGCTCTCAACTTCTCCGGTCCCTGTAGGCCGGATCCGACCCTGACGCCGAGGCCTCAGGCCCAGACTTGCGTGCGGGGATAATGGCGCGCGGGCGCAGAAGCCGACCAGTCTGAGAGCCCGCGACCCGCTGGCCTATCGGATGACCTTGGGCGCGTGGTTTCGCATCCCTTCCCTATCGCCCGGGGTCTCAGTTTCTCGATCCGTAAAGTGGGGGGAGGGGAGGGGAGGGAGTGCGCACGCAGAGCTTTGCGCGCGGTCAGTCTGGGTAAACGGTAGCAGAGGCGGGTAGGTACCGGGAAGGACCGCGAGGTCGGCTCGGGGCGCCTCCTCCCCCCGCCTTCCCCTCCCCCCCCTCCCGCCCCCGCCTCGCGGGAAATGCCTTGGTCGGAACCGCCCCTTGCTCGACGCTCAGGCGCAGGCTCAGGTCCCTCACCTCCTTTCCAGGTGCGCAGTAGGTATTTGTGAAGAGATGGAACCGTTTGTTCTTCAGTGTTCAGCCGTAAAAACAAAGTGTAGGGAATAAAAGGGAAACATCCTCTTCCGTGTTCCAGAAGGTTTTCCATCATTAGGCGGATTCACCCAATCCAAACTCCGTCACCTTTTCGAGTCCTGTTTGAGGCTCTTTCTTGGGTCCTTGGTATTTAAGGTTTTCTTAACACTTTAAAGTAACGTCTTGTGTTCTCGTGAACCCCACTGTGATTACAGCCTCTGAAAGATGCGGAGAGACGTTTTGGCCCTGACCAGCAGCTGTGGGGGGAGGAGAGGGGAAGCCTGGGTGCGCATTTGATTTCCCATGCACGTTAAAAAAAATTATTGGGGGGTGGGAATTGTAACATAAACCGAAGGTGAAGTTTACAATTTTAATCATTTTCAAGTGTACGATTCAGTGGCATCAAGTGTGTTGGCGGTATTGTGCAGCTATCACCAGTGTCCATGTCCAGAACTTTTTCATCATCCCAAACAGAAACTGTAGCCATTAAACAATAACTTCCCATCTCCCTCTCTTCCTGGTTACCTGTGTTAGGCGTTCTGTCTTTTCTGAATTTGTCTTTCCACAAGTTTTTAATGTGCATCATTAGAGTTTGTGGGAAGTAAAAGTGAATGTAGTTAAAGAACTTTGTTAATAAACACTCACTAAATACTAGCCATGTTGCTAAACTTGGGGGTGGGGGACAGAATACCATGGTCCCTGGAAATAAAGAGAAAGTATTCCCAACCCTTTATTATTGAAAGCTCTGGAAAGGGCCATGTTCATCTAGACTTTTTTCATTACCTAGTAGGGAGCCTAGTAGGATTTTTGAGGGTTGTATTTGGAAGCCTTTAAGATACATTTGATTTCCTTTTTTTTTTTTTTCTCCTATCAAAGCAGTTATCACAGGGTGGAGTGCTGCTAGAACTGTATTAGCTGAGAAGTTATCAGTTACAGATTTTAACATCTGGGGTACATTTTTCAACTTTCCCATTTTCTACTGTCCATTTCAAAATAATCATATTGTGACTTTTATTTGACAAACATAACACATTAGAATCTGAAGGTTTTCAAGACAAAAGAGCTCTAGTTGAAAAGAATCTCAATCTGGGACTGCTTAACAGAGAGTATTTTAGGAAGTTAACAACACTTAGATCTTGTAGGGCCACTGGAAAACTGGTTTTTGTTTCCCTTTTTTTGCATTATGAGGCTTTTGAAGTAGAACTCTTTAAATTTTATTATTATTATTTTTTGTCTTTTTATGGCTGCACCTGCGGCATATGGAAGTTCTCAGTCTGGGGTTGAATCAGAGCTGCAGCTGCCAGCCAACACCACAGCCACAGCAGTGGGGGATCAGAGCTGCATCTGCGACGTATGCCACAGCTCACAGCAACGCTGGATCCTTAATCTACTGAGTGAGGCCAGGGATGGAACCCACATCCTCAGGGATTCTAGTCTGGTTCTTAACCTGCTTGGCCACAGGGCAACTCCCCAAACAGAGGTCTTTAGAAAATGAAGCCCATGCTCATAAGGGGAGGCTAATGAATATTTTTGTATTAAGGTAATTGTGCTGTGATTGAGGTAAAAGGAGTTAACCAGGTATGGGTATGAAGGGGCTCCCCTCCCCCCCCAACTTGTTGGGGTATGGGCAGGAGATGTTCTTCCAGGAGGAGGAGGAGGATGAAAGATGATGGGGAAGAGTCAAAGAGGAGTGTCCAAAGACTAGGGATTTTGATAGATTCTTTGCAAATTTATAAAGAACTGAAACTGCTGGAACACTGGGGGCCAGCTGGTGGGCAATGAATTCCAGGCTAAGGCATTTAGATTTTTATCTTGAAAGCCTTTGAGGGATGGGAAGTGAGTGAAACTAGGTTATTTTTACCTTTGTCTCCATCAGGAGTGGAGTGTGCTGTAAACCTAAAAGGCAGTGGGATAGCAAGCTTGATGTGGACCCCCACATAAGATCGCTTGTTTGCAATTCCTTTTCTTCAGAGGAGGATTTGTTTTATTTTGATGAGAAATCTATTCCAGCTAAAGTAAGTCAAGATTCAGAGTTAGAGTATATTTTAGTTAAGGGGTAAAAGCATTTATTTTAGAGGAATATTTAAGATTCAATTTAAAATTTTTTTTAATTAAAAAAATAAAGATTGGACCATACTCTTTTTTTTTTTTTTTTTTGACATTTCTAGGGCCACTCCAGCAGCATATGGAGGTTCCCAGGCTAGGGGTCTACGCCAGAGCCACAGCAATGCCACCGCAACGCGGGATCTGAGCCGAATCTGTGACCTATACCACAGCTCACGGCAACGCCGGATCCTTAACCCACTGAGCAAGGCCAGGGACCGAACCCGAAACCTCATGGTTCCTAGTCGAATTCGTTAGCCACTGTGCCACAACAACGGGAACTCCCTGGACCATACTCTTAAAAACCAGTGATTTAACCTTCTCCACTTCTAGATTAAGCTTGTGACTGAATCAGAAAACTAAAAAATGAATTGGCTATTTTATTTTATTTTATTTTAGTCTTTTTGCCGTTTCTCGGGCCGCTCCCACGGCATATGGAGGTTCCCAGGCTAGGGGTCAAATCGGAGCTGTAGCTGCCAGCCTACGCCAGAGCCATAGCAGCGCAGGATCCGAGCCGTGTCTGCGACCTACACCACAGCTTACGGCAACGCCGGATCGTTAACCCACTGAGCAAGGGCAGGGATTGAACCCGAAACCTCATGGTTCCTAGTCAGATTCGTTAACCACTGCGCCACGACGGGAACTCCTGAATTGGCTATTTTAAGAATAAAAATTTAGTATACATTCCTGGGGAGGTAATGTTAGTGTTACTGCTGTTTTACAGTCGAGAAAAACATTAACAATTTAGAAACCATAGGTTAAGGAAAATGACCCAAAGTGTCTGGGGGAGACCATCTTGACTCCAAAGCCCTTGCTGCTTCCACAATACCACCGAGGTATTACTAAACACAGTTATTTGAAGCGGTTTGTGTTTTGTGCTTTTTGTTTGTTTTAATTTAAACCAGATTCTCTGTTCTTTGTAGTGATTTGAGTGTTTGCTGAAAACCAAAGTGATTGTATACTTGATAAAAATAATTTTGAGACATAATAGATTGTGAGCTCAGGATTAGAATGGGAGCCCTGGATTGCTTGAATGCATGCTGCCTGCTCCTAGGTCTTTGCTCTCATTTTGATATTTGATTTTATTCATGGATAAGCAAGGAAATATTAGTCTGCAGATTAGGTTGCTTGTTTCATTTAAGGGTTCTCAGATAGGTTCTCCCATTATCATGTTTTGCAGTCATAGAGGTGAAAGCTGAATTGCTCTTTTGGTAGCCTATAAGGAGTAGAATACCTAGGTTTCCTCAGCCATGGTCCCACTGGGCTAGTTTTTTTTTTATTGTTGTTGTCTTTTTGCCTTTTCTTGAGCTGCTTCCACGGCATATGGAGGTTCCCAGGCTAGGGGTCTAATCGGAGCTGTAGCCACTGGCCTATGCCAGAGCCACAGCAATGCGGGATCCGAGCTGTGACTGCAACTCACACCACATCTCACGGCAACATCCTTAACCCACTGAACAAGGCCAGGGAACGAACCCGAGACCTCATGATTCCTAGTCGGATTTGTTAACCACTGTGCCGGATGGGAACTCCCCACTGGGCTAGTTTTAAAGCCTGATCAGTATGTGCAATGGTAGAAGGCTAGGAGTGAAATCACTCTCTCCAAAAAAATTCTTTGTACAGAAATATATCATTGCCGTGGTTAGTGTGCCAAGCTTCTCCTTTAAACCTGTGTGTGGATAGTAATCTCCTTTCACAGAGGAAGGAACTGAGGCCTAGCAAAGAGCTGGAAACTTTGGGCCTTCAGACTATATGTGTGACCTTACCTCTTAGTCACTTGTAGTGCCACTCCCTTAGATACTCACCTAACTTCTACCTAGCTGCTGTTTTTGCATATGAAAGTCCCCAGGCTCTGAGTTAAATTGGAGCTGTAGCCACTGGCCTATGTATGCCACAACAAAGCCAGATGGCTTAACCCACTGAATGAGGCCAGGGATCAAATCTCGTGGATACTAGTCGAGTTTGTTACTGCTGAGCCACAACGGATACTCCCCAGGCTGCTTTTTGTTAGGCTGATTGTTGATTCTCTTAACATGAGCTACCATGGATACAGGTTATGCTGGTTTTGCTAGTGAAGAACCAGAGAGTACAGAGCTTGAGTCACATAGGTAGTTAAGTGGTGGACCTGGATTGTGCTATGAATAGTGCTCTCCACATCTTAAATGCATTAGAGGAGCTCAGGATTGAAAGGATTTCTGTGAAGAATCATTTTACATAAGGGATAGTTCTCAAGGGAGTTCAGGGGTAGGGGTATGTTTTCCCTCGGGAGATGTAATCAGGATTTCATGGTATTGGGATTGTCATTTCAAACTATGCTCTGATTGAAAAACCCTGAAAGTAATGAGTATTATGGATGAGAATGCCATGGAGACTTAAGAGGGGGTAGAGATTCACTGTTTTACAGAGTGAATGTAGCAGTCCTTTGTTGGATAGGCACTCAGATCGGTTTTCTTAGTTGGAGCAGTGACATGGTAAATTATCAGTTTTCAAAGAAACCAATCAGTGAAACAATTCCAAAGCCATATTAAACATAATCTTATTTTAATGACTTGGAAGTTTTGAACAGATTTTAGGCTTATCTTTATTGATGTGTTATGAAATAGGTTGACAGAATGTGAGAAAAAGTTTTTAATAAATTGGGTCTATTTAGAACTTTAGGTAGATGATTGGGTGCCAGAAATAGATGGAGTATTTATTGGGAATTGTGAGACAGTTAGCAAGGAAAATATTAGTAATGTTAGTAAGACCTTTAGCAGGCCTAGGTAGCTTCAGTTTCTTTGAAAGATTACAAATTTGTTACTTTATGTAGAAGTTGCAAGTCAGATTATATTGGGGTTAGGTTTGAAATTAAACATGAGTAGAAACTTAAAGAAAAACTGTTGTATAATTTGCATAATAAACTGTACAAGTTGGAAGTGTACAATTTGATACCCTCACTGAATGGGAATAATAAATAAATCTATAACCCTGAGAAGTTTTTGCTGCCCCTTGGTAATCCTCTAAGTCCTTCTTTCCCCCATCCCTAGGCAAAGATGCTTTGCTTTCCATGGGTATGCATCAGTGTTCTCAGTGGATTTCTTTCTTTCTTTCTTTCTTTCCCTCTCTCTCTCTCTCTCTCTCCCCCTCTCCCTCTCCCTCCCTCCCTCCCTCCCTCCCTCCCTCCCTCCCCTCTCTCTCTCTCTTTTTCTTTCTTTCTTTCTTTCTTTTTTTGTCTTTCTAGGGCCATAACCTTGGCATATGGAGGTTCCCAGGCTAGGGGTCTCATCAGAGCTGTTGCCGCCGGCCTACGCCAGAGCCACAGCAGTGCAGGATACGCACCGCATCTGTGACCTATACCACAGCTCATGGCAATTCTGGATCCTTAACCCACTGAGCAAGGCCAGGGATCAAACCCTGCTACCTCATGGTTCCTAGTTGGATTCGTTTCTGCTGCACCAAGACAGAAACTCCTGGATTGATTTCTTTTTTCCCTACAGGGGACATTTGAAAGTGTCTTGGAGATATTTTTGATTTTCATCTTTAAGTCTGAGGAATGGGGCTGCTACTGCCATCTTAGGTAGAGGTCAGGGATGCTGAACATCTTACAGTGAGTGCACAGGGCAGTTTCCCATGGCAAAAGGATTATCTGGCCCAAAATGTCATGTTGAGATTGAGAAAACTTCCCACAGATGAGTTTGCGGGATTGGATTTTCTAAAATACAGGTATTTATATGATGAAATCATACCATATGTATTCCTTTTTTTGGTCTGGTTTCTTTGAATATAATTATTACAAGATTCTTCCAAAATGAATGTATTGATCATTACTTTTTGTTGAGTAGTATTTCTTTTTCTCTCTCAATCTTTTTTTTTTTTTTTCCTTTTAGGGTCGAACCTACAGCTTATGGAAGTTCCCAGGCTAGGGGTCAAATTGGAGCTGTAGCTGCTGGGCTACGCCACAGCCACAGCCATGTGGAACTGAGCCACATCTGACCTACACCTACACCACAGGTCATGGCAGTGCTGGATCCTTAACCCATTGAGCAAGGCTGGGGATGGAAGCTGCATTGTCGGGGACACTAGTCTGGTTTGTAACTCGCTGAGCCATGATGGGAACTTCCTGTTGAGTAGCATATCAACATGTGGATATACTACAATTTATTTATTCATGTATCTGTTAGTAGTCATTTAGATTTCCCGTTTTGGGATAATTTGCGGTATTTAGTTAGGATAAAGCAATTTTTTTTGTCAATGTAGGTAAATTATAATCTACCTGTAAAAATGTATTTCTGAAAGGTTTTCACAGTTAAGTGCTACATATATTTTAGGGCTGGCAGACTACTCGCCTAATTTTATCCAGAAAATAAGGGAGAAAAGTGAATTGAACTTTTTCAAAAACGTGCTTTTCTTAAACTGTCATCATTTATACTTGAATGTGTATAATGTGAGGTTTCTTTGAGGGTGATTCTCTACAATTCTGTCAAGAATAAGGTTGATGTTGATTATTAGATTTATGAAATGGTCAATTTTTTAAGAAGCTGGAACTACTGAGATAGTTCTTAAGTCTTTTACTTAGGAGGAAACTTCTCAAGAGAGAGGAAATGTTTAGCCATAGAAAGATTTGGGTATAGTAGTGCTGTGCTCACACCTTGGGCATAATTTATATGAGCTGCTTTCTTGATGGCGAGCCATGTTATGCTCATGCCTGGCCCATGAACTTCCATATGCCGTAGGTGTGACCATTTAAAAAAAATTATTCTGGAGTTCCTGTCATGGCGCAGTGGAAATGAATCCGACTAGGAACCATAAGGTTGTGGGTTTGATCCCTGGCCTCTCTCAGTGGGTTAAGGATCTGGCGTTGCTCTGAGCTGTGGTGTAGGTCACAGATACAGCTTGGATCTGGTGTCACTGTGGCACTGGCATAGGCCAGCAGCTGTAGCTCCGATTAGACCCCTAGCCTGGGAACCTCCATGTGCCTCTAGTGCGGCCCTAAAAAGATAAAAAAAAAATTATTCTGACAAGGGGCCCATGACACAGTAATGGTTCCATCCTATGTTTTCATAGACTGCTTAGCATGCCTTTAAAGTTAGAAAATGTATAAATAATTACAGGCCAAAACAGGTAACAATATGTCTAGGCCGTATTCTGCCATGCACTGTTATTACTGTTAAGAATAAGCTACCCAGTCTAACCATAGAATCTGGGGATTTGGCTTGGGGTTTTTTTGGTTTGTTTGGTCTTTTATGGCTGCACCCAGGGGATATAAATTCTCAGGCTAGAGGTTGAATTGGAGCTGTAGCCACATCATTTCTGAGCCCCACTTGCGACTACACCACAACCAGATCCTTATCCCACTGAGTGTGGCCAGGGATTGAACCCGAATCCTCATGGATGCTAGTTGGAGTCTTAACCTATTGAGTCGCAACAGGAAGTGCAGAATAAATATATATATATATTTATATATATACATATTTTTTTGTCTTTTTAGGCCTGCACCTGTGGCATATGGAGGTTCCCAGGCTAGGGGTTGAATTGGAGCTGCAGCCGCCAGCCTATGCTACAGCCACAGAAACGTCAGATCCGAGCTGCATCTATGACCTGCACCACAGATCACAGCAACTAGATCTTTAACCCACTGTGTGAGGCCAGGGATTGAACCCTCAATCTCATTGTTCGTTTGTGCTGTACCACAAGGACAGGAACTCCCCCAGAATAATGTTTTTTAATGCAAATCGTAGACTATTTGTGTTTCAAAAGGAACCAATTATCTTAAAATACACTCTTACCCACAGACCCTTGGCAGGCCCTTGAGAAGTAAATGGATGAACATTTTATGAATTAATGGCAACACTCTCCTCATCTGCTGAGAGTAAGAGGTTCCTTGGCAAATACGGTTTTGCCAGATTGGTGCAGGCCTTTCACATGGAGTAGATAGGTGGACTGCTTGTGTTGTGCAGTCAGCCTGAGGAGGGTCTTTTGTAAGCTTGGGTAGGCAAGGGTAAAGAATTCTCGGAATCTGGGGCTTTATGTGACCATTACCCTCTCCTTACACATACATCCACTAGCCTATATGAAGGAGGTCTGTTTATTGCATGTTGGTATAGTTCATATCATGGAGGAAGTTGCTTTCCCTAGTTTTGCCTAGGATGATAAAGTGTACTGGGTTACCACTTGGCATGCTTGTGTATATGAGGGACCAGAAAACAAAACAAAACACTTTGGGGACTATAAAAAGTTGCTAATGTTTATTTTTCCAAGTACATTGAAAGAAAGTACTGCAGCTACCATTTATGTTTGAACACTATGCCTCCACACACAAGGAAAACATATCCTAGAATAAAGATCAGCTCTTTAGTTTTAAAAAGGTGTTGTTTGTGGGTTTTTTTGTTTTTTTTTGTTTTTGGTCTTTTTGCTATTTCTTTGGGCCGCTCCTGCGGCATATGGAGGTTCCCAGGCTAGGGCTTGAATCGGAGCTGCAGCCACTGGCCTACGCTAGAGCCACAGCAACGCGGGATCCAAGCCGCGTCTGCAACCTACACCACAGCTCACGGCAACGCCGGATCGTTAACCCACTGAGCAAGGGCAGGGACCAAACCTGCAACCTCATGGTTCCTAGTTGGATTCGTTAACCACTGCACCACGACGGGAACTCCTGTTTGTTTGTTTTTAATGTAAGTCATCAGTTCTGTAATTTTGGCAGCTTTTGGATTTTGTTCCGTTTATGTCGTGGATCCCAAAAGTCTTTCCTAAAATCTGTGGTTTGAGAGTCCTTGGATACCCAACACTCAGAAAGCAGAAAGTGTTGGACTTAGTGGCCTGAGAGGAACTTTCTTTGGCTACTGGCTTCCCATCTGTTCCTGGTCAGCTCTCACAGGTGTCTCCCTGTGGTCAGAGGGGGCTGGGCTTGAGTAGGTGGTTCAGGGAACAGCCTCACTCAGCCAGTGCAGTGCCTTGTCCTGCCTTTGCACGCACTGGTCAGGTCCTATTCTGTGGCCAGGGCTTCCAGCCCGATGTCTGGTTCTCTGCTTTGGAAGTCTGTACTTCTTACGAATCTTTCTTTCTGTCCTATTCTTAAGTCGCATTTGTACCTGTAGAACTTAGAAATGAAATGTTACTATATGGAGGCACTTAATACACTGAAGAGTACTACAGGAAAGGCCATGCCAAAAAAATTCAACCCTTCTTTGCCAAAGGTGGGATTGTTTGCATGCTGTCTTTTCCTCCCAGACTTGCTTACACTTGAGTTTTCCTATCCTCAAAGTAATAGGGTTGAATAGAGAATGGTTTCTTTCTCTCAATTTTTTTTTTTGGTCTTTTGTTCTTTTAGAGCTGCACCCAAGGCGTACGGAGGTTCCCTGGCTAGGGGTTTCATTGGAGCTGTAGCCAGAGCCACAGCAACGCCGGATCTGAGCTGCATCTGTGACCTATACCACAGCTTGTGGCAACACTGAATCTTGAACCCATAACCTCATGGTTCCTAGTCATATTCATTTCCAATGCACCACGAGGGAACTCCTCATAAATTTTTAAAAATATATGTAAAACTTGTTATCTTAAGATGATTGAGTGAATAATTTAGTGTCATTAGGTACACTAAATATCTAATGGTCTAGTGATGTACACTATACCAGTAGCCACTCTCCATTTTCAGAACTTTTTTTTTTGTCTTTTGTCTTTTTTTGTCGTTGTTGTTGTTGCTATTTCTTGGGCCGCTCCCACGGCATATGGAGGTTCCCAGGCTAGGGGTTGAATCGGAGCTGTAGCCACCGGCCTACGCCAGAGCCACAGCAACGCGGGATCCGAGCCACGTCTGCAACCTACACCACAGCTCACGGCAACGCCGGATCGTTAACCCACTGAGCAAGGCCAGGGACCGAACCCGCAATCTCATCATTCCTAGTCGGATTCGTTAACCACTGCGCCACGACGGGAACTCCTGAACTTTTTTTTTTAATGCCAAACTTTGTAGCCGTTAAACAGCAACTCCCAGTCTCTGGTAACCTCTATTGTTTTTTCCTGTGTCTGGCTTAAATATTTAGTGTTATCTAATGCCACATTTCACTTAGCATAATGTTTTCAGAGTTCATCTGGGAGTTCCTGTCGTGGCTTAGCAGGTTAAGAACTCAGCTAGTATACATGAGGGTTCAGGTTCAATTCCTGGCCTTGCTCAGTGGGTGGGTTAAATAAGGATCTATCATTGCTGTAGTTGTGGCCTACCTGGCAGCTGCAGCTCCATTTCCACCCCTCATCTGTGCCACATGTGGCCCTTAAAAACAAAAAAAGTTCATCTGTGTAGCAGCATGTATCACACTTTATTCCTTTTTTTGGTGGCAGAGTAATAGTCCATTGTATGGATCTACCACATTTTGTTTATTCCATTCATCTGTTGATAGATACTTGGGTTGTTTTCACTTTTGCTCTTGTGAGTAATGCTGCTAATGTTATACAGGTTTGCTTTCAGTTCAGGGTCCTATGGTAATTACATGTTTTAACTTTATGTGTAATTGCCAAACTTTTATTCAGCAACTGTACCATTTTGCATTCTTACTTAAAAAGAAAAAAAATTTTTCCCCACAACAAAAGACACTTAGTCTTTTAGCTAAAATTGTTTGTTCCTATGCATATCATCCCATTTCTATTCTATGAAATCTTAAAAATCTTCCCTTCCCTTTTCCTCTTTCTGACTTGGAATTAAAGCACCTTGGGTTGAGTTGACCTCTCTTCTGCCTCTGATACAGCCCCAAAGGAGTGTGCCAAGACCTATGAAAACATTGTCTTGGGAATGGTTTTTGATGGGTAGGTTTTGAGGAGTGCACTACTATAACTTTTTCTAGGGGTCACTTTAGTTTGAGTGTCTCAAATCAAAATATTAGTCTTCTGTTATATGTAACTGTGTGTGGAATTGTAAACCTGGAACATCAAATATTGTTTTTTTTATATTGTGCTAACATATGGACCTTTTTTTCTCTCTTTTGAATTCAGTGAAGGAGAACGACCTGCTCAGAATGAGAAAAGGAAGGAGAAAAACATAAAGAGAGGAGGCAATCGCTTTGAGCCATATGCCAATCCAACTAAAAGATACAGAGCCTTCATTACAAACATACCTTTTGATGTGAAATGGCAGTCACTTAAAGACCTGGTTAAAGAAAAAGGTAATGGTACTGGTGGTTGAGTAGGGTCAGAAGGTTGGTGTGTCATCTTCTCTGTGGTTAATTCCTTGGTTATTTTTTATTTTTGTCAGTGGAAGCTGTTTGGGGTAGGGCATGTGTTCTCTCCAGGCTTGAGAGTTAAGCACCCCCCCATCCACTTTTTTTTTTTTTTTTTGGTGTGTGGTCATATACTTGTGTGTCAAACAGTGGTTTGTATGGTCTTTTGGCCTATGAATGATTTTACTGGCTTAATATAGCTCAGTTAAGCTTGAGGGAAGCTTCTTCGTGTAAGGGAATTTTTTGAATTCTTTATCTTAGGTGGGAGAAGTTTTTCTTTTCCCTTTTTCTTTTCTTTTGTTTTTTTTTTTTAAATTCTAGTGGGAAGGTAGTGTGTTTAAATTTTGTGAATGTCTTCCTGGGATCAAAATTTAGTAGCTGGAACTTGGTGCTACTCAGATTCAAAATTATAGAAACTAGCTTGTGTTTAAGCTGTGAGGCTTCTCCACCCCCATATCGGGGTTGGGGGTGGGGGCAAACAGAGTAGGCAATTGGCTAGTTCAAAATAAGGCATCTGTTGTGTAATTTGGTGCCTTTAGGCACACATTGGTCACAGTCCTGGTGTCCAAACTGGCCTAGGGCAGAGGAAACAACTGCTGCCACCAGAAGGTCCTAGGAGGTTGGTTGTTCCCATGGTCCTCTGCTTTACCCCCTTGTGAACACCACATGTGTCCTCTTTCTTTCCACTCTCTTCTGCTTCTTTTGTCTTCCTTCCTTTCCTGATTCTGGGCCCTGCTGGTGGCACACAGAGCCAAAGAGATTGCTCAGCCCTTGTTGAGAGAAAACTATTGATAGCCATTTGTCTAATGCCTGAGGTCTCCCTTATCCGTACCTCCAAGGGCAACCTAGAATCAAATTATCCTTAAATGGAGTCTTTTTGAAGGACTGAAAGGTATTGGTTTTCTGGAACATTCATAATGAAAAGAGATTTGAGCTTGATTTGTTAAATGATTAACATTTCAGTGACTGACAGATGCCACGTGGATAGGCCATTTTGGTATGTGTACTGGTCCTCCCAGCATTGGGTTTTGAAATTATGATTGGCCCACTGCCATCATTGTCCCATGACTTAATTCAGCCATGACATGCCAGAAGCACTGGGCACTGTGTACCTCTCTGTACAGTCATGTAGGCTGCTCCCATGTAGTATTTCTCCAGATAACATGGATGGAAAAACTTTGGTGTGAGTTTTGTTTTCCTGCCTTGATCAGCCAAATCATTCCTGCCAGTGCTCCTAGGGCAAGAGTGAAGTTTCTTTTGTCTGAAGGGCGTGTCATGTGGCATCCCAGATGCAGTGTTCTTGGTTTTTGGGACTGCTGCTTTAATAAAGCTTAGAATTTCTGTACAGTACAGTGGTTGGGTCTCATTCGAATTAGTTTTTGGAATAACTCCCAAATTTGTGTTCTCGTGATTTGGTTGAACCGCTGAATTGATACTTCCATTGATAATAAGGTATAGTAGTTCCAAGAACCAGGAATGTGGCTTTGAAAATGCAATTGTTAGAATTTTGTAAGAGATTGCAGGCCAAATTATTTTTTCATTTTTAGGAGTGTGTGAACCAGTTTTGGGACATGATGGATAAAGTAGGTGACATTTTTACTGCTTTACCATTCAGTAATTCAGTTTTGGAAGCCTTAAAGCTGGTAGCAGCAGCAGCCATGACGTTTCTGGATGTAGAAGCAGTTCACCTCAATTTCCTATTTTGCACTGTATTTAAAGTGGAGCCAGCCTGGTGGTTTATTCGGATACTTCCAAACTGGTTCTCATATTCCCTTGGCATACTGCTATGAATGCCCTGGCTCAGCCCTTTCAGTGTATTTTTGGTGGTGTAATTTAGAATTACAGGTGTGCAGTAAATCAGTTATTTTTAACAAACCTTAAAATGTTCTTGTTTAGAGCTCCCCTGTACAGGTTAAATTAATTACTTTTTTGTTTAATTAAATAATTAGCAGTATTGGATTGTGGACAAAGAGATGCATAAGAGAAAGGTAATTTTTTATGGTAAATTTTATATTCAGTTTGTGAAGTCTAAAGAAATTTACTGTTTTCATACGAATGCTTTCTTTAAAATGTTCTTATTTTCATTATGAGGTTTAAAAAATATCTTAATTCATATCTTGGTGTACCAAAATATGTTTAAATGGTTATTTCAAATCTGTTGCAAATAAGTTTTAAGGTTTTTGAAGATTTGTTTTTGTATAGGGGGAAGAAGTTGTGGATAGAGTCAGTTGGAGTCTGAAAGTATTAGTCTCAAGATAATCTCTAAGTGGGCAAACCACAGAGATTGTGCTATCATAATCAACTACTATCAGTCTGTGTTTTAAGTATCTGTTCCTGTTGAAGTCATAGTCCTGTTGTTTCAGGAAATTGGTGGATTAAGAGCTAGAGTTAGTTGTCCTTGGCTTAAAGATCTGAAAAATGCTCTGTTGTTGCAGCTCTGCCTATAATTGCCACCTCTCAGAACTCAAGTAGTAGCTTTGAGATGGTGAGACAGGAGCAGCTTTTTTTTTTTTTTTTTGGTCTCTTGTACCCCTCCTTGGAGACTAGTGTGTATTTTCCATCTTTGTTAGCATTTCACAGCATTCTAGGAGATCCTATTAATAATGCATGTATTATGTAAACAGGCCACTTAAGGCTTTTCTCCTGAGTGTGATCACAAAGGTTGTTTTGTGGCATCAAGAAATCAGCATTGCTGATTTTACAGAGAAAAGAAAGGTGTTGAGAGCTTTGTTTTGTCCTGAGCCAGGCCACTCTTCCTCCCCCCATCATTCTGGGATTTTGATTAAACAGCCTGTCGAATTGAACTTGACCTTTCCTTGAGCTTCCTGCTCTAAGTGCCCTGATGGAACAAAGGAAAGGTGTCTATTGTCCTTCCTTTTGACCACGCTTATTTTTAATGGAGATATTTCATGGAACAAACTGCTGTCGTGAATACCGAAGAGCTGATGGATTGGAACAAAAATTGAGAGCCAGTGTAATAGGAAATTTGAATTGGAGGTTGCCATACCAGGTTTGAAAGTGACTTAACAGTCTCACAGCTACATCGCTAGACAGATATTGGGATACACATCTTAAAGTGTTTGACCATAAGGTCTGAGCAAAAAATTAAAACTTCGTGAGCAAAAGATGATTGATTTTGGGTATTCTAAACTTAAATAGTGTTGTGCTACAGTACTGAGAAGTACTGCATGTATGAAGAAAGCTCCCCATTGGGCTGTTTGTTCTCCTGGCCTAACTAGGGAGCCAGCAGCATGGAGGCAAGGCAGCTGTTGCTGAGGCAGGACTGAACTGCAAGAGCAGTGAGTAAACATGGAGCACAGTTTGAGAAAAAAGGAAGGTCAGTGATATAGTTTACTCTCAATCAATCTCAAGTTTAGCAGCAGTCAATTTAACTTGTGTAAGCAAAGATTTCTTAAGCTCTTAATCCTTCTGTTTTTATTGAATGCATCACAGTTAAGTAAATTTCAAATTTCAGCTGACAGAAAACTGAGGCCCAGAGGACAAGTATAGTCCAATAGAGAGTCTCCATTGGCTTTTGGAGCCAATCTACATTGTGGGTGTATGGAGCAGAACTTTATTTTCAATTTAAGTAAAAATCTCTAACCAGTCTGTTTGGCTCCTTCATATTTTCCCTTGTTGGGAATTCAGCCTGCATTTTGGAAAGGCCTGTTAATGCTGAAGTAATTCGTATCTGTGGGTACTTGGGTTGAACCCTAACAGTGCACCCTGCTTTGCTTGTTGGTTTTTGGTCCAGTTAGAGAAGCAGTGTTCTTCTGCTGTTGTCATGGCATTAGGAACAAGGTTTTTAATCATTTCCTAACTTGTCCATAAATCGAGTAGTCACTGTATAGAATAATTGTTTTGTCATGTTTCAAGTTGTCTATATATTAAAGAAACAAGCTTTCCAAGTTAAAATACACATTTTTTCCATGCACTTCTCCATTAGAGTGGCTACCTGAGAGTTGACTAAGTGAAAATGTTTGATATCATGCCCTGCTTTTGAACTCCTCCCCCCATCCCCCTTTTAAAGATTATAGGCCTTTTTACACATGAATTCTCTTCAGTGAAGCTTTAGTAGACCCCATATGCTTTTTTTTTTTTTTTTTGGTTGTTGTTCATTTCAGACTTGTAGTAAATGAGAAAGCAGAAACAAATACTCTGTGATGTGAATATGTGCAGAAGTGTAAAATCTAAGTAGTTCCAAGGGACTCCTGAATTTTTTTTTTGTCTTTTGTCTTTTTTGTTGTTGTTGTTGTTGTTGCTACTTCTTGGGCCGCTCCCGCCGCGGCATATGGAGGTTCCCAGGCTAGGGGTCAAATCGGAGCTGTAGCCACCGGCCTATGCCAGAGCCACAGCAACACGGGATCCGAGCCGCATCTGCAACCTACACCACAGCTCACGGCAACGCCGGATTGTTAACCCACTGAGCAAGGGCAGGGACCGAACCCGCAACCTCCTGGTTCCTAGTCGGATTCGTTAACCACTGCGCCACGACGGGAACTCCAGGACTCCTGAATTCTTTTTGGGTTGCTCATCTTATCCTCATGAAGTGTTTCATTTTTGAAGTAATATTACTTTTAATTTTAAAAAAAATTTTTTTTGGTCTTTTGTCTTTTTAGGGCCACACCTGAGGCATATGGAGGTTCCCAGACTAGGGGTCTAATTAGAGCTCTAGCTGCCAGCCTATACCAGAGCCACAGCAACATCAGATCCAAGCCTTGTCTGCGATCTACCCCACAGCTCACAACAACACTGGATCCTTAACCCACTGAGCGAGGCCAGGGATCGAACCTGCAACCTCATGGTTCCTAGTCGGATTTGTTTCCACAGCTCCACAATGGGAACTCCTATTTTTAAATTTTTTAATTATAGTTGATTTTCAGTGTTCTGTCAGTTTCTGCTGTAAAGCAAAGTGACCCAGTTATAAATATATACATATACATTGTTTTTCTCATATTATCTTCATTTTCCATCACAAGTGATTGGATATAGTTCCCTACGCTATACGTGTTTTTAATAATCCACCTAACTGTTGGTTAATAATGATTTCTTGGAGCATTTTAAAATGAAGGTAGGTGATAACATTTGTCATTAGGTTTTTCAAATCTTTTTTTTCATTTAGGTACTTTGATCTTGGAAGTGGCAGTAGGATTTAGCAGTCCTAGTAGCCTACTCTTGGGATTCCATGGATTCTGTGTTCAGGGAGGGAGAGGAAGGAGCAGCAGTATTTTTCATTAAAACCTGAGAATTCCACGTCTGTGAGACTGCTGTCAATTTGTTAACTTTGCCTCTCACTCCTAATTGATCTGCTTTGGTTGATTTGCTCTTCTAAGTTTCATTTTATTGAATGTGACCAGACTATGCACAAATTGGCAAATTTTGCCTTCAGAGGTTTATTGATAGTTATATTGACTATGCTTAACAAAGAGGTCTTTGCTCTAATAAGTAGAAGTAAAAGAGAAGTGATTTTAAAGTTTTTTTTTGTGTTTTAGGGTTCCACCCTTGGCATATGGAGGTTCCGGGCTAGGGGTCTAATCAGAGCTACAGCTGCTGGCCTATACCTCAGCCACAGCAACGCTGGATCTAAGCCACGTCTGCGACTTATACCACAGCTCACAGCAATGCCAGATCCTTAGCCCACTGAACAAGGCCAGGGATCGAACCTGCAACCTCGTGGTTCCTAGTCGGATTTTTTTCCACTGCACCACGACGGGAACTCCTTTTAAAATTTTTCATTATTACTTTACTAGGGGGAAGTATGAATTGGCAGCTGTGGCAGATTCTGTAACAGTAATTTGCTTACATCTCTGAATTAATGCTGTGTCTCAGGATAAAGATCAGACATTTATGATTTTATAAGGAGCATGGTTATTATTGATGATACTCAGGAATAGCACTACTCATGGTAGAACCATCAATGCCCACCTAACTTTTGGCTAAACAGATAGAATTGGAGGGTTTTTTTAGTGTTAATTTTTTTTGTTTTTACTAAGCAACTATACCATTTTGGGGAAAAGAGGGAACATTTTAAGTGAAGTATTGATGCAGAGAATTGAAGTTGGATGTGTGCTATCACTGGAATGTTAAGTGGAAAAAGTCCTAATTTCTAAAACCTGGCTTTTTGTTAAAAGGGCTATGACCATGGAAAAAAGTTTGGCTTGGAGTTGCTTGGTTTCTAGGTTGCAGTGACAGCTTTTTGATAATCAGTGTTTTTATGGGCACAAACTAGAAACCTTTCAAATGAAACAGTATTTGAATTCTGACAACATAGTTACAGCTGTCTGAGTTAGATATTGTGATTCTTTTATTTATTTTTAAGGTTATTAGGCAGTAGTCACAGCTCATAGGAAGTAAATTTGGGGTCTCTTCCCTGTCTTGACACTACTTGGCATTTTCATTAGCGTGGAGACAAGAGCTGTTGGTCCTCAAATGGCTGCTGCTGTTGAAATAAATGGCTTTTAACATGGCCTCAGAAACGACAATTTTTTTGACTTGCTTGACTTTGTGAGGATAACATAAAGCCAATTTATATGACTGTCCCTTGGCTGTGATCATTTTTCAGTTGTACATACTCCAGAAGTTAAACTATACCAGTCCTTCCTATTTCCTTTCTTCATTTCTTTGCACTGATTCTCTCTTTCTGTTTTGTGCAAAGTGCTGGTTTGGTCTGGTAATATTTTAGGAAAGGACAAGGGAGGTGAGGCTATAGATTTTGAACACTTGGCCTTCTTGCTGTCAGTGCTATCCAAATACATTACCATATTTATTGGTAATTAAAAAAATTTTATTTTACATTTCAGTCTCTTGGCATACTAATTATCCTTATAATTTTAACATCCTTTGAACAAAGGAATTAGACTAAACAGGACTTGGGGCCATAAAGGGTTATTTTTACCCTTGTACTGCTAAACCAAATTGAAAACTGAATTGGAGAAGGCTTTACCATCATAAAAATAATCCTTAAAAAGATGTTAATTTAGAACAAAAGCCTTTCTTGACTTTGGAGAGTCTGCTTAGATATTGTTTTCTCCAAGTTAACACTTTTAAACATCTCCGGGGATGGGGTGGTGATGGTATTTTTTTGGTGTGTGCGTGCCATCTTCAAGTTCAGCAGCCATTTTGGTGGTTGTCTTGGTGGGTTCTGGTCTTGGTCGTCATGAATTGGCAATCCAAACCTTGAGGAAAATCTGCAGAATCTTTTTAAATGCTTTGTTGCCCCCCCCTTATATAGATTAGAATCCTGAGTGAATCTGTTTAGATGCAACTGAGCTCTTAAATTTGCATTTATCTGTGTCCTTTAATGGAGAGGTTGAGAGAGCAGCAAGATAAAACCTGTCTTAATTCACTGAAGAGTGCTGCTCTGGTTTAGTGATAGAATATTCAAACATCCTACTTCTGACAATTGTGGGGCCTAGTGCTGTGTGCAGGAGCAGCCACAGAATTTGTGGGTCTCAGTACAAAATGACAACATGGGGCCCTTTATTTAAAAATGATTTAAAATATTAAGACAACAGAGCATTAAACCAAGTGCATGGCCCTCAGTGCAGAGCCCCATGCGAATCGACAGGTTACTCACCCATGTTGCTGGCCAGCCTTCTGGTCACGGTGTGTGTGCGTGCCTTTGAATGTATGCATATACACATCTTTGTAGTTAGCATTTGAGCTCAGTTCAGTGGCATTGCAATTTGTGTGCTCTGTACCTGCTTTCAATACTAAGTTTATGTGTAAAACTTTTTCTACCTTCCCCAAAAAAGTGAATCATGCAGACTTTTTCCTATAGATTTGGATTGCCTCTAGTCATGAATGAGTATTTTAGACAGGGAAATTGATACGGAAATCTGTGGACATAGCTTGTTTGCGGTGGGAGGAAAATCAAGGACATATTGTTAACAAGTTTCACCTACTTTTACTGCACACCTGTAATGCCTAGTTTGGTGGTTTAGGGAATATGGAGTGTTTCTGGGCTTTCTTATAAGGCAGAGGCTCCATTCAAGGTTGCTGATGATTGTTCTAAATTCCCATTGTTTTCTTGGCTTTTCTCCCTTGGTTTATGTGTCGTCTGGAAACTGATTTGTAGTTGGTGAGGTAACATACGTGGAGCTCTTAATGGACGCTGAAGGAAAGTCAAGGGTAAGTGTCTGAGAGAATTTCTTCTGTGGATTTACTACATGAAAAATGTAACTGTATGGTGGCGTGGAATCGAATGAAATCAGGAAGGCAGTGAGTGCTCATGTTACAGTAGCTACGTTTGATTTTGCCAAACATTTGAGTGGGGTGGGAGGGGATTTGCAAATGGGAGTCCCGCTTTTCCAAATGGCTGGCCAAAGAGCTTTTTGGTATTCTGTTTGGATGCCCAATTTGGATAGCTGGGGACCAATAGCAGCATTGTCTCTTTGTTAACAGAGGAATTGGCTGTGTGTGAATTATGCATGGAATTTTAGCGGTGGTATATTAATGTAAAACGTGTGTTCTTGTCTAGAAAATGTTACTTTGGTTGTTTGCTGAATTTGAAAGTTGTGTGAACCAAAGATTCTGAAAAGTTGCCCTTGTGCCAGTAAATTGTAAAATAAATACTAAAACATGAACTTTAAAATTGGCCTAGTTTAAAGAGAAAATTAACTATTTTCTGTTGTGCAATAGAATGGCTTAGAAATAATCGAAAGGATGGGCTTAGTTTATGGAAGGGATGGATTTAGGAGGAGTATGATAAGGAATTGATTGAGTACAGAGGGAAGCAGATCTAAAGTTTGTGTGATTTCTTGGAGAATCTGAATTTAGGTCTGCTCATTATAACTAGCAACTATAGTGCAATGCTGGTAATGTGAAGGAAGAGGAGATAATAAGGAGCTGAGCTTTTAATAAGGAAGGCTAGGCAAGTCACTTCTGTCAGCTTCCCCTTAGAAGGGTTAATTTAAAAACTGTAACATAAATCTTATTTTTAATTTGTAACTGTCATTAAAATTTACTACTTTTTTCTTCTCTTTTTTTCCCCTTTCCTTGCTCTTCTGACTGGTCTATGGCTTCCTCCAAAGGGATGTGCGTAAGTATTGTCTAGTTACTTACTGGCAATTGAGCCTTCTAAGTTGTAGGACTGGTTTCACTCATTTCCTTTTGACTCTTCATAGCGTTGTTGAATTCAAGATGGAGGAGAGCATGAAAAAAGCTGCTGAAGTTCTAAACAAGCATAGTCTGAGTGGAAGACCACTGAAAGTCAAAGAAGTAAGCTCATGAAACACTGGATGCCATTTGTAATTGTTGAGTTGTCCCTGTTTGGAGTTAGGAAGAGACAGAAATAGTCCTTGATGACATTTTATGGAGCAGAACAACCTATTGTCCTTAAGGAGAAGGGTCAGTCACAGGCTTTAGCACTCACTCCTGTAAGAACTTCGGGTGGTGACTGGGCACATCTTGAGCCATTGCAGACTCTTAACATCTGATTTGTCTGAGACTAGCTTCCCTTGGTTTTCTCAGAGGCACTTGAATTGAGCCCATGGTTTTTTTTTTTTTAAGGTATTCTGGATTTACTGTTTTTACTCAGTCTGAGCCCATCTTTTTTCTTTTTAAAAATGATATAAATCCTTTTTCGTATCTAATCTGAATTGGGTATTTTCTCTCCCAGGAGGGAAGATAGAAGTTAATTCAATCCTTCTGTTACTTATTTTTACCTCTTGGGTCAGTCAGTATATACGGAGCTCAGGGAGAAAAGCTTAGGTAGGGCCTTAAGTTCTCTTGTATGTTGAAGGTGACTCACAAAGGGCAAGGAATTCAAGAGTAGTGTGAATACTAGAGATTCACAGACCTTTCCAGACTTTGCATGAGTCAAGCCTGTATACTTGAAGGATGGAATACGTTGGTGGTCTAGAGCTATTTTTTCAAACTTGGGGGTTTTAGAAATTATAAAACTCATTGAATTAGTAAGATTCAACTATACCATCCCTGTGAAGATCTTATTTCAACCTGGAAGTTCTCTATTATGTTAATTAATCAAATCACCTCCCCCCCCTTTTTCTTTTCCAGCCACACCCGTGGCATATGAAAGTTCTTGGGCCAGGGATCGAATCCTATCCTCAGCTGTGACCTACGCCATAGCTGCAGTAATGCCAGATCCTTAACGCGCTGCTCCAGGCTGGGGCAACACCACAGAGAAAAGCTGGGTCATTAACCCTCTGCACCACAGTGGGAACCCCCCCCTTTATTTATTTATTTATTTATTGGTCTTTTTAGGGCCACACCCCTGGCATGTGGAAGTTCCCAGGCTAGGGGTCGAATTGGAGCTGCAGCTGCCCGCCTATACCATAACAACAGCAACGCCAAATCTGAGCTATGTCTGCGACCTACACCATAGCTCATGGCAATGCTGGATCCTAAACCCATTGAGCAAGGCTGAGGATCAAACCAGCATCCTCATGGATACTAGTCGGGGTTCATTATCACTGAGCTACGGCAGGAACTCTCTTTTTTGGTTGATTTTTACTTAGTTCAGTTGAGAACTAAATTTTATACTCTTTCTTTCTTCCTTGTTCTTTTGACTATAATTGTTCCTGGCCTAGTGTTTTAGTTCATTTGAATTTTTTGTTATAGATTTTTGAGAAATGCTTTCCAAACAACCTCTCAAACTCTGAAGTCTTGAAGCTGTCATTTACTGAACGAGCATGGTATTATTTGTCACTGGATCAGTTAAATGTAACCATTTTGTGCTTGTTTTAGGATCCTGATGGTGAACATGCCAGGAGAGCAATGCAAAAGGTGATGGCTACGACTGGTGGGATGGGTATGGGACCAGGTGGCCCAGGAATGATTAATATCCCACCCAGTATCCTAAATAATCCTAACATCCCAAATGAGATTATCCATGCATTACAGGCTGGAAGACTTGGAAGTACAGTATTTGTAGCAAATGTAAGTAAATGGAAACATCGTCTCATAAATGACAATCTTGTCAATATGTTAGAAAAGTAATTGTGACATTTGAGAAGAAAAATTTAAATGAGGGTTGTGTTCTCTTCTTGATCTATTTTAAAAAAATCAGCCTTAGGGTTAGCTTTGTCCCCTAATCATCACTGCAGTCATTAGTTACACACAGGCTTGACCATGGTCCTAGTGGGGTCATGTTTATGGAATTTTACAGGTGTTTACAAAAGTGGGTACAGGGTAAAGTGTTTGAGAAGAGCTTGTATACTGACATTTCCCTCATCTTGTTATGTCTGAGGGAATGGTAACACCTTTGCATTTGCAAAGGTAAATATTTTTAAAGGCAAGTAGATTGGGGAGGATGATGGTAAACTTTAGCTGGGGAACAGAATTTTTTAGTGTTCACAAAATATTTTTGTGACGTGACATTTTCTAATGCTTGTTTTCAACCAAAGCATGTCACATTCATGTAGTAAAAATGTTTTTCTTAAGATGGCTATAATGAGATTTTCTTCCTCTTTCTCTTGATTAGCTGGATTATAAAGTTGGCTGGAAGAAACTGAAGGAAGTTTTTAGTATGGCTGGTGTGGTGGTCCGAGCAGACATTCTTGAAGATAAAGATGGAAAAAGTCGTGGAATAGGCACTGTTACTTTTGAACAGTCCATTGAAGCTGTGCAAGCTATATGTATCCTTTTATTGAAATTCAGCTCTTGGTGGATTTGGTTTGGCCTGAATGTTGTATTAGCGATATAGATTTGTGTGGGAAAGTGATAATTTTGTCAGTTAATATTTCCAATGTGACTAGACAGAATGCGTTCCTGTGGAAATTACTAAGGGAATACAGTATTGTGTAGAAATAGGCACATGTCCATGAGTGGTCTTTTTAGAGGAATTTGGTTTGAAGGGGGAAGTCCAAAGAATGTGGCACTGGAGAGAAATTCAGTTGTTATTTCATATATGATTCCTTATAGGGTCCTGTCTCTGCAGTGAACATTTTGGAAGAAACACTTCTCTCTGACTGTAAAGTTAGATCTTTGTAGTCACAGGGAGAATACCACTCTTGAACATTTGTCACTAGATTCAGGCAAGATTATCACTGAGTATATTACTCAGAAAACATGATACTTCAAAAAATGGTGGAATTCCTGGCTTATTGGACACGTACAGAAAACCGATGTTAGTGCTTTTAAGAGGAGGATTGTTTGGTGAGAAGTGTAAGGTTTTATGAATTTCCATACCTGAGGATTAAACTGAGGTTTCCCTTTTTTTTCCCCCTTGAGCATTCTTTATTGTTCCTTTTATGCTTACTGTACTGTAGAAACAAATACTTCAACTATAAACAGGAATCAAAATTACTCATAATTTCATATTTAAAGGGACTGGTAGCAGTTGGCATGTTTTTCTCTTTGGTATTTCTTTCCTGTTGTGCATGTTTTTAGAGTTGCAATAAATATCCTTAATTCTAACATCAGCTATGTTTAATGGCCAACTGCTATTTGACAGACCAATGCATGTGAAAATGGTAAGTTAATAGGGTCTCTTCTCTTTAATATACTCAAAGTTTTGTCCAGCAAAAACACGGAATTATTAGAGTGTGCACCTAGCCACTGTACTAAATTCATGGATCAGTACAAGTTAGGGTACAGTATATATGTTGAGCAGATTTATAATAGAAATAACTTTTTGCTCATGCAGCTCTCCAGATAATTTTTCTTTTGCATAGTTATTGACATGGTCAGGAGATCAGTTGAGTATCCTGCTTGAGTAAGTGATCAGTTGCAGAGATTGGTTACATTATGTAGGTTTCCATTTTCCAGAGTAGTGCAGTATGTTTGTTAGCATCATATCTTTTGTGAACATAATTAAGTAAATTCAGAAAGCCTTTAAAGTTCTGTTGAAACATTTTAGTAGAAATATCAGTCCAGGGAGTTCCCTTCATGGCGCAGCAGAAATGAACCTGACTAGGATCCATGAAGCTCTGGGTTCGATCCCTCCCCTTGCTCAGTGGGTTGAGGATCGGGAGTTGACATGAGCTGTGGTGTGGGTCACAGATGCAGCTCTGATTAGACCCCTAGCCTGGGAACCTCCATATGCTGTGAGTGCTGCCCTAAAAAGCAAAAACAAAAAACACCCCCAAAAAACAAGTCCAGATGTGGCTGTGCCAACAATATCAAAGAAAATAGTAATCCAGTTAGGTGGTCAGGAAGATAATAAAATGAACTATAGAGAAATTTTTTAGTTCGGGATTTCCCAGGTGGCCTGGTGGTTAAGGACTCAGCATTGTCACTGCCATGGCACCTGGTTCAGTCCCTAGCCCAAGAACTTTGGCATGTTACAGGAGAGGCTGGGGGAGGGGAAGGAAATCTTAGTTCCTTTAAACATTCAGTTTAGTTGGTTGTTTTGTCTTGTTTTTGTTTGTTTTTTTTTTTTTTTTTTTTTTTTTTTTAGGGCCACACCTGTGGCATATGGAAGTCGCCAGGCTAGGGGTCGAATTGGAGCTACAGCTGCTGGCCTATGCCACAGCCACAGCAACACCAGATCCGAGCTCCATCTGTGACCCACACCATAGCTTACAGCAACACCGGATCCTTAACCCACTGAGCAAGGCCAGGGATCGAACCCACAGCCTCATGGATCCTAGTTGGGTTTGTTAACTGCTGAGCCAAGAAGAGAACCTCCCCAGTTTAGTTTAGTTTTTGAATAGATAATTGTTTCACATGATTCAAAAGTTCAAAGCATGAATATTTAGTGTGAGAGTCTTGCCCTTTGTCCCTAGGTCCCATGTATCCCACTAATGTGAATGTATATTTTTGTACCATTTATGTAAAAGGTAGCAACTTGCTCATGTTTACGTTTTTTTCCCCTCTGCTTTTGGCTGCTCCAAGGCATATGGAGCCCCAGGGCCAGGGATCATATCGAGCCCCAGTCTCAACCTAAGCTGCAACTGCAGCAATGATGGATCTTCAACTCACTGTGCCAGGCCAGGATCGAACCCACTTCCCAGCACTCCCAAGAGGCTGCGGATCCCGTAGTGCCACAGTTGGCACTCCTTCCATGTTTCATTTCATATTTGTATGTTATTCCATGGCCTGGGTGTGTCATAATGTGTCTAGCCAGTCCTCTGTTGATGGGAATTATTTCTGTCTTTTGCTGTTGATAACAGTGATACAGGGAATACTGAGGTTTATTCACTTTCTCTTTCAGGATGAGAGAGCCTTACCAAAGGGAGATTTTTTCCCTCCTGAGCGTCCACAACAACTTCCCCGTAAGTGTCTCAATTATTTTGGCTGAGATTTTGAGTTTGATTTAACTAACTGGGAAAACTACTTGTGCTGTGTCATTCTGCAGTTATCTTGACCATTCTTGAGTAAAACATTCTAAAAGGTTTTTGTTTTTTTTAATGGATAGGTTTTTCTGGGTGAAAAATGAGCAGAGAGATTCACAACTTAAGAAGATTGTTAGTACTTCTAGTGGTGAGGCAGGCTGCCCAGGATGTGGATGATGTAGTTTGAGATTTTTCAAAGTGTTGTGGGGAAGGAATAAAAAAAACTACAAAGGGAATTAAAGCCAGACAGCACTTGGCTTCAGAAGAGATTGATTATTACGGTATGGCCCAGCAATTCCACTCCTCATTATGGTACAAGAGAGCTAAAAACTTGACATCTGTACAGAAATTTGTACATTGATGTTCGTGGCAGCATGATTTCAGCTGATGGGTAAAGAAAATGCATTAAATCCACACAGTGGAACATTACTCAGCCATAAAAAGGAATGAAGTACTGGTATACTCTACAGCATAGATGAACCTTAATTGCATCTGTAGGAAATGATTAGAATAGGTGAATCCACAGACAGAATATAGATTAGTGGTTGCCAAGGGATAAGTGCAGAATGACTGCTACTGGAGATGGGATTTCTTTTTGGGGTGATGATGTGTTCTGGAATTAGGTAGTGGTGATAATTGTATAACTCTGATAAGTCACTGAACTATACACTCTTTTTTTTTTTTGAACTGTACACTCTTAAATGGGGGAAATCTTAAAATATGTGAGGTACAGCAGTTAGATTTTTTTCTTTTTATGGCCACACCTGCGGCATATGGAAGTTCTTGCTAGGCTAGGGAATCTAATTGGAGCTGCAGCTGAGGCCTGTACTGCAGCTTGCAGCAATACCGAGTTCTTAACCTATTGAGCCACAACGAAAACTCACAGAATTTTTATATAGGGTTATTTGCAACATCCAGGTGAACATCTATCCTATGACAGAGGAGGCTAGTTGATTGGTCACCATGTGGATGGAAACAGTGCATAACAGTGAAGTCCTCAGAGTTGCCATCGTGGCTCAGTGGTAACGAATCTGATTAGTATCCTTGAAGAGGTGGGTTTCGATCCCTGGCCCCACTCAGTGGGTAAAGATCCCGGTGTTGCCATGAGCTGTGGTGTACATTGCAGATGAGGCTTGGATCCTGTGTTGGTGTGGCTGCAGTTCCGATTCGACCCCTAGCCTGGGAACTTCTATATGCCAAGGTTATGGCCCTAAAAAGCCAAAAAAAAAAAAAAAGAAGAAGAAACGGTGAAGTCTTCCACACTCTGGCAAGCCCACAGAGGGGAGCTGAACCTGAGCACAAAGGGCAGTGGGAATGAGGGTCTATAAGGCCAACCTATTATAGGAGGAGGACTAAGTGGGTGGTTGAGAGCAAGACCTACCTGCTTGTGCAGTGCTATGGAAGATGATGGTCTGGGTGAGGCCATTGAGGTGGAGTTATTTGGAGGGCCAGCCAGTGTCTCCTGGAATGGTGAGTCAAACCTAGGGCTCAGCTGTCAGAGATTGTGGTTAATGGGAGCCTGGAGTAGAACATTACTCATTTTTGCAGTTTAGGATTATAGAAGCATTATAGAGACAGATTTTGAGAGAAGGTCAATTCTTCAAAAACAGGAGATGGCTTATGTGTTGAAAGTTAACATTATTTAGAGGAGGACCCTGTTTCCTTGTTTGTCGTAATTAATGCGGTCACTTGCAGTAATTACCCAGGATGAGACTGATAGCTCATGTTGACTTTGTGCCTAGGGGAGGGCTAGTTGAGCCTAGCTGAGGGCTGCTTGGCAGCCTTGGCTGACACTGGGCTCCAGGGAGCCCATTATCTGGCTTTTGGCCTTCCCAGACATTGCACAGGGTTGACTTTAAAGTCTTCAGTGCTCTGGGGAGTAAGTATGGTAGTAACCTTGGTGAGAGCCCTTGCTGCTGTTTCTATGCAGTTTAAGAATAGGGATTTTAATCAGATTAAATACTGGGAACTAGTGTAAGATTTTTTTTTTTTAATGAACTTTGTTCCCATCTTAAAATTCTCAGAGCATTTTTTTTTTCTTGTCTTTTTTGCCATTTCTTGGGCCGCTCCTGCAGCATAAGGAGGTTCCCAGGCTAGGGGTCCAATCAGAGCTGTAGCCCCTGGCCTACGCCAGAGCCATAGCAACTCGGGATCCGAGCCGCGTCTGCAACCTACACCACAGCTCACGGCAACGCCGGATCTTTAACCCACTGAGCAAGGCCAGGGATCGAACCTGAAACCTCATGGTTCCTAGTCGGATTTGTTAACCACTGAGCCACGACGGGAATTCCAAAATTCTCAGAGCATTTTAAGTGCCTTACGCTATCAGGCCTTGTTGGATGCTTTCAGACCAGTGTGTATTTTTGCTCTCCTGTTTGTGGAGCCTGAAGTTGAAGGTGGGTTAGGTATAATCCATGGGTTAGGAAGCTTTCTGGATAGAAGATAGGTTCTTTGAAAATACTAGCTTCATTGTCACTAAAACTGCCTACAGCAGAGTCAGAGAATAGTGTGAGTCTGGTACGTTAATTGGTAACTTATAACATTGTTTTTCTGGAGAAAAGTCCTTTGGGTCTTGAGGTTGAAAAGTGGGGGTTGGGCACATTAGTGCTGCTTACCCCTTGGTGCCTTTTTTTTTTTTCCCCCCATCTTTTTAGGCAGCACCCATGGCACATAGAGGTTCCCAGGCTAGGGGTTGAATCGGACCTTCAGCTGCCGGTCTATACCACAGCCACAGCAATATCAGATCTGAGCCTCATCTGCAACCTACACCACAGCTCACAGCAACACCAGGTCCTTAACCCACTGAGCGGGGCCAGGGATCGAAACTGTGTCCTCATGGATGCTAGTCAGATTTGTTTCCACTGAGCTACGGGGACTCACCCCGCCCCGCCCCCATACCTTTTTTGATTAAACTTTTTTTTTTTTTGTCTTTTGTTGTTGTTGTTGTTGTTGCTATTTCTTGGGCCGCTCCCGAGGCATATGGAGGTTCCCAGGCTAGGGGTTGAATTGGAGCTGTAGCCACCGGCCTACGCCAGAGCCACAGCAATGCAGGATCCAAGCCGCGTCTGCAACCCACACCACAGCTCACGGCAACGCTGGATCTTTAACCCACTGAGCAAGGCCAGGGATCAAACCCACAACCTCATGGTTCCTAGTCGGATTCGTTAACCACTGCGCCATGACGGGAACTCCTGATTAAACATTTCTCAGTTCACAATTTAGGGAAACAGGTGCTCACAATTCTCATTGTGTGGGGGTTGTTCATAGTTCTTTGTAGTTTTTACATAAACTGAAATATTTTTAGTTGCCCTTCCTTTATACATATCACACACTCTAATCTGTAGTGTTTTATGAAAGGTTACGCCTTAAAAGGAAGAGCTCCATATGCACTAGTGCTGAATTATGGATTAGGCCCTGGCTTTGCTGGTGGAGGTGGGTGGTGAGATGAGTGTGACAGCCAGAGCACAATAAACAAAGACGTTTTTGCCTTCAGAGTCATGGTTTCCTAAGTAAGTGGAATCTATCCTCTAACTTTCTCTTTTCCTTTCAGATGGACTTGGTGGTATTGGCATGGGGTTAGGACCAGGAGGGCAGCCTATCGATGCCAATCATTTGAATAAAGGCATTGGAATGGGAAACATAGGACCTGCAGGTGAGAAGTACAGTGTGCCCTGATGGGGGGTTTCTGGGGAAGTTAGTTATTAAAGCTAATTATTGGGATAATTGGGCATTGAGTAGTTCAAATGAGGAATGAGGAATGAGGCTTTCATTGGGACAAAATCGATTCTATCTTTATTTATCTCTGATTCATTTTCATAAAGGCAGTATTTTGTATTTTTATTGAGTTGAATGCTTTTTCCTACAGTTATTATTCTTTGCGGTTTATCCTCTCAAGACCTTTTGAGCTGAGATACTCAGTTAAGCCTTTGGATTAAAAGGCAAGCCAGAGAGTTGGTCTTGCTCAAGGTCACACTATCAGTTAGTGACAGAAACTGTAGGTCTCCTAATTGTGAGACCACAGCACTGCCAATCTATTACCCAGGCCCCCTTGGGCTCTCACTTGGTTGACACTGGCTTCCAGGGATAAGGGCACTGGTAGATGCAGAAAGCTTGCAGGGCCTCAGTGCATGACGACAACACAGTGCTTATAGGCCAAGAAGACTAATGATGCAGAATGTTGTCTTTGTTTAAGACAAGAAATAGCTAATGAATAAAAGCTTTGATACGTAGAATAAATTTTAAACTTTGCTTTTTAGCATTTTCATTTCTGTACAATGAGACATTTTTAAGTCCTTTTTAAAATGCTTCATTTTTATGACCTCTTCACCTTGGATGGCTCTACCAATCTGACCACGTCCCTGACTGACACCTCAGAGGAAAAGCAGGGATTGGGGAAAAGGAAGCTTCAGTGTTTTTAGGAACTGCATTTTATTTAGAGAATTTTACCTTTAAAAAGGATTTTTAAGTTCCTTTCTGTTCCCTAAAATAAGTTTCTAAAAAGTCAGTGTTCCCTGGCCTATACTTGATATTTATGTTTTCATGTTGTTAAGTAACTGACCTGGTCATTTAATGACTGTGTGGACACTATAAAATTTGGAGTCACATAGTGATTATTTTGTTAAAAGCTTAAATGTAGGAGTTTCCATCATGGCTCGGTGGTTAATGAACCTGACTAGTATCCATGAGGACTCGGCTTTGATCCCTGGCCTTGCTCAGTGGGTTAAGGATCCATCATTGCCGTGAGCTGTGGTGTAGGCCAGCAGCTGTAGCTCTGATTTGAGCCCTAGTCTGGGAACCTCCATATGCTGCAGGTGCAGCCCTAAAAAGACAAAAGACCAAAAAAGAAAAGAAAAAAGCTTAATCGTAATAGTTTGTTGAAGTGAGAGCCCCACCCCTATTTTCCTTGATAATTAAAATATATGTTTTCAGGGATATTTTTGTTCTTTTGCTGTTTTGAAATTTCTTGTGCTTTTTAAGTTCAAACGTTACTGCTTTGACATAATTTTAGTTTGCACTGACTTTTTCTTTTTAAGGAATGGGAATGGAAGGCATAGGATTTGGAATAAATAAAATGGGAGGTAAGAAATTTAAAATGAAGTAGAAATGTAATTACTTTTAGGTTTGGTTCTCCCTCCCCGCCCCCTTTTCTCTTAAGCCCTGCATGAAATTCTGACATTGGTTTCCAAAAAGTTTGAGTGTAGAAATTACTTTTACCTGTTGATCTTTCCAGTGGATGTCTTGGCTTTTGTTTCTGGCTTTCTCACTAACTAGCTCTGTGACCTTGGGCAAATCACTCCATCTCTCTGGGCCTCTCTTTGCTTGTTTCTTCAGTGAGGGGGTTGGATCAAATCAGCTTTTTGAAGACAGTGATTTTTCAGCAAGGGCACCAGCCTTTTTTCCCTAAAAGCCCTTAAATTAGTTGAGGTTTTGGCAGAAAATGCCTTAGGTGAAACTTTACAGTTTTTTTCCTATTCTGAGTCTTTTTAGGCTGATGGTAAAATGTGAATGTCTCTTTTAGGCATGGAGGGACCCTTTGGTGGTGGTATGGAAAACATGGGTCGATTTGGATCTGGGATGAACATGGGCAGAATAAATGGTAAGACTCCTGTTTATACCTACTCTTTGCTGACTTTTGGCTCTCAGGTGACTTTAGGCAGCAGATTCATTTTAGTAAATGATTTCTTCCTTCACTTTTCTACCAAATCTATTATCTTTGAATTGCCTCAAATAAAGTTTGTGTTTCAAAAGGTAGACTTAATAGGAGTTCCCATTATGGATCAGAGGAAATGAATCCAACTAGTATCCATGAGGATGTGAGTTCAATTCCTGGCCTCGCTCAGTGGGTTAAGGATCCAGCTTTGCTGTGAGCTGTGGTGTAAGTCACAGATGCAGCTCAGACCCTACATTACTGTAGGCTGTGCTGCAGCCCCAGTTTGACCCCAGCCTGAGAACTTCCAAACTCCACAAGTACGGCCCTAAAAAGCAGAAGGAAAAAAAGTTAGATTTAATAGTAGAGAAGTGTCAAATCTCTTGAGGCTTTTCTTTGTCTCACATCTCCCCAGTACAAACAAAAATTTCCCCAGTAATTGTCCCATAAAGCTTTGAAGCTTTCCTGTTACTTTAAGCACTTGTCTCCCCTGGAGTGCTGGACTGGGGGAATTCTTGATCATCTGCTCTGATGTCTCCACATTGTGAGCAGATGCATTAATTTAACATATGATGCAAAATTTGGTATACTGTTATTTAAATTTTACAGCCTTCCCAACTTCTTAACTGAAATATATCAATTATAATAATAACAATGTGTTACTTCATTTAGCCCTTGCAAGAACCACATGATGTGTAGGTACTGGTATCCCCATTTCAGTAGAAACTGAGGCCCAGAGTGACTTGCCTACGGTCACAATGGCTAGTAATGGTGAAATATGGAGCCAGGCTATTTGGCTCCAGAGCTTGGTTTCTAATCATGCTGAGATCCTACTTTTTAGAATTGCCTCCAGCACGGTTGTCACCTGTCACCAACCATGGCCACTGCACCGTCCCCTCCCCTCCCCCCAGCAGGGCTGTAGAGTGCTTTGAGAAACTTGGGCTCTTGGACTCTTTGACCATCACCTGTGGGAATGCTGCTTCTTTCATGCACAAACTTTTTAGGAATGGGAAAGTATTAAGGATTTGGGTTTAAGTGCTTCTTTGCTAGTCTGTAGTAACATGTAATGTGAAAATAGTATAGAGCAAGCAAGAACTTTACTGAGATAGATATTAACTATTAGGCTGGAAAGAGATATTCTTGATGAATAGACTGACTTTTTTCATGTGTTGCCTTGTCTATATGATCATAGTAAGGAATGAAAGAACAAAGATCTCTGTTTCCAGTGTGCTTTCAGGCTTGCTTTTAGCTCTTATGTGCATGGGATTTTTAATAAAAAATGAGAGTTGGAGAAATCTGGCTTGATAAAGTGCTTGCTCAGAACAGATGGGCCATTTGAAAGGCGATTTGGGTTGTGCTCTTAGGAGATGAGTAATGTGATTTAGAAGTAGATGGAAATGGGGGGGTTGTGCTGAGCCATGTGGACAGTATCTTTGGTAACCTGGCAGATGGAATGAGCCTGGTGGTTAAAGGTTCAAAATGCCGATTCTTCTGGAGAACTACAGTGGAGGATGTGTTCTTATGCTGTGTTCTTAGATGTTCTCAGATACAGACACTTGGGAGTCCTCCTTTTCCGTTGTCTTTGACAGGGAACAGGGACTTCCTTAACACTGGAGCTGTGTTTTGAGATTTGGGTGGATCAGCTCTGAAGCCCTTGGGCTCTGGGACCAAGGAAGGTTTCAGTTACTGATAAAGAAGTTTTAACTTAAATGTTGAGATCATGATGTAAATGTGTTACATTTTCTTAAAATTCTAGTCTGCTTCCACATTTCTCATAGAGTCATTTACTTCTGAAAAGCATTAGGGACTCCCACTGCATTTTTTTGTAGTTATGCAATAAAACGTGTCAATTAAATAGCACCCATATACTTTTTTATATATATATAATTTCTTTATTTTCCCACTGTGCAGCACACCCATATACTTTATATTTGTAAGGAACAAAATTAATAAACTAAATTTTCCCAAGAACTTGTCAGTATGGAAGAGAAGACAAAGTATGATGCACATTTTAAGTCTTTCTTTAGATGAATAGAAGATGGAAGAATTAGCCTGTGTTGTAAGTCATGAGAAGGTTTCTCAAACAGGTGACAGCTGTGGTAGGGCTATTCCCCTTAAGCTAAGACCTTTGTTTTGTTGTTGTTGTTTTTCCCCCTTCTTTTCAGCCACACCCATGGCAAATGGAAGTTCCTGGGCCAGTGCTCAAATCCAAACCACATCTGCAACCCACTGTGCTGGGCTGGGGATCAAACCTGAAAAGTCACAAAGATTAGCCAGATCATTAACACTGTGCCACAGTGGAAACTCCCAGACCTCTGTTTTTTAAAAACAATGTGAAAAATAACAAATACTTCTGCAGTCGGCATAGGAAAAAAATAGTGACGTTACCAAACCCCATTATGTAGATGAAACCACTCCAGTTGCCAGTAGAGAAGTTGTTTTGTTTGTACGCAGGCGTTCTTTCTGTGTTCTAACGGCTGTGCTTATGTATTAGAACATGGGCATTTGTGTTGGATTACTTAGGTTCCAGCCCTTGTGTCGTGCTCTCTCCTCCCCCCCCCCCCCCAACCTGGTGACCTTGGTGGAGTAACTAAGTCATTTGAGCTCCTTTCTTTGTAAAGGGGTTAGTGGTGGTGAGAGGACTATAAGCTTGCAGGCTCATTTTGAGGATTCCATGAAATGTAGCACATATGAAGCCCTGGGCAGTGCAGGGCATGTGAGAAGGGCCCCAGAGGTGGTACTGCTGCTGCTGTGATGAGCAGGCTTTCCTGCAGCCTGCCTTTGCCTCTACATATACTGCCCACACCAGTTAGTGCAATAGCTGGTGCTTGGTGTACCCATTGTGTGACTGGGATGTAAGCTGTAAATTAGTCCTTCTTAATGGACTAGTTCAGGAATTCCTTTGAAGTGATTTTCTTAAGGAATAAAGGATGAATGATGGTTTCTTTCCTGTAGAAAAACTAAACATGCTGACTTGCTGGTGGTAGTTGTGTGTCTGTAGTTTTTGGTTTTGTTTCTAAAATCTAAAACTTAATGGTATACCTGGAAAGGCCTAGGATAGTATTTTTTTCCACAGAGATGGAGCATGGCATGGGTGGAGGATTTGAGAGAGACTTTGCCAGAAAGGAGATAGGAATGTCTCAAAGCTTTGGAGAGCCCCTTGGCAGAGGAATGGGTAAGAAGGCCCCACAGACCCCATGTGGGTGGGGTCAAACCCCCCAGAGAGTGCTGGCTCACCCTGATGTTGGGAGGTTCTTTCTTAGGCTTAGTCAGCTGTTTTTTTCTTGGGCTTTTAAATGGTTGTATGTTTTCTAGACCTAGATAAGAATTTTTGGTCCTTGAATTTTTTTTGATGTCAACAGCACTAGTCTTCAGATAGCTGCTTTTTTCACATTGGTGTACAGTGTTTCCCTGCGTGGAGTCAAAACTGCTGCGTTTACATGACATCGTGACTCTTTGGTCACGGTAGAGATTTTTAAAGCCCTGCTAAGTGGGGGTGTGTGTGTGCATGCAAGTCTTCTTCATCCAGGGCCCTGTGGTGGTCTAGCTAACAAAGATGATGGTGTCCTTGCTTGATGTATTTTGAAAGATCTCGGTAAACTAGGGAAGGTTCCTGATGTTGGAAGGCCTTGAATATTGGGCCTGCCTAAATGTAGAGAAATTCTTTTCAGTTTTGGCTAGTTTGCAAAGCAGTTTTTTCTTTACTTTTCCTTTGATGTCTTCTCCAGTTTTGAGTTTTGATGTTTCTGAGATTCTGTCAGCTTAATTCTCTTAATTAGTGTGGAACAAGGAGACTGTCTATTCCCTATTCCTGGGCTCTGAAATTTGTTTCGAAGGAGATTTAGAGCATGGATAATTCTTCCCCCAACACCCTCTCCCCCCATCTTCACCTGCTTCTCATCCTGTGTGGAATACGCAGCTACTAGGTGATAGCCTCAAAGAGTACTCAGCCTTTGTCTTTATGGGACAGCTTGAGCTAGGTGTGAGAGCTTTAAACTTTTTAGATCTAGTTTGTATGAGCTGAGCTGTATTCTTAGAGTTTATGAAGGCCCTAGAAAAATTTGTCATTCAGCTCATCAGTGAGACAGAGTTCTTGAGTCTGCAGATTATTTCCAGGCGTCCTATTGTCTGTTTATTTCATGAAAATGAGAAGTTACTGGAAACTGGCAGAGCCTCCTTGCCTGCCTGCTTGCATCTCTCACAAGCGTCCTATATTAATAAATCTCTATTTCTTGCCTAAAAAAAAAAAGAAAAAAGAAATTACTAGAAACTCTTTCCCCCAGAGTAGACTGTTGTTTGGTGGAGACTTTTGTTTCATTTTTTCCCCCCTGACCATGACTGTACCTTTATTCTAGATTATTTCAGAGCTTTAGAACTTGGGGATGAGTTCATAATCTGTATGTCACTAGGTTAGTCAAAAGTTAGTTGTTGCCATGACTGGCTTTGTTTTTGTATCTTGGAATGGTAAGAAAGTTTTTTTTTCCTCTTTTTTAAAAATTCTCAACATCCATTTTATTTTATTTATTTTTTCCTTTTTTACAGCTGCACCTGTGGCATATGGAAATTCCCAGGCTAGGCACTGAATTAGAGCTGCAGCTGCCAGCCTATGCCACAGCCACAGCAATGCCATATTCTTAACTCACTGAGCAAGGCCAGGGATCCTCATGGAGACCCACATCCTCATGGAGACTATGTTGAGTTCTTAACCCACTGAACCACAATGAGAATTCCAGTTTTTAAAAAAATACTTTAAAATTTGTCATTTGGCCGCAGATCCTAATTCGTGAATACCTGTGGTGAGAAAAAAAATGGCATGAGATTTTGCTCCCATTGGCACTTTCTTCTGCTATGAGTCCTTTGCTACTCTGGGGGTGCCTCTCACCTCTGTGATGAGACTGTCAGCCTCGTCCCAGTTCTGTCGTGGCTTCTACAAGAGATGGACTAGTGAGGTTATCTCATGTGGCAACAGGAAACATGATCTGTCCTGACCTGAATATAGGAACATCGTCTGCAGGGCTTGCTATATCATGCTGCTTTGGCACCTTCTTACTGATTGAGACTGTGGTTATCTCTTTGTACGGAGGCTTCCCAAAGTGACCACAGGCAAAAAGCGAAGGACTTTTTGTTCTACTGCTACTTGTGATCAGACCAAGTTAGTAAAAAGGTCTTTTTACTAAATAATAAATAAAATCTTTTAGTCAGGTTTTCAGAGTAGTTACATAGATAGGGTTTTCAGATTCAATTCTTGATCTTTTTTTATTATGTGTTGTTTCCTTGACAGTTGGATCATTTTTGGTGCAACTTTCTGTAATGCCTCCCAATTCAGTGTCCTTCTCCTTCTGTCAAGACAGTAGGTCTTTGCATGAACAGCTGTGCTTGGTGCTGAAGGAATATAGATAGATAAGTATGTAGTCCTTGACCCTGAAGGATGTGGTGCAGCTGAGATGATGCTGAGAGTGGTTCAGGGCAGCACCAGAGATCAGCACATAGAAGTGGCCTCATCAAGGAATATAGATAGATAAGTATGTAGTCCTTGACCCTGAAGGATGTGGTGCAGCTGAGATGATGCTGAGAGTGGTTCAGGGCAGCACCAGAGATCAGCACATAGAAGTGGCCTCATCAAGAGAGCGAATGGAAATGTTGGTTCCCAGGCTCTCAGTAGCCATGCGAGTACCACGTAAAGGTGATCATTTCCTCTGTGTTAAGATTTGAAAAAGCACTACTCTAGATGGCTGATAGAAGAGTTCTGCTCAGAGGACACTCATTCAGGCAGGGGTGCAAGAAGACCAGGTAGGAGATGCAGTTTTACCTGAGGGGGCTGGGCTTTAGCATAGGTAGAGGGTGTCTTGACACAGAGAGGGCCGACAGCAGCATCAGGTGCAGGGGCTTGGGAGAGGGAAGAACAGATTAGACTTCTGAGTCAGGGAGGCCTGTGAATGCTCATGAAAAGAGTTTGACCTTTCTCTTCAAATCAGTGATGGGCTGAATGTGAAGTCTTTTGCAGGTAATGGTTTGATCCAAGTGCTGCTTTAGGAACTAGAGTCCAGGACTGGGTGTGCTGAGTAGGATCCCAAGTGTCATGGAAGAACCCCCTCCCCCCCCCCACCCAATTTCATGACCACACTACAACATATGGATGTTCCCTGGCCAGGGATTAAATCTGAGCTGCAGCTGCAACCTCTGCTTCAGCTATGGCAATGCTGGATTCTTCAACCTACTGCACTGGGCCAGGGTTTGAACCTGTACCCACACAGTGACCCAAGCTGCTGCAGTTGGATTCTTGGGAAGCAGGGGCACCCTCGGCATATGGAGTTTCCCAGCCTAGGGGTTGAATTGGAATCAGAGCTGTAGCTGCCACCCTACACCACAGCCACAGCAACACGGGATTCCAGTCACATCTTCGACCTACACCACAGCTCACGGCAATGCCGGATCTTTAACCCACCAAGCAAGGCCAGGGATCAAACCTGTGTCCTCATGGATACTAGTCAGATTCCTTTCTGTTGAGCCACGGTGGGAACTCTTGCAGCTGGATTCTTAACCCACTCTGCCACAGTGGGAACTCCATAAGCCCCAGTCTTGCTTGCAGGCTGGAGGTCTGTTTCTTGGTATGCTTTCCCACCCCCTTCCTTTAGCTGGTGGTTGTAGTGCTAGAAATAGCCGCAGGGCTAGGGTTTAATCTCTTTGTGGTCATGATCATAATAGGAGATGTGCTTTGTGGCTTTTGTCCACATTGCTGATCATACTTCAGGACCTGAGAAGAGGTAGGTACAAGTTTCTTAGACCTAGAAAACTCTATCTTTATAAACTAATGCTAATGAGAGCATTAACAAAGAGGTTTGGATGAGCCACCAGCAAGCAAGCAGCAGTGTTGCTGTTTTGGACAGCTGAGTATGTTTGGATTTTTTGTTTTTTCTGAGGCTTTGTCTGTCCGTTGGTCACACTTATTCCTTCCAGAAAGGGCTGGTGGGCTCGGTTTGCTGCAGTCTTCCCTTGCATGGCTCTTTGATAAAGTCATATTTCCAGCGCTGCTTGCAGTTGCTTCTGGCTTTCAGGGTTTTGGCTCTAAGTGTAGCTACAGCAGTATTTTGCTCAAGGATAACTGAGGTGTTGATAAATCTGGGTGGGTGTGTACATGCTTCATTCAGTGTGTGAGTACTGAAGGTTGGGACCAGTCTTAGAAAACTGCTACTGGACCAATTCTTGATCTGGCTTTCCAAGTTCAGCTCGTGGGTGCATTTCCATAGGCCTCCCAACTGGGCCTCAGACTCTGGAACTACATGGGATCCAAACATCATGACCCATCATTAAGGACTCTTACAGTTTTCCAGTAAAATGACCTTGTGTGTGTGTATATTTCTCAACCTCTTTCCCTTTCCTTTTTAATTTTTTAATTGGTAGCATTCCTGCTCTGGAATTTGGCTAATTTTTTTTTCTTCCTGATTTCCTTAGAAATCCTAAGTAATGCCCTGAAGAGAGGAGAGATCATTGCAAAGCAGGGAGGAGGTAGGAAACGCTTAGTTTTGATGTTTTGATTTTTAGAAAAGCCTTGTATTATTGGGGATAGTAGAGTATAGTGGTGAAAAGCATGGGCTCTAAAATAGACTGCTTGGGGTGGGGAACCTCTTCCTAGCTGAGTGACATTTGGCAAGTTACTCAACTTCTGGTTTCCATACTGTAAAATGGGGATATAATAAATAGTACCTACCTCATGGGGTTGTTGTGTAAAGTATATGAGTTAATGCATAGAAGAGGACTATATATATATATGTGTGTGTGTGTGTGTGTGTGTGTGTATGTATGTATATAGTGTATGTGTTAGTCACTGTTAGAATGCCCGTGTAATTTAGGAGCTTTCTTGTTTCTGATACTATAAAATTATAAATGCCTAAAAGTAAATATGTTACTTAATTATAAAAGTGTATACCACCTAATCTTAACAAATGTTTACTATATACACATGTGCTCATAAAAATTCAGAGAATTATGAAGAAAGTAAATACCTGAAATCTCACTGCTCAGTGATGAATACTATAAATAATTTGGGGTATATTCTTCCATCGATACACTTTTTAAAATGTGTACTTAAAATTAATGTACTTATTTCAGTCTTTTTTTTTTTTTTTTTTTTTCCCCCTCACGGCTCTGAGATTCTTGGCATTTCCTTGGCACTTGATGGAGTTATTTCTATGGTGGGCTGATTCTAAAACTCTGGGTGCCGTTTCATCCTAGTTTACTCTGCTGCTGTTGGCATCTGGAGCATAACCTTCATTTTTGATGCTCTTGGGTATGCTACCCACCCTCTCTAGATTTCTTACCTATTAAACTTTCTTAATAGTTTCTGAGACATTTCTATTCTGAAAGTTTAATATTCTTAAAATTGCGTTTCTACTTTGCCACTTGGTGCACTGTTAATCTACTAAGGAAATAGTTGCCGAGAAGTGGCATGACATGTGACATGGCAAGATCATAGCATTGGTCAGTTAGAGAATCAGAGAAACTGTCGGATTCCCTTTTCTTGAATTTGCATCTTGGCCTGGGTTGCTTGATTTAACAATGGGCTGGCTGAGGGCTGAACTGCCCATTTTTTAGAGGCTGCTGGTGGTGGTGGTGAAGCTTGAGTGCAAGGAATTCTTGGGCTCTGCATGGGAAAAACCTAGTGGGTGGTGGCCTTGATAGCAGAGCCAGACCCTCCTCTGGAATTGCAAGCATCACAGGGTCACTGCACTGCTGACCTGCCAGCCTGTGTCCAACTGAGCCATGGCAGTGAGGGACTGATCCCAAGTCCTTTTCCAGAGTATACCCCATAGTGCTGTTGGCTTTTTCCCTTTAAAGCCAACAAAGGTATACACAACAAAGTCAGGTAAAGCTTCCCTGAAAGTGGCTGTGTTCATTTATACACAAAGACCTGTATTGGTATTGATGTTTGTTTTATCTCTTCCTGATTACATGGCTCTGTAATAACCTCTCAATGCCATGGAGGTGCTAATTAAGGAAATGCAGCCAGACTGGTTACTAGCAGGGCATTGTAGAAGGATAAGTTGGGAGCGGAGTTCAGTTGTCACCATTATAATCCATGTAATCTATTACGTTGGGTGACCATCTGAGTCTGAGGTGTTCCCCCCACCACCCCAGCCTTTATCAATGTTTGGTGGAAGGGAAAGTGCACAGTTCTCAGGAATTGATGCCTGTTGGTCACAAAGCTTGTCACAGGTATTGGTACTGCCAAGGTAATGTGGAGAACATTGTTGACAAAAGTCCTCCAGGATGGATTTTTTTTTCCCTCTTTTAAATTTTATTTCGGAAATTTTAACTGTGGCACAGAATTAAGAAGAATGATGTATATATACCCTACTCAGCTTTGACAGTTGCCAACATTTGAGGCATGTCTAATGATAAATCATTGTGGGACTTTATTTCTGAACCGTGGTTGAGCTTGTGAAGTGTCCTGGTCTCTGCACCCAGGTCACTTTCCTGGCATGGTATGGACATAGATCCTCAGGTCCCTGATATCTGCCTGTGTTTATGTCTCTGTTTTAGGTGGAGGCGGAGGCAGTGTCCCTGGAATTGAAAGGATGGGCCCCGGCATTGACCGCATTGGGGGTGCCGGCATGGAGCGCATGGGCGCAGGCCTGGGCCACGGCATGGATCGTGTGGGCTCTGAGATTGAGCGTATGGGCCTGGTCATGGACCGCATGGGCTCAGTCGAGCGCATGGGCTCAGGCATCGAGCGTATGGGTCCATTGGGCCTCGACCACATGGCCTCCAGCATCGAGCGCATGGGCCAGACCATGGAGCGCATCGGCTCTGGCGTGGAGCGCATGGGTGCTGGCATGGGCTTTGGCCTTGAGCGTATGGCCGCACCCATTGACCGTGTGGGCCAGACCATCGAGAGGATGGGCTCTGGTGTGGAGCGGATGGGCCCTGCCATTGAGCGCATGGGCCTGGGCATGGAGCGCATGGTGCCCGCAGGCATGGGGGCAGGCCTGGAGCGCATGGGCCCTGTGATGGATCGCATGGCCACTGGCCTGGAGCGTATGGGCGCCAACAACCTGGAGCGCATGGGCCTGGAGCGTATGGGCGCCAACAGCCTGGAGCGCATGGGCCTGGAGCGTATGGGCGCCAACAGCCTGGAGCGCATGGGTCCTGCCATGGGCCCGGCCCTGGGTGCTGGCATTGAGCGCATGGGCCTCGCCATGGGTGGCGGTGGAGGTGCCAGCTTTGACCGTGCCATCGAGATGGAGCGTGGCAACTTTGGAGGAAGCTTCGCAGGTTCCTTTGGTGGAGCTGGAGGCCATGCACCTGGGGTGGCCAGGAAGGCCTGCCAGATATTTGTGAGAAATGTAAGTGGGTTCTTAGGAACTTCTCTGTAGTGGTATGCACAGGCAGGGAGGGAGGCAGAGAGTCAGCAGGACTGAAGGATGGAAGGTCAGAGTCAGAAGGAGGGCTGAGGAGTTCCCCTTGTGGCTTAGTGGGTTAAGAACTGGTTAGTATCCATGTGGGTTGATCCCTGGCCTCGCTGAGTGGGTTAAGGATCCGGCATTGCCATTAGCTGTGGTGTAGTGTAGGTCGCAGACTCTTCTTGGATTCCTTGTTTGTGTGGCCATGTCTAGGCTGGCTGCTGCAGGTCTGATTTGACCCCTAGCCTGGGAACTTCCATATGCCACAGATGCAGCCTTAAAAAGGAAGGGAAAAAAAAAGAGCTCAGTCACAGTTTGGTGTTGGGAGGAGGAGGAGGAGGCAGTTTGAGGGCTGTGATACTCATGAAGCACAAAGAATGAGTTTTATGAAATCCTAGGCTTCTCTGACTACTCGATGGAACAGACAGTGATCTGAAGAATTGAGTTTCTTGATCTCTTGGCTCCATGAGTTGCTAAATGACATGGCAAGACAATTCAGAAGGGAAAATGGGGCCGTATCTGAAGTATCTTAACTAGATTGACTTCCTATTCAGTGGTTCTGTGGGCTCTTCACCACAGGCAGTTGTGCATTCTGCACTCTGCATGATGCTCCCACAGACAGATACAGCCACAAGGGAGTGAACTTGCTGGGCTAGTTTAGAACTTCATCCAGAAAGACTTGTTTTGTTCTCTGCTAATTGAGTTTGAAGGTCAGCCAGTTTCTCTCTGTAATAAGAAATCTTGGAGTTCCCGTGTGGCGCAGTGGTTAACTAATCCAACTAGGAACCATGAGGTTGCGGATTCGGTCCCTTCCCTTGCTCAGTGGGTTAAGGATCCGGCGTTGCCGTGAGCTGTGGTGTAGGTTGCAGACGCGGCTCAGATCCAGCTTTGCTGTGGCTCTGGCGTAGGCCGGTGGCTACAGCTCCGATTCGACCCCTGGCCTGGGAACCTCCACATGCCGCGGGTGTGGCCCAAGAAATACCAACAACAACAACAAAAAAAGAAAAAGAAAAAGAAATCTTAAAGGCACCCTGAGACAATTGTGATGTGTGTGACTTAGGATTTGGTTGAATCACTCACCAATCTCTCTTTTCCCCCTCTTCAGCTCCCATTTGATTTTACATGGAAGATGCTAAAAGACAAATTCAACGAATGTGGTAAGTGTTTTTTAGAAAGGCTTTTTTTAGGTGCTTCCTTGTGGCTTGTGGGTGCTGCATTTGAGTCACACAGCGAAGCTTCCATCCCAGTCTTCACAGACACACTTCATGACTCTAGAGGATGGATGGGACTTGCCATTTTTCTGCCCATGCAATGATTCAAGCAGATTGTTGAGTTTCCTGTTTTGTGTCAGACACTTTTCACCTGTGTTCTCATTTCACTTTTTGTTTTTTCCCTTTTCTTGTCTTTGAAAGGAGGTAGTGTTGTCCCCGTTTTACAGAGTCAGGCAAAGTCATGTTCCTGAGGTCACATGGCTTCTAAGTGACAAAGCTAAATGAAAGTAAATACATCTGAGACAAGGTTGCTTTCCACAATAGCACCATTGATTTGTGCCTCAAAGAGCACTTGACCAGCAGGTCCCATGAATGAGCTTTCACAGGCTCTGGGTATGCAACCTTAGGCTAAGGGTCTCTGATTGTGGTTTCCTGGCATACCAGGCAGCCATTCTAGAAGGCTTACTGGTGGTCAAAAGGAAGTTGTCTCCAGATGAGTCCCTGTGTCTACATGTCTTCTTGCCTTCTTTTAACTGTGTTACGTGGGAGCCCCAGCTCTAAAGCCAGAGGTCTGAATCAAGGCCTTCTCAATATTTTCTCTTTTCTTTCTGCTGTAGTGCTTCAGATCTCACCATTATTGCTGTTCTCCTGGTTCTTCTCTAATGTTGGCTGTTGAGCCATTGCCTGCCTTCTAGCCCCGTTCTTGCCCTCATTCCCCATTCTTAGTTTCCACATTGTAATAGATAAGTGAAAAGTTAAATTGGATCATGTCACTCCCCCTGCCTCAGATGTCTGCAGGTGTCCCTCTGCTGACAAGAGAAAGCCCAAACTCACAAGCCCCCATACAACTTAGACTTATCCTATTTCATCTCCCTCTTATCCCTGAATCCTGAGTTTGCTCCCCAGAAGGGCTCCATTGTGAGCTGTTAGCAGCAAGAGTCTTCCTCCTGGTGAATTTCTCTTAAGCTGATTTAGAACTTTCCTGTGAGAAACCCTCCAGATGTTGACCTTTCCCTCAGGCGGAGTTGATGGCCCTAGAATTGTGGGTGCCAGCACCGGTGACAGTGTTCTTGGCCCTGTGTTTCTTTGATTCTTTCCTTGTAGATTGTTTCCATAGTGCTTGACACATAACTGGATGCTTAACTGGAGCTTGAATGAATGTGTGCAACCTGGTTGCTAATTAATTATTACACAGCTTATATTTGGATAGTACGCAGGTGTCCATTGTATTGCCAACAGCCTTGTAAATACAGTGGAGCAGTGTGTTAAAAGTGAAGCCTCTAAAATTTGCCTAAAGTTGGCTTCACATGGCCTCTTTCATGAGTGTCTCAAAAGTAAAGGTGCACAGTTGAAGCCACCAGGAATGCTTATTAAGGGGTCAGATGGCTGTCCTGTTGGCAGAAGAATGGCAACATGGCTAAGGGCCATAGTAGCTGGGTTCTGAGCATTCATGCGCCAGGCACGAGGGCCACTCTCCCTTTTGACTCTGTCAACCAAAATCCAACAGGTGATCTGGACTGAGTGGAGCCCAGACTGAGGCTGAGCTCTGGGTTTGCCTGATGAGTTGTGGTCTCTTCTTCCCTCCCTGTGCCCAGGCCACGTGCTGTATGCCGACATCAAGATGGAGAATGGGAAGTCCAAGGGGTGCGGTGTGGTTAAGTTTGAGTCGCCAGAGGTGGCTGAGAGAGCCTGCCGGATGATGAATGGGATGAAGCTGAGTGGCCGAGAGATTGATGTTCGAATCGATAGAAATGCTTAAGCAGTTGCCTTTTTTAAACATCGAGACCAGACCTCTGAATTTGTATTTTTTCTTGTTAACCATTTTAATTTGTTGGCTGGATGTATAAAGATGTTTAAAAAATTCAGTTGCTTTTTGGGGTAATTTGAATTACTTTTTTAATGACTGGGGTTCCATTTGACTGTTTGCATTGAGATTGCAATGTGCGCAATTTTTTTTGTAGTTGTGGCATCTTGTTGACATCGAATATGACTTTGATAATAAATACCAGTTCCTGAAAGCTGCTTGCTTTGCGTGTGTGTTGTGGGGCAACCAGAGCCGCTCAGTCTCCTTTCTACCCTTGGGTGACACTTCAGAAAAATCTCCTTACGGAAACCAAATCCTGAGTGAACCTCAGTCCCCCAGTGCTGGTATTGGAGCACTTGGCTGTCAGAAACATCCTGTCTCTCTCCGGGGTAGTTATTCTTGGGGCACAGATTCTGCATCAGGCTGGTTTCCAATTTGGCTTTTGTCTCAGTCAGCTTTGGCTGCTATAATAAACATTTGTTTCTCACAGTTGTGGAGGCTGGGAAGTCCAAGATCAAGGTGCTGGCAGATTCAGTGCCTGCTCAGGACCCAGTCCTGGTTCATCAATGGCACTTTCTAGCTGTAACCTCATATGGCAGAAGGGGCCAGGGGACCTTATAAGAGCATGAATCCCATTCATGAAGCCTCTGCCCCCATGACCTAATCGCCTCCCCAGAGGCCCTGTCTCTTAGTATCATGACATGGAGAGCATTAGGTTTCAACACAGGTTTTTTTCTGACCATATTTAATCATGTCAGAGGTTCAGGCTGAACTTGATACTTGGACCCTATCAGAACTAAGTAATATTCCCCCCAAGGTATGACCTCATACATAGGTCCACTTGGGCTAGACAGCTGATTGTAGTCTGTGGGGAGCTGCAGCTGCTGCTTGTTATGTTGGATGTGGAGGGTTACAGAGGGTCTTCCCTTTCCAATCTGAGTGGCAGCTGACATGGGGTACCATCACAGGGACTCCCACCTCAAAGTCTAGCAAGGTGCCAAGCTCCCTTGCCACCTTCCCCTGATCCACTTTTCTCCTTCCTGGTCTCTGTGGTTGAGGGGGTGAGGCCTGGGAGAAGGGAGGGGACCCCAGAGATTCCTCTGAGTGTTTGATCGTGGCTGTAATGTGTGTGCCCCTCAGGAGGGAGAGAAGACAAGAAACCAGAATCGCTTTAAAGGAAGGGCTTTATATGGTCTGTGTACGTGGTCAGACAGGACCCCAGGCAGTTCCGTGATGGCCACGCTGGGATGCTGGGCTGGTGTGTTGTTCTGGGTCCCCACACCAGCAGGCGTTATTGTTCCCGGGGCAGTGGTTGGTTCTCCAGAGGATCTGTTGAGGAAGAGTGACTTCTTCAGTGACCCTTGCCCCATAAGCAGATAGCCCTTGGGGGAATGGGATGAGACCTTACCCCTCCGAGGCAATGTATCCCTTTCAGTCCACCCAGAGTATCTACGTACCCCAGAAATCGACATCATCGTATACCTCTGTTTCCCTGGTGGAGAGCACAGTTGGGTCAGCCAGGGTCACCCTGACCCATGACAACCCTCACCCATCAGGGCCAGTACTCACAGGGGTAGGAGAGCTGTTCTGGGCACGTAGCCATCTGTGAAGAGAGAGCAGGGATGGTGAGTTCTCTCTTCCTGACAGTGACCCATCCTCCAGGGCCGCCTGGGTTGAGCTCACTCACACTTGCCCTTGGTGTCCCGGCATAGCATCTCCTCCTTGCTGGTGAACTCAATCACCTCCAAGATCTCCCCACGCCGAATTCCCAGATGCTTGCCACCCCCACGTCGTGTCTTGGCATTGGGGTCAATCATCATCCTAGTCAGAATCACGATCTCCCCCTCAAACTGGGAAGGAAGAGGTTAGTGTTTTCGCCTGTGCTGCCATCCAGAGACTCCCCGGCTGCTTTCTAAGGATGGAATTCACTGGGCCTTGGTCAACTTGAGCTGAGCCCAGCCCTCCCAGGACTCTTGCTTTGCGTGGGGTTCACACCTTGAACTTTTTCCGGAACTCCCGCTCAGCTTTCTCTGCCTTCCGGATCTGCTTCAGGGACTTTAGGTCCTCGGGTGGTGACTGCTGTTGCTGGGGCGCCTTCTTCCTGAGCCCCTCAAGGAATTGGGTGCTTGTGAGCAAGATGTGCTTCTGGGAGACACCCCTTTACTGTCTTTCCAGGGCTCAGCCCCGCCCTGCCCCACTCCCTTTGCCCTGTGGTACCTGGGCTCTGGGTCTTGTGGCCTCTTGGGGGATTGCTGGGTGGACAGCACTTCATCTGGGACAGTCAGAATGCCGACTTAGGCCAGGGCCCCTTGGTTTGGCCTTTTGACCTACTGGCTTGATCTTTCCTGTGTTAATTCTCATGACAGGGGGTAGGGGGGTGGGCAGTGGGGGCCCTCCCCTCCCCTTTCCCCAGGCCTTTCTCATGGGTTGTGAGTTCTCTTTCATTTTCTTAACTCCTATCACATGTTAGGTGTGGGAGAAACTGTTTATCCCTCATGTCAACTCTATTGATGACTGTCATCCCAACTTGCTCAGGACGAAGTAAGGGTTCAGAGAAGTAAGAGAGTCTGCCCAAGGTCACCCAGCTGTTAAAGGTAGAGGCAGGATTTATCTGTGAGCTTTTGAAACTGTTTCACTCCTGCCTGGTAGAGGAGGTAAGGTTTTGGGAATTGTAATGTGATGTGGGTCAAAAAAATAAGGCAGGAAGAAAAAACCCATTTTCTAGAAAACAAAGGTCCACCTCTGGAAGGAGCTGTTGGGAGGGGTTTCTTGGGTTGGCTTGGCTGATAATGAGACTCTGGACTGTACGGGTCTCCTGGGTGAGGCAAATAGCCGGCTCTCCAGGTATGAGCCCTGTTCGCCCAGGGTCTGGCTTACAGTGAGACCCTCATGAACCCCAGGTGAGTGAAGGATCCAGAACCTGAAGCCACCAGCTTTTTGCAGTCCTTTCTGGATAACTGGACCTTTCAGGCCAGCAGAAGCTCCCCTCGGACTGCCTGATGGGTATTTGCATGGCACGCTCCCATCCCTCAAGGTGCTGTGCTGGATGGCCTCCACCCACTGTCCCCCCCAGAACACTCCCTCTCAAGCTCCTCCTATCTCTCCCAGACATTCACTCAGCTGGGAGCTGGGAGTGGACTTGACTTCACCCTAGAGCCCCTACAAACCTGCCGCAGCTGGAGAGCTCAGGGCAGGGCAGACCCTGGTGTGCCCATGTCCCCAGCCTCCTGGCAGTGAGATCCTGAGCTATCTGCCCTCAGGTCCTGGGAAAGAGCTGGGCCGGACCCCTCCAGAGGAGCTGTTCAGGGAGCCTCTAGTGGAGCTGCCACTGCTCTGAGTGAGGCATGGGGGGGAAGCCCAGAGTTCCTTCCAGTTGGGGACAGACTTGAAAAAGGCAAAGCAGCCCTTGGGACAATCCATACCACCAGTGAGCTCTACTCAGTGTCTGGAGAAGGGAGAGGAGGTCTAGGGAAGCTCGTGGTATCTAATGGCGATCTCGAACAACTGGCATGAGATGGGGAGACGGTTGCCCAGTGTTTGGGATGGTGGGCAAAGGTAGGGATGTGCCCAGTCTGGGGTTGGGGGTGAGCCATGCCTGCAAGGCTGCTGGAAGTGGGGTGGCCAGAGGTACTCCTGCCACACATCCACATCCCCAAGCGTGGCCCGAGCCACAGAGCCTCGCTGGGGCGGAAGCAGGACGGGCCCTGTCAGGAAGCTCTGTGCTAATCCGGGTGTTGCAAGCAGCCCCTGGGGAAAGCCTAGGAGAAGCAGCAGGGGCCTGGGAAGGAGTAACAGCTGTTGAGGCAGCAGACTTTGAGGAGAGGGCTGGTGGGGAAGGAGCAATAGTATCCAAAAGGCACCCTTGCAGGAGGCCCAAAGATAGGGCAGGGAAGCAGCCTGGGAGCAGAGGGCTGGGCTACCATGTACTGGCCATGTGAGCTCTGGGACAAGTCACTTCTTGTGTCCTCTAGCTTCCACTTCTGTAGTATGGGCATGACACCATCTTGGGGGTCGTGCACATTCTGGCAAAGTGCTGGCACAGGAGCCATTTTTGTTTGTACATGAGGTTGCTGAATGCATTATCCTCACAGCTACGGCTGAGTGGCCTCCGTTCTGCTCTCCAGGAGCAGAGGCTCAGAAGAAAAGAGAAGGGTCCAGAGTGCAGAGAGTTGCCTGGGACTGCAGACCCAGGGTCTGTCACAGCCTGTCTCCAGCCTGTGCCTCTGATCTCAGGCTCAAGTCCTACACGTCCCTCAGGCATCTCCTCCAAGACCACAGATCTAAGATGGGTCTTGATGCCTATCTTACTCTGTACCCAGGTGCAGGCTCAAAATTTGGGCCCCATCCCTGTCATGAGCTCTCTTGCTCTCCTCCTTGGTGATACACCACCAAGTCCTCTTGCTCCTTTTTGCCTGATTCTTCCACTGCTCTCCATGTCTCCTGCCACCGCCCTGGGACACACCCCTGCCCTGCCACACCACACCATGGTCGGTCTGCTGGCCTCTGGGCTGCCCTTCTCCACCCTGTTCCACCCATCAGGAGCTGGCCTGACCTTTCTGAAATCAGGCGCACCTTTCTGCTCTCTCCCTGGCACTATCCTTTCAGTCCATCAAGGATATGGATTGTCACTGGGCCTCACACGGGCAACATGGCAGAAAATGCCCTTGTGATGTCTGTTCCCCAGGTGCCTTGGCAGACTGGTCTGGCTGAGGGCCAGGCCCTGTCACCAACATACCCCTGCCCTTGGTGTTGGGTCTGTAGTCATCTGTGGACTCCACGTCATCGTATAGCTCGTAGACTTCATCTGGGTTCCTGCAGTGGGGCCGGGTGGGGGGTGTGTGTGTGTGTCTTATCTGAGATGAGGGTCTCTTCCAGCCCCATGACCTGTGCCCCTGCCCCCGACTCCCCACACTCACTGTGGGATGTCTGCAGGCTGTCGAACCTGGAAGCGGATCCCAGCAGAAGGGCTCCTCGGCAGAGCTGTGGAGAGAGGAGGGCAGCAGGGAGGGAGGCGGGCCCTGCCGGGGAACATCTGCCCCCACTTTCTGCCTGGGCTGCCCTGACCCACCTGTGTCTGCCGCTGAGGTTCTCCAAAAGTTCTGGATGGTTCTGGGGCCCGGGGGCAGTGGGGGCTTGGCTGGAGGAGGACCCAGGCTGCTGATAGGGGGCAGAGGCCTCCTCCGGGGTGGATGGCCAGGTTTGAAGCCCAGCCTTGACCCAACACTGCGGGTGAGAGCTGATCTCTGCTGCCTGTCTCCAAACCCTGGGCTGAGCGGGAACCGAGAGCTAAAGCCCGCAACTGCCCTGGGCAGTGAGCTCTCTGAAACCGAGCCAGGAAGTGGGGGCTTTCTAGGGAGGTCACCGAGGAACTCAGCCTGTGGGCGCTTCTTGGGCAGAAGAGTGGCCTCAGGCTGTGAGAACTTGTGTGGGTGCCCCTGGCACTCGGGCTGCAGAAACTTCTGGGGGAGCAGGTTGAACTCAGGCTCTGAGGATGTCCTGGGGAGGCCACCCAGCTCAGGCTGTGGGGGCTTCTTGGAGAGCGCTTTGAATTCAGACTGCCTCGGCCTTTTGGGAAACACACTGACTTCGGGCTCTGAGGACGTCCTGGTGAGGTTGCCAAACTCAGGCTGCAGGGGCTTCTTGGGGAGGTCACTCAGCTGAGGCAGTGGGATCTTTCTGGGAAATGTACTCAAGTCTGGCTGCAAGGAGTGGGGGTGGGGCTCACTGGACTCGGGCCTTGAAGGAGGTGCCTGAGGGGCCTCAGTGAGCTCGATCTGTGGCAGGGACTTCTTAGGGTGGCCGCTGACCTCAGAAAGCCCCTGCTTTCTGAGGTTTGCACTGACCTCAGGCTGCGGGGGCTTCTTGAGAAGGATACTGAAGTTGGGCTGTGAGGAGTGGGGGTGGGGCTCGCTACACTCAGGCTTTGAGGGGGGCGTTGGAGGGACCTCACTGGACTCAGGCTCCAGCAGGGACTTCTTAGGGAGGCCACTGACCTGAGGCTGTGGGGGCTTTCTGGGGACCACAGAGAACTCAGACTGCGGGGGCCTCTTGGGAAAGGTACTGAACTCAGGCTGCAAGGGCTTCAGGGTAGCCTCATCGGGCTCTGGCTGCTGGAATTTTCTGGGGAACTTGGCTTCTGCAGAGGGTCTAGGGGTGTTGCTGAGCTCAGGCTGTGGGAGCTTCTGAGGGGCCTCTCCGACCTCAGGCTTCGGAGGCTTCCTGGGGAACAGAGTGGCCTCAAGCTGTGGGAACTTCTTGAACTTGAGTTCACTGGACTCAAGTTTGGAGGGCTTCTTGGGCAGATCAGTGAACTCGGGCTGCAGGGGCTTCTTGGGGTGCTCGCCTAGCTCAGGCTGCGGGAACTTTTTGAGGAGTTTGTTGAACTCAGGCTTCGGGGGTTTTTTGGGGTGTTCGCTGGTCTCAGACTGAGAGGCCTGGAACTTTGCTTGAAGGCTCCGAAAGTCCTGATGACTCCCCTAGGGGACACACAGTCAGGCAGGGACTCATACATCCACGTGGAGAGATGGACGTGGGGACATGGGGACATGGTCACAGACACACACCACCTTTCCCTGACTCCTTTGCAGTCAGCTCCCCTTCCCCACCTTCTTCCCTTGGCCCTCTTCTCTGTGAGCTGAAGACGCCCATGCTTTTGTCTCCTGTGGGTCCCAGGCTCTGCTAAACTCCTACACCCTTCTGACCTCTCCACTTAGGCCTGGAATGTGTGCACCCAACCTTGCCCCACCCAGGACACAAGCTCCTGGTGCCCCGGCAGCCTGCTGCTCCCACAGCCCTCCCCTTCAGTCAGTGGAGCCTCCTTGAGCCCCTCCTTTCCTCCCCAGGCTTTTCTTTTTTCTTTTTTCTTTTGGCTTTTTAGGACCACATATGCAGCATATGGAAGTTCCCAGGAGCTGTAGACGCCGGCCTACACCACAGCCACAGCCACACGGGATCCGAGCCACATCTGCGACCCACACCACAGCTCATGGCAATGCTGGATCCCCAACCCACTGAGTGAGGCCGGGGCTCGAACCTGTATCCTCATGGATCCTAGTTGGGTTTGTTAACCGCTGAGCCATGAAGGGAACTCTAGGCTCTTCTTTTTTTCTTTTTCTTTTTGTCTTTTTGAGGGCTGCACCTGCAGCACATGGAGGTCCCCAGGCTAGGGGTCAAATCGGAGCTGAACCCTGCAGGCCTACACCACAGCCATGGCAACTCTGAATCCGAACTGCGTCTGCAACCTTACACCACAGCTCTCAGCAAGGTCAGATCCTTAACCCACTGAGCAAGGCCAGGGATCGAACCTACAACCTCAGGGTTCCTAGTCAGGTTGTTTGTGCTGCACCATGATGGGAACTCCAGGCCCTTCTTTTCTAATTTCAAAATACATTTGGAATCCAACCTCTTCTTAGCGCCTGCGCCACTGTCCTGGGCCAGAGGAAGCCGCCTGGGGGAGGCACCTTCCCCCGTGGCCTGAATTATTTAATAGGCTCCTCCTTGGTCTCCTGCCTGCCTCTGGCACCCCCACCCCTGGCCCGTCAGCTGACAGCAGCCAGAGGAGGCCTGTTAACCTTAAGTCAGTTTGTGCCCTTCTGCTCAAAATCGGGCAGAGTTCCTTCATTTCCCTGCAATGGAAGCTAAAGATGTCACGAAGGCCCGAATCTTAGATCCTACCTCCCCTATTTAGTCACTGCCTTAGCCTCCCTCCCCCCCAGTCTCAGGCCCCTGCCTGGGACACTCCCCACCGCAAGGGCTTCCTCCTCCTCCTCCAGGTCTCTGCTCCCAAGTTCCTTATTAGAGAGGCCTTCCTCCCAGACCACTTGAGTTGAAAAAAAGAAATGGATTCCTCTTTCCCAGCACCCTCCATCCTCCCCAACCTGACTTACTGTCCTCTTAGTAATTGCCATCCTCTATCATTCAATTTATTTTACTCAATAAATCGTGGAATGGAGTGACCTCAAGCTGTGGGAACTCCTTGGAAAATTCACTAGACTCAAGTTTGGAGGGCTTCTTGGGCAGATCAGTGAACTTGGGTTGCAGGGGTTTCTTGGGGTGCTTGACTGCTAGGTTTGGGGTAGGTTTTTTTTATTTTGGGAGGTACCTCTACTCCCCCTTCCCCCAGCGCCTGTGGAACATCACTGCCAAGAGGGCAGCAACTTGTCCCATGCGTTGCGGTCCTCCCAGTGCCTGGCACACAGTAAGATGCTCAGGAACTCTTGAAATAAAGAACATTGAGGACATGCAGAGACGGGCACATACTCAGCCACGTCCATTCAGACCATCACGTTCTCATGCAGACGCACACAGAGTAACCCTGAGAAGCCTGGAGGCAAATGTGGGCACAGGACCTCACTGTCCTAGATGCCGAGGACCAGCAGCAGGCCCCCTGGGCACAGGCGTGACCATGGCTGGCACACCAAGTCAGCTCCAGGTACTGTCTGGACCCACCTCTCACCACCAGTCCCAAACACAGGAGACCCACAGCTAAGGCCAGGCCTGCTCTGATGGACAAATTCTCCCGGAGATGGCCCTGCCCCAGGCCCCCAAGCCTGGCTCCACCTGGGGTCTAGGAGCTTGGGGCAGGGGAAGGGCAGCACCTCGTGGACTTGGCCCCACCTGCGCCTCACTGTCCCCCAGCCCAGAGAACAAAGACAGGTGGTGATTCCTGTCGGGAGGCCTTTCGTGAAAGCCCCCAACCCCGGTGGGTTGGGGCAAGGCTCCCTCTGTGACCCCCGGGGCCAGAGAAGTCCAAGTCAGCAGGTCATGCCTTGGGGGATGGCTGGGGAGCGGGGGTGGCCGGCAGCGGGTGCATGACCCACTTTGTCACCCACAGGAAGCCCTTCCTGCTTACCCTGGCTGCCTGTGACCAGGTTGCTGTTCATGCTGACCTGGGGGGTGGGGTGTTGTCTGGGCAGGCCCCCGGTCCCCCTTATAGTCACAGTCTCAGTGGGCCACAGGCCCCTCAGTGCCTGAGCTGTCCCAGAGGTGGGTCCTGACTCCTTCCCATTTCTGGCATTCGTGTCGGTCATTGCCGCGCCCCGGACAGATCTGCCCCTCTGCCGCCCCCACTTTTGGAATGTGCCTGCCAGTGTCCACCTGTGGCATCCCTCGCCTCCAGCTGGCCAGTGGGGGACATTCCCAGGGCTTGGAGACTCACCATGGCTGCAGGTGGGTGACGGGCCACAGGGCAAGTGGGATCCGAGCCAGAGCCACCGCCCTCAGGAAGTGACTGCAGCTTCTGCTCCATGGGCCCCGGGCCCCACGGGGTGGGGTCTGCTGGCCAGGCAGGGAGGGCAGAGGAAGGAGAGGAGGCGGGGACAGCCTTGGCCCTTCCTCAGATCCCGTCCCCCTCCCTCCCACCCCATGCCCTGCTGTGTGCTGACTTCCTGACTCCCTGTGCCAGACCTTGAGGACCTTCTGCCAACAGAGGCAGGCCAAGTCCAGCCAGGGCCTCCGTCGGGGTGGGCGTGGGCGTGGGGGGCGGCCAGTTCTCCGTGGAGCAGGAACATGGTCAGCTCTGGGCTGGGAGAGCCAGCAGCCAGGCGAGTCTGCTGTGTGAGGCCCGCCTACTGACTCTTGTTGCCTCAATCCCCCTTCCTCATTTCAACACTTCCCTTTGGTCCAATTTGCAGCTCTGAGCAGGACTTCCTTGTTACGGGAGAGATGTAACACGGGCCGAGGGCCTGGCCAGGATGGCAGATTTGGTGGAGTTGGGGGGTGGGCGGTGTCCAAGGCCTTTCCTCTGGGAGAGGGAGGGAGTCTGAGGACCACCTCTAGGCTCCCAGAGGATAAGGGAGGGAGGACAATGGGGATGGTTGGAAGGCCAGCGAAGAGGGGGTGAAGGTGGGCAAGACCAGCCCTCTGAGGGTCAGGCCCCGCCAGACCAGGGTAACCCTGACAGCCACGCTTAGTGACTGGGGCTCAGAGAGAAAAGGAGGAAACACCCAAGGAGAAACTGCTATATTGGAGTCGCTAGAGGAGGATACAGAAAGACAGAAGCTGGAGTCTGCGGGTGGTTCAGTGGGTTAAGGATCTGGCGTTGTCACTGCAACAGCTCAGGTCGCTGCTGTGGCGTGGGTTTGATCCCTGGCCCTGGAACTCCCACATGCCGCAGGTGCAGCCAAAACAAACAAACAAAACCACCAGAAGACAGAAGCTCCCAGCAATTCTGACTTAATTGGCCTGGGGTGTGGCCTGAGTTAACACACCTTCAGGGTGATTCTAACGTGCAGCTGAGAAGCAAGACCCCCTTAAAGTGTAGGCTGTGCCTCAGGTCAGAGGTGGCACCTCACCTCGGATTCTGAAACATCCAGGGGGATGCCCATACTGCTGGTCCGAGGATCACATCTAGAGAAGCAAGGACGGAGAAGTTTCCAGAAGGATCCAGATGAGACAGGGACAGAGGCTGGATGTTGCATTCTCAGCAGATGCCCTTCATTCACCTGTGCCTTGAAAACCACAGGCAGCCACCTCTGCCCATATGTCTGCTTTAAGAGTACAGCTCAGGGGTTCTGGAGCCTCTGCAGCTATGTGTTCCTGTTCCTGCACCAACAGACACACACCCTGGGTCACGTTCCCAGATGTGGGTTCCCCTCACATCTGGAACAGGAGGCTTGGGAGGCTGGGATGACAAGGTCTGGGTGCTGGAGCAGCTCAGCCTGTTTAACTTGAACCTACAGTTTCGGGTCACCCTGGCCCCTGGGGCAGCTGTGCAAGGTGGGTGCCGCTAGCGTGCACTCATTCATTCTCCCTTCAGACTGGCACTCCTGGGCGCCCTCTGCTGGGTGGAGCTGGGGCCCTAAGAGGACTCCGCTTTCAGGTATTCTGGAGTTGGGGTGGGGGACACTCTGTAGGGGTCATGGCTTGGTTGGCCAGAGGGAGGTCAGGGGCTGCAGGAGCCCAGAGGGGACAGTGGGAGCAATAAGACTTCCCAGGCAAGCAGACAAAAGCTGGACATGAGTTGGAAGAGGATGAGGGTTGGAAGTTTTCAGAGTGACCCTGCTCCCTAGGCCTCAAGGTGATTTCAGCTTCTAGAGAAGGCAGTGAGGGGCCGAAGGGGGTCCATGGACCCGCTGTATCTATAGGAGGGGCTGTGGCATCTACATGAGTGATGGGATTGGGGGAAGGTACCTGGACAAAGATGTTGGTTCTCTTGGTCTCTCTGGAAAGATCCTAATAGACTGGGAAGTGATGTTGCCTGGATCTGGGGGTGGCTGAGTGAGGGGCTCAATGGGGAGAACTCCTGGGGGCTGGGATATCCTGGTACCCTGGAGATGGAACAACAAGCCCTGTCCCTGGAGACGCAGGAAAGGGTGGGCCTAGGGACATATTTCCAAGGGTGTCTAGGGTCCCTGGGAGCGTAGGAAGAGAAGAGAGTACCCTTTGGGCCTCGCTGCCTGGGTTTTCTCCTCAGTGGTACCCGTGCTCAGCTTCCATGGTGGTGCAGAAGCAGTGCGACTTGGAACTGGGCCTGGCTAGGCTGAAGGCTCCGTCAGCTTACCCTCCTAGCCTCACTTTCTCTATCTGTAAAGTGGGCCCTTGACCCACCTCCTTCCCAGGTTCTCGAGAGAGTCCTAGGCAGCCACAGGCTTGGCTTGATGTGGGATCTGGGTTCCCAGGCTAGGGACTGAACCCGGGCTGCAGTGGTGCAAGCGCTGAGTTCTAACCGCCAGAACCACCAGGGACCTCCCATCTCCCCACCCTTCTTTGGAGCCTCACAAGAACTCATCATGCACATTATGACACCCATTTTAAGGACTAGGAAAGTGAGACGCAGAGAGGTTGAGTCTTCCCCAGATCATACGGTTGTGGTTTCAAGGCTTCTGGCTGAGAAGGGGGGAACTCAAGGGGGGCCTGGAAGGGCTGGTGGAGTAGACACCTGGCCCGAGCCACCTGAGCCTCAGCTGCAACCCCATCGAGGACACCAAAGCCCTGAAGCCCCTTGTGCCCTTGTGAGGCCAAGGGCAGTGGGGCAGGCAGGTGGGCAGACCAGCCCCTTGGTCGAGGTGGGCCAGGTTCTAAGGGCTCCAAAACCTCCCTACTGCCCTTCCCAGGAGAATCTGAAGGGCTTTTGGAACTTGGAACTGTTGACCTTTGATGAGACATTACAGCTGCACTAGGAGCAGGTGTTTGAGCCATTATCCCAGTTCAGCTACCTGGACAGCTTCGATGCTGGGGACCCTGTCTGACTCTGAGTCTGAGGCCAACACACAGGGGAATGAGGATTCTGAGGACTGGGGGAGGATGGTGAGGGAGGGCAAGGAGGAGATGGGAGGGTGGTGTGGGAGGGATGGGGCCTGGGGACTCCACCCAGGGGGTGACTAGTGTCTTGTTGGCTGCAGATACTGAGAATGAAGAGGTGACAGACGACAACTCTGGTAGCTTGGAAGACGGAGGAGGTAAGAAGGGAAGCGGGATGGGGTGGGGACCTGGTCCTTGGGTTCTGGCTCATAGAATGTTTATGTTCCCTAGGAGAAGGAGGAGGAGGGAGATGGTTCAAGATGAGGGCCTTGTGGGCCATGAGAACAGGCTCCTCATCCAAAGAGCTGTGGGGAGCCATTGAAGGGTACCAGGTAGGGGAGGGGCACAACTGGAAGAGACCCCTGATTCCAGGGGTGTTGCAGACTGGGGGAAGGGCAGGAGAGGTTGCCTCCTGTGCTCCAGGACTAGGCAAGGGTTGAGGTCTGGGCTAAGGGATGGCAGGGCTGGAAGGGGGCAAGATGCACGAGGTATAACTACGTCTTGAAGGGTGACTGCCAACAAGAGGTCAGACTTCCAGACTCAGGAGGCTTTGACCCATGGGGTTCTGGTGGCAGCAGTATGGTACTAGATTTTGAACCCTGGCCCCAGCCTTACTTCCTAAGAACGAAAGGAAAAAGAAAACCTATTTGTCAGAAGGGTGTGCAGAGAGGGAGCCCAGGCTCTCCAGGGCTGGCCTTGACCCACCCTTCTCAGGGCTAGGGCAGGGGGAGAATGGGAAGTGGGCAACCAGAGGGAGTCAGGGGAGGACAGCAAGAAGGATGATGATGAGGCCTGAGCCCCAGGCTGCCATGGAATGTCCAGATCTGGGGACCCTGCCACCTCCCTGAGAATCAGCACTGTCCTGAGGATCTGGGAAGCTCCAGCTGGGCCAGCCTCCCAGCCTGTGCCCCCAACTCCTGGGACTTTTAAAATAAAACCAGAAACCTCCATCTCATCTGATTTCTGGAAATGATGGAACAAGACAGAGAGCCACCTACAGCTATCCTAGTGTTGAAGTGACAAGGGAAGTGGGACATAGGTTGTCAGGGGAGACCTGCCCCCTCCCCCGGTTGGGTGTGCCCCAGGACGGCTCGATTGACTCACTACGCATTGCAGGGGCAAGGGACCCAGACACAGCACAGACTGGCTCAACTGCCTCCTTTATTGTTCCCCCATCCCGGCCATCTCAAGGCTCCCCCGACCCCGCCGAAAATTACAAAACTACCCACTCGCCCCACCCCCCAACGCAGCGGGGTTCAGAGCGGCGAGAATACTGGACACTCCCCCTCTGACAGCAGCGGCGACACCTGGCGCGCAAGCGGGGCTGGGTCTGGGTGGGGCAGAGGGGTCGCCTGAGCCTCGGCCCCGCCTCTCGCCTCAGGGGCCCCGCCCTCCCCACACGCGCGCTCCCGGGCCTTACCCGCCGGCGCGTCGGGGCGCGGCTGCCCCGGCGCGGGGGCCGCGGGGCGGTGGTCTTCCAGGTGTAGTGTCATGGCGGCCCGCGAGGCCGTGGAGAAGGCGCACTGCATGCAGGAGTAGCGGCCGCGCGTGTGCTCCCACAAGATGCGGCTCGGGGCCGCGTGCCCTGCGGGCAGGCGGGACCTGGTCAGCCCCCGGCCCTGGGCGAGGGCGGGTCGGACCTTTTCCCGCCTCCCCATCAGCTCCCGGGCGCCCGGGGCCTGCCCTGGCCTGGCTGATCCGTTTTTCCTGGGCGTCTCCCCAGGTATTTGAGGGCATTAAACTTGATTTATTCGCGTCCCCTTCTCCCATCCTCTGAACCAACGTAGGGAGGAAAGACTCGGGAACCGGGCGCGAGTTTTACACGGAAACGCCGGCGCAGATGAAGGAGCAGGGGCCGTAATTTTCAAAGCAAAATCCTGTATTTCAGGGGTGACATTTCCGGCCACCTGGAAAAGGGTTGGGCACCGCTGCCTCCTAACATCCCTTAGGCCCCGCAGGGCGCAGGAAAGCAATCCCCTACACCCTCCCGCGTGGTCACCTGCACGCACCTGAGGGCGCGTCGGAGCCGCCCTGGGGTTTTCGCGGGCTGCCGCCTGCACCTGCGATAAATGGGCGGGTCAAGGTCAGAAGTCCGAATGAGCCCTGCCCACCCTTCAGGCGGCCCTGCACCCACACTCACCTTGGCTTTTTTTCCACACGGCGGCGCTGGAGGCGGGCGGCCCGGGAGCGGCGGCCAGGAAGGGGCGCAGGCGTGGGGGACTCAGGCCAAAGGGCGCGGGGTTCAAGTAGGGCAGGAAGGACCCGGTAGGGGCAGGGGCAGGGGTCGTGAACGGCTCGAGCAACGGGAACTGCAGTCCCGGCGCCGACGCAGCGTCGGACTCCGGGGGGCGCTCCGGCACTGGCGGCTCCTTGTCGAGGGCGGGGGGTGGTGGCGGGGCTGGGCTCTGCGCATGCTCGGCGCAAACATGCAGATGCTTGAAGAGCGAGCGGTGTGTGCGGAAGCGCAGGAGGCAGTTCTCACACCTGGGGGCGGCGGAGGGTTGGGCTGGGTCTCCAGGGAGACAAGGGAGCCTGGGCCCAAAAATAATAGACTCCCCAATCTGTGCGGGAGGAGTCTGCCCTAAGCGTCCTCCTACTGGGTCGCGATTCCCCCGGGTCAGAGGCCGGGGAAGATGAGGAAGGAGTCTCAATTTTCACTTAGGTGATCAGTTCTCCTCTTGGGAGGCAGAAGGACAGGGCAGAGGGGCTCCTGTATGTCTGTCCCCACTTCTAAGCTCCGCCCTCCCGATCCCTGGAACTTGTTCTAGCAACCAGTCTCTCTTCTGGGCAGGTAAGGTAAGGGTTAGGCTTGCCCTAGGTTACCTCCACCTCCCGACCCAGCCCCCGTGATGAAGAAGGGAGAAAAGCCTGGAACCCAGGTAGTGGCTGAAAAAATCAGCGGTGGGGGGAACTGCGTGGGGCCTGGTCACCAACCACCAGCAGAGGTCTGGGTGGACAGAGTCTCACTTGAAGTAGCGATTGGGTTTGTAGTGCAGCTTGCCGTGTGCCACCAGCTCCTGCATGCTGGGGAAAGTCTCAGTGCAGCTCAGGGCGGAACAGCGGAAGAGCTTGCCTGGCAGGGCAGGGATGAAGGATAGGAGTGGAGAGGAGTGGCCAAGACTAGCCAGGAGGCTCTGCCTGCCTGCCGCCCTAACCTGACTCCCCACCACCTACCCTGGCCCTACCTTCCAGGGACTGTGTGGGTGGGCAGTGGGTGCGCAGATGCTGTGCCAGGTCTCGAACGCTGGGGAAACTCAGACAGCAGCCAGGGCTGGAGCAGGGTATCTGCTTCCCTGCAGGATGCACAGAAAGGAGGGGTTGTCACTGTCCCTTTTCCATCCATGCTGTCCAGGGCATTTATGGGACTGGAATTACCCTATGGTTTCTTACTGGGGCCTTTACCCTCTGCCTCCCCCACTAGTGGGTAGGGCCTAAACTGCCAGAGGGTAGGAGCTGAGTTGCCTGGCTCCTCACTGTATCCACAGCCTGGCATACATTTGGTGCTCCGTGACTGGCGATTCCCTCTAGATGGGCCCCAAGTCTGGAGATAATCTGTATTCTTCACTCCTATTGTTCCAGGAGTGATTCCCCCAGAAGGCTTCTACACAGGTCACCTGGTGGTGGGCGTCGTCTGGGAGGCCGCAGGTCCTCACTCTTTCCGGAGACAGTGCTGATCGGGCCAAGGCTGGGTCCAGGGCCAGGATGGCCACTGTCTGGGGCTGGGGAGGCACCCTGCTGGGTCCCTCCAGACCCTCCACGTTCCCACACCGGGGGTGTGGCTGCCTGGTCAGAGGCTGGCTCCTCCCCCATGGAAGAGGAGGTGGCTACAGCAGCCATAACTGGGGACAGCACCTCCTTGTCGGTCTCACTGGAGCTGGACTCTGCAGTGGCTGGCATGTCTGGGCTGGGCCCTGAGGGTTCCTCCTCCTGGTGGAAGGAAGGGGTGGGGAGAACCCCTCTGGGCCCAGGGTCTGCTTGGGCCAGCCAGGGGCACCCCTCCACCCCACCAAGACCACTAGGCATTCCTGAAGCAGCCAATGTCCCAGAGACATCACCCAGTCAGCCGCCATCCTAAGGAGTCACCATAAATGGAGGGCAGGGGGTGAGGGTGGATTTGGCTCCTGCCTCCTGTGCCCCCATTCTCTGGGAGGGAGCCAAGTTGTCCCAAATGTAGAAGGGGGTACCTGTTCAGGAATCACCCATATGAAAGAAGCATGCCTTAGACCCTAACCTGGAAAGGTGGGAGGCCCGCCCAGGGGAAGGGAGTGGAGAAAGATGGGGCTCTGAACAGGGTGCGACTAAGAAGATGCTGGAGGGACCACAAAAGGCCAAGTAGGTTTTTGAGGAAGGAGATATATCTATCAGCCGGGCTCGAGATACGCAGGTGAACTGGAGGTGCTGGGGTGGGGGGGGCGACTGTATAAAGATCAGGGGCGGTGCTCGAGAGCTGTGGGCGTGGCCCAGTAGAAGCCAGACCCGGAAGTAGGGGGTAGGGTGCGCCCCTAGTGACAGCCAGCGGCGAGCGAGTGCCCGGATGTGGGGGCGGGGTCGGCCGTAGGCTGTGAGCGCTACCGGGCGGATTCCCGCCAGTCCCCGCTGGCTCGCCGCGTCCGCGTCCCCGTCGCCGCGCTCACCATCCTCGCCCCGATTCTGCCTCCTGTTCCCTTGGCTCCGACAGCTCCAGCTAAAGCTGCGCTGATTCCTTCGGTGGCCGCAGGCTCGGGCTCACGTCGGCGCCATTTTTCCGCCTTCCAGATCTCGCGAGAACGGGGGCGGGGCCTGCTAGCCCCGCGAGAACGGGGGCGGGGCATGACACCCGCGGTTTCCTTTGAAAGCAGAGGTAGGGCCGGCGTGGATTTGCAAACCGAGGACGGGTCTATCGGGCAGATTTAGCACAGTCTGTGCGCAGAGATATGGGATTAAAAGCTTCCTGGGCCTCAGTTTTCTCTGCAAAATGAGCATCTTCATTCTCTCACGTATCGTCACCATACCTCGAAGGGGGATAAACAACTGTTCTTTTTCGAAGATGTCGTGTTTGGTGAGCCGCCTCTTCGTAAGGAAATTGACAATGGCCGTCAAATTTTTCAGTGCGCTTAGTTCTGAAGTTGGAATGGGTCCGTTGAGATAGCCAAGGACGGGAAGCAAGCTAACCGTCCTCAGGAAGACGTATGGAGAGCCCTGGATGTACCGGTGTGGAATGAATCACCTAACCCAAACTCCATTCCTTGAGTGCCTACTGTTTGCTAGGCACTGGGGACCCAAAAATGAACAGAACAGACCAACATCCCAGTTACCAGGGGCCGCTCACGTTTTAATATGGGGAAACAATGAATCAACAAATGCAGAAAACTATCTTATATTAAGGAAACACCTTAATATAGAAAGGAAAACCCCCCAGAAGGTTGTGTGTCAAGTAAGCTTCTCTGTGAGGTGACATCTGAGCTGTCACCTGATGGTCAAAAAAGAGTGAGCCAGTAGAAGGTCAGGGGACCATAGCGCTCTGAAAAGAATGGATAGCTGGTGCATGTGGCTTGAGTTGGGGAGGGACAAATCTTGTCTTTTTCGAGAAACAGTGAGGCTATCAGCGCATTGCTGGAGCATAGTGGAGGCAGCGAGTGGAGGACAGGCGTTCCATCGTGGCTTAGTGGTTAATGAACGCAACTAGTATTCATGAAGACGCAGGTTCGATCCCTGGCCTTGCTCAGTGGGCTAGGGATCCAGCGTTGCCCTGAGCTACGGTGTAGGTTGCAGACATGGCTCGGATCCTGTGTGGCTGTGGCCAGCGGCTAGAGCGCCGATTAGACCCCTAGCCTGGGAACTTCCATATGCTGCAGGTGCGGCCCTAAGAAGCAAAAATAAATAAATAACAGGAAAGAAAATGGACATGGACAAGGTGCAAGGAGGGTCATGCAGGGCCCTTGCGAACTGTAGAAAGAGGAATGTGGTCTATATTCTAGGCATGAATTTTTTTTTTTGTCTTTTTGCTATTTCTTGGGCCGCTCTCGCAGCATATGGAGGTTCCCAGGCTAGGGGTCCAATCGGAGCTGTAGCTGCCAGTCTACGCCAGAGCCACAGCAACGCAGGATCTGAGCCGCGTCTGCAACCTACACTACAGCTCACGGCAATGCCGGATCGTTAACCCACTGAGCAAGGGCAGGGACCGAACCCGCAACCTCATGGTTCCTAGTCGGATTCGTTAACCACTGCGCCACGACGCAACTCCTAGGCATGAATTTTTAACACCATCTAATTGCCCGTTGTCATTTGGAGGATGGGTCATTGTGGGACAATAAAGTGGATCTTTGATCTCTGATGTCTGTAATACATTATTTAACTGTTCAGGAAGTGTTTGTTGAGTTCTAGGCAAGTGTAGTCTTTATGAATATTGTATTTCTGTCTATGTACGTAGGATGTATCTACTTTTTTGCTTTTTTTTTTTTTTTTGTCTTTTTAGGTCCACACCCACGGCATATAGAGGTTCCTAGGCTGGGGTCTAATCAGAGCTACGGCTGGCAGCCATGGCCACAGCCACAGCCACAGCAACTTGGGATCCAAACCACGTATGCGACTTACACCACAGCTCATGGCAACGCTGGATCCTTAACCCACTGAGCAAGGCCAGGGATTGAACCTGAGTCCTCGTGGATGCTCGTCAGATTTGTTTCCGCTGAGCCAAGATGGGAACTCCAAAAAAAACTTTTCTTTTGATTATCATTAATATGGTTAAAAATCATTAATTTAAAAAACAATTTTGATGCAGGGTGGAGAAGTGTGTATGTGTGTGTGCGCGGGTTTTGGGGGGGAGGTTGTTGCAATCTGGGGAAGGGTGGGGTAAGGTTTCAGAAAGGACAGGGAACCAGGAAAGGGAGAGGTGGGGCCGGACTTTAGAAATTTTGTAAGAGCAAACAGGATGTTGCTGAGTGGGGGTGGGGGGCAAGGTGACTGAGGTTTGCAGTCTGAAGATGCTCTAACCTAGATGTGAGAGGCTGTCTGTTAGAAGACATCAAACCCACTCCCATCCCCAGTGCCCTGCCCAAACCACACCCATCTGTGTTGCTGGAAAGGTCCTACTTCCTGCAAATGGGGTGCCTGCTCCCCCAGTGGGGCCACAAGGCTGTACCCTAAAGTGCCAGGAGGTGGGCAGCCAGCATGTTGAGTTCTAGGGCAGAGAAGGGAGACAGAAGCCCTCATTCCTCTTCAGCATCAGGAAATCCTCAGCTGATGAGGTTGTGGTTCCTGCAGTTCTCCAGCAGTCTCTCCTCCAACAGGGGTCTTGCAGAGAGAGACACACAGTGGTGGCTGGGCAGTGGAGGAGCAAAAATCAGATAAGGAGGGAACCAGGGACATAGAAGGGAATGGTTAAATGCTTTTGCATAATGGTTGGCTAATAAAACGGCTCTCGGGACCTAGTTGTAAAAACTGGGGCTTTTTTTCCAGCCATGCACAGCTTCCCAGGAAGGTACAAGTCCTGCAGAAGGCTCTGATGACTAGTCTTTCTTTGATGCCTTTTCTTCTGTCCTCCAGTTGGGTGGGAGTCCTCCCATCACAGTGTAGGTTACTGTGTGTGGTATTTGCCATTGAAATCTGCTGAGACTGCCCCTTTTCCTCCTTCGTGGTTTCTCTAGGAATGCCCATACCTCTCTGCATTTCCCGCTCCTCCCCGCTCCAGCCCATCCCTTTTCTGGCTCAGTCCTGACCCCACCAATCTGGCTGCATCTCTCCCAGAGTGGCTGCTCTTTGTGGGGCTGAGCACAGAAGGGGTCAGGATCCTTAGGCTCAGACCTAAGGTTCCAGCTGCACCTGCAGGGAGGTTTGAAATGCTCAGATTCCAGCTCTGGTTTGGAGACAGCTGGGGGGATCAGGAGACAGCTGGAGGGCACTGGTAGCCAAGCTGATCCCCTTCACCACGACAAGAAGTGCAGAAAGCCAAGGTCTTGGAGTGTCAGAACCAGTCCTGAGCCCAGGTGAGTGAGGGCTAGGAAAACACAGCAACGGGGTAGGGACCAGAGGGGATTCAGGGTGGATCCGGGGGGCCATGTGGACCTGCCTCCATCCTCAAGGCCCAGTCGGGTCCCAGCTGAGTTTGCAGGGGGCAGATTCAATGCCGACAGGACACACCAGATAATTTTCTGCAAGAAACCTGGCATTCAGCTTCTGGAAGCTGGCAAGTGAGATAAACTCAAGCTTTGGGGGGGAGGGAGCAATTTCATAACTTGGCTCTGTGGAATCTCAGGTGAGTGACTAAACCTCTCCTGGCCTCCATTTTTCCATCTGTAAAATGGGAGCATTTGCTACCTCACAGGTTATGGGAACATAGTCCTTGTTTTTGGTGCTCAGTAAGTTAATTCATGTTTTCTTTTTATCTTTGGCCTTACCCAAGGCATATGGAAGTTCCCAGGCTAGGAACTGAATCTGAGCTGCAGCAGCCAGTCTACATCACAGCTGCAGCAACACCAGATCCAAGCTGCATCTAGGACCTACAGCACAGCTCGCAGCAACGCCAGATCCTCAACCCACTGAGCAAGGCTGGGGATCAAACCCGAGTCCTCATGAATACTAGTCAGATTCATTTCCGCTGTATGACAACGGGAATTCCAGTTAATTCATGTTTTCACTCAGCAAACATTTATTGCCTCAGTGATGAGAGAAGGAGGGAAGTCATGCTTGTCAAGCCCTCCTCCCCCGACTATGCCCTGCACTTGGCCTGTGGGACACAATTCATTTCCTACTGACAAGGCGGCTGGGAGGTAGGTTCTGCTGTTAGCCCTGTTTGACATAGGAGGAAACCAGTGTGATGTGGGGGAGGCCAGGGCCTGGGGGCGGCTGCAGTGGTGACCCCAGACCCAGCGCCTGGGCTAGGCTGGGCTGGAGGCCACAAGACTGGACCTTCTGGCCAGTGCAGTCAAGGGGAACGAGAGATCTGCATTGCAAGGCCTGGCTCCTGGGCAGGCAGGCAGGTGTGAGGGCAGGCCCCTGCCCCACTCAGATTTTCTCCACATAGTTTCCTGGGAAGAGGCCTTCCTGGCCGTGCAGCCGCCCTTTCCACCAGCCTGAGGAATCTGTGGGGGAGAAGAGAGTGTGAGACCCATCTCACCCTGGACAAAGCCTTCCTGATGGCTCTGTGTCTGTCTTATGCGTCTTCACTGGCCTGGCACAAAGCAGAGGCTGAAAAGAGGTGACAGAAGGAAGGGAGGGAGTAACACGTGGATTTTCCTTGCCACTGGCTCACACTCGGTCATTTTCTAGTCTGTTCACTTGTGCTCTTTCCTCATCCACTGCTCTTGTTGGTCCCTCCCCCTAATCCCAACAGTGGACCCAGGAATGACCCCCTATGGGGCTCCCCCACCCACCTCCAGAGGGTGCTGCTGAGTCCTAGGCTCCTCTCGGGGGCAGCCCAGGGGTAAGGTTGGAGGTGCCTCGGGCCATCCAGACATGGCCCACTTCCAACTCACAAGGTAGTGCTGCTATTAGCCTGTGCTTGACAGGTGAGAAAAATGAAGCTGGGGTACTGAGTGTGATGCACCGAGGCCAGGCTCCCAAGGTGGCTTTTTTTTTTTTTGTCTTTTAAGGGCCCCACCCACAGCATATGGAGCTTCCCAGGCTAGGGGTCTAATTGGAGCTATAGCTGCCGGCCTAAACCACAGCCACAGCAATGCCAGATCTAAGCCAGGTCTGCGACCTACACCACAGCTCATGGTAACGCTGGATCCTTAACCCACTGAGCGTGGCCAGGGATCGAATCTGCAACCTCATGGTTCCTAGTCAGATTCACTTCCCCTGCACCATGATGGGAACTCCTCCCAAGGTGGCTTTGACCCGAGATCCTCTAGCCTATGCAGCCACTAGCTCAGAAGCAGATATCTCTGGCAGGGGCTGGGAGCCAGCTGGTCACCTCTGTTCTCCTCAGGAAGGGTGTGTGGTCATGGGGGGCTGCCTGGCCATGTCAGGGCTCCATCCCCTCCCCTTTCGCCCTGAACACACACACCTTCCAAGAGGATCTCGATGACCTCGTTCACATTGAAGCTCAGCTCGTCCACATCTTGGCCCACATACTGGTACAGTGCCCGACATCTCGGACCGTGTGCCCGTGGCTGGGGCTTGGGTCGGCCCACACCAGGCACAGGTCGCTGCCCCACGCTGCGTTTCCTCTGCATGCTGTGGGCACAGGGGGCACTCGTCACAGCCCCAGACACTCCCCCACCTCCTGCGGCTGCCCTCCTACACCACCTACCCAGCCACGCCCTGGTCAGGCACATTGAGGAATTCTGTGTTGTGCTCCGAGGGGGGCCGTGCCCGTGGGCGTCTGCTGGCCCCCAAGGCTGAAGACGGAGGGCCCTGTGGTGGTCTTTGGGAGCTCCCTGCGGATGTGATCTCCAGGGGCAGGTGGCCCCCTCTGGCAGAAGGAGGCACGCCATTGCGATCCAGGCCTGGAGTGAGAGCAAGGATGGAGGCATTCGTCAGAGTGATGCTAGGAGGATTTGAGGAGGACTTAGCTCCAAGTTCCCTGTCTAAAGGAAGAAGCAGCTACTCTCAACCCAGTATGGTAAGAACTGGCCTGGAGGGAGAGACCCTGGGGCTAGGAGGGCCTAGAGGTAGGCTCTGCAGGGGTAAGATTTTTCCTCCACTCTTTTATGTAGGAGGGCTTTTGTGGGTGGGTCTTGGAGGATGAATAGGAGTTCAAGTGGAGTAGGAATTTGGGAGACAGGCAGAGGAAACAACCCAAGCAAAGGCCTGGAGGAAAGAACAAATTTAGTAAATTGGCAAAATAAGCTGTAGCTTGCATGACAGGAGTGTAAGATGGGAGGAGAGAAGAGGTCAGCTGAGGTTAGATTCTGAAGGGCTTTGAATATCAAACTAAGCTTAACCTGAATTATTCTGTGGGATATAAGGAGCTATGGAGAGTTCTGAACAGAAAAGAAGAGAATGGTCAACTCTGTTAGATCCCATTGACAGCAGGTCTGGCTTAGGCCTTGGAGCCCATAAGAGCCAAAGAAGACACTTAGTGGGAGGTGTCTCTTCACCTCTGGGTGGCCCGGGAGCTGCTCGAGTAGGGGCCTGGGCAAACCTTCGAGGTTTTCCCTGGGCCATTCCCTTCCGTGTAGGCTCTGAAAGGGAAAGGGGAAAGAATATATGGATTTGAGTGTTGACCACATTAGGTTATTGGCCCCGCCCATAAGTCCAGTCCACTCTGTGGCTCCGCCCTTGCCCCGCCCCGCTCGCTGGAACTCCCACCTGGAGAGAGCCCTTAGTTTCTTGAACACTGGTTCTGCCCAAAAATTGGCTTCGCCCTTCCTGGACCCACCTTTCACTGACTCCTGGGTCTGCCCACTCCAAGGCTCTCCCCATCAGTAGCTGATTCAAGGGTTGACTCCATGGCTATGCCCACCCCTCCATGTTTCTTGCTCACCCATTGGTTACCTCGGCTAGCCCTGCCCTTTTCACGGCCTCATCCTCTCCTTAGGTCTCTCTAGACCTTCCCCTCATCCGCCTTCATCGAAGAGGCTCCGCCCCAGGGCCTTGATTGGTCCCTGTTGATGGCCCCGCCCTCCGCGGTGCCTGACAGTCCCTTCCGAACAGGGCCCTGGTGCTGCGCAGACTCACTGGAGCTTTTGGGCAGTCCATCACCCACGCTGACCGTGAGGGCCCGGCCGCTAGCTTTGAGCAACGCCACGTCGCCGGAACCGCGGGAAAAAGTGACGCTGCGGGTGCCACCTCCGCCCCAGCCCTCCTTCTTCACTCGGAACTGTAGTCTGTGAGGAGAGGAGGAAGCTGTGGGGGTCCCTACCCCCTAGGCAGGGTCACCTCGTCATCCCATCTTTGCCAGACCCAGGCTGGAGTGGGAGGGGGAGCACGGGTGCCTTTCGGCCAGTCTGTGAGGGGTTGCTGTGCCAAGCCCAGCCCGTGGATGGTGCGGGAGGTGGGGATCGTACGTGTCGCTGAAGGTGAGGGGCAGGGGCCTCCGCACCGCCTCCTCAAAGCGCTTGCACAGGAGGCTGACAAACTCGGTTTTGAAGACGCTTTCCAGGAAGCTGTCAGCTGCGTCTTCTTGGAGGATGAAGAAGTCGTCCTGCCGCGTACTGGGGAGGGGCGGGAGGAAAGGCAGGTGAGAGTGTCAGGTGAGGCTGGCAGAAGGACTGACATATGAGATGCAAGAGGGAAGAGTCACATATGGGGCAAGTGAGGGGTGACACGGGTGGGGAGAAACAGGAGGGGTGGCAAGGAGCTGGGGAAGATGGTAATAGAGAAGGATCAGCTGAGGGGACAGGTGCTGTTGGCAAGTAAGTATCGTGAGTGTGGGAACAGGTGAAGGTGACAGGTAGGGCCAAGAGAAGTTTGCAGATATAGCAGCAGGTAAGATGTTCAGGGTGACAGATGGGGTAACAAGTGAGAGGGTAGCTGAGGATGAAGGGCTCACAGGGGTGACTGTGGGACAAGTGGGGGCCTGACCTGAGGGAAACTCCCCGCAGTGCCTGGATCTCCAGCTTCTTCTTCAGAACCTCACGCACCTGGCCCTTCTCAGGTCCCTTCTTCACCTTCTCCCGCCCAATCACATACACGCACTTGGGCGTCAGGATCAAGTCCCTCTTGATGGGCTATGAGGATATAGGACCAGAGAGACTGGTGGCAGGAGCCCTGGGCATGGGCAGCCTGGCCCCAAGGGATCAACCACAGGCAGAAGGGTGGTGCTGGCAGGTCAGGTGAAGGACAGGTCAGGTTAGGGTCCCTCCATGTAGAGGTGTATGATTGGTTACTTTATATAAGAACTAGGAGGTTAAGTAAGGTGATATTGGCTAGAAAGGGGTGTCTGAGCAGTGAGCAGATACAGGTGACATGTCTTATCTGGATATGGGTGCCCAGGCCAGCTGAGAGTGAGCCTGCACATGAGTATATCTGAGCCAGGTACAAGTGTGTCTAATTGAGAAGTCTATCCAGACTGGGTGAAAGTATACTTGATGGATAGGTATGTCCTAGATAAGTAAGAGTGACCATGTGGTAAGGGCTTCTGAACAAGGTGAGTGTGTACTTATGGAGATGTGTCTGGCCAGGTGAAGATGTGTCTGATAGACAGGTGTTTCTGGGCTAGACAGGGGCGTATTTTGCTTTTTTGGCCATACCCATGGCATGTGGAAGTTCCTGGGCCAGGGATTGAACCTGTGCCACAGCAGTGACCCCAGCCACAGCAGTGACAATGCTGGATCCTAAACCGCTAGGCTACCAGGGAAATCCTCAAGGGCATAGTTGATGGATAGCTGTATGTACATTAGTTGAACATATACAGGTGTGTCTGGGTCAGGTGAGGGTGTAGCTCCGGTATGGGGGTGCCAGGGTCCTGGATGTGGCCACCTGCTAGTGCCTTACCTTGAAGCGACGGTCATATTTGTTGACCGAGTCAGCGAAGTCCACACGCTCCCTCTTGCCCAGGAACTGACGCAGCTCTGGCCGCTCCTCCAGCCCCAGGTAGTCCCCGACGAAGTTCCTATTGATGCTGTTCCGTCTCCGCTCCTTCTTGTTCAGCAGAATGTTGGAAGCTGCGGGGACACAGGGTGGGGGGCAGACGTCATGGCCTGGCTCTGCCACACCCATCCTGTCCTCAGCCTGAGCCTCCCACTGGCAGCCTCTCACCTTCCTCCCGCATCTCCTCGTACTTCCGGACTGCCACGTGGCGCCGCCAGGCCTTCTGGATGGTACGGGCAAAGCCATCGAATTTTCGCTCTCTCATCTCCTCCAGAAGGAAGAGCTGGGCAAGTGGGAGGAGCAATGGGTCCTGGTGTCTCCCCAGGGGACACAGACTCCAGTTCCCCCTGAGCCTACCCCACCCATGTGTTGCCAACAGTCACCTGCCATACACTGTGGGCAAAAATTTTTGTCTGCCTCCAAATGACTGGACCCAGGAGTCCCTCCCAGTACAGAGCACAAGCTTCTGTGTTAAATTACAACTGTAGGGTTTGTCTTATTGGATTCAAATCCCAGCTCTGCCACTTATTAGCTGTGTCGTCTTGCCAAAAATGCTATACCATCATGGTTTCTCACGCTGGTTAAGCTATAGCATGCCATTCTTGTGAGATACACTTCAGTTTCAGAGATGTGAGAAATGCTAAACAATGTGCATTTTTTTTTCTTTGCTTTTTAGGGCTGCACCCATGGCATATGGAGGCTCCCAGGCTAGGGGTTGAATCAGAGCTACAGCTGCCAGCTTACACCACAGCCATAGCAGCACCAGATCCTTAACCCACTGAGCAAGGCCAGGGATCAAACCCGTAACCTCATGGTTCCTAGTCAGATTTGTTTCCGCTGAGCCACGACAGGAACTCCCAAACAGTGTGCATCTTGGAACACCAACCGAGTACTGTAAATATGAAAATCTGATGGAAAAGACTGTGATGGGACCAGACGCCATGTGGTTGTGCAGTATACAACCTGCACAGACACACATGGCAGCCCTGGGAAGGAAACTTTTTTTTTTTTTCTTTAGGGTCACACCTGTGACATACAGAAGTTCCCAGGCTAGGGGTTGAATCAGAGCTGCAGCTGCCAGCCTACACCACAGTGGCAGCAATGCCAGATCTATGATCTATGTCGCAGCTTGTGGCAATGCTGGATCCTTAACCCACTGAGCAAGGCCAGGGATCAAACCCGAATCATCATGGATACTAATTGGGTTCTTAACCTGCTGAGCCACAGCAGGAGCTCCAGAAGGAAGCTTTTGCAAAAAGCAGAAGTTCCCAGGCCAGGGATAGAACCTATGCCACAGCAGTCACCCTAGTTCCTGCAGTGACAACGCAAGATCCTTAACCTGCTGTGCTACACCATTTTTGAATTTTAAGAGTCTCTACCCAGAGGGGACTTAGAGAATAAACTAGATTAGAGTAAGTCTTCTGGAATAAAGTTGGAAGTAAACTTTATATCAGGGAAAGGAAACCACTGGATATGAAAATATTAACAAATTACAGTAATAAAAACAAGGGGGTACTAGTCAAAGAATGGAACAACCAATTGGACTAGGACAGATGGCTGGGAGATGTCATAATTCAAATGGAAATTTAGTCACTAAAGGCACAGCATTGTCAATCAGCGAAGATGGGAAAATTACTGAAGCTAAAGTTGGGCTTTATTTAAGGAGTTCCCGTTGTGGCTCAGCAGTAATGAACCCAGCTAGTATCCATGAGGATGTGGGTTTGCAGCCTGGCCTTGCTCAGTGGGTTAAGGATCCAGCGTTGCTGTGAGCTGTGGTATAGGTCACAGACATGGCTTGGTTCCTGTGCGGCTGTGGCTGTGGGGTAGACTGGCAGATGCAGCTCCGATTCAACTCCTAGTCTGGGAACTTCTATATGCCGAAAGTGTGGCCCTAAAAACAAACAAACAAACAAAAAGTTGGGCCTTATTTAGAAAAATAGAGGAAGTAAATAAATAGAAAAATAAAAAGGAATAAAAAACACAGCATAGAGAGATCTCTCAAATACACAAATAGCACATCATTGCTGAAAGCCTGGCTGCTGCTTTGCTGACCAAGGTGGCTGATGTGTTCCAGAAACCTCAGGCTTCCCCAGGGCTAAAAGAATTCCATAGTAGGTACTTGGATCAAACACACTTAAAAAAATATATATCTAATATATATATCTATATATCTATATCTATCTATCTATCTATCTATCTATCTATCTATCTATCTATCTATATCTTGAGGAGATCCCTGGTGGTCTAGTGGTTAGGATTTGGCACTTTCACTGCTGTGGCCCAGGAGTTCAATCCCTGGTCTGGAAACTGAGATCCTGCATTGAGCTGCTGCATACTGCAGCAAAAAAAAAAAAAAAAAAAAAAAGGACATATCTTGGAGAACTTTTAAAACTGTACATGTTTATAACGGTTCATAGAAGGGGAGGAGTCTTTTCACCAGGAAGAAAAAACAACAGGGCAGGTTCACAGGTTGCAGGGTATCTGAGTGGTGTTTCCATATTCTTTTGTTTCTCAGACCAGTACTCGGTGGGTTGTGGGTCTGTGTGCAAAGCATATTCAAGTAATGCCTCATATAGGATAGCTGGAGGGCGCATACATGGTTTCTGTGGTTTGCATTCTGTAGGAATGACAGCTATGAGTAAAGGGAGACCAGCTCTGCAGAACCGGGGGCGGACTAGTTACCCAGGACAAGTGACCTCCACTCTTACTTTTTCTGCCCAGTGAAGAGGATCTGTTTTCAAATCAAGAAAGGAGTCTTCCTGTCTCCAGAGTTTTAAATGCATCTCCTTCATTCTGTGAAGGGCATGGGTGGTTGTGCTCAGGGTGAATGACATATGCCCCAAGCCTGAGCTTGGCCTGGTGTCCTGGGTTGAATAGCATTCTCCCAAAACTCATGTCCACTTGACTGGAACCTGTGAAGTTAACCTTATGTGGACAGAGGGTCTCTGCAGATGTAATCGAGTTAATGTGGAGGTTATACTGGAGGAGGGTGAGCCCTAAATCCCATCTGACTGGTGTCCTTAGAAGAAGAGGGAAGCACAGACCCAGACACACACAGGAGAAGGCCATGTGGTGCCAGAGACTATACACCAAGGATATGGAGATGACCCGTCTATACCCCAAGGAATGCCAAGGGGGGCTGGCAACCAAAGCTGGGGAGAGGCAAAGGATTCTTCCCTGGCACCTTCAGAGGGAGCACGGCCCTGTTGACAAATTGATTTGGGATTTCTAGCCTTCAGAAACGTGAGAAAATAAATTTTTCTTGGGTTAAGCACCATAAGTTTGTGGAACTTTGCTCCAGCAACCCTGGGAAACTAATACACCTGAGATGATGGGAAATGAGAGCCAACACATGCGTAAAACAGTCAGGGTATTTTTGGGTTTTTTTGGCCATGCCCACAGTTCAGGGCAGGGATTGAACCTACACCAGTGCAGTAACAACACTGGATCCTTAATGTGCAGACTGCAATTTTTGTCAATTTTTTTTTTTTTTTTTTAGGACTGCACCTGTGGCATATGGAAGTTCCCAGGCTAGAGGTCAAATCAGAGCTGTAGCTGCTGGCCTACACCACAGCCACAGCAATATCAGATCCGAGCCCTGTCTGGCGGCATATACCACAGCTCACAGCAACACGTATCCTTCAGCCACTGATCAAGGCCAGGGATGGAACTCGAATCCTAATGGATACCAGTTGGGTTTGTTACAGCTGAACCATAATGGGAACCATAATTTTTGTCAAATTTTGATTTTACTTTCTATTGTTGTAGCCAGGGCTAGCTTTATTTTCTCTGTTTTATTTGTGTCTTTTTTTTTTTTGGTGGGGAGGGCTGTGCCCTTGGCATGTGGAAATTCTAGGGCCAGGGGTGGAACCCATGCTACAGCTGTAACCAGAGCCACAGCAATGAAAACACCGGCTCCTTAACCCACTAAGCCACCAGGGAACTCCAGTGTCAATTTTTATCTTTTCCTTTCAGAGTCAAATATTCCAAATCTGCCAGTAAATCTGCAAGATGGAGTCTCTTTCTCTCTCTCCTTTCCATTATCCTCTCTTTTTCTTCCCCTTCCCTTTGTCTGTCTTTCTCTCTGTTACCACTTAAACTGCTCCAGACTCAGTTTCACCTTGGACAGTTTTGGTTTGTGCTAAGTTTCTATTGCTAACAATATCTACTTTGAATGCCATTCTAGACTGTTTTTGTTTCTTGGAGCAAAGTGTGTCCATAGGGAAAACTTCTCCGAGGTAGATGCAGACACATTTGGGAAATGAAGAATCCAGACCTTCCAAGACAGAGATTATTTTTGTGGCTAAGAAATCTCTAGGGCCTCCATCCCACCATGTTATGTTTTTGCTTTGGGGAGAGAACAGTTACTTGTAAGTTAAGTAACATCAAGAGAGTCATGGCCAGTCTCCTCGTTATCTTCATAAAGTCCCTGAGGTGCTGCAGAGCAGGTGCTATGATTATGCAGGTGATGGGCTACCTAACTGGGCCTGGCCCACGTCCCAAGTACACCTTTCCCCGGTGTTCCAGCTGGGAACCTAAGATTTGCTTGGGAGTCTGGTGAAACAGCACAGCTCATTGAGATGGCATATCCCTGGGTGCTTTTCTTTCTTTCTTTCATTCTTTCTCCCTCCATCCCTCTCTTCCTCCCTTACTTCCTCTCTCTCTCTTTCTTTCTTTTTTTTTTTTTGTCTTTTTGCCATTTCTTGGGCCATTCCCGTGGCATATGGAGATTCCCAGGCTGGTGGTCTAATCGGAGCTGTAGCCGCCGGCCTATACCAGAGCCACAGCAATGCGGGATCCGAGCCGCGTCTGCAACCTACACCACAGCTCCCGGCAATGCCGGATCCTTAACCCACAGAGCAAGGCCAGGGATCGAACCCGAAACCTCATGGTTCCTAGTCAGATTCGTTAACCACTGTGCCACGATGGGAACTCCCCTCTCCTCCTTCCTTCCTTCCTTCCTTCCCTCCCTCCCTCCCTCACTCCCTCTCATTCTCTCTTTTTCTTTCTTCTTTCTTTCCATGCCTGGAGCATGCAGAAGTTCTCAGGCCAGGGAACTGAACCTGTGCCACAGCAGTAACCAGAGCCACAGCAGTAACAATGCCAGGAACAGAGCCAGTAATAGTAACAATGCAGTAACGGAGCCAGTAGGGAACTCCTGTGTGCTTTCTAATCTTTGCATTGAAGCAGGTGGCCAGACATGCCTTTAGAGGACTGCTTGCCTTGTTTTTGTTTGTTTGTTTTGTTATTTTTGTCATTGTTGCTGTTTTTTTTTTTCCTTTTTTCTTTTTCTCTTTTGTAGGCCCATGCTTGCGGCATATGGAGGTTCCCAGGCTAGGGGTTGAATTGGAGATACAGCTGCTGGCCTACACCACAGCCACAGCAACAAGAAATCTAAGCTGCATCTGCGAACTACACCACAGCTCACCACAATGCTGGATCCTTAACCCACTGAGTGAGGCCAGGGATCGAACACACATCCTCATGGATCCTAGTCAGTTTTGTTACCGCTGAGCCACAACAGGAACTCCTGCCCTGTACATTAGATCCCTAGAGCTTATTTGTCATTGTTGCTTTGTTTGCTTTTGCCCATGGAAGTACAGGCAGCATAAAGGTGGTGGTGCTTCCAGCCTTTGTATAGAAGGCTTAAAAGTGATGACAGAGCGCTGGAGGGATTATTCCTATGTAAGAGGATGTGGAATGAAGTTTGTCTTTGATATATCGGGGCCCAAACAGATCAGGTCCTGGAACAAGAAAACTGCCACTCCCACCTGTCCTTCAGACTTCCTGTTTTGTCTAATCCTCACCCCGATCCTGCAGGGTGGCTATGACTTTCCCCACTTTCTTTTTTTCTTTTTAGGGCCACATCTGTGGCACATGGAAGTTCCTGGGCTAGGGGGTGAATTGGAGCTGCACCTGCCGGCCACAGCCACAGCCACGCTGGATCCTTAACCCACTGAGCGAGGCCAGGGATCAGACCCCTATCCTCATGGATACCAGTCGGGTTCTTAACCTGCTGAACCACAACGGGAACTCCTCTCCCCACTTTCCAAGTAGAGAAGCTGAGGCTTGGAAGGGAGAGGAAACGTGCCCACGATCACACAGTGGCTGGAAGAGCAGGGCCATGGGAGGAGATGGCGGTGTCTGTCTGTCTCTCTCATGCACACTCACCGACTCGGGGTTCTTGACGAAGACCTTGGTGCTCCCCATCTGGTACTGGTCCGGCTCCATGTTGACAGCCCGCAGCAAGTGCTGGACCCCCTGACGCTCGTCCCCACGCCACCGCGGCCACGTCTCAGGGGTCAGAATGGCGTACCTGAAGGTGGAAGGTGGGAAGCGAGAGGTTGAGCAGCCAGTCCTGTGGTTGGCCATTGGGACCAGTGCGTGTGGTTTTTGGGGCGGGGGGTGCTCACCTCTGCAGGAACTTGGAGAACTGGCGGCGGTAGGCGAAGCCTGCCCGGCGCACCCTGATGTTTTCCTTCAGGCCGAGGTACTCCACCTGGTGCTTGACCCTGGAGGGAGGGCAGCCTGAGTCCCCTGGTGGGGGCTTCACTGGTCCTGAGCATGGGGAGGGATGGTCTGGATTCTTGCTGGGGACAGGTGCTTTTTTTTTTTTTTTTTTTCCTTCTTCTTCTTTTTAGGGCCACACCCGTGGCGAATGGACGTTTCCAGGCTAGGGGTCGAATCCGAGTTGCAGTTGAGGCCTACACCACAGCCACAGCAACGTGGGATCCGAGCCGCATCTGTGACCTACACCACAGCCCACGGCAATGCTGGATCCTTAACCCACTGAGTGGGGCCAGGGATCAAACCCCATTCCTCATGGATACTAGTTGGGTTCATAACCCTCTGAACCACAACGGGAACTCCCCGTGCTGGGGGCAGTTTAAGGGGTGAGTTCTGAGATCTAGGGAGGGGTGCAGTGCTGATCCCAGGGGTCCAGCTGGGAGTCACTTTTGTGTGGAGGCCTGGGTCTGCTTTTGTTCAGAGGTCAGTTCCGAAGTGGCTTCTAGGAGTGGGGCCTGGGGCCTGGGGCATGAGGGGGACTGTGCTAGTCCCTGGGGCATCCTGCAATCAGCCTGGGTTCCTCCCTGGAGGTCTTGGGCAGTGCTGGGTGTAACTCCAGCAGCCCTGAGGGGTTTTGCACTGGTCCTAGGGTCAGCCTGGGTTAGCCTCCCATGACCTTGGGAGGGTGACAGAGGGAGGGTCAGTCTGGGAGACAGGCAGTGTGGACAAGGCCAGTGAGTTGGGTGACTGGGATGGGGGGGGGGTCACCTGTTCTCCTCCCAGTCACGGGGCCTCTTGGTCTCGTTGGGTTTGATGCAGCGGATGTAGTGGGGTGTGCATTTCATCAGCGTGGACACCAAGTCATTGGCTTGTTTCTAAGGAGGAGAAGGTTGGGGTGTGGGGCACAGATGCGACCCTCTGGCCCCTCTATCCTTTCCTCCCTGCATACACTCCCAAGAGACACAGACACACCAGGTGGATGTGTGGGGTGGAGCAGCTGATGGACCACGGGCTCAGGTGTCCTTGTTCCACGTATAACCCTTGAAACTCAAACCAGGAGTTCGTACATCTGCCGTACTCATCACTGAGCCCTAGCACATAGTAAGTGCTCAGCGAGTGTTTGTTGATGGAGTAACTGAGCCCACAGGAGCACACATTGCCCAGAACATTTCTGCCTGTCTTTTGAGGCACAGGTACTTTGGAAGCAGAGACTTGCATGTGTGTGCCTGAGAGGCCAGCCTTGTTTGTTTTGCTTTGTTCTGGCATGTGGAAGTTCCCAGGCCAGGGACTGAACCTGAATCTTGGCAGTGACCTGGAACAATGCAATGACAATGCCAGATCCTTGACCTGCTGTGCCGGAAGGAGAGTACAAGGCCAGCCTTGGGTTCGGTTTAGTCCCTCGGGGAAGCCTAGAAAGGAAATCATTCCAGGTGGAAGGACTGGCGGAATGGCAGGAGAAACCCAGGTGTGGATTACCAGCTCTGCTGTGTGATGCAGGCCAGTGACTGCGCCTCTCTGAGCCTTGGCCTCCCATGTGCCCGGTGGGACTAGTCGCATGTCTTTAAAGTGTCTTGTGTTTGTGGCCAGCACTGATCAGTGCCAAATACGTGGTTATTAAAATATTATTAGGAGTTCCCACTGTGGTGCAATCGGATTGGTGGCATCTTGGGAGCGCTGGGATGCAGGTTTGATCCCCAGCCCAGCACAATGGGTTAAGGATCCATTGCTGCCAAAGCTGCAGCTTAGGTCACAGCCATGGCTTGGATCTGATCCCTGGCCCAGGAACTCCATATACAAGGAGCAGCCAAAAAAGAAAAAAATGTATTATTAGGATGGGACACTCATGTTCATAGCAGCACTATTCACAAGAGCCAAAAGGCGAAAAGAGCCCAAGTGTCCATCAACGGAAGAATGGATAAGAAAAAGCAGTACATCCATAAATGGAATATGATTCAGCCTTAAAAAGGAAGGAAATTCTGACACATGCTTGAACCTTGAAGATATTATGCTCAGTGAAATAAACCAGTCACAAAGGGATACATGCTCTTTGGTCCCTAGAGGAGTCAGATCCACAGAGATCCACAGACAGTAGAGAGTGGGGCCAGGGACTGAGAGAGGGGGATGGGGAGTCAGTGTTTCATGGGGACAGAGTTTCAATTTGGGAAGATGAGAAAGTTCGGGAGATGGACGGTGGGGATGGTTGTACAAATATGAATGTATTAATGTTGCTAAGCTGAACACTTAAAAATGGTCAAAATGGCAAATGTTATGTATATTTGGCCACAATGAAGAAAAAAGGGACAAATGACCAAAATGACCATCATTAGGATGATGGGTCACTTCTGGATTTAGGGAGTTAGGAGGACAACAAGGAAGCTGGTCCAAGCTTCCTAGCCCCAGAGCTGGATGAAGTCCCACTGGACAAAGGATGTCAGAGAGAGTGGCAGAGGCCTGGGATGGGGGAGAGTTGAATGTTGGAAAGAGAGAAACAGACCCAGGCCTCCCGATGCCCACCTTGATCTTGGAGCCGGCAGTGCTGGGGCGGCCTTTCTTTTCTACATCCAGTTTCTCAGGAAAGAGCATCCGGAGGAAGGCCCTGGGCAAGGGGGGTGGGATTGGAGATGCAGCTGGACCTTGGGTGCCCACCCACAGGTGGGACTGCCTAGGTTCCTGGGACCCAGAGAACACACTGCATGGAGTTCCTGTTGTGGCTCAGTGGGTTAAGAACCCAACTAGCATCCATGAGGACTCCGGTTCTACCTCTGGCCTTGCTCAGTGGGTTAAGGATCTGGGTTGCCGTAAGTTGCAGTGTAGGTCCAGATGTGGCTTGGATTCGAGTTGCTGTGGCTGTGGTATAGGCCTGAAGCTGCAGCTCTGATTCAACCCCTATCCTGGAACTTCTATGTGCCCTGGGTGTGGCCATAAAAAGAAATAAGCAAATAAACAGAAAACAAAACAAAACAAAACACCCCATACTGTACAGTATGGTTCTCCCTGAATGTTGGGGGGTGTGAAGGTGAGAACTGGAGGGTTGGTTTCATCCTTTTGGTTCTTTGATTTATTTGTACTGTTACTTTTTCCTCCATGACCAAGCAAGTAAAATAGAACTAAGTGAGCATCATATTGGGCAACAGAGGCAGGTCGCCTTGGAGGAACCATCCTACATGCACAGGCTTGTGTGTGTGTGCAAAGAGATGTAGACAAGGATCTTGCTGCTTCAGCATAGATTGAAGGTGCCACTTGCATTCGATCCGTGGCCTGGGAACTTCCATATGCTGTGGGCATGGCCAAAAAAAAAAAGACCCTGAAAGCCATCAGAGTGTTTGGATCTTTTGAGAAGAGCTGCCCATTCTACTTGCTCAGCACCTGCAATAAATGATGTACTTTCCTCCACCACAGCCCAGTGTCAGGGGATTGGCTTTGCTGCTGTGGGTGAGTGGAATTTGGTTTGGTAACATTGGTCCATTCAAGGCTCCCTCTTCCTTCTCCTCAATGAGATCTTCCATGACTACCGTAACACAGAATGAGTGGACTGACTAATAGATGCAGAGTATGTGTTTAGGGTGATGAAAAGGTTCAGAAACTAGATAGTGGTGATTATTACACAACATGGTGAATGCCACAGAACTGTACACTTTAACATGGTGAAGAAATTAAACTTTGGGGCTCCCTTCATTGCTCAGCAGTTAAGGAACCCAATTAGGATCCATGAGGATGTGAATTTGATCCCTGGCCTCGCTCAGTGGGTTAAGGATCCAGCATTGCTGTGGCTGTGGTGTAGGCCAGCAGCTGTAGCTCTGATTCTACCTCTAGCCTGGGACCTTCCCTATGCTGTGGGTGTGGCCATAAAGAGCAAAAAATAAAATAAAATAAAATAAAAAATTTAAATTTTATATTGTGTATTTTATGACAATTAAAAGAAATCAAAAAGAAAAAACAGAGTGCCCTCCCTTCTGTCTACCCCAAGACCAACTTAGTTTTCCTCTGCACTTGTCCCAGTGGTTCTCAGACTTCAACGGGCACCAGAATCACTGGGAAAGCTTGATGAAACACGAGTGGCTGGGCCTTACCCCTGGAGATTCTCATTCACAGGTCTGGGCTGGGATCCAATAATTTCCAACAAGTTGCTCTTGCCGATGCTGTTGACCCATGGACCCCACTTTGAGAACCTCAGCTCTAACTCTGTGCTTTCAGATATGGCAGCCGCAGGTCACATGTGGTTCCTCAGGCCCTTGAAATGTGGCCTGTCCAAACTGAAATGTGCTGTGAGTGTTAAAATGCACTGGATTTCAAAGAATAGGCAGTTTGGAAAAAGAAAATACAAGTATTTTATTCATAATGTTTTAGTATTAAGTGCATGTTGAAGGATACTTTGGTATCTTGAGTTAAAGACAATATTTAAAAAATTTCACCTGTTCATCTTTATACTTTTTTTTTTTTTTTTTTGGCTGCCCTGCAGCATATGGAAGTTCCCAGGACAGGGATTGGATCCGAGCCTGAAGCTGTGGCAAGGGCTGATCTTTTTAACTCACTGTGCCGGGCCAGGGATAGAACCTGTGTCCTGGTGCCGCAGTGATGCCACTGATCCTGTTGCACCACAGCAGGAACTCCATTACCTTTTTACTTTTTTTTTTTTTTTTTTTGCTTTTTAGGGCCACACATGTGGCATAGAGGTTCCCAGGCTAGAGGTCCACTCAGAGCTACTGCTGCCAGCCTATGCCACAGCCACAGCAACACCAGATCTGAGTTATGTCTGTGACCTACACCACAGCTCATAGCAACGCCAGATCCTTAACCCACTGAGCGAGGCCAGGGATTGAACCCACAATCTCATGGTTCCTAGTCAGATTCATTTCCACTGTGCCACAACTGGCACTCCCTAGATTTTGTTTGTTTGTTTGTTTTTTAATTGCACCCGAGGCATGTGGAAGTTCTGGGCCAGGGATCAAACCCGATCCACCACCATAACCAGAGCCACAGCAGTGACAACACTGGAACCTTTACCCGCTGAGCCACCAGGGAACTCTGAGCCTAATTTAATTTAATTATACAAAATAAAATAGTCAAATCTTTTTTCCTTTTGTCTTTTTAGGGCCATACCCTTGGTATATGAAGGCTCCCAAGCTAGGGGTTGAATCGAAGTTGTAGTCGCTGGCCTACACAACAGCAACAGCAATGCCAGATCCAAGCCGTGTCTGCGACCTACACCACAGCTCATGGCAGTGCCGGATCCTTAACCCACTGAGTGAGGCCAGGGATTGAACCTGCGTCCTCATGGATACTAGTCAGATTCATTTCCGCTGAGCCATGACAGGAACTCCAAAATAGTCAAATCTTTGGAATACAACAACAACCCAAAAAAATTACACAGGTGGTAGGAATGAGGATTGACTGCAAATTGGAATGAGGGATCTTTTTGGGTTCTGCCTATGTTCCAAACTGGATTGTAGTCATGAGTAGACAGTTCTGTACATTGACTAAAAACTGCTTCTTAAAGTGGATGCATTTGATGATATGCAACTTACAATTGAATCAGGCCATTTAAAAATAACGTGTGTGGCTTCAGTTCTAGTGGATAGGGAATATCTAAATCCATGGTTTCCAAACTCTAAAGTACATGCGGTTCCTGGGACCTCGTTAAAATGAAGATTCTGATGCAGTGAGTCTAAAGTAGAGCCTGGGCCTCTGGGTTTGTAACTAGCTCAGAGGATCCTCAAGCTGTTGGTTTAGAAACTACACTTTCAGTACTTTATGAACCACTGTCTTAGAACTTTCACCAGATGCTACCTGCCTTTTTTCCCCCCGACTAGTTCAATGTCAATCTCCCCACTTGGCTCTCAGTTCAATGAGAGCAGTTGTGTCCGCTGACCTGTTTTGTCCTCCATCCACACAGTGGCGCTTGACTAAAATTTTGAAGTATAACAAGATGTAACCCGGTATGCAGCTGTGATCAGGGAGATGGATCCATATGTATCAATACAGAAAAATACACAGCGTGATGGGTTTTCACTGTGTAAAAGGGAAGGTGTCCGCACCTGCTTGGATGCTTGAGTTTGCAGCAGGGAAAGAGCAGTGGAAGGGCTGGAAGGAACTGCTCCTAGAGGTCTCCTTACTTCTCCCTGTGGACCTCAGGCTACCGTTTGTTTGTTTCTGTATTTATGGCTGCACCATTGGCATATGGAAATTCCCAGGCTAGGGGTTGAATGGGAGCTGCAGCCACCCACTTATACCACAGCCATGGCAATACTGGATCCAAGCTGCATCTGATATCCATGCAGCAGAATATCAGATCCTTAACCAGGGGATGTGGTTAGAGGGTGGGGATTGAACCTACATCCTCATAGACACTATATCAGGTTCTTAACTCACCAAGCCCTGATGAGAACGCCTCAGGCTACTGTTTCATTAGAACCAGTCACTAGAAACACAGCCACTGCTACAAATTCCATGGTGTGTTGGGAGCACTGGGGAAGACAGGGTGGTTCCTGGGCCTCCCCCATCCCCATGGGGAGTTGCCTGGAGGCCCCCACGCCTGGGACCACTCACTGCTCACTGGTCTGCATCAGCTCAATGAGGTCAGAGAAGAGGACATCTCGGTTCCTTTCACAGAAGCCGCTGACATCATACGAGACCTATTGGAAGGTGGCATGGTGGGAGTGAGGGGCGAGGCCAGGGGTCAAGGGGTCTGCTCTGAGGTAAGAGGACTGGGCTGTGCCTAAGTTTCAGAATAGGGGGTCAGGGTAGCCTGCGCCTGGGGGGCCCTGGAGGTCTGGTCTTCAAGTTGAGGTTGGAGGGTTAGGTTTGCAGTTTGGGTCAGAGGTGAGGGAAGGTGGGGGTTACAGTCCAGAACAGGGGAAGGGGGCTACAGGCTGGATCAAAAGGAGGGGGAGGTAGCAGTTATCACCCAAACTGGGGGGTGAATTGTTGCAATCTGGGTGGTGGGTTCCTGGGAGGGGGTGTGCCATTGGATGTGGATTCAAAGGGTCAGTATCTGTGTTATGGGTGATTTGGGGGCTGGAGGCTGTGTCAGGAGGGTTACAGCACTGGTTGGGGATTGGGGTGGGGTGGGGAATGGGGGGTGAGTGGCAGTGGGGGTCAGGTTTAAGCCAGGCTTGTAGGCTGGGTCTGCCATCTGAGGTAGGGGGCTCTGCTCAGTCCCAGTGGATGGGGGCTACTCCCTGGCTCAGGAAACATGGGGGCTCTGGCCCACTTTAGGGATTGGTAGGGACCCTTGGGGCTGTTTGCTGCTCATGCCCAAGTCAGTGGGAAGACTGCAGGAGCTCCTCTGTGGTGCAGCAATTTAAGGATCTGGTGTTGTTGCTGCAGCGGCTTGGGTTGTTGCTGTGGCTCAGGTTTGATCCCTGGACCTGGGAACTTCCACATGCCACAGGCATGGCCAAAAAAAAAAAAAAAAAAAAGAGAGAGTCTGCAGTCCCGTAAACTGGGGAGGAGGATCATGGTCAGGGTCAGAGGCCAGTGGATTTCTAAAGCCTGGGGAGGGGTCTCTGTAGGGGGCTCCCATCCATTGTGGAGGTGATGGCTCCCAGCAAGGGCCTGGGATCAGGAGGAGAGGGACTGTGTCCTGGGTTGGGGGATAGTGGGATTTTCAGCTCAGACTGCGGCTTGGGGGAGGGTCTGCTGCCCAGTTGGGGGCTGATGGGAGGGAGTTTGTGTCCTTTAAGGGGTGGGGGGTTGCCGTGTTAGTTGAGAGAGCCAAGGGCTTGATTAGGGGATTTTGCAGCCCTGCCTGAAGCATCATGGGGGCTGGGGGGTGGAAAAGAGTCCAGGCCCGTTCCTAGGGGTCAGTGGGAGGGGGTTGGTATTCCTGGACAGTCGTGGCAGGGCTGGAGAAGGGAGTTGGTGGGGCTCTCCAGCCTTAGGGGGTCTCACAGAATCCTTCAGTTGGGAGATGGGGAGGCTGCAGCCCAGAGCTCCTGGGGTCTGCAGGGTCGGGGGCGCGGCGCACCTTGCCAGCGTAGTGGTGGATGACAAAGCCAGAGCTCCAGCTGTTGAAGTGCTCATGGGTGCCCACGGCCGCCTGCAGCTTCTGCAGCAGCGTCTGGTCGGCACCGCCGCCCGTGGCGTGCATGGTGGCGCACACGTCGTCCAGAACGCTCATGATGCCTGGGGGACTCTGTGGAGCGAGGGCCGAGAGGGGCAGGGTTCAGCCTGGCCCCTGCCGGGCCCTGCCCCCATCCCACCCATTGGGGTTTCCAAATACAAGAACAAACGGTGGAAAGTGGGGGGTAGAGGTGTAGGGCCTGCCCTGAAAGCTCGCTGTTGCAGGATGCTGTGGGAGACTCCATAAGGGATCCGTGCTTCTCTCCTTTCCCCAGGCTGAGATGTTGGGCGACCTGTCAGCTTTGATCCCACTCCCCTGAGCAGCCTGCCTAGGGTGGATGTTTGTTGAGTGAATAAACAAAAGGTGAGCAGGTGGGCAGAGTGAATGGGTGAGGTGGCTGATGGGTATCGTCAATGGGGCTCCATCTTGTCCAAGAGGGAGCTTGGATGAGAAGGACCTATAAGGGCTGGAACCCCCCGGGGCTCTCCTAGGTCCAGCTTCAGGGCCCAGTGAGAACCCCTAAATCTGGCCCAGTCCTCACCAGCTTGTTTTCGATGAGGTCACAGACGATTTTGTTGTTGAAGTACTGGATGGGGGTCCAGCGGATGCCCTCCTGTACATACTCCTCCTGAGGGTGACCAAGGGGGCAGGGATAGGACTGGGTGTCTAGGCAAAGTGCCAGTGTTTCTAGAATTTCAGCTTCATGAGGGTGAGTGAAGGTATGACAGATGTTTGCCTCCCATATAATGTTCCCCCATCTCATCGCTTAGGATTGTCTCTGGTCACAGAGCCCATCGCCCCATGCAGGGCAGGTTGGAAGTTCCCCCAGGGGTCCTAGAATTGACCCCCAATTGGCTGAAGTGTTGCTTTCTCATGAACACATCCTAGTCTGGCTTTCTTTTTTTCTTTTTTTTTTTTTCCAAATGTCCTCACCTGTGGCCTATGGAAGTCCCCGAGCCAGGGGGTGAATCTGAGCCAGAGCTGTGACCTAATATAGGATCCTTAACCCACTGCACCAGGCCGGGTATTGAACCTGCACCCCTGCAGCACCCCTGCAGCACTGCAGTCAGATTCTTTTTTTTTTTTTGTCTTTTGGTCTTTTTAGGGGTGCATCTGCGGCATATGGAGGTTCCCAGGCTAGGGGTCCCATCAGAGCTGTTGCCGCCAGTCTACACCACAGCCACAGCCATGCCAGATCCGAGCCACATCTGCGACCTACACCACAGCTCACGGCAACGCTGGATCCTTAAGCCACTGAGCAAGGCCAGGGATCGAACCCGTAACCTCATGGTTCCTAGTCAGATTCATTTCTGCTGTGCCACAACGGGCACTCCTTTTTTTTTTTTTTTTTTTTCTTTTTAGAGCCACACCTGAGGCATATGGAAGTTCTCAGGCTAGGAGTCGAATGCCACAGCCACAGGAATGCAGGATCCCAGCTGAGTCTGCGACCTACACCACAGCTCACAATAAAGCAGGATCCTTAACCAATGAGTAAGGCCAGGGATTGAACCTGTATCCTCAAGTGTTGGATTTGTTATTGCTGAGCCACAATGGGAGCTCCTGCTGTCAGAGTCTTAACCCACTGCACCACCGTGGGAACTCCTGGCTCTTTAAAAATCCCTTTCTCGGAGTTCCCGTCGTGGTTCAGTGGTTAATGAATTCGACTAGGAACTACGAGGTTGCAGGTTCGATCCCTGCCCTTGCTCAGTGGGTTAAGGATCCCGTATTGCCATGAGCTGTGGTGTAGGTTGCAGATGTGGCTCGGATGTGGCATTGCTGTGGCTCTGGCTTAGGCCAGCGGCTACAGCTCTGATTAGATCCCTAGCCTGGGAACCTCCATATGCCGTGGGAGCGGCCCCAGAAAAGGCAACAAGACCAAAAAAAAAAAAAAATCCCTTTCTCATTTCCTCAATCATCTCCTGGTATTTGCCCTGAATCCTGTGGCATGCAGGTTCCAGGGCCGGAAATCAAACCTGTGCCATAGCAGTGACAATGCCAGATCCTTAACCCACTGAGCCACCAGGGAACTCCAAAAAAAACTAGCAGGGATTTTTGTCCATCCTGTTTCCTTACTACTGCAAATAATGCCTGGTACACAGCAGGTGCTCAAAAAATAATTGTTGAAGGTGTGGACAAAGAGGCTATTCCCCAGCCCTTGTCAAAGCTCTAGAGGCAGAAAACCTCTTTGAAGGAAACCTCACAGTAGAACTTGAACAGATCAGCAGGGAGTCGTGCCATGCCAGTGTGAGGCTGGGGTGTCCCCTGGTTGCTTGGTGACCTTCATGGTCCTACCCCACCCCGTGTCCCCTGATCTTGGCCACTTGGTTGCCCCTGCCCACCTGTTCAGCCTTGAGGGTGAGTTCGATAAAGATCTGCTGTAGCTTCTCATTGACGAAGTTGATGCAGAACTGCTCAAAGCCATTTTTCTGCCAAAGGAAGAACAGAGGGCTGTCCTCAGTGGGCTGAAATGCTTGGCTCCAGGGTCACTACACCACCCCAGGATGCATATGGGCTGGTAGCAGGCTTGTACCTGGAAGATCTCAAAGCCGTAGATGTCAAGCACGCCGATGCTGTACTCCTCCTGGGGCTTCTGCATGGCACGGTTGATGGCCTGCAATGCAGTAGGATACTAGGTAAGTGGGTGCACTGGCCCGCTACTCTCTTGAGATGCTCTTTGCCATGTTTTTAGGCTGTGGCCTCTCCCACCGGTTTCTCTCCTGCCTTCCCCACCTCTGTGCATACCCCACCCTTGTCTGTCATTCCTATGAGGTGTTAGACCATCTGAGCTCCTGCTTTGGGAGCTGGCTCTGCCCCTTCACCACTTTGCACCTCTATTTGCTCATCATGGATTAACAACAGCAACTCTTTTATAGGTGTTTTTTTGAAAAGAATTAAACAAATTGATGCATGTAAAACAGAACTGTAGCTGGTACACATTACGTGCTATGGAATGTTGGCTACTGTAATCACTATTCTTTTTATTTGGTGGGGTTTTGGCCACCTTTGTGGCATGTGGAAGTTCCTCGCCCAGGATGGAACCCATGCCACATTAGCAGTCTGAGCCACTGCAGTGACAACACCAGATCCTTAACCTGCTCTGCCACAAGGGAACTCCATCACTATTCTTTACAGCCACACCTGCAGCATATGGAAATTCCCAGGCTAGGGGTCAAATCAGAGCTGCAACTGCTGGCCTACACCACAGCCACAACAAAGCCAGATCTGAGCTGCATCTTTCATCTGCACCATAGCTCATGACATTGTTGGATCCTTAATCCACTGGGTGAGGCCAGGGATCGAACCTGCATCCTCGTGGATACTAGTCAGGCTCTTAACTGGCTGAGCCACAATGGGAACTCTCACTATTCTTTTTAATTTTATTTATTCTTTTTAATTGTATTTATTCTTTTTATTTTTTTGGCCATGCCCTATGGCATGCATAAATTCCCAGGCCAGGGTTTGAACCTGCATCGCAGCAGTGACAGCACCAGATCCTTTAACCACTAGGCCACCAGGGAACTCCAATAGTCACTATTCTTGACCTTGACACGTCCTGGTCTCATCTACCCCCATCCAGCCCATCGCTTTGTCCTCCTGATAGCCCCCGCTTTGTAGCTCTCAAATGCACCCAGCCTTTTCTACCCCAACAGCCCCCACATCAGTCCAGGCCTGGACGTTTCCAATAGCCCCCTCCTTCCTGGGCTCCGTGTCACAGCCGTGAAGCCCCTCAGTCTCTCATCTAATTATATCCTGCCCTGCTTGACATCCCACTGGGCACTTGTGAGGTCGTGACAGTCAAGATGCACCCCCCAACCCCTGTTTGGCTGGTCCAAGTCCAGGTCCAGAACCCCTTCCCACTCCCCAGCCCCACTCACCTCCACAAGGAAGTCGAAGAGACGGGCATAGAGCCCCTTGGCCAGGGCATCCCGTGTGTAGGCTGCCTGCTCCACGTTCAGGGTCACGTCAATGGACTCGCTGCGCCCACCCCAGCGGCTGTCCATCTTGCGGCTGGTCAGCTTCTCCTGCAGCCGCCCGCTGTCAATGCCCAGGAGGTAGGCGGGGAAGGCCAGGACTGTGGGATGGGAGTGTAGGGGGAAAGGAGGCAGCCGGTCAGGCTCTTTGTGGGTGCCCTCATCTCTCCTTGTTTTGTTTATTTATTTATTTGGCCATGCCTACAGCATGTAAAAGTTCCCGAGCCAGGGGTCAAACCCAAGCCAGAAACCAGAGCCAGAAACCAGAGCCAGAAGCAGTGACAACACTGGATCCTTAATCCACTGAGCCACCAGGGACCTCCTCTCCCCATTTTGCCCAGTGACATCAATATTGTTCTTAGGGGTCCTCACCCTCTGGGGGCTGCTCTGGGAGGAAGCAGTTCACACATATACACATGCCCCCTGTCCACAGCACCCACACTCACGGTCTGCACTCTCCACCCGGGCATAATTTCCATCTTCGCAGAAGCTAATGTTTCCCAGGTGCAAGATCCCCGCCACGAGCTGCAGAACCAGCTGCTGGATGTTGGGCGGGATCCCGATGACCTGCATGGCGTTCTGAGGGCACAACAGCGACAGAGCCTGTGCCACAAGTCTTGACTTCCAGCCTGCCCCTGGGTTAGGTTTCAGGGGCAGCAGCACAGATGTGGGGAGTCAGGACATGTGAGTCTTTATCTCTTTCACCTGCTTGCTGTGTGACCTTGAGCAAGTCTCTGCCTCTCTCTGGGTCTTGGTTTCCCGATTTTGTTTGTTTGTCTTTTTGCCTCTTAGAGCCGCTCCCACGGCATATGGAGGTTCCCAGGCTAGGGGTCTAATCGGAGCTGTAGCCGCTGGCCTACACCACAGCCACAGCAACGTGGGATCCGAGCCGCGTCTGCAACCTACACCACAGCTCACGGCAACGCCGGAGCTTAACCCACTGAGCAAGGCCAGGGATCGAACCCGCAACCTCATGGTTCCTAGTCGGATTCGTTAACCACTGCGCCAGGATGGGAACTCCCTGGTTTCCCGATTTATAACATGAGGAGTTTCCTGGGGCACTGGGTCACCTTGTTGTACAGCAGCAATGATCACGCCCTTGTAAATTCACTACATTTCAATAAAACTTAAAAAAATAGCCACATTTGGCCAGGGGCTCTCCAAAAAAAAGAAAAGTTTCTTGGGAGCTGAAGTGGCGGTTGGTGCTCACCAGAGTCTCGCTGAAGTCGCTCCGGTCATCGGTGCCGTCCACCTTGTAGGTGTCTGATTGGTTGAGGTAGTAATAGTAGTCGGGGGTCATGAGCCCCAGGTTCTGCCGCTGCTCCTGAGAGGCCCCTTCCAGCAGCTGGAGGATGCGCCATGCTCATGCTTATAGTGGAGGACTGGCACAGCCCTCGTAATCCCCCGGTCCTCACTGTCATGGGCTCCCGAACCCTGACCCTCTCATTGTCTCCCCCTGGGCCCCCCAGTGGGGCTCCCTCTGCCCCAGCCCACAGCCCCCTTCCTTGCACCTGGTAGTAGATGTGGAAGTTCCTCTCGTTTTCATTTTGCATGACCACGCGAGATTTCTCCAGCAAGAAGTTGGAGATCTTGCCCCCGTCGGGCTCTCCACCACGGCTGAACTGGATCTCGAAGTACTTGCCCTGAACCCGAGAGAGCCACATCAGCCCCCCAGGGGCTCAGGGCTGCAGGTGCCGGAAGATTGGGGCTGGGTCTTATGAACCCAGCCTCCTTTGCTCCTCTTCGTCGTGTGACCTCAAGTGGCTTTCCTCTCTCCACCTCCCACTTATTATTATTTTCACCAGCTCCTTCCTTCCAGCCTTTGCTTAAGCTGTGTCCTGGCCAGGAATGCCTTTTCCTCCCTCCTTGATGATCAATGCCCTCACGAGGGGGAATCTAGTTTTGTGCCTGGCACAGAGAAGTATCATATTTTATTGACAGCTCTCCAGCAATGCCACCACAAGAGGTCTCCATGTCTCTGTGGGATGCTGCTGGGTCCAAGGACCCTGGGCATCTCCTACATGTTGTCTCTGAGCCCAGAGCAGGGGCCCCACCGGCTCCTTCTTTGGTCTCTGACACCGTCTGGGTTCTGCTGTGGCCAGAGTTTGGAAGGCAGACAAGCTACCTTGTGTCTCCTTTCTGCCACCTCCATCCAGTTACAATACAAATGACATCATCGTACAATTAAACACCTATAATGTATGACAAATACTCATTCTTTCTTTTTCTTTTTCTTTTTTTTTTTTTTAGGGCCACACTTGCAGCATATGGAGGTTCCCAGGCTAGGGGTCCAATTGGAGCTATAGCTGCAGGCTTGCACCACAGCTACAGCCACATCAGATCCGAACCACGTCTACCACCTACACTACAGCTCACGGCAACACCAGATCCTTAGCTCACTAAGAGATGCCAGGGATCCACTGCACCACAATGGGAACTCCGACAAACACTCATTCTTATGTACCATAAAACTATATAAAATAAAATAGAATTAGGTATTTTTGAAGTTCATCCATGTTTCTGTGTGTATTAGTAGTTTGAAAGCACACAACTGTGTGATTCTGTCTATATGAACTTCTAGACCTGCTGAAACTAATCTATGGTGAAAAAAAAACCAGAATGCTTGTTTCTGGGGTAAGGAAAGAGCAGCAATTGATGAGAAAGAGACAAGAGGGAACTTTCTGGAAAGATGGTGATGTTCTGTATATTGATATGGTTTGGGTTGCACAGGTGTATGCATTTGTCCAAACTCAGTGAATGATACCTTTTAGATTTGTGTATTTTGCTGTATGCAAATTTTACTTTAAAAAAGACAAGAGAATTGCAAAATTATATTGGACTATAATTAATGGTATTCATGCTGAAGTTTTTAGAGGGAAATATATGATGTCTGCAGCTTAGTTTGCAGTGCATCAGGAAAAAAAAATGGATGGAGGAGTTTCTGCTGTGGTTCAGCCGGTTAAGAACCTGACTAGTTTCCATGAAGATGCAGGTTCGATCCCTGGCCTTGCTCAGTGGCTTAAGGATCCTGCATTGCTGCAGGCTGAGGTGTAGGTTGCAGATGCATTTGGGATCTGATGTTGCCATGGCTATGGCGTTGAGCTCAGCTGCCACTCCCACTGGACGCCTAGCCCGGGAACTTCTATATTCCACAGGTACTGCTGTTAAAAAAAAAAAGGGTGGACGGAGATATGATTAAACAAGTATAGCAAAATATTAATGGTAGAATCTAGGAGATGGGCATACGGAGATTCACTGTTGTAGTCATTCAACTTTTCTTTTCTTTTTTTGTTTTTGTCTTTTTTTGCGATTTCTTGGGCCGCTCCCACGGCATATGGAAGTTCCCAGGCTAGGGGTCTAGTCAGAGCTAGCCACTGGCCTACGCCAGAGCCACAGCAAAGCTGGATCTGAGCCGCGTCTGCAACCTACACCACAGCTCATGGCAACACTGGATCGTTAACCCACCAAGCAAGGGCAGGGATCGAACCCGCAACCTCATGGTTCCTAGTCGGATTCGTTAACCCCTGCGCCACGACGGGAACTCCTAACTTTTCCATGTATATGAAAATTTTTACAATAAAATGTTGGGGAGGATACTTCAAATATAATTACATTATAAAAATATATTAGAAAATAAAATGCAATAAGTTGCTATAACTAGTTATATGCAGAGAAATAAAACAATCTCATCAGCGTCAGAACTCATTAAGCTATTTCCACGTTCAGGCATTTACTGAAAACTGAGGTCTATGAGATAAATATTAACATTATCTGTATTCCAACAGAGGAACTCCACAAGGTTACACTGTTTGTTTTTTTTTTTTGTCCAAGCCACCCATTTAAACAGTGGCTGAAACAGATGATAAATCCAAGTCCGTTTACCTATTCTGTCTTCCCTTGGGCTCAGCATAGCACCTGACACAAAGGAGTCCAAGAACTATTTGTTGAAAGAAAGAGTGAATGAGGGAGTAAATGGGACCTTAAATGTAAATAGTAACAGGTGTAGCCTGGTTGCAGCCAGGGGAAGAGTATTTAAGAATGCTACATAGGGGGAGTTCTCTGATGGCCTAGCGGGTTGAGGCTCCTGCGTTCTCACCGCTGTGGCTCTGGTTGCTGCTGTGCGGCGTAGGTTCAATCCCTGGCCCAGGAATTCCCACATACTGCCTGTGTGGCAAAAAAGAAAAAAAAAACAAAAAACAACAAAAAAACCCAAGAGAGAACCTGAAATAAACGTTGCAACTCTCATTTAAAAAAAAAAAAAAAAGAATGCTACATAGGGAGTTCCTGTTGTGGCACAGTGGGAATGAATCGAAGAATGATGAGGTTGCAGGTTCGATTCCTGGCCTCGCTCAGTGGGTTAAGGATCCAGTGTTGCCGTGAGCTGTGGTATAGGTTGCAGAAGTGGCTCGGATCCTGCATTGCTGTGACTGTGGTGTAGGCCGGTAGCTGTAGCTCCGATGGGACCCCTAGCCTGGGAACCTCCATATGCCGTAGGTGGGGCCCTAAAAAAAAAGAATGCTACAGAGACATGTCAGGGCCTCTACAGGTATGCTGACGGGGGACTGTTTTTTGGGTGGACCCTGAATAGGAAGTAAGTCTCCCTCTCAGGAGCAGGTAGTTCCTGTCTTCTTGAGCAGGGGATGTGTATGTGGTGGTAACATCTGAGAGAGAGAGAGAAAGAGAGACGGGTGGAGGGAACTTGTACTCCAAGCAGGGCCAGAGACTCACAAAGCGACTGGAATTATTGTTGCGCACGGTCTTGGCATTGCCAAAGGCTTCCAGCAGTGGGTTTGATTGCAGGATGATATCCTTCACATGCTGGGGAAAAAGGCAGGTGGGGTGGGAAGAGGTCAGACTGAGGTAGGGTGTGGGAATTTGGGGGTGCCGCATGAAATACCAGTGCAGCGTGGGGATACCCAGCTCTCCTTTCTGTTTTCACCTTACCTGGACCTTCTCGCCCCCTCCTGACACCTTGGAGATGTAGCCCATGATGTATTTGGCTGCCACTGTCTTCCCAGCTCCACTTTCTCCACTGGGGATGGGCGAGAGAAGGCATGATCAGTGACCCCAGGGTGGGGGAGGTACCCCTCCCAGTGCCTGATTATTCTTTTTTTTTTTTTGTCTTTTTGCTTTTTTAGGGCTGCACCTGTGGCATATGGAGGTTTCCAGGCTAGGGGTCCAATTGGAGCTACAGCTCTGGTCTACACCACAGCCACAGCAATGACAGATCCAAGCCGCGTCTGCGACCTACACCACAGCTCACAGCAATGCTGGATCCTTAACCTACTGAGTGAGGCCAGGGATCGAACCCACAATCTCACGGTTCTTAGTCGGATTCATTTCTGCTGCACCACTATGGGAACTCCTGATCATTCTTATATTCATTGAACACCTACTGTGTGCCAGGCAATAGTCCAGGCACTGGAGATACAACCGTGAACAAGACAGTTCCAAACCTCTTGTCCTCCGGGAACTGACATTTAGATGGGACAGATGGGCACTAGCAGAATGAATATATAAAATATATCACGGGTCAAACGGTGACAAGGAAAGTAAAGCAGGGCCAGGGGTGGAGGGGGACAGTGAGGCTCTGTTTGCATCAGGAGGTCCAAGCAAACCTCACTGGGGTGGTGATGCTGTTAGAGCGGGGCCTGGGCAGGAGGGTTTGTGGCACCCCGTCTGTACCTGATGATGACACACTGGTTCTCACAGTCAATGAGCATGTTCCGGTACATGTTGTCCGTGAGGGCATAGATGTGCGGGGGATTCTCGTACTGGGCCTGGCGGGGGGAGGTCAGGGCTCAGCCTAGGGCTGGGAGCCAGGGGTCCTGGATCTGTGCCTCCCACCTGGCCCTGGCCTCACCGCGCCCTGGTAGAGGTCGATCTCTCGGTCAGTGAAGTAGGGCATCTGCTTGAAAGGGTTTACGGAGATGAGCACGGAGCCGATGTAGGTCTGGGGTGGGGTGGTTAAGGGCCACGCAGTGTCCCGGCAAGCTGTATCCCTCATGGGCCCCTCATTCAGCTCCCCTGAGGCCTCCAAGAGCCCCATTGTTTGGAGGAAGAGATGGAGCTACTCAGGTGCACCCCAGGTATCTTGGGGAAAAAACTGAGCTGGGTCAAGAATGAGGGAGAACAGAATTTGCTATGGGGGGGAGGGATGAGGGCCACGACCACCCCCAACTGCTCTCACTCCACGGTCTCCTGTCCTATCACCCAATGCTCTTTTTGTTTGTTTGTTTGTTTTTTAGGGCCACACCCACGGCATATGGAAGTTCCCAGGCTAGGGGTCCAATCGGAGCTGTAGCCACCGGCCTACACCAGAGCCACAGCCACGCCAGATCCAAGCTGCATCTGTGACCTACGCCACAGCTCACGGCAATGCTGGATCCTTAACCCACTGAGCGAGGCCAGGGGTCGAACCCGCATCCTCATGGATCCTAGTTGGGTTCATTAACTGCTGAGCCACGAAGGGAACTCCCACCCAGTGCTCTTACTGCCCATTCCCCACCGCCAGCCCCCACCCTCGTTCCTGTGCTCAGATATCTGTGTATCTCTTCCCTGCTGCTGTCCCTCTGCCATCCCTCCCCATACTCATCCGCACACACACACATCCCTCCATCCATTGGTCAGTCACCCTCCTGTCCCTCTGTCCTTCACCTGCCCACCCCACCCACGGCCCAGGGTACAAAGATGTAATCGTCCATGAAGCGCTTGCGGAGGTTGCCCACAATGGCGTCCTCGGTGATCTGGGGCAGCAGCACCATGTCGTCCACGCCGCTCTGCTTCACATTGTGGCTCTGCCAGTGGAAGCGCTCCTTGCTGCCCTGGGGATGGGGGTGGGAGGGTGGGGGTGAGCCCCTGCAGGGGGCGTGGTGGGGGCTGGTGCCTCAGCACCCCGGCCTGGCTCACCTCGATCACCAGCTTCTGATGGATGCAGCCCCCCTGGCCCCCCCACCTCTCTTCCTCCTTCCCTATCTCAGGGACACCAGGAGAGGTAGGTCCAGTCCAGGCTCCCTGCTCCCAAAGGAGGAGGCCAGACAGAATGGCAGCCTACAAGCATCCCTCAGCCCTCTCTTTTGGTCCCCCAAACCTCCCCTTGGTGTCCCGTTGCCATGGAGGAGACAGCTATGTCTGGCCCATCAAGGTAGAGTGCGCCTGGGGCTCTGGCGACTATGGGAGGGGAAGGGCTTGACGGTGGAGTCCATTCATTCACCCTGCTTCTCACCTCCCCAATCCCACTCTCCCTGCCTCAGCCCAGGTTGAGTCCCTAACTTCTCTGTGGCATTTATTTATTTATTTATTTATTTATTTATTTATTTAGCTTTTTAGGGCTGCACCTGCAGCATATGGGGGTTCCCAGGCTAGAGTCAGATCGGAGCTACAGCTGCTGGCCTACGCCACAGCCACAGCAACACAGGATCTGAGCTGTGTCTGCAACCTACCCCACAGCACACAGCAATGCTGGATCCTTAACCCACTGATCGAGGCCAGGGATCGAACCTGCAACCTCATGGTTCTGAGTCAGATTGGTTTCCACGGCGCCACGACGGGAATTCCCTCCGTGGCATTTAACCTGCTGCTACCCCTTCGACCTTGAGTTGGCCTCCTTCCTCCTGCTCCCCTTCTCCTCACTTAGAGCCATCCTGGCGCATTCCTTTGAGATCCTCTCAGCCACCACATGGCTGCAACCTCTGCTTCTGTGCCTGGCTGTGACCCTGGTCCTCAGCTCCCAGAGCCTTCCCACCGCCTCCCGCACCTTCTCAGGATTCCACTTTGCCTTCTCACTTCCTCCCTCAGCCTTTTATTTATTTATTTATTTTGTCTTTTTGCCATTTCTTGGGCCGCTTCTGTGGCACATGGAAGTTCCCAGGCTAGGGGTCGAATTGGAGCTGTAGCCACCGGCCTACACCAGAGCCACAGCAATGTGGGATCCAAGCCAAGTCTGCAACCTACACCACAGCTCACGGCAATGCTGGATCCTTAACCCACTGAGCAAGGCCAGGATAGAACCTGCAACCTCATGGTTCCTAGTTGGAGTCATTAACCCCTGAGCCATGATGGGAACTCTCCTCCCTCAGCTTTTCATCAGATAACACCTTCCTTAGGCCTCAAGGAAGAAGCTCGGACACCGGCTTGTCTCAAAGCACCTCCACTAGGAAACCTCCTGGGAACCCTTTCTGCTTTTAGCCCAAATGACCTCATCCAGCGCCTTAAACACTTATGTATACCGGCTCTCTCAGGCCCCCTCTGCCTCCGTTCAGAATACCCCGTCACCCTGTTCAGCACACCGAGTGATGTCAGCCTGGAGCTCTCCTGTCTGATAAACTCAGGCTTGACACAATCAACATTGACGGAGCATCCACGACACGCCCGACCCTGGGAGGGGGTGTCACCCATGGTATTGGCAATCCTCAGAGTGGCTCAGTGTGGTGTGGGCTAGGAGGGAGACTGAGGCTTGGGAAGTATTTGGCCCTTGACTAAAGATGCAGCCAAACTGTTTCCAAGGATGTGGGGTTCGAATCTGGGTCCATCTGACAGTAAAGGCCAGGTTCTTGCATCCATACTCATGAGTGGCTGGGACCCGAGGGGTGTTAGGGGTGGGATGTGAAAGCCAAGAAAGCTTGATCTAGAGCAGGGAGGATGGGTGCCCCAGACAGAGTGAACTGCCCGGGCAGAGGTGCAGCAGTGTGACTGAAGCAGGAACAGCATACAGAGGCGGGAATGTGGGAGGCCAGGGCTTGACCCCCTCAGACTGCTTCCAACCTGAGCAGTGAGAGTGAGCTTTTCTTTTTCTTTCTTTCTTTCTTTCCTTCCTTCCTTCTTTCTTTCTTTTCTTCCTTCTTTCTTTCTTTCTCTTCCTTCCTTTCTTTCTTTCTCCCTCCCTCCCTCCCCCTCTCTCTCTCTCTTTCTTTCTTTCTGCCGCACCTGCAGCATATGGAAATTCTCAGGCTAGGGGTCATATCAGAGCTGCAGCTGCCAGCCACAGCCACAGCCACAGCCACAGCAACACCAGATCCGAGCTGTGTCTGTGACCTACACCACAGCTCATGGCAATGCTGGATCCCTTAACCCACTGAGCGAGGCCAGGGATTGAACCTGCATCCTCATGGATATTAATTGGGTTCGTGACCACTGAGCCACAACAGGAACTCCTACGTAGGCCTCTTAACCTGCTGAGCCATGAGACTCAGAGTTTTTCATATGGCAAATATGATCTCATCTCTCTGTGGCTGAACCTGTCTCTGGCTTCCCATCACTCCCACCCCCATGCATCCACTCTACAAGGAATTCTTTTTTTGCCTTTTTAGGGCCACACTGGCAGCACATGGAACTTCCCAGGCCAGCGGTCAAATCAGAGCTGCAGCTGCCAGCCTACACCACAGCAACGCGGGATCCAAGCCATGTCTGTGACCTGCACCACAACTCAGATTCAACGCCAGATCCCTGACCCACTGAGCGAGGCCAGGGATCCAACCCACATCCTCATGGATACTAATCAGATTCATTTCTGCTGCACCACAATGGGAACTCCCTCCAAAAGGAATTCTTGATCACCTACTGTGCCAGTAACTTAGGACTTTGGGAAAGACTCTTTGGATTTCTCACAGCGTTGTCTCTAAGCCTTTGCAGGTGCTGAGCCCTCTGGCCAGAGCTCTTCCTGCCTAGTGAATGCCAACCCATGCCTTAAGACTTGCTCAGGCGGCTCCTTCTCAGAGAAGACCTCCCTCACCCCAGGCTAGTTTGGAGCTCCCTCTGGACCCCACAACTGCCTGGGCATCCCTCACCATAGCCCCGTCGACATTCTGGACATCACATACAATAGCTGGATGATACTGCTCCTGGGGGCACTGATGGGAGGGAGTTCCCCTGTGGCACAGTGGCTTAAGGACCTGGTACTGCCACAGCTGTGGTGCAGACTGCAACTGTGGCACTGGTTCAATCCCTGGCCTGAAACTTACACATGCCACAGGTATGGCTGAAGGAAAAAAAAAAAGGAATCATGGGAGCGTTTTTTGGTTGTCCCAAAGATAAGGACATGGCTGGTATTTTCAGGGGACCACGGGTGCCAAATTTGCACATGTAGGTAACTGCATATTTTACAAATGCATAACGGTCCTGCTCGCAGGCCCCCACCCAACCCCAACGGAAGTTCATATAAGCAACAAACCTGTTTATAATCACTGGAACTGAGAACCCAATCCCATTTTATGTACAAACAGAAAAAGTGTATCTCTTTTGCATGGTTGATACCCACTGCATTTACAGGGATGTGACTATCGCGTATCAAGGGAAGGTTTAGTTTTGTTCAATTTCACTAAGAATTGCTCAGCATTGGGAAGCTTATGTTGCTTGTGGTGTTAACATGTCCTACGAAGGGGGGTGGGGGATGGGGGGTGGGACACACCTCTGAGCCCCTGGCTGCTCCAGTGGGTGTTCTCGGGCCACTGGCCTGAGCCCTTTCATCTTGCCGTGCACATTTTATTCTAAATGACTTTCTGCTCACCTTGCTGGGGATCATATTAAATATTTTTGAAAGATGGAAGTCAGCGTCTCCCTGAAATTTCACGTCACTGAATTTCATTTCAGTGTTTCAAGGGGCCTGCCCAAATGCTGGTGGTAAGAAGCAGGTGCTGGGTGGGATGCGCTAAGAACCCCCCTGGCTGGGCTGCCGGGGGAAGGCGGGTTGGTGGAGGATGAGGGTGTAAGAGCAGCAGCATGGAGGGGCTGGCGAATGTTTCCACGGCAAAGGCTGAGGTTGAGGGAGGTTAGTTGGGAGAAGCAAGGAGCTGTTGATTGGACCCCCCAGCTGTTGAAGAGCTTTTACATTCGCTGCAGACTCAGAGGGACCTCATGGCGAGTGTTGGTGAGCTCAGGATCAGAAGTCAGATTGGGAGGTCAGGAGATGTAGACAGGGAGAGAAGACTGCTTTGGGACAGTCTGGCTCTGAGAAGCGGAAGAGGAAAAGAGGCTGTGGGGAAAGGAGGGGTCAGGAGAGGGTGTTTCCTGTTTTTTCAAGATGGGGAGACCAGTGTGTTGATGAGAAGAGATGATGAAATTAGCAATCTGGGGGTGAAGTGGTGTCATTCACGAACCCTGCTCTTTCGCTGCGTTGGGGTGTGGAGGTTGAGTGGTTGTGGGGAGGTAGGGGGACTGGAAGCAGAGTCCATCTTTGAAGACCTGGGGAGGAGGGCTTGGGTGGTAACCAGGGCAATGGAGGAACAACAAAATGGAACAATAGTTAACACCCCATTGGCACCTAGTCTGTGCCAGACTCTGGTCTGAGCTTTTTCCGTGAATGACCTCATTACATCCTCTCTGCACATGCTGAGGTCAGGCCTCTGATTAGGTCCATTTTGCAAAAGAGAAAACTATGGCACAGAGAAGTGAGACATGCTCCCCAAGGACACACAGCAGGGAGGGACGATGGGTCTGAGTCAGGGGTGGCTGGGCTTGGTGGTTCAGGTCGGAGGAGAAGGGGGAGGAGACAAGATTGGTCTTGTCCAGGGTTCCCCTTGGGGGTCACCCCGGTCCCTATGTTCTCGGGACCCCCTCAGGCTCAGCTGAGACTCAAGGCCACTTCCTTTCTCTGAGGTTAAAGGTGCCGTGTCTGACTGGCTCTCCTGGACTTGGTTCCTCTTCCTGTCCCTCCTCCCTTCCCCCACCCTGCTGAGTGGGCCTCTGCCTCCTGCAGCCCCTGCTACCTCTCCCAACGTGTCCCCCACATCAGACACCCAGGACTCCCAGATCCATCCTAGCTCCAGGTGATCACAAAAACCATGGGTTGTCTGTGTTGGAGGGAGAGAAGGCTTGGCTCAAGGGGACAGTGTGTGGGAGAATTTTGGCACGGGATGGATTGGGCATGAGGCCGGGTTTGACCATTGGCTAAGTGACCTCTCATTTTCCCAAGCCTCTGTTGTCCCATCTGTAGAATGGGACGTAAATGAGCCAGTGCTGAGAAAAGATGCACTGGGTGTGCCTCAGGAAATGTCACCTCATGGCCCCAAGAGCATGTAGCAGAGGGATCTGGTTGGGCAGAGGGGCTGGTCAGCATATAGAAGGAATGGCTAAACGAATGAAGCATCATGGGATGAGCCTGCTTCCTGCCCTGTGTTATGGGGATGCATCTGTTTGTGGCCTCCAAGTCCCCAAGAGTCAAGTTGAAGCTGTTGGTTCCTAAGTCCCTCCCTTAGGGGTGAGGGTGCAACAAAGAGGTTGTGGTCACAGTTGACCACAAGCCAAGTATGACTCAGGCTGCTGGGGTTCTTGTGAAAGATAGTCAGGGGCTCGAGGTGGCTGGGGCGGGAGGGGCATGTAGCTGCTAACTTCAGCTCTTCAGAGACGCTCCCCACAACCCACGGCAGAGGAAGCAAGTCCAAGGTGATGGCTCCTGTAGGGCTGGGGCCTTGGAGCCACACTGGGGCCTTGAACACACTTCCTGAGCTCCTGTTGTGTACGGAGTTAGGTAGGGACCAGGCTTAGACTTGACTCTTAAGTGGCCCAGAAGTGAGTTGCCCAGGGGAGATGGGGATCCCAATCCGACGGCGCTAAAGAAAACTGAGGCAATCAGAGAGGGCTTCCTGTAGGAGGCAGGCCTTGCAACATCAGTGTCTTAGCCTGTATCAGTGGTGGCAGCAGGAGCCATGGGCCAGGAAGGCCTTGGGGGTGTGCAACACCAGGAATAGAGAGTCCAGGTCCCAATGAGGCAGGGCTGGGTGGCCTGGAAAGTATGGGGGTCCGCATCCCCCCCCCCAGGTGTCTCTCCCTGGAAGGAGGAAGAGACTGCAGGTCAAGGGGGCTGTTAAGAGTATGACCTCAAGGGTCACTGAGTAGAACTCCTCTGCCACTTTTGGGTTGTACAGCAGCTTGTTTAACCTCTCTGCCTCAATTTCCTCATCTGGCAAATGGGAGTACTGGGGGCCACAGACCTCGTGGGATAGCTGTGCGGATTGAACGAGGCAAAGTCTGTTAAGAGGAAACACTAACCTTCCTCCCTCCCCACCATCATCACCTGTAGTAGCAGCAGCAGCGGCGGCAGCAGCCTTAAGCTGGTGCATCCCACAGGCACGGGGCACAGCGCCAGGAGGAAGGGCTGGACAAAGGAGTTTTGCAATGCGCCCCAACTGCTCTGGCCTCCCTGCTCCCGGGCAGTGATGAGCAGAGTCCAAGACTGGAGAGAACCATGAAACAGCCACTTCCTTCCTCACTGGGGTCCTGCTGCGCTGTGGTTGCCAGCCCCAGGGGAGAGGTGACGCTGTGGCAGCGGCTGATGGAGCCACCCCCCCAATCACCCCCCTTCCCGCCCCACCCTGGCCCCTGAAGCCTTGGCCCTGCTCTGCAGGCTTCTGGGGCCACACCCTGTGTCCCTAAACCATGCAAACAACACTCTCACCTCTAAAGACTCCCAGGTGTCCCCTCCCTGGTGGAGGGGTGTCTCAGTTTGCTTCTATCCTAATGAGAGGCCATTCTCTGACATGTGGGGACCACCCTTGTCTTTCTAGAAACCTTCTTCCTTTATTTTTTTGGCTGTGCCTGTGCCATATGGAGGTTCCTGGGTCAGGAGCAAACCCCGGCCACAGCAGTGATAACGCCAGATCCTTAACTGCTAGGCTACCAGGGAACTCCTAGAATCCTCCCTCCTAAATTTCTCTTGGCCCCCAGGCTTTTCTGTCCATCCCCGTGGCCACCCTACCCCCTTCCTGGATCCAGCAGCCACACCACTGGTCTCCTCTACTTTATGTCTGTACTTTAAAACAACCATCATTAGCCTCATGTCACCACCATTATCAGTGGAGGACAACTAATTGCTGCCTTTGCTCCCCCCGCCACCAAAGTCGAACAGAAACTGCTGATAACCTCAATGCCATACCACCTGCTAACAAAACCGAAAAGCAATGACGGGTTCCACCATCCTGTTTCCTCACCATCACTCACCACCATTACCACTCATATCACCAGCATCAGCACCAGCAACCTGTAATAACCAACCATTACAATAACAACCACGATCACAATACTAGCCATCCGCAGGCAGCCATGACCCCCCCTTCCTCTGAAGCAGCAGTCAATCACACCCTTTTCCAAAGCTGAAAGTGCATCACCACTCTTCCCAAGACTGTCACCCCAAATCAGCAATGAACGACCACCCGTAAATCATTCCTCAGATCAACCCTCCCGCTGAAAATGACCAACAACCACCCACCCACATGCAACACTAGCTGGCACCAAAAGCAGCCACGACCACTGCCAACCCACTCACGAGAAGCGTGGTCACCGCCAACGTGCGACAACAGACAGCAGTGACAACCAGCAGCCCCAACAATCCAGCCACCATCATTCAACAGCCACTCCCCTACCATCACCAAGAATGAGGCACCTCCACCCACCATCACCGCTGACTCCCATGGTGAATGAGCCTCACCCACAATGGCAGTTACTGTGTATTGTGCCTGCATTACATGCTCCATAAACTACTTTATGAACATGGTTTCACAGAAGCAACATACTTCCTGGCACCCATCACTCTTCCAGGAAGATGTCAGCATCCCGAAACAGGGGCATTGGCCTCAGGGATGAATTCCACTTTTTTTTCCCCCTCCATAATCCTCTTGGGTGAATTTCTCCCTTCTCAGACCTGGCCAAGCAAATTGTTGACTAAGCATTTCACATGGCTTCCTTGGGAGGGGCTGCTTTTCTCTTGAGCAGCAAGTCATTTCCTGTATTCCTTTGATCAAGGAGTCTTCCTGGCTTGGCTCTGTCTTGGAAGGGTCCCCATCCCAAGAGCACAGCTCTAGCTGATTTTTTATTTATTTTTATTTTTTATATTTTTTGTAAATTAACCAGAGGGTCCTTGGCTAGCAATGCCCAGCTTATTCCTGGCTTTCTGAACTAAGATGTTATCTCTCAGGCTAATGCAATCCCACGCTCCACCTTGGTCAGCTACCTGCTGCAACTGCCAGGAACGCTTCAGGTGTCACCACTGGCTCTGTGACTGTCCCAGCCACAGGCCCTCATTGACGAATGACAAAAAATGAAAGCTGAAGTGGCTTGCAGATGCATGGAGCAGTGGGCGCCATATTTGCAGCCAGCCCAGTCTCCCTCTTGATGTGTGTGAGACCATGCCACTGTGTCTAGACCCATGATCATGACAGTCTCCCCAACCTTGTTGCCACAGTCATCATGAGACCTCAGCCTCACCAGATGGCAGCACCTCTGGCTGCAGTGTCTTCCCTGCCCCCCTGCCACAGAAGGGTACCCCTGGCTGTGTGGATGCGCTGTGTCTCACCATCTTCTGCTTCTGTGATTGCGACAGCCAGACCACCCTGTCACCCCCATGGGCGTACTGTCACCATCACTGCAAACCACTGTCCATTTGAGCCAGCTTCCCCTCCCAGCTGTAGACTCAGAGTGGCTGAACCCAGGACCCTATGAATGTCCCAGGGGAGAGGTCCCCCCAACCCCTTCCACATCCTGACAGATTTCCAAATATGATACATATGGGAACTGAAGCCCACAGAGGGGAAGTAACTTACCTAAGGCCCCACAGGGAGATGAGGCAGCAAACTGGGCTGGGAACAGGGCTCCCTGAGCCCCAGGAAAGGGGTCTGTCCCTGTCCCCGAGGCACTGTGATCCCTCAAGACCACCTTCTGTCCTCTGGCTACTACTACTGTATACTTGGTGGCCCATCCCCACTCTGGCATCCTCTTCACCCATCAGGTGGGAGTTTGGTCTCTGGTGAGGGATGCTGGGAGCACCAGAGCTGCACTGTCAGCCCCCAAAGGGTCTGCTGTGCCCAGTTCCATTACCTCGTTCTGATGGTGGCCTCTAGGTGCCTCCACCTGGCTGAGGTCCCCCACCCCTGCACTTCAGGGCCACCCTGAGGGACTTACCATGATGGGGGTTGATGTCTGGGCCCCTGTGGGGGAGTGCCTGAATGGGTGGTGGCCGGGGTGCAGGCTCAGGAAGTTCCGGGGGGCGGCTGGGGCATGGCCCTGCTCCTGCTCCTTCAGCGGACTCCCAGCCCTAGTTCCTCTTACAACAGCCCCCTTCTTACTTCCTTTGGCGGGAGGGGCCCGCGGCTACAGGGGAGGGAAGCTGGGCCCGGGGGCGGGGAGAGAACCCAAACAGGGCCGAGGGAGCTGGTGGTTTGGAACTCTGAGCCTGAAGAGAGAGATTAAGGATGGATGGCACCCGCTACCAGACCCCAGAAAGCCGCTTCTCAGACTCCTCCGGGATACAGGTACAGCAAACAGCACGCAGGTCTGCAGGACTGACTGCACTCTCCTGGGCTACTCAGGTCTCTTCGAAACCACTTCAGACGTGCGTCTGCTCTGGGCATCGCAAACTCTCACTTCCAGAATCTTTTTGGCAGGTCCTTCCTCCCTAAGGGACCTTGGGGAGCCATGTGTGTTTTTGTCCGGGGAAGGGCAGCGGGAGTGGAGGGTACCAAGAGCGAGGGGCTCACATTTGGGATTAATGACCCCCAGCTCTGCCGCTTCCGGGATCTCGCCATCTTCTTATCGTAAAACAGCTGTGGAGGGCCCTTGTGGCACACATGGGATCCATTAGGTGCTGGCCCACCTGATCTTTGGGAGACCAGTAGGCTGTGTCCTGGACTCTTCACGTTTGAGGAAATGGCAGTTCCGAGAGGTTGTCATCTCCCGGTGCCACACGGCGAGGAGGTGGGGGGGCAGAAGCTGACCCTGGCAGGGATCCCTGCGGACGGAGGACAGAGATCCCGGCGGCACCCAGCATCCCGCCTGGAGGTTGGCACACCATGGCGCCCCCTAGTGGCCACGTCTGGGGAGGAGCCCGTTTCTGCCTGGATCTCCTGGGCAAGTTTGCTCAACCGACTTGGGTGGGGGACTGCAAACCTCAGCAATACCTTCAGGGACTAGTCGGAAGGACCCCCATCTTGCTGGGGGCGTCAGGGGAGGCTTCTCGAAGAAAGCGATATTGGTGCTGAGACTGCACGGTGAGTTGGAATTAACCAGGTGAAGAGGAAAGGGGAGGGTACACCTGGTGGAGGAAAGGGTTCTAGCAAAGGCCCAGAGATGGGAAGATGGTAGGGAGATTGAGGAACTTCCAGGAGGCCAGTGTGGGCTGGAGCTTCCCGAGTGACGGGCAGGGTGGTGGCTGGGATTGTAGACGCCAGATTGTGTTGCTTTTGAGAGCCTTTGTGAGAAGCTGCACTTTTGACCTAAAATCACTGGGCTCTAGTGTGTGTTGGTAAAAGCCCCCTTTGGGCTGCTGGGGATGCTTCTAAGCTGGGGATGGGGGACAGCTTAATGTGACCCAGATGCATGGACACCCACCCACACGCACACATGGAAATCTACACAAGAAAGAACTTTATTGATGTAGGGCTTCCTGGCGAGGGGTGTGTGGGCCCCAGGGCAGGGCCTGTAGCACCATGATGGGGGTGGCCTGGGTGTTCTGGATGACGGGGTCCCCCTGGGGCAGGCAGGGCAGGGCATGGGGTGGATCTTCCCAGCTCTGCCTCTCCCCTGTAGCTAGTCTGGTTGGGGAAGGGTGTCAGGGAGATGGTGCTAATCCCCTCCCCCATAGCGGACATAGACTACCCCCCCCAGCTCAGAGTGGAGGATTAGGACAGTGCTGGGGGGGGGGGCAGGGCACCGGCTGATCCCCCTCCCCACCCCCACTCTTCACAGTACACATTCCGATCAAAGGCGAGGGTTGTGTTGGGGGCTCCCCAAGAGTGGGTGGAATGTGCGCTAAGGCGAACAGTTGTTTCTACTTCAAACCCACCCAGGAGGGAATCTCGTGAATAAGGAGAGGGGCAGAGGAGGGGCCCTGGGCATGGCCAGCCCCTCTCCATTCCCACAGCCAGGGGCCCTTCAGGGGTTCCCAATAAATAACTTCCGGCTCCAACTCACTCTTCACTCCTAGCTCCCGCCCCCTCAGGCTCCTTCAGGCTGGCCAGTTGCAGGCCTGGTCTCCCCACCCCCACCCCAGCCGTAGCTCCGAAGGCCGCACGCCCCCTAGCGGCCCTGGCAGGTTTTGCAGCACATCTGGCGGAAGTAGGCTCGGCTGCAGAACTGAAATTTCAGCACCAGGGGGCAGTAGGCGACCTTGTTCACATCCTTGCACTCTGGAGGGGGACGGGAGAAGGGTAGGGGGAAATCAGGTCTCGGCACCACTTCCTGCAGTAGCGCGACCGCTGGCTGCACAGCGTTTACAATTCCTCTGTGCCTCTCAAAGGGGGCTGATAATAGTAACTATGCCATTGGATTGTTTTGAGGATTTTTTGAGAGTACAGGTCTGGGGCTTGGACACCATATTAAATCATGAGAAAAGTGTTCCTTTTCTAATTATCGGTTTGGGGCTGTAATCCCTGCTCATTTCTCTTCCTTACAGATTGAGGACCTTGAACTCCAGGACCCTCACTCTTCTCAGGGTATTTGCATATTTTGTGTTCAGGGTAATTGACAGTATGCTAATGACAATGGATGATGGTTCCTCCTTAGCAAGTTAGTGATGTATGATAGGGCCTGGTGCTAATAAAGGGTGTCACATGGATTCTTTTATTCCATCTCCTGAATCTCGCTCAAGAGACAGATGAGAAAAGGAAGGCACAGAGATAGAAGATGAATCCAGGCTGTTTGGTTCCAGTGCCTGGAGTAAGTCATCAATTGCTCTTTATGAAAAATAAATTTTCTTAGGTAGAAAAAAAAGGGGGGTTCCCTTGTGGTGCAATGGGTTAAGGATCTGTCATTATCACTGCAGCTGCTTGGGTGGCTGCTGGGTGCAGGTGTGAACCCTGCCCTGGGAACTTCCACATGCTGTGGGTGCAGCCAAAAAAAAAAGGGGGGGGGAATATTTAAAGCAGTGGTTCTCAAGGGGATGTGATTTTGCCTCTCAGAAAAATGGCAATGTCTGGAGACATTTTCAGTTTTCCCCACTGGGAGGCGGGGTACTACTGGCATCTAGCAGGTAGAGGTCAGGGGTGCTGCTAAACACCCTACAATGCACAGGGCAGCCCCCATGACAAAGAATCATCTGGCCCAAGACATCAATAGTGCCTGAGGCTGAGAAACTGACTTAAAGAAATCATATTAGGCAAATAACGTTATAGATGGAGATGAACAGGGCAAAGGTCACAAAGGCAGTTGGAGGAGTTGACCTGAGTTTGGGCCTCCAGAAAAATCAAGGTGCCTACAATGCTTGGCACACAGTGGCACCTAATGCAGGCAGGGTATGTTGAAAGATGGTCTGGAGGAGACAGAGAAAGGCATTTCGGTGGCTGGAGATGCTTTCTGGCCGATGGTTAGGACACCCTCACCACCCCACGCTCTCTTACGGCTTCCTCTGGTCTGCGCCCTTCCCGTGCCCCTTGGCCTTGCTCCCCACATACCTTCCAGGCCGTCCCCGGCGGGCGTGCTTTCGCACTTGGCCTCGCACTGCTGCGTGGCGGGTGGCCGCAGCGCCTCGGCGCACTCACGTGACGGCTGTCCCGTGTGGCTAGAGCAGCGCACGGGGCGCTGTTGCTGCCCGAAGCCACACTGTGCGGAGCACTGCAGAGAGTTGCCAGTGAGCTGCCTCCCTGCACCTCCGCCGCCCCTGCCCTGGTTCCGACCCCGCAGGGCACACCCACCTACCTCACCCCACTCGCCAGTCACCCAGCGGGCGGGCGGGCAGCGGCGCAGGTTGCAGCGCATGGTGGCGGGCGGCTTGGCTGCGGGCGCACAGTGCGCGGGAGGCAGTGTGGCGCGCTGGTCTGCGCTTTTACAAAGGACCACGCGGTGGCGAAGGCCCGGCCCGCAGCTGGGGGTGCACTGCAGTTGGAGGGGGCGTTTCATGCTCAGTGGGCAACCCCCGCCCGCTCGAACAGGAAGTGGGAGGATGTTGGTCCAGTGGGAGGCGAGGAGGGTACAGCCAACTCTGGACCAGTCAAGGGTGGCCCACTAGGGCCAGCGGGAGTGGGGAGGCGCCTCTGTGGCACCCAAGAAGGGCAACCTGGGCTCCCTCCCTGCTCTGCACAGGGAGTGGGGTGGCGCTTGGGTGGGGAGGGGCGGCTGACCTCCGACCAGTCGAGGGCGGCCCACTCCGGAGGGCAGGCGGGGCCGTGGCAGGCCTCCAGCACCGGCGGGCGCGGCTGTGGGCACGCGCTGTCGTCCAGCGCCTTTTCCTCGGCGGCCGACACACGGCGCTGGCACACGACAGAGCGGCTGCGCACGCCTGCATCACAGCTGCGGCTGCAGCGCGACCAGTTCCCTACCACCCAGCTGTGGGGGGAGGGGCGGCCTGAGACAGTGTCCAGGGCAGGGCACCCTGATCTTGGGGCACTAGCAGATCCTCCTCCGCCCCAACAACCAGCATCATTATGGAAGTTGGCACTGGGATGCCTGTTGCTCCTGCTCCCCGCACTTAGAATATCATTGCTCTGTACCCACACTGGGAACAAGAAGGTGCGTCACCCCAAGGGCAGATGGTTACCTGGACTTGACTAGGGAGCAAGCACCATTGTTCTGACTCTGATTCTGGGAGAACCCTGACCTCACCTTAGGGAGCACTCACTCCTCTGATTCCAGGAGTGCTTGTCACCTGGACCCTGCACCCCGGCAGGCACTCACTCGGGTGGGCAGGGCTCCGTGTTGCAGGCGCGCTGCCTCTTGGGCAGCTTGCTGTGGGCGCTGCAGTGGTGGGGAGCCACGGCTGAGCTGTCCAGCTGACTGCGGCACTCCACTGCCTGCACCTGGCTACCTGGGGGCGGGGGGAGAGGCCCGCTCAGCCCTGCCCCGCCTGGAAGTTCAGCCTGGTGACCAGTACCCGCCCCTTGGCCCCCGTCCCACCCCAGCCTCACCGCCTGCACACTGGGCTGAGCACTTGGTCCAGGGCGCGTAATGCCAGGAGTAGGGAGGCAGCGCGTCGCGGGCAATGGGTGCGTTGAAACGGTATCGGAGGGCGGGCAGCTCAGTCTGGGCCAACACCTGGGGTGGGGGTGGGGGTGGGGGGAGGAATCAAATAGAAATCAAGTTTGAGTCCCCACAAGGATGTCCTCTGGCACCCTGCTCCCAGCCCTGCCATTACCATGACGATGAGAGATGCATTTATGGGTCCCAGGGCTTCTAGGCTCTGGGTCTGATCCGGGCCTTGTCGCAGCTGAAAGGTGGTCCCAGCCAGGGGCAGGCGATGGGGCTGGGGGGTCCCAGGCAGCCCCTCCAGCAGCAGAGACTCCTGGTCCCCCTTCAGGGCTGGGGGATAGCAGAGGGGTCAGAACCCCAGCCACACTGATACCCCTGCTGACCCCCAGTCCTCATCCTCCCACCTGTGGCTCACCCAGGTGACTGAGGGAGAGGTTCAGGTCCTGGATGAAAATGTGGACGGAGCCTTTGGGGATCCAGACGACATCCTCGTACCCTGGACAGTGGAGCTCAGAGGTCACCTACTTGGTTCATCCCCACACCTGCCTGCCTCCCACATTCCTGGCCCCTGATGACAGCAGCTGTTACCATGCTATGCACTGATGCCCCCAGCTGTGGCACCGTGAAGTAGATGTGTCATCATGCCCACTTTACAGATGATAAAATTGAGGCTCAGAGAGATGAAACAACTGGCCCAGGCTTTATAGCTAGAAAGTGGCTGGGTTGAAATTGGAACCCCAATATTCCTACCCTCTCACCATCGAAATGGTCTGACTCACCCCTACCTGCCAATAAGTAGCAGGGGTGGGCCTGGGCAGAGGGAATGGGGCACCATGGGTCCTGACCCATATAGGGTGACTTGGTAGTTTTATCGGTTAGAGCCAGGTTTGCAGTAGGCTCCATCATTCACTACTTGGATGACCTTGGGTCGCTGTGAACCCTGGATTTCTTCCCACCCGCACCCCCCCATGAGGATGGGCTTATCTGCCTGGATCCCCACTCTGTCCCCTGAAATCCATACTTGGCCCTCAGTGCATGTTTGGTCCCTTAAGCTCTCTGCTCCCTGGCATCTCTTTGCTTCAGGCCAAGCCTGGGAAGCATTCAAGTTCACCGCACCCTGCAGATATACCCTCCCCATGTAAGTGTTTTGCTCTAGCAGAGTCCCTTAGCCCCCCTGAGGAGTGAACCCTCTGCCCCCTCAAGACCCAGCACAAGGCCCTCATGATGGGGTAGGGGAGAGATTTATGTCCCTCCCCCTTTGGACTCTTTCCAGTCCTTGACCCTGACCTGGGGGCATTACTACGCTCCCAGGAACTTTTGGGGTCCCCGATACCCCTCCGGGCCCTTGGGTCTGAGGAGCTGCTGATCTTGGCTATGGGGGTGGGATTGGTGGGGTGGGTCCCGTGGGTCCCGCTCCGCCCCTGCCCGCGGCCACCAAGTGAGGAGTGTGAGAGGGAAGCGGGGGTCTCTCACCGGCCCCAAGCAAGGCTGGGCTGAAGACCCCCTCGATGGTTTCGCAGGCACTGCCGTCACCCCCACACACTCGGCACTTGTCCTCCCGAACGTCAGAGCCCAGGACCCGGTCGCAGCCCACGTGCTGGGGAGGGCAGTGGTCGGGGAAGGGTGTCAGGGAGCTGCTCTATCCCCCTCTCGTGGATCCCCCCCCCAACCCCCGGTCTCTCTGGGAGTCCCCTTCACCTTGCACTCGCCGCTGACACAAATGTCCACCGTGTCTGGGCGGCAGGGTGTCCCATCCACCACGGCCGCCGCCCTCTCCGTGTAGAAGTTGAAGCCTTCTGCTAGGCACGTGAGTGAGCAGGCCTTCACCCCCCCTGGGGGGGCATGGCCCCGTTAGACCCTGGCCTGGGCCATCCCGTGACTTCCTGCTCGCCCTCTGAGGGAGGTGAGGCCAAGAGGGCCAAGACCCCAGACTTAGCGAGGACAGGCAGGCTGGGCAGAGGGAGTGGGGGCTCCCAGCGTTCAATCCAGGCAGTCTGGCTCCTTGGGTGACAGAAGGGCTCAGGGCAAACTCCTTGACTCTGTGTCCACCTGTGGCTGCCCCCACCCACAGCCCCATGGCCTTCTTAGTCCCCCACTCACCTCCTCGGTAGGTCTTCCAGGTATAGAATTTTCCACGGAAAGGAACGCTGTCAAATTCGGAGCACTGCATTTCCCTGAAGTCCTGAGAGCCTGGGGGACAGTCCTGGGGGCACAGAAGGGGAGAAGTAGGGAGGCCAGCTGTGGGGAGGGGTGCAGTTATGGGAGAGACCCCAGGCTGGATATCTAATGCTGTAATCAGGGGTGGGTTAGAGGAGTGATGCTTGAGGCACTGAGGCCAGGGTGGAGGCCGGATGGACAGGTCTATTTGAGATGGGAGCAGGTGACTCATCAGAGTTTGTGGGCAAGCTGGGTGTGACACCTAGGTTTCTGGTTTCAGACCACGGGACCTTTCTGTAGAGAGCGAGCCCAGAAAGGAGCAAGGCTTTTCTAGTGGGTGAGGGAGCGGGACCTCTGGACCTGAGACCTGTGGTTTCGGGTCAGAAGAGAGTGCAAGTAGGGGATGAAAATGCGGCCGCGGGTTTGGTGACAGGGACCTCCGCCTCAGCTTTGGAGGGAAATTAGGCAGTAACGGGAGGGGCGCGCAGTAGCTAGAGGGGGTGGTGGAGGCAAGCAATTATTCTAGATGGAAGATTCATCTACTGCAAGTTTGACAAGTTGGAAGGAGCCGGGGCCAAGAGCAGGCGTAGGGAGGTCAGGGAAAGGAGTGGCCGCTGCAGGTTTCTGAGATGGTAGCCAGCCGGTCGAGGCCCACTGGAAACTGATTTGTGCCTTTCTTTCCCCCGTGTAAGAGGAGCCGAGAGCACCTGGCTTAAGGTCCTGGGGGAACTCACGTCTGTGTTGCAGGAGCGGTGCCGCCGTCTCTCGCCCAGGCAGTACTTGCCTCCGATCGTCGGCCTGGAAGCGGGGAAGGGGGCGGATAGAAGAGAAATGGTGCGGGGGGAGTTGGAGGGCGCGGACCACCCCGCTCACCTGGCAGAGGGGCCTGAGGGCTGACCTGGGGCTGTCGCAGTGACGGCTGGAGGAGGACACGCCGCCGCCGCACGTCCGGCTGCAGTCGCCCCACGGAGTCCACGGGCCCCAGGCGCCGTCCACGCCCTCGGGCCGCGACCCGAAAGGGACGCAGACCCGCTTGTAGCACCACTACGGGCGGGATAGTGGGGAAGGGTGAGTTGGGCTCTGCAGACTCTCGCAGGCTTGGCACTCATTCCTACCCTCTCCCCAGACGCCTAGCCGGAAGTCTGAGCCCACCCGGGGTGGGGTGGAAGCGGCAGGATGAAGATGGGGTCTGAAGACCCAAACCCATCAGGTATCATAGGGGCGTGGCTAAGAAAGCTAGACCCGGTTCAGAGGGGCGTGACCTCAGGCCAGGGGTGGGACCTGCAGACAGTAGGCGTGGCCAGAGCCACGATGGGGTCGAAGGGGTCTGGCGGCGGCGGCGTGGAGGCCCGTGGCCGGCTCTCACCCCCTTGTCGATGGTGTGCGTCTGGCACAGCGTGCCCTCGGCGGCCGGGATGCTGTTGGTGATGCACCGGTTGCTCTTGCTCAGACACCACAACTCGCTGCAGACTTCCTGCGGGCCAAGGCGCCCGCTCAGGCTCGCCCCCCTCCCTCCTTCCTTGAGAGGATCTAGGCGACCCGCTCACTGCCGGCTGACAGTGGGGTCCCCAGCCTGGGGACTGGATCTTTTTGCAACCTTTTTCAGGGCATGGGCTAGGACCTCTTCTCTTCCTATAAGCAGCACTTATCAAACACCTAGAGGGCTACAAATTCCCTCTCGCACTGTTATCCCCATTTTGCTGTGGCAAAACTAAGGCTCAGACAGGTAAGGTCACTTGCTAGATGCCACACAGCTACTAAGGGGAAGTCAGGATTCTAATCAAGAACCTTGATTTCAGGGGCTATGATCTAATTCTTCTGCAGTTCAGCCTCTGGTACCTCCCAAATTTCTAGAGGGAAATTTGTGATCTGCTGAGGAATGAAGAGAAAGGGGTCTGGAGTCCTTTTTAGAATAGGCAAAACAGCCCACCAAAGAACAGTGATTCTGGAAAAATCAGGCTTGATGATGGCTCAGGTCAAGGGCCCCATCTCTAACTTTATTTCCAGCTGGTGGTTCTGTTTCTCCCACCTGAACTGAGGAAACTCCCAAAGTTTTAATCTATGGAGTGTTGAGAGGGGATAAGGCCAGGCTGGGTCTGTGTGAAAAGCCCCTCAACCTCCTCCAGTGAAAAGTCAGCCCACCTTTTTCCTTTCTGAATGCTGTTTGGGCTGGTCCAGTCCTAGAGAGTCACTCTGACCCTTTAGGTCCAGGTTATGAGACTGACGCACTGCCTACTGCGCTAAGGAGGCAATTTAAGTCCAGGTTAATTAATATCCCTGGACAAGTCCCACTGGGTTGTGGGTGGGTTCAGGTGTGGCCAAATCCTGCCCCATTTCCCAAGGTCTTCCCTCTGAAAAGTGGATCTCCTTCTATCCCCGTTTTATAATCACATGTAATCTTTTCTTTGAACCCAATCCAAGCTTTGAAGATTTGGGATTGGACCAATCAACAGCTCTAGATACCTGTACACACACCAGAAGTCTGGAAGGTTGTCCTCAAACCTGCTCCTTCAGAGGACATTTCTCATCTAAAAACTAAAAACTCAGCCTGGTTTTCTGGCTTCACTTAGCTTATATTCTTTCTGGCCATTTGTAAAAATATCACAGCTCCCCCTCCCCCCGCCCCACGTCCCCAGCACCCCATCCCACTTCTGACACCTCTTGCCTGTTCCAGCCCTGCTCTTCCTCCTCTCTGCAAGGAGGCACCATGGCATATTATGAATGAGTCCTGGCCACTCTGGGAGACTCCACCACTGACTTGCAACGCATTTCCCCTCTCTGGGCCTCATCTACAAGATGGGTCTTGCCTACATATGGCTAAGAGGTTTGTGACAGAGTAGACATGAAAAGACTTGTATAAACACCCTGTGATTGAGTAATAATGACCACAACTATCTCTGGACCAGGCTCGAGGCTCAGCTCTTTACACATATTAACCGATTTACATGTAGTCAATAATCTACCCTTTTGCCAGGAGGGCTAGGAAGATGTTCCTTGGAAAAATAAAAGGAAGAATCAGTTCAACATAGAGCTAGCATTGGTCCATGCTTGGTAATCTGGCATTTCCTCCCCTTTCCCACCTTTCCCAAATTTGGAGTCTTAGAGAAAACCTGGATTCAAATCCCAGCTCTGCCATGTTCCCTGATTGTGACTTTAGGCAAGGCATCCCTTCTATGCCTCAGCCCCGAATGTGGGGATGGTAGGATGGATGGTCAGCAGTTTAAATGAGATGATACACATCACATGCTTGGCCTAGAGTGAGCATCCAAGACATGGCAGCCACTGTTGTCATTATTAGGATCCTTGGGACACAGCAGATGCTCAAGAGTAGCTTCTGAATTCTTTAGGAATTCATTAGGGGGAGCTGTAGTTAGTTACTAGCCAAGCTGGGGGGTGAGGTAGGGGTGGCGAGAGTGCACTAAATAGAAGCTGATCCAAGGTATGTCCCCTTGTCTTCCACTGGAGTGAAGAGAGGGCATTTTAACAGCTGCCTGCTCCTCATTTCAAGTTAACCTGGCCTTGGCTTGGACAAAGCCCTTCAAACTGATCTTTTGAGTCTTGAGGGCCTGGAGGATCGGGACTGAGTCTGGGTGCCCAGGGCTGACGCTGTGAGAAGCCGGGGAGTGTGTTTAGGGAACTGGGGGAGGTGGGCCCTGGAGGGGCAGACCCCAGAAGAGCCAGTGGCCCCCTGGGAGCTGAAGAGGGAAACCAGCGGTTCTCCAGCTTTCTGGGAGGAGCTGGGAATGCTCCCCACCTCCCTTGGGTCTCTATGGGTGGATGGGCTTTGGGAGCTGAGTCTAAACCTCAAGAAAGAGTGGGGAGTAGTCAGGAGGCTCACAGCATGTCCAGCCAAGGATTGGGGCCAAGAGGTCTTGTGAACCGGCCGGTGGGGGATATAGGGAATGAAGACAGGGTGTCCCTGGAAGGCTCTGTCCAGTTTTTGTGCCAAGTGGGTAAGATGGTTCATCCCCAGGGAAAGCATTTGCACCAAGTCTGGATGTTTGGTTAAAAATGGCTCAGTTAGGGATTTTGGGCCTTTAGTCCTGCTGCAGTAGAAGGTGCTCCCCCAGGCTCATTCCAGCTCAGTCCCCAACACAGGGGTCTGGAGAACCAGGAGATCTCATTCCTGTGCCCGAGCACTGTGACTGTATGCGACATTTGTATAACCCCAAGCGCCTCTGTTCCCACCCCTCCAACTGTCTACTGGAGCTCCCTCCCCTTCCCATCTCTCCCACTCCCACTGTCTGTGCCAGGGGCCCACATGGAGTTTCCCATCCCCTGTGGCCGCGCCCTACCCGCTACCCCGAGTGGCGGCGGTCCCCTCCCCTCCCAGGAAGGAAAGCAGGAAGGCTCTCTCTACCCCGTATTTACACTGACGCGATTTGACTCCATGCTGGAAGCGGCACTGTTCATCTGCATCGTAGGCCTGGCCAGGGGCCACGGTGGGGTACACGAAGTCCTGTCTGGGGGGCCGGTTGTTCAGGCAGAGCCCCAGGCCGGAGCTGTGGTGAGAAGAAAGCGGCTCTCACACAGGAGGGCTATAGGCTCAGGGGCCCTGGCTAGGTTGGCGGGGTGGGGGTCCTGGGGAGTGTTCCTGTGAGCACACGATCCTTCCCAGAGGCCCCCTCCCCACTTCCCCCAATTTGAGTGTGAGTCTCTGGGTGGGACAGGTGGGTGTGCCCTCACTCCAGAAAGCTGGTGATGTAGTCACGGCTGCAGGAGGACCACACAAATGGGTTCGTCTTCATGGTGATGTGTGCGGCCATGAGCTTCGCTGGGTCTTGGCCACGGGCCCCACAGCTGTTCCCCACGCCATCATGGTTCATGCCAAACCTGGGGAGAAGAGTGGCAGCTCTGCCGGCTGTCGAGGACCCCACCCGGCTCCTCCCGTCCACCCCCTCCTGTGTCCCGGGCCTCACGTGTGTCCGATCTCATGGGCAATGGTGAATGCCGTGGCCAGGCCGATGTCCTCATTGATGCTACAACTTCTTTCGCGCTCACACATCCCGCCCACGGGGGCCAGGCCTGGGGAACAGGCATGTGGGGGTGGGGCTGGGGGCTCAGGGCTGTATCTGTCAGCCCTGTCCACTGTATCTGTCAGCCAGGTCCCCACCCCCAACCAGGGCCAGTGTCACCCAGCCCACTGCCTTCAGAGGTGCCTGAAACCTAGGGGGCCCGGGTACCTAGTGTGCCGCAGGGTTTGTTCTTGTAGATGCAGATGTCATAGCTGTGGAAGGAGAGGGGGGCGGTGAGGGGGCTGGGCTACCCTGTCTGTCTCTGGGGGTTGAGTTCTGCCTGGGAGCCCCTACCAGCCTTTGACCCGAAGTCTCATGCTCTTCCCCCAGCTGGCATTGGCAATGCCAGGCGCACGAGTGATGACTGAATTAATGACAGAGCCAGTGAAGGATGCGTCAGTGCCCAAATGGCCCAACGCCTGTCTCCCACATCCCCAGACTCCCAGCAGTCCCTCCCCGGCTCTGGCTCCTCAAGGGGGTGGGCTCAACAGTCCTGGCCGCTCCCATCTCTCAAGAGAAGTGACCCTTGCTTGGACCTGGACTGTCCTCTGGACCACTTGTTCCCCTGCCCCCACCCCCTCCGGCCCAAGTCCTCCTGGAGCCGACCCCACCCCTCACCGCGTGATGAGCACCGCTGTGTCATGGTTGGCCACGCCGTTCTCCGGAATGGCATTGCCATGGCCGCTGCGGTTCACGATGGATTTTTGCCACTTACAGAAGCTGTCCAGGGACTTTCCGGCATGGTGAGTGATCTCCAGGGTGGGCTGAGGATGGACAGAGTGAGGTCCATGGATGCCAGGCCACCTGGGGAGGGCAGGCAGCTCTAGCATGCAGGGGAAGGTGCCCACCTGCCCCTCTCCTCACGCACCTGGTCCTCTGTAAGCAGGATGAGACGTGTTACCAGGATATTAACGATGTTTCCCAGACTTGAGTCCTGGAAAAGTTTGGCAACCTGACCTCCAAGAAACAAGAGAGACCGAGTCTTAAGAGAAGCCCAGAGTAGAAAACAAAAAGGGGGTTGATGACAACAGCTTGCTTCAATCAAGTACCTCCTGTGTGTGAGCCTCAGGCTAAGCGTACCGCATAGATCCTCATAGGAGCAGCTATCACTAGCATTCCCATTTTACAGATGGGGAAAGTGATCCTCTGAGAGGTTAGGATGCACAGTTGGTAGGCACCAGAAGTGGGATTCAAGTCTGGCTAAGCCTGCCTGCCAGTGTGCTTCTTTTTTTTTTGGGCTATGCCCATGGCATGTGGAAGTTCTCGGGCCAGGGATTGAACCTGTGCCACAGCAGCAACCCTGGCCACTGTGGTGACAATGCCGGATCCTTAACCTGCTGCGCCACCAGAGAACTCCCAGTGCATTTCTTTTTGACTCACCTCCCCCCACCCCGCTCAGCTTGCCTCTGCCTAGAGGTTGCCGGAAGGATATGCACATCCGGCCTCATTCCACACTGTCTGAAGGTACCAATTTGAGCATCACCACCAGAAAGTGGACTGTGGAGCCAGGAAGCTCTGGAGACAGTGGTCAGAGGGGAGGGGGAAGGGGCCCTGGGGTGAGTGGCATGCATGATGGAGGCCGCTCTGTGTAATGATCTTGCAGCCCTGAGCCATCACTGTCCTCTGTGGAAACCCCCAGAAACCCTGGCAGGTTTGAGGAAACTTAGGAAGCCCAAGGGAGGGAGGGAGGCAGGGCCTGGGCAGCAGGCAGTGGTATCAGATATGATGTTATGTCAACATACTGGGCCATCTGTCTGTGCTACACATCCCCTCCTCCCATTTTGTCTCAGTGAAACAATAGCATCACTTATCAAGCCCTTACTAAGTGCCAAGTGCTCTAGTTGGCTTCCCTCCCACTGATTTTTACCTTTTTGTGATGGGTACTATGTATAACCCCATTTTACAGAGACAGAAACTGAGGCTTAGAGAGGTCCAGAGTCTAGATCAAGATGTAGACTGGGCATTGACTCTGAGTGTGGGCCAGTGAGGTCAGCCTGTATGGATTTATAGGTAGGCACTGGGTGAGCCCTGCATGCAGACAGATGCACAGCCCATGTGTATACTGCTCACCTCAACTAGTACCCACAAGTCACCTGCCCCCCCCCTTTTTTTTGCTTTTTAGGGCAGCACCGGTGGCATATGGAAGTTCCCAGGTTAGGGGTCAAATTGGAGCTGTAGCTGCCAGCCTACGCCACAGCCATAGCCACACAGGATCCAAGCCACGACCTACACCACAGCTCACGACAATGCCAGATCCTTAACCCACAAGCAAGGCCAGGGATCGAACCCACATCCTCACGGATCCTAGTCAGGTTCATTAACCGCTGAGTCATGAAAGGAACTCCTGTTCACTTGTTTTTTCTTTTTTGGCTGCCCTGCAGCATATGGAGTTCCTGGGCCAGGGTTCAGATTCAAGTTGCAGTTGTGACCTATGCTGCAGCTGTGGCAATGCCAGATCCTTTAACCCACTGTACCAGCCAGGGATTGAACCTGCATCCTGGCACTACAGAGACACAGTCAATCCTGCTGTGTTGCAGCAAGAACTCCTATTTTTATAGAGCAGATAATTACAGGGCACCTACTGTGTGCTATGTGCTGTGTTAAGTGATTTACCAATTCACTGCATCCACCTGAGCCTTACGAAGTAGGTACTGTTATTGGACTCATTTTATAGATGGGCAAACCAAGGCAGAGAGGTGAAGTAATATGCCCAAGGGCACTGATCAACAAAGCGGCAGGGGCTGAGATTTCAGGCCAGGCTGGCTACCTCCTGAGTCCAGCTCCTAGCCACTGTGCTGGGCTAATTCTCTTCCTTTCTTGCTTCAATCAGCCCTCCTTTCTCGCTCACCCAGTCTCCTCTTCATTTTGTTTCTTTGGCCTCTGGTCAGGGACTGGCAGGGGCGGGGGGGGGGCGGGGAGGAGGTGATGGTGACACCCTTTTCGTGACCTCTGGAGGTGGGCTCCACGCCTGGGGAGGGGGAGGCACTTACAATGTTCATGATGGCCAGCACGTACTGTTCGACGTCCCGGCGCCCATGGTAGGCCACCATCATCTTGTCAGCCACCACCAGGGTCTCCACGTAGCGCTCCCGGCTGACTGAGCGCTTCAGACCTGGCTGGCCTCGCTCTGTTTCATTCCCGAGGGGCCGGGCAGGGGGTGGTTTCAGGGTGCGCAGCCACCATGGCCGCCCTTTCCACGGTTTCTCATCTGGATGGACAATTTCTGGTCATTCCATGGCTTGCTCTTATAGTCCACCTCCCTGTCTGACGATCCATCTGGCCATCAGACACCTCAGCCTTTGGCTGCTGGTCATACAATGAATACCTGGTTCCATGATATGACTACTCCACTGACAGACTGGCTGGTCAAACAGCTGCCCAGCATCCCATGACAATCGACATGACCGTATAATTTTCCAACCATTTCATTGCCCAAATGGATGGGCACAGCAGCCTGCCTCACTGCTGGAACTGTGCTTCTAAGGTTCTCCAGCCTTCTGACTATGCGACCTTTTTTTTCGGTCTTTGGTCTTTTTAGGGCCACACCCGTGGCACATGGAGATTCCCAGGCTAGGGGCCGAACCGGAGCTGTAGCTGTCAGCCTACGCCACAGCCACAGCAATGCCAGATGCGAGCCCAGTCTGCGACCTACACCACAGCTCATGGCAACGCCAGATCCTTAACCCACTGAGGGAGGCCAGGGATAGAACCTGCATCCTCATGGATGCTAGTCAGATTTGTTTCCGCTGAGTCACAAAGGGAACGCTTCTATTTTTTTTTTTTCCTTTTTTTTAAGGTCCACACCTGTGGCCTATGGAAATTCCTAGGCAAGGGGTCAAATCAGAGCTGCAGCTGCTGGCCTAAGTCACAGCCATAGTGATGCCAGATCTGAGCCGCATCCGTGACCTACATCAGCTCACGGCAATGCCAGATCCTTAGCCCACTAAGTGCAGTCAGGGATTGAACTTGCCTCCTCACAGACACTATGAGGTTCTTGATCTGCTGAGCCAAAATGGGAACTCCTTGACTGTGCAACTTTCTACTTACCAGACTGCCCAACTGGGCTATAGAACAAAGCACCTAACCTAACTGAGAATGTTGCTGCCTGGCTGTACTCCACCCCGACTATCCCACTGACCAACCGTGACACCATCCACTCTCCCTTTTTTTTTTTTTTGCTTTGTAGGGCCAAACCTGCAGCATATGGAGGTTCCCAAGCTAGGGGTCGAATTGGAGCTACAGCTGCCAGCCTATGCCACAGCCACAGTAACGCCGGATCCGAGTTGCGTCTGCGACCTACACTATAGTTCACGGCAACACCAGATCTTTAACTGAGCGAGGCCAGGGATCAAATATGCAACCTCATGGTTACTAGTCGGATTCGTTTCCGCTGCACCACAAGGGGAACACCTTTCTTTTTTTTTTTTTTTAAATGCCGTACCCGTAAGCCTATGGAAATTCTTGGGCCAGAAACTGAATCTGAGCTGCAGCTGCAGTTGCAGCAATGCTGGGCCAGAATAGAACCTGCATCTTTGCAGTGACCTGAACTGCTGTACTCAGATTCTTTTTTTCTTTTCTTTTTTTGTCTTTTTGTCTTTTTAGGGTGGCACCCGCGGTATATGGAGATTCCCAGGCTAGGGGTTGAATTGGAGTTATAGCCGCCGGCCTACACCACAGCTCACAGCAACACCAGAACCTTAACCCACTGATCAAGGTCAGGGATTGAACCCACAGCTTCACGGTTCCTAGTTGGATTTGTTTCTGCTGCGCCACAATGGGAACTCCTATACTCAGATTCCTAACCCACTGTGCCACACTGGGAACTCCCACTTTTCTGTTTGTGCAACCCACTGTGTCTGTCACAGTGTGCTACTCCTGGACCCTTAGGTTATGCAGCTAATCGAATGTTCCAATCATTTAGTCATTTTTGGGGATGGATGACTGTCCTGATGCATCTTTTGTTGTCTAGCTTCCTTACTTTCCCTTTCCCTAAATGTCTGATGTTACTATTGTCCTTCTGCAAGTCTGGTCGTCAATCTGATCTTCTGCGTAGTGGCTCAGCTCTGCTGGTGCTTTCTTTCCTTCTTTTTTTTAGGGCCACATCTGCAGCATATGGAAGTTCCCAGGCTAGGGGTCGAATCAGCTGCAGCTGCTGGCCTTTGCCACAGCCACACCAGATCTGAGCCGCATCTGCGACCTATGCCGCAGCGTGTGGCAATGCTGGATCCTTAACCCACTGAGAGAGGCCAGGGATCGAACCCACTTCCTCATGGACACTATTTGGGTTCTTAACCTGCTGAGACACAACAGGAACTCCTCTCCTGGGGTTTTCACTGTGCAGCTGCCCTGGGATCTGCTACCACCACCCCACTGCTTAACTGTCTGATCAGACAGTAATCCTGGAGATGGGTGGCTTTATGCCTGAGCACCTACTTAGTGTTCAGCTGCCTTTTTCACTCACTGATGGGTCATCGGACTATGATGGTGACTGGTGGGCTGTTCCACTGCCTCCTGCCCTGCTGACTGTTTGCACTGCTCCCCCCAGAGCTGCCTGATCACCTTCTGGATAGAGAGAGAGATGCTGCGGTCTACCTCTGCCTACAGGCAATGATGCTGTGCAGACCCTTTGCCCAGCCCCAGAGGGACAGACGTACCTCTGACTCCACAGGCTGTGTCCAGGTGGGGGTGACGCAGGGAGGAACGCTTGTACACCACGTGGGGGCCGCTATCCTCTGGGCCCTGGTGCCTCTGGGGCCCACCTTGCAGGGGCTCGATTAAATATTCTTCTTCATCTGCCACAATCAGGCCATGCTGGGGTTTGGGGTGTGGGACAGAGAGCTCAGGTCAGGTTTTGGTTCCCAGGACCCCTGGGACCCTATCTCTTTATGATTTCATTCCTTCTATTTTACTGGATTTATGTTGCTATTCCTTTTTCAGCTTCTTCTTCTTCTTCTTTTTTAATCTCTTAGAGCCACACCCACAGTATATACAAGTTCCCAGGTTAGGGGTCGAATTGGAGCTACAGCTGCTGGCCTACACCACAGCCACAGCCACGCCAGAACTGAGCCGCGTCTGCGACCTACATCACAGCTCACGGCAACGCTGGATCCTTAACCTACTGAGCAAAGCCTGGGATCGAACCTGAAACCTCATGGTTCCTAGCTGGATTTGTTTCTGCTGCGCCATGACAGGAACTCCATAAGTGTTTTTCTTAATACCCAAACTTGTGGGCATTCCCTGCTACCTCCCAGAGCCCTCCGCTCACCAGGCCCCCACAGGTGCTGATGGCCACGTGGGAGCTGCCGGCCTGGCCCTGCAGGTGGCCGGCGTAGAGGCAGTGGGACCGGGCGGCCCTCTGCCAGGCCAGGCCCTCTCGAGTCCAGTACTCCACGGAGACGTGTCCCGCCAGGAGGCGGGGGCTGCGGGTCAGGTTCAGCAGGAAGTGGGTGCTGGGTGCAGCCACCTTGTAGAAGAGACGGGATTCTGCTTGGGGCCCTGTGCCCCGACGCTGCCTCCGGGGGGGCGGGGGGGAGAAGGCCAGAAGTGCCCCGTTGTGGTCCACCCGGGTGGGGAAGGCAATCTCATAGCTCTCCAGACTGGACAGGAACTCATCTGTGGGTAGGAGTCAAGGGCCTGGGGTGAGCCCTGGGAAGGCCCCCTGTATTCTGACTGCTTGGCTGCACGGCAGATGGTGCTGGCTTCAGTGGACCCTGACTCCAGGTCACCTGCTCTGAGATTCTGGCCCCAGTGACCCCAGGGCCTCCTCTACCATGACCACCGCCCCATCTCCACAGATCCCATCTCAGTTCCTTCCTCCATCCCCACCGCCACCCTGGAGACACCCTACCTTGAGACCGGAAGGTGTGCGTGACCTTGAACGCGAGGCCCAGCCCCAGGGCGAGGGCCCAGCGGAGGATCTGGCAGGCGGGAGCCATAGAGGCCACGTGTCCACATGTCTCTCCCTAGCCCCGGCTGCTGGCAGCCCCCACAGCGCTGCCTTCTCTGTTCACAGCCTGGGCAGCATCACCAGGCTCCTGGGAGGGGAGAGCTGGGTCAGGGGAGCCTGGTTCTGCTGCTGGGCAGAGCCAGTGCCAAGATCCCTCACCAGGCAGACAAGGGCACCTACCTGCAGCCAGCCCTTCACTCCCAGCCAGAGGGATGCCCGTGGCTAGGGGATGCCCCCATCTCAAGACTCTGCACGCATTTCTTTACTCAGTAGCCTCCTTGACGCTCCCCCTGCCCCAACCCCATCACACTCTCCCTATGCTCTTAGAACAGGGAGAGACTTTGACTCCACGAGCACCCACTATGTGCCAGCTACTGGCCGAGTACGTTGATATCATCTCATTTCATTTCTGCAATAACCCTGAGAATGCATTCATCCAGTGATAACTGTGTATAATATGGACACACTCCCTACCCCAACCCCCAACCCCATGGGGCTCAATCTCCAGGGAATAACAGATGACAGGTAAGTAAACGAAGAGACATGTAGTTCAGATTGGAACACGTTCTTTATGAGAAATAACTGGGAGGCTTGGAAGTGGAGGTGGGAAGGGTAAGAAATGAACATGGGGGGGAACCAGCAGGGGCAAAGGCCCTGGGGCAGGGAGGCGTTTGGTATGGACCCAGGACCAAGAGGGCAGCAAGGGGAGGTTGGCCTGGGACACACTTGAAGGTTGGTCAGCATGAATTTTCAACCCATATTAAACCTGAGATCAGTGCTCGGCTCCCCCCACCTCTTCCCTGACCTGGCCCTGCCTTCGGATCCTCTGCCATAGGGAGCAAATCTTTACATGTGGTCTCTTCTTTTTTTTTTTTGCTTTTTAGGGCCACACCTATGGCACATGGAGGTTCCCAGGCTAGGGGTCGAATCGGAGCTACAGCTGCCAGCCTACACCACAGCCACAGCAACACAGGATCTGAGCCACATCTGCGACCTACACCATAGCTCACAGCAACACCGGATCCTTAACCCACTAAGCAAGGCCAGGGATTGAACCCACAACCTCATGGTTCCCAGTTGGATCATTTCTGCTGCGCCACAATAGGAACTCCGTGTGGTCTCTGTTCTTAGGAACTTTCCTTCACTCTACATTTCCAGCCCAGCCCTTAGCCCTGCTTCCTCTCACTTCAGCTTCCTCCTCCAAGCTCCAGGCTGGCTGGGCAGGTCCATTTCTCCAGCATCTGCCCCAGGCCAGCCTGCCACAGACATTGCTCTGGGCCACCACCCTGTGCCAAACCCTCCCCCTCCTCCCTCCTCCTCTGTGCAATTTCCCCCTTAATCACACACTGTCTTGTTTTCTTTGCAGCCTGGCCAAGTCTGAGAGTCGATCCCCAAACAGGGCAGTTCAGCTCCTGAGGGCTGGAGCCAGGTTTCCTCCAAGATGCCGACTTAGAAGCTGACACCCACGCCCCCCCTCCCCCCGGTTCTGACTGGACCCCTCCAGTGACGGGGAGCTCACTCCTACTCTATGGTCATGCTGCTCTTTTCAGCCAGGCAGATGTTTACTCCTTGGATTTTTTCCTTTTTTTTTTTTTTACCTTTTGGAGGCTTCAGTTAGTGGCGTGGTGTTGAATCCCTGTGTGTGAGCCTCTCTGGGTCTCAGTGCTTCTTCTGGGAGCCTGGACAGGGTGGGAAAGGGCGGTGAGAAGAGTGGAGCTGGGTCTGGAGTTCAGGGGTTGCCAAGGACACCCTGCGCTTCTCCCCAGCCTCAGTGAACCTCCTTCTTGCCTTTCACCCTCCTTCACTTCCTAGTAACCACCCCCCTCCCCTGCCCTGCCCCCACCCCCTGCAGCCATATGCTACCACCTCCCTATCCCGTCCTTGATTAGCTCTGGGATCAAAGCGCTTCCTATGTGGGGTCCCTCGAGCCCCTTCCCACCACCCCCATGCCCAGGTGGCAGCATTCCCATGGCAGATGAGGCTGGAGCCCTTGTCCCTCCAGTCATGTCCCTCTTCTCTCTCAGGCAGTCAGGCCTGGTGCAGAAGCTTCCTCCCAAAGCGGCTCTGTGGCTCCTGGCCTGGCCTCTCCCCCTGCTCCTCCCTCCTCTGCAGCTTGCCCCTCCCCCCAACAACTTCACAACCCCCTGGTGCTTCCAGCTCCAATGGGGTGTGGAGGACAGGGCTGAAGGACCTGCACAGGTGGGTGGGGCAGGGGGAGGGGAGTCCCCCAAGTGTGGGATGGGAGGAGTTCAGAGGGGGAGGGTACAAAGTGTCAGCCAGGGCAAGGAGGGGATAGCATCTGGATCAGTGGTGCAGCCTGTGGGGTGGCTGGGAGGTGTGACCTGCTAGGAGCATTGGGGGCAGCCAAGAACAGATTGGTGGCTCTTGGGGAAGAAGAGGCCTGGGGATGGGTAGAGGAATCCTGGGCCTGAGGGGCGGGGCAACAGAATGTCAGCAGGGGGTCTCCACTGTGATCTGTGGGGGTGATTACATGTGCCGGGCTGTGTATAGCTGGAACTGTGTACATGTGACATTTGTGTGGTGTGTGCCCATGTGACCCTGTGTGTGGCTGCATGCGTGTTCCTGTGTGTGTGTCCCCAGGCCTGGCCATTCCCCCCAGCCCCTCCTCCAAGAAGGCAGGAGGGAGGTGGCCAGCATGGGGGAGGGTGCCAGCCCGCTGGAGGCTGGGGGAGGAAATGCCGGCGGAAACAGCCTCTGGAAACAGAGGCTCCATCCCATCCTGGGGATCCTGGAGGGGACAAGGCCGCAGAGCCTCCCAGTGGAGACCAAGGCCGAGACTGCCCAGGCAGAGGCCGGGCCGGCCTGAACGCTGCACATCTGGCCAAGCAGGCAGGAGGCAGCCCCTGCCCGGAGAGCAGACAAAGGCCCAGCCGGCAGGAGGAGGCCGGTACCAGGCGGGTCCCCACTACCAATGGCTAATTAAAGGCCCTGAGCCTCGGGTTGGAGCCTCCCTGAGGCTGTGGCCTTGGTGACCAACTCAGGGGAAGTGGGTGGCGCCGCTCCCACAGGGCGACACACAAACACCCACTGGCAATGTCGAGCACACACACTTGAGGGTGACCACACCTGTGCAGCTTGGGACCTACAACCAGACATCACAGGCCCACAAAGGACCCCCGCCTCCCCCCGCCTCCAGCCCCCACCACACACACTCAATACACACACATTCAAACACCAGAGACGTGCAACTACACTCTACCCAGACCTATGTGCATACACACTTACTCATTCACACACACACAACCTAGCGACACACACACAAACCTAGCGACACACACACACTCAGCCCTATGTGCACAGACACGTACACACTCCTTTCCACATTCACAGAAGCCCAGGAACACACTCAGTCCTTCAAGACTTGAGATCTACCAGATGCACGTACACACAGGTATTTACACATTCGTTACACTCAAGACACACACAGAGACAAACCGGCAGATGCTTGGAGATACACACACATCATAACACTTAGACCCAGGAGACAGTGAATTACTGGCTTACACTCACACTCAGGCAGACACACAACACCCCTCTATAATAGCATATAAGTTCAGACACACACTGACCCTCACATTTTTATAGACACACAGCCCTTACACATACGTGGATGTCCACACGCACCCCGACACGCACACACACGGAGCAAACAAACCCAGACAGGCGCTCCCAGAAACTCAGGGGCGCGTTGCGTGTCGCACACGCTTGGGGACATCGCACAGCGCCACGACCCCCCACCGCCCGACGTCCAAGGGCCCGCGGCCATCCCTGTGCGACGACGCGGACACACAAAGTCCCCCGAAGTCCGGCCCCCGCGCCCCCGCCCCGCGCCGTTACCCGCGGCCGGCCGCCCGCCGGGGCCTCCGCCTGCCGTCCCCGCCGCCGTCTCGCCGGCCCGCGCGCAGGAAGGGAGGGAGCGAGCGCGGCGGCGTGGCCGGGGGAGGGGGCGCGGGGACGGCACTTCCTGAGCAGCCTGCCAGGGTTATAAAAAACCCCCAAACCGCGCGCCGCCAAGACCCCGCCCGCCGCCGCCGCCGCGCTCGGCCTGGGCCGCAGGCTGGACCCGAGCCAGGGACCCGGGCGCTGGGGCGGCCCCGCCCGGACCGGCGCCCCGCCGTGGGGGCGAAATACGGGGGGGGCGGGGATGAAGGAAAGGGGAGGAGGAGGTGAAAGGGTGGGGGAGGGGAGAAAGGCTAGCGTCGGGGGATGGGGAGGGAGGAAGAATTGGGTAGGGGTAAGGGAAAGGGGAGAAGAGAAGGGGGTGGTTGGGGGGAGGGGGGAGATTGAAGGGAACCAGGCGGGGCCGAGGAGGGCCGGCTAAATCGGGTAGGGGGTACGGGAAGGAGTGGGGCCAGAGGTGGGGGGAATGGGGGAACCAGGTGGGGGAGGGGAGGGCCCACTGCCTCGCCGGCATCCACCGCGCCGACAACAGCTGTTATTTATTGAGGGCTAGTTCTCGCTTAAACAAGCATGGCTTGGGCGCCCCCCGTGTGCCAGGCACAGGACCCGGGCAGGCTGAGTAAATCTCAACTCGCCCTCGCCCTCCCAGCGCTCCCCTCTGGAAATTAGACCAGCCCCGGGCTTGGGCTTGGCCGGGCTGGTCCCATTTCACAGAAGTCCTCTTATGTGAAACTGAGGCCAGACAGGGAGAGAATGAATGCTCCGTGAGAGGGGGGCGCGGGCTGTGGGTTTTGGTTCCCCCCCACCCCCCGGGTCAGTGCTCAATAGATGTGGAGCGAACGACAGTCAGGGCAAGGATGGAATCAGAACCCCTTGTGGTGAGCTGCCCCACAAGCCTCTGAGCACCCGGCCGCTGTTCTGGGAAGGGCAGGGCAGGGTAGGGCGGGGACCCTTAGACCTCACAATTCCAGGCATTTTCAGGCCTGGCCCGGAGGAGCTAGGCAGAGGCTGGCTTGGTTTTGCTCTTGGCTTTTTCAGCTTCATCTCTTGCTGGGGGGTAGTAGTCTTTACAGAGCAGCTGGGGGAGGGGTTCATTGAGCAGCAAACATTTATTTTCTTTGCCTTGAACTTGAAGTTGGAATGCACCCTCAGGGCTCATGCATACAGTAGGTACTCCACAAATAGCATGGTCCCACCAGGTTGTGTCTCCACCTCCACCCCATCATCATCTCAGGCCAGACCAGAGGGACAGCCCATCCTCATGTCTGCTACCCAGCCCCGAAGGAGGAATGAGTCCAAGAAAGCCCTCTCTGCCTCAGCTGGCAGTTCCTCTGTTCTACTCGTGGTCCTATTCGGAGCCCGCCCTGAGCTGCCTTCTGTTTACCTCTCTCTCCATCCAAGGGGTGGCTCCCTCTGCATTCTCAGTTTGCCCTGATGCTAAACGCTCCTCCTTTCAGCCCAGTGTCTGATCTGGCCAGTCTGGGGATGGGTAGCCATTAGCCAGTACTGAGAATTTCAGGGCTACTTGGAACCAGGAGCTCCCTGCCTCTGCCACTTTCTAGATGTAAAATCTCTTATAATTATCTGGGAGTCTGGTTCTTTACATCCCTTTTCCCTCCCCTCCAGATGGTTCTTGGTTCCTTAGAAGCTCCCTCTCTCCACTTGGTGTGATCTGGGTAGGGCATGTAATTTGACCCTAAACCACGCCCACATCCCATCTCCTGACCTCCTAGATTGATTGGAGGATGGGCATGTAACCAAACCTCAGTCAATGAGCTGTGTCAGGGCTTTTGCAAGGAATCCTGGGAGACAGACTTTTGTGTTTTGAGTAGTGCTTGAAGCCCAGTACCCATCTTAGAGAACAGGGAGAGACCACTTATAAGAGTGAAGTCACCAAGTGGAGGAGGCTATCATTTCAGCCTTGAGACAGCTGTTCCTGAAGCCCATAGCTGGGCTTTCATTCACACAATCTTTATTAAACTTTGCTTTTGTACCAGGTGCTGGGCCAGGTACTGGGGACACAGCCAGGAACAACAGTCTCCATCCCCTAGGGGTAACTGACCTGCCTCAGGGCCTTTGCACTTGCTGTTCCCTATGCCTGGAATGCTTCCTCCCCTGATATTCCCATGGCTGATGACATCTCATTCTTCAAGTCTAGTCTCAAACATCACCTCCTCAGTGAGGCCTTCCAAGCCCCCCCACTTCAGAATTACTCCCCCTCCCTTTTCTGACTTATTTTACTTTTTGGCATGAATCATGGCCTGAAGTACTCTATGGAATGTTTGTATTTGTTGAGCCTCTGTCCTTCTCACCAGAATGTCAGCTTTGAGGACACAGTCTTCATCTGTGTGGTCCATAGAAGTATCCCTAGTACCTAGAACAGGGTCTGGCACAGAGTTGGTGCTCAGTATTGGATAAATAGGCAGCTGGCAAAGGGTTCCATGTGGAGGTGGCATTGATATAGTGGTTTGAATTTTGAGGAGGGAGGGTGGGGAATGAGGGCATTCTAGGAGCAGGGCACAGCAAGGGCAAAAGCTTTTAGGGCCGGTGCATTATCTTTTGACTTAAACCAGCTTGGATTATTTTCAAAGTTTTTTTTTTTTTCCTGGCAATTTGCAGACTTTAGAATCCAGAGTGATGTAACGAATTGCTGCCTGGAGGGATGCAGTACTCCAGGTCTGCCACAGGAGGGCACAGAGGAAACTCATTGTTGCTCTTTAACTGTGGGAATTAGGCAAAGAAGAGAGGTAACAATGGTGACCCCCATGCTGAAACACTTGCTTTCAGGCCTGTTTTAACCTCATGGCAGCCATAGGAAGCGGGTACCATTGTTATATGCATTTCCCCATGAGATAACTGAGGCACGGAGAGGCTGAGTAACTTGATGAAGTTTGCTCAGCTTGGAGTGGCTGAACCGGAATAGAACCACCAAGATAAAAGTTGCAGGTTATCTCACCACCCAGGGGGAAGGCAGGTGAGCTTTAGAAACCCTCCCAGAGGGGAGGGAATCCCCGAGGGGCCCTAGGATCATTGCTTTGAGCTGGTGATCCCTTTCTCAGGGGCTAGTGCCCCCATCTCTAGCCCACCTGCTGGATGTTTTTCCCAGCCACGGGGGTTGGTATCCCCTTAAATGTAGAGACAAATCACACCTACTCAGGATCGGGTGAGACTGACAAAAGGGCCATCCTTCCCTGGGGCGGGGGCTTTGCTGGGGGAGGGGTGGGGGGCGTAGGAGGGAAGTCACGTTTAACCAGAAATCTGCAGGATGAGTAAGTGAAAGTGGCAAGGAGGAGTGTTTCAGGCCAAGGACTCCGCAGGCAAAGGCTTGGGGTGGGAGAGGTCAGTTTCCTCTGGGGTCCCTTCTGGGTCTAAAGCGAACATTTACTCAAAGTCCTCCTGAGTTTGATAGAGAAAGACAAATACTGTATAATATCACTTCTATGTGGATTCGAAGTAGAATAGCGGTTGCTGGGGGCTGGGGGAGGAGGGAGGGAGAGATGTTGGTCAAAGGGGACAGACTTCCAGTTAGAAGATGAACAAGCTCCAAGGGATGTCATGTACAGCCTGGTGCTTATAGCTAACAGTACTTTATTGTATACTTAAAAGTTGCTAAGAAGAGTTCCCGTCGTGGCTCAGTGGTTAACAAATCCGACTAGGAACCATGAGGTTGTGGGTTCAATCCCTGGCCTTGCTCAGTGGGTTAAGGATCTGGTGTTGCCATGAGCTGTGGTGTAGGTAGCAGAAGTGGCTCAGATCCCGAGTTGCTGTGGCTCTGGTGTAGGGCAGTGGCTACAGCTCTGATTATACCCCTAGCCTGGGAACCTCCATATGCTGCGGGAGCGGCCCAAGAACTCACAAAAAGACAAAAAGACAAAATAAATAAATAAATAAATAAAAATAAAAAAGTTGCTAAGAGAGTAAATCTTCCATGTTTTCACCACAAGAAAGAACTGGTTGGAGTTCCCTGGTGTCTCAGCAGGTTGAGAGTCCGGCATTCGCGCAGCCAAAAAAAACAAGGTAATTATGTGACTTGATGGAGGTGTTCGCTAATGATATGTAATTATATCCAATTATCACAGTTGTACACCTTAAACGTACACAATGTTATATGTCAGTTATAGCTCAATAAAGCTGGGGAAAAACGACAGCAACTCCAAGCTCTTGAATTCTGTCTGGCAAAGGCAACACAACCCTCCCATGTCTCCAGCGTCCAGTGAGCCCTGGAGGTTCCCCCCTCCCCCTGCCTCCCTCTACTCCCCCCCCCCCACACCCAGGGCACACACAAGTCCCCTGCCCCTCCTCTCAGTTTGGGGACATCACTCCTGATCTCAGAGCGATAATCAGAGGGCTGGCCTTGGTTTCCCTTCTGCTGCTGGGACGGATAAAGCTCAGCTTCCCTTTCTGCCACCCTGAGACCCAGAGCTTGTGGTAGGTGACTTTCTTTGAGCCCAGCACTTTGCGAACTTTTTTTTTTTCAGCGTCACACCTGAAGCATATGGATGTTCCCAGGCTAGGGGCTGAATTGGAGCTGCAGCTGCCAGCCTACACCACAGCCACAGCAACAATGTATCCCAGCTGCATCTCAGCTGCGACCCGCACCACAACTCACAGCAACACTGGATCCTTAACCCAACTGAGCGAGGCCAGGGATCAAACCTGCATCCTCATGCATACTAGTTGGGTTACTGTTGAGCCACAACAGGAAATTCCTTTTTTTTTTTTTTTCACTTTATGACCTTGATGTAAACTTCCAATGTGGCTGCCTTTCTTGTCCTGCCCCACCTGGACCTCTGTGCTGTTCTGGGCTCATCCAGGTAAGTGGCCATCCTCAGGCCTTCTGCTCCTGTCCTGCCATCATGACCAGACCCAGAGGTCACTTCCTTGGCCCCAGAGAGCAGAGAAACCTTTAGAGAAAGCCCATATGTACACTGATCCTCAGACCGTGGGAATACAGAGATGTTCAGTAGGGCTGTGAATCTGGAAAACAAAATGCATATGGACTTCAGGAGGGGCCTGGGGTGGGGGGGCTCTGGAGGTAGAGGGGAGAACCTCCAGACCCCTGCTTGCCACATGTCCCTGGCAAGTCACATGGCCTCCCTGAGCCTCAGTTTGTGCATCTGTTAAATACAAAGGCAAATATTGGCACATAACAGGCACTCAGCTCCTGGCTTTTGGATGAGAGGCTGGGAAATATTCCCAGGCAGAAGAGGGTCTTGGCAGGAAGATGGGCAACTCAAGACCAGCTTTGTCACTCATCCCAGCCAGGGCATGGAGCATTCAGTAGGTGCCTAATAAAACTTTGCTGATCTGTTAGACTCTAAGACTCCTGGGATGGAGGGTTCTTAGTGGTTTTGTTTTTTTGGGGGGGTTGTTTTTTTTTTTGTTTTTTGGGTTTTTTTTGCCACACCCATGGCTTGTGGACATTCCCTGGCCAGGGATCGAACCTGCACCATAGCAGTAGCCCAAGCCACAGCAGTGACAATGCCAGATTCTTTACCTACTAGGCTACCAGGGAACTCCATGGAGGGTCCTTAGTTGCTACTTACAAATCTAGAGATTCTTTCCTTTTCTTACCTGTTCTTCAGCCTCACCCATGCAACCTTGGTGGCACCACTGGGCAGGCAGGCAAACATGGTGCTTAGGTGAAACTCTGGAGCTTGGCAGTCTTAATTGGAACCCTGGCTCTGCTGCTTACCAGCTGTGTGACCTCAAGCAGGTCACTCTACCTCTCTGTGCTCCCCGTTCTGCATTTAAAAATGGGTTTAACCATACTCCTCTCATCATAGGGTCCTTGTGAGGATTAAGTGAAATAACAGACCTGGGGTGCCTGGCCCATAGTAGGTGCTACAGTGCCATATTGTTGTAACATGAATTATTATTACTAACTCATGTTTCAGGCTCCAGAATCTTCTGGGGCTGCAAGCAACCAGATCTCTTCTTGCTGATCACTTCCTATTCCATCCCAATGTGTAAGGTTAAGTCAGTAGTCCTTAAGCAGGGGAAGTTCTGCTCCCCAGGGGACCTCTGACAATATCTGGAGACATTGATTGTCACAACTGGGGGAGGATGCTACTGGCATCTAGTGGCTAGAGGTCAGGGATGTTGCTAAATATCCTGCAATGCCCAGGACCTTCCCCATCACAAAGGATGTTCTGTCCTGGGAGTTCCCATTGAGGCTCAGTGGGTTAAGGACCTTATGTAGTCTCCATGAGGATGTGGGTTTGATCCCTGGCCTTGCTCAGTGGGTTAAGGATCTGGTGTTGCCATGAACTGCAGTGTAGGTCACAGATGCCACTTGGATCTGGCGTGGCTATGGCTGTGGTGTAGGCCGGCAGCTGCAGCTCCCATTTGACCCCTAGCCTGGGAACTTCCATATGCTGCAGTGTGGCCCTAAAAAGAAAAAAAAAAAAAAAGAATACTCTGGCCCCAAATGCAAATGACATGAGGGTGGAAAAATCCTGGGTTAAGAGCAGAGGCTCAGAACCCCTACTGACTTGACTTTTTTGAACCTCAGTTTCCTCATCTGCAGAGTGGGGATGATAAATAGTATCAATCACACAGGGTCCTTGGGAAGATTAAGTGGGATAAGACTAGGCGTTCCCCATGGGGCACAGTGGGTTTAGGACCTGGCATTGTCCCTGGGCAAGGTACTTAACCTCTCTGAAAATGGGGATGATAATAGCCACCTCCTTATAAAGGGGTCCTTATGAGGCTAAAACGGTCAGTGTGTATCAAGCTCTTAGAACAGGACCTGGCACCCAGTAAGTACATAGTAAATTGAATCAGGATGATGACAATGACGACGACGATAATGATGACAATGGTGATGGCTATGATGACGATGGTGATGGTCATGCCTGTGGTTGCCCACATCATTTCCATCATGGCGGATGATTGGTCCCGGATTTTTCATCCTTAGCACTACTGACATTTTGGGCTTGAGAGTTCTCGGTGGTAGGGCGGTGGGGGGAGGGGGGAGATGTCATGAGTTACAGGATGTTTGGCTGCATCTGTGGCTTCTACCCACCAGATGCCAGTAGTGCCCCCAATTCCGGGGACCAAAACCATCTCCAGGTACTGGCCAGTGTCCCCTGGGGGGGAGGCGGCAGAACCGGTTGTGTAAGAACCACTGGTCTGAGCCTAGGTTGTTTACTCCATATCCACTAGGATGAGCCCAGGGTTGGTTAATTCTTTCAGTAGCCTGACTTTAGATACACAAAACCCTTCCTCTCTGTCTCTTTTTTCTGCTGAGACAGCCTCTCTCTAAGACACGGGAAGCTGACATATTGGCTGTTACTCAAATGAAGCAAGAGGCTTGATAACTGGAAAGCCCCATTGCCAGACAAGCATCAGTGAACAGTTATTTTATTTCATTTTATTTTTGTCTTTTGTCTTTTCAGGGTCATACCCGCAGCATATGGAGGTTCCCAGGCCAGGGGTCTAATCGGAGCTACAACTGCTGGCCTATGCCAGAGCCACAGCAACGCCAGATCCGAGCCATGTCTGTGACCTACACCACAGCTCACGGCAACGCCAGATCCTTAACCCACCGAGTGAGGCCAGGGATTGAAGCCACACCCTCATGGTTCGTAGTCAGATTCATTTCCACTGTGCCACGATGGGAACTCTGCATCAGTGAACATTTAAATTCCTGCCCTCCTTCCCCCCTCCCCAGCTTCCCAGCAACAATCATTAGCAGACAAGGACCCACAGGCTCAGAAAAGCTAAGCCTTGCTGGAGGTCACACACAGCATATGACAGTTTATCTGTGTGGCTGAGCTAGATTGCCTGCTCCAGTTGGACAGACCCCCAGCACCATGTGCTTGACTGTCCCCTGGACTATGTGTCCCCCATTTGGCCAGGCTGGCCACCTGCCACCTCTTTCTGTCTGTGAAATCCCCTGGTGCGGCCTTCTGTGGGAGTCTGGCCTCCTCCAGGCCTGAATTAGAGGTTGCACATTTTCATCCACTGATCCGTACACAACCCTGTGGGGTGCGTGTTGCTGTTGAAAGGTCCCTTATTTAATACACCTTGTTGATTCATCCCCACTGAACTCACATCCTGAAGCTCCGTAACTCTTGTATGAACCATTCTTGTCTAACGTGATCTCAGCTGGCACCGTGCACCGCAGGCACCCTGCACCTGCCTGTCTGTGACTGTGAGAGTCCCACCCGCACTGACTCTGCGGTTACATGTACATTTTAGTAAGGTGGCAAATACACAGTTATGGGATCCGTGAATTGTGAGAACCGATGGTGTATTGTTTTCATGTGGTAATGAGTGCGGAGAATGAAGGGGAGAGCTGGGTTGGGGGATGAGGGGGCCGGATGAGAAAGTTCCATTGTGGAACTTGATTAGTATCCCTGAGGATGCCAGGGTTTGAGCCCTGGCCTCACTCAGTGGGTTAAGGATCCAGCATTGCCACATGCTGCAGTATAGATCGCAGACGTGGCTTGGATCTGGCATTTCTGTGGCTGTGGTGTAGGCTGGCAGCTGTAGCTATGATTCGACCCCTAGCCTGGGAACTTCCATATGCCTCAGGTGCAGGCCTAAAAAATTTAAAAAAGAAAGGAAAATTGGGAGTTCCTGTCGTGGCTCAGTGGAAACAAATCCGACTAGGAACCATGAGGTTGCAGGTTCGATCCCTGGCCTGGCTCAGTGGGTTAAGGATCTGGCGTTGCCGTGAGCTGTGGTGTAGGTCACAGATGTGGCTCGGATCCTGAGTTGCTGTGGCTGTGGTGTAGGCCGGCAGCTACAGCTCTGGTTAGGCCCCTAGCCTGGGAAGCTCCATATGCTGCAGGTACAGCCCCAGAAAAGACAAAAAAAAAAAGGAAAGAAAAGAGAGAGAGAGAGGAAAAAAAAAAGACCAGATGCGGATATGCTAGTTTCTTTCACAGCTCAGGAGGCCAGAAGTCCAAGGCCAGGTGTCAGCAGGGCCATGCTCTTCCTGAAGGGTCCAGGGAATATCCTTCCTGGCCTCTCCCTAGCTTCTGCTGGTTGCCTGCAATTCTGCAAGTTCCTTGGTTTGTAGATGTGTCACTCCAGTCCCTTGTCACATGGCTTTCTTTCCTGTGTCTCTGTACTCAGTCTCCACTCCTGGCTTCCTGCCCCCCATTTTTGGCTGTGCCTACAGCATGTAGAAGTTCCTGGGTCAGGGACTGAACCTGTGCCAGAGCAGCATCCCAACCTGCTGCAGTGAAAATGCCAGATTCTTAACCTGCTGCACCACCAGGGAACTCCTGATTTCCCCCCTTTAATGAGGACTCTGGTCACATTGGATTTAGGGCCCAGTATTGCCTCATGTTAATTTGATGACATCTGTAAAGACCTCATTTCCAAAAGTCACATTCACAGGTCCTGGGTGGACAAGAATTTGGGCAGGGGGACCTTATCCAACCTAGTCCAGGGGGCTATTTCAGGAGAGACATCATGGATAACCTCCTGGAGGAGGTGATGTTTGACCAGGACCTGATGGAAGAGAGGGAGCTCTAGGGGAAGAGTGTTCCAGGTAGAGGGAACAGCCAGTGCAAGGGCCCTGAGGTTGGGCTGTGCCTGACTTGTGCTGGTGTCATAAAGAGGCCTGTGTGGCTGGAGCAAAAGTGAGGGGGTGAGGGAGGGGGTGAGGGCAGGGAGGGGACAGGGGCACATCATGCAGGGTCTTGAGGGTCATGGGAAGGACTTGGGCTTTTACCCCAAGGTCAGTGGGAGCCCTGGAGGGCTGTGGGCAGAGGTGGGCAGATAAGAGATTCCACAGTCCAGGCCCTGGGCTCCATATCTCACAGAACCCCAGCCATCATCCTGTGATGGACTCATTTGCTGGCCCCATTTTCCAGATGCAACCTGGTGAGTTTAATTCACTGCCCTGGGATCACATAGCTGCTAACTGCTCCATGATCGATCATGTTCAATCCGTGCTTCGAATCCACACCCGTCAGGTCTCCTGGTGTCAAGAATAATAGACAAAGTTGTCCATCGCTGTTCAGGAGCATTGTGTTCATCAAAGTCTGACGCCTGTCACTGGTCTTTATAATGTGACCACGTGGTATTTGGTTGGCTGACAGTGCTGGGGACGTTTCTGTTATAGCCCTGTTGATGGGCACGGGGGGCCCCTGCCATGGCCACTTGGGGGTCGGGAGCAGGAGGAAACAAAACTCTGGGGAGAATCTGAGGTCTTGGGTGGAGGACTGGGGTTTTTTGGGTTGTTGTTGTTTTGTTTTTCTTTTTTATGAAAGTTCCTGGGCCAGGGGTGGAATTGGAGCTGCAGCTGCTGGCCTACATTACAGCCACAGCAAACTAGATCTGAGCTGCGTCTGTGACCTACACTGCAGCTCATGGCAATGCAAGATCCTTAACCCACTGAGTGGGGCCAGGGTTCGAACCTGCATCCTCATAGAGACAACATCAGGTTCTTAACCCACTGAGCCACAGTGGGAACTTAGCAGGACGGGGTTTGATCAGAGAGCCAGGAGCTGGAGTGAGGAGCAAGGTGGTGGTAGGGAGGGCTGAACCCCTTTCCCATGCATTGGGGACACTTCTGGTCTCTGAGGGTGGCATGCAGGGCTTTTGTCCCTCACATCCCCTCCCTCCAGGGCCAGTCAAATTTATTTATCCCCTCTGCAGCTTGACGGCCCCTCTCACGCCTCTGGGCTGTTACAATGGGCATCTAATTGGGACCCTGGATGCCCAGTGTGTGTTCCATGGAACTGGGGCCAAGTGTGGGGATTAAGCTGAGCTACATGGGGCCATTCCATGCAGGTCTTCTCGGAACCTTTTATATGCTCATGTGTTCTGCGTAGATTTCCAGGACTTATGTGCCCCTTTGGCATTTTTTCCCCCTTAAAGCATTTTGGGGGGACTGGGGGGTGGTTCTGGAACAGATAAAGGAAACACTGCCTTAACCCAAAGGGGAAACTCGAATGGTGAAATTTCAGACAGAGACGCCTGGCCAAGCATCAAAGCTTTCCTCCTCCTCCTCCTCTTCCCAGGACCTGGGCACTGAGTACAAGACTGGCGTCCCATGGCTTTCTCTGGGGTGGCCCAGTGGGGTTGCAAACTCTGGGCAGCCAAATTAGGAGCTCAGGACCGGGCTGGATGGGGTCAGCCCAGGCAGGACTGGAGGCTGGGGTCGTGGGGGTGAACCAGGCTCAGGGAGGGCGGAGAGGCAGGATTCCTGCGCTGGGTTATGGCTCCTGATGCCTGAGGGTTCTTGGGAAGGCGTGTCTTCTGGGAATCCTGCGGAGTCCCCTGGGAAGAAGCCCAGAGATTAGCTCAGGAGAGAAACATCTGATCCCCCACACAACCCCCCCCCACCAGTCCAGGGTCACAGTGGGAGGCTGCAGATTGGCCCTGCTCTTCCGAAAGTAAACACACACTGCTGGCCCAGCCCTGCTGTCCAGCTGCCAGGGCTCTGCCCAGCCCCTTTCTGCAGCTGCTCCAGCGTGTCTGTCCCTTTGGCCTTTCACCTTCTACCTCCTTCTGCCTGCCCGCTCTGGCCTCTCCCAGTATCTGTGACTGGGAGACCCCCGGGACTGGGGGAACCCCACGGAACTCAGTCACTCCAGGGCCTGATGGGCACAGCCTAGAGAGGCACAGGGAAGTGGAGGGAGATGGAGGGCTGGCTGCCCCTGGGCTCTCATTGTTATTATTACTGTTTTCATTGCTATTGCCAGTGAGACAGGGAAGCTGGGATAGAGTGGAGAACGCATTGTGTCTGGGACACCCTGACTTTGGGAACCTCCACCCCTGTCTTTGCCTCCCCCACCTCTGACTTTTCAAGCTGCACCTGCCTCTGCCATGGGGCAGAACCTCTCCATCTACAAAAAGGGTAGTTTCTTGTCTCAGGTTCCATCCCCCACCTCAACTCAGGTCCCAGGACAAGCTCCCACCTCACTGCCCTGATTCTTTACAGGGGAGCAGGTCCATGAGTCTGCAGGGCAGGGTTGGCAGATTTGGAAAGACAGGCTGGAGTGTGGGGTGCCTTAGAGGGAAGGCAAAGAGACCAGGCTGGGCTGGAGCAGGGGTCTGAGGTGTTTATATGCAATGAAGTAGCAAGAGGGGGTGGGGGCAGGCTCTTAAAATTAAAAAAAAAAAGGAGTTCCCACTGTGGCTCAGTAGGTTATGAACCTGACTACTATCCATGAGGACGTGGGTTTGATCCCTGGCCTGGCTCAGTGGGTTAAGGATCTGGTGTTGCCGGGAGCTGTGGTGTAGGTTGCACATGTGGCTCGGATGCAGTGTTGCTGTGTCTGTAGTGTAGGCCCACAGCTGCAGCTCCAATTGGACCCCTATCCTGGGAACTTCCATACACCACAGGTGAGGCCCTAAAAAGCAAAAAAAAAAAAAAAATTGTGGTAGGAGTTCCCTGGTGGCTCAGCAAGTTAAGGATCTGCTGTTGCCACTGCTGTGCTGTGGGTCCATCCCTGGCCCTGGGAACTTTTGCATGCCATGGGTGAGACCAAAAAAATTGTGGTAAAATTAATAACAAAATTTACCATTTTAACCATTTTAAAATTTATTTTATTGAAGTATAGTTGATTTACAATGTGTTAGTTTCTGCTGTACAGCAAATTGAATGTTATATATATTCTTCTTTAAATTAAACATTTTTAAAAATGATTTACTTTTTTATGACTGAATCTGTGGCATATGGAAGATCCCAGGCTAGGGGTCAAATTGGAGCTGCCCCTGCTGGCCTACACCACAGCCACAGTAATGCCAGCTCGAGGCAACGCTGAACCCTTAACCCGCTGAACGAGGCCAGGGATCGAGCCCTCATCCTCAAAGACACTGTGTCATGTTCTAACCTGCTATATAGGGTTAGGGTTAGGGTCACTCGGGAATGCCTATATATTCTTTTTTATATTCTTTCCCATTATGACTTGTCACAGGATATTGAATATAGTTCCTTGTGCTTTGCGGTCGACAGAAGTACTTAATTTTGATGGAGACCAATTTATCTATTTTGTTACTAGTTACCTGTACTTTCAATGTCATATACATGAAACCGTTGCCAAATTCCACATCGTGAAGATTTCTCATAACATTAGGAAGAGTTCCCCCAATGTTTTCTTCTAAGAGTTTTACAGTTTAAACTCTTAAATCTAGGTCTTTAATCCCATGGTAGGTTCCTGGGCAAAGAAAGTTAAGGAAGACTTGCCAAGCATTATCTTAAGACTTCAGAACATGGTCTGTGGGAAACAGACTAAGGGTTCAGCTGACCACAGGCACAGGGTGAGTCAGATCTGGATCTCAGGTCATATTAATAGAAATATCTTGTGGAGAACCGAGGAGGTGATGTCAGAACAGATTGAACTGAAATGATCTGGGCGGGTAGGGGAAACTGGGTGCCATTGACATGCCTGCAGCCTGGGAAGCCACAAACAGGATGGCCTAGCTGTGTGTGTGTGTGTGGGGGGGGGTTTAAAGGAGATGTGTGGTGGGGAGATGGAACAGAAGCCATCAGAGATGGAGGAGGCAAGCTGGAGAGGTTGCATAAGGACCCACAAGAGCTGTGAGTCTCAAGCAGGAGTGTATTCACCAGCATCCTCTGCTCATAGGACTCAGCAACAACAAGAGCCAGGAGAATGAACGGGGTGAGAAGGGGGCCCTAGCCATTTGCCTGGTACTCAGCCAGTCAAGGGAGCAGGGTCCCAAGGGGACAGACTTTGGGGCTGGACGAGAGAATGGGAGGAAGTGGATCTCTACAGAGTATCAACAGTCTTTCCTTCCCTATTTGGTGATTATTTTTACTGCCATAATGTGTCTTTTCTCCTGCCTCTTTTCTCCCTTGAGTTAACATAAGGTGTATGGAGTTCCCCTTGTGGCTTAGTGGGTTAGGAATTTGACATAGTATCCATGAAGATGTGGGTTTGATCCTTGAACTCGCTCACTGGGTTAAGGATCTGGCATTGCCACGAGCCATGGTGTAGGTTGCAGACATGTCTCAAATCCGGCTGTGGCTGTGTTGTAGGCTGGCAGCTGCAGCTTCCATTTGACCTCTAGCCTGGAAACTTCCATATGCTGTGGTGGGACCCTAAAAAGAAAAGGAAAAAAATAAGGTATACTTTACATATAGTAAAATCCATTCATTTTTTTGTAAAATTTTATGATATTTGACAAATGCATACAGTTGTACAACTACCACCTCAATCAAGATACAGAATATGGGGAGTTCCTGTCATGGCTCAGTGGTTAAGGAACCTGACTAGTATCCATGAGAACACGGGTTTGATCCCTGGCCTTGCTCAGTGGGTTAAGGACCCAGCGTTGCCATGAGCTGTGGTGTAGGTTGCAGACATAGCTCAGATCCTGCGTTGCTGTTCGTAGGCCAGCAGCTGCAGCTCCAGTTCGACCCCTAGCCTGGGAACCTCCATATGCTACAGGTGCAGCCTTAAAAAGACAAAAAAAAAAAAACAAACCCAGAACCCCATGCTGTACAGTAGGAAAAAAATTAATATATTAGGGAAATAAAAAAAGACAAAAAAAAAAAAGAGAGATACAGAATATGCTCCCATTCCCAGCCTCTGGCAACCACTGATCCATTCTCTTATCGCCCCAGTTTGCCTTTTCCAGAATATTGTACATATGAGATCATACAGTATAGAGTCTTTTGAATCTGGCTTCTTTTCCTCAGCAGAATGCATTGTAGATTCTCCCATGGTGTTGGTGTATTGGTATTTCATTCCTTTTGATTCCTGAGGAGCATTCTGTGGTATGGATGGACCACCTTTTACCCACCCATCTGTTGAGAGACATTCTTTCTAATTGTTGGCGGTTATGAATGGCTGCTCTAAACATTTTTGTGCAGGTTTTTGCATGAATGTAAGCTTTCATGTCTCATGAATGAATACCTTGGGAGTATTGCCTCTCATCTCTCTCTCTCTCCCTTGCTCTCGCTCTCTCTCTTGCTTTCTCTTCTTTGGAGGTTCCCTGGGGCCAGGGATCACATCTGCGCCATAGCAGCGACCAGAGCCATAGCAGTGGCAATGCTGGAGCCTTAACTCACTGAGCCACCTGAGAACTCCAAGTCTCTCTCTTTTTTATCAGCTTTGGGATATAGTTCACATACCATTCAATTTGCCCATTTAAAGTGTAGAGTTCACAGAGCTGTGCAACCATCACCACTATCTAATTTTAGAACATTTTCATCAACCTTAAAAGAAACCCTGAGAGTCCCTGTCATGGCTCAGTGGTAATGAACCTGACTAGTATCCATGAGGATGCGGGTGTGATCTCTGGCCTCCATAAGTGGGTTAAGGATCCAGCGTTGCCATGAGCTGTGGGGTAGGTTACAGATGTGTCTTGGATCCTGTGTTGCTGGCTGTGGCGTAGGATGGCAGCTGCAGCTCCAATTCGACCCCAAGCCTGGGAACCTCCATATGCCTCAGGCTTAGTGTTAAAAAGACAATAAACAAACAAACAAACAAATAAACAAACCCTGTACCCACAAGGAATCACTCCATCCCCTAGCTTTATGCTTTCCGTTCCTATATGTCTGCCCATTTTAGAGATTTTACACAAATGGAATCATACCATATGTGATCTTTTGTGACAGGCTTCTTTGACTTAGCATGTTTTCAATGTTCACGTGTAGTAGGTTTCAGTATTTTATTTATTTTTATGGTTGAACAATATTCCATTGTGTGTATATAGCACATTTTGTTTTTCTATTCATCCACTGATTAGTACTGAGTTGTTTCTACCTTTGGCTATTGTGAATAATGCTGCTATGAACATCCCTGGACAATTATTTGCTTTTTTTTTTTGGCCATACCTGTGGCATATGAAAGTTCCAGGGCCAGAGTTCCCATCAGTGCAGTGGAAACTAATCCCGCTAGGAACCATGAGGTTGTAGGTTCGATTCCTGGCCTCGCTCAGTGGATTAAGGATCCAGTGTTGCCATGAACTGTGGTGTGGGTCACAGATGCGGTTCAGATCTGGTGTTGCTGTAGCTATGGTGTAGGCCGGCAGCTGTAGCTCCGATTTGACCCCTAGCCACCTCTGTATGCCTTAGATGTGGCCCTAAAATGCAAAAAAAAAAAAAAAAATCAGGGCCAAAAACCCATGCCACAGCAGTGACAATACCCAATCCTTAACCTGCTGAGCCACCAGGGAACTCCCAGCATTTGCTTTAACACCTATTTTCTTTCTTTTTTTTTTTTTTTGCTATTTCTTGGGCCGCTCCTGCGGCATATGGAGGTTCCCAGGCTAGGTGTCTAATCGGAGCTGTGGCCGCCAGCCTACGCCAGAGCCACAGCAACGCAGGATCCGAGCCGCGTCTGCAACCTACACCACAGCTCACGGCAACGCCGGATTGTTAACCCACTGAGCAAGGGCAGGGACCGAACCTGCAACCTCATGGTTCCCAGTCAGATTCGTTAACCACTACGCCACGACGGGAACTCCCTAACACCTATTTTCTTTTCCTGCTTTTTTTTTAGGGCTGCAACCACGGCATATGGAGGTTCCCAGGCTAGCGGTCGAATCAGAGCTACAACTGCCGGCCTACACTACAGCCACAGCAATACCAGATCCGAGCTGCCTCTGAGACCTACACCACAGCTCACGGCAATGCCAGATCCCTAACCCACTGAGCGAGGCCGGGGATTGAACCCACAACCTCACGGATCCCTGTCGGATTCGTTTCTGCTGTGCCACAGCAGGAACTCCTATTTTCATTTCTTCATGGTATATACCTGGGAGTGGAATTTTCAGGTCATATGGAAATTCTATGTTCAACATTTTGAGGAACTGCCAAAGAGTTTTCCAAGTGGCTGCACCATTTTACTCTTCCCAACAAGAGCGTATGAGGGTTACTATTTCTCTACAATCTTGCCATAATCTTGTGATTATCTAAGTTTTTGATTCTGGCCATCCTAGTGGGAGTAAAGTGATATAGCATTGTGGTTTTGGCTTGCGTTTCCTCAATAACTAGGGATGTTGAACATCTTTTCATGTTGGTGTTTGTATATTTTCTTTGGAGAAATGTCTATTCAAGTCCTTTGCCCATTTTTATTTTTACTTATTATTATTTTTTTCTTTTTAGGGCTGCACCTGTGGCATATGGAAGTTCCCAGGCTAGGGGTCGAAGTGGAGCTGTAGCTGTCAGCCTACAGCACAGCCACAGCAACAGGGGATCTACATCTGAGACCTACACCATAGCTTGTGGCAATGCCGGATCCTTAACCCACTGAGCAAGGCGGGGGATCAAATCTGCATCCTCATGAATACTAGTTGGGAACTCCAAGAAACAGATAAATCTTCTGTGGACGTTCCTTGACTTTGGAGAAATTCAGACACCTGTGTAATCCAACCTAGATCAAGAGAAAGAACATCACTATCAAGCCCAGAACGTAGAAGGTGGGCGATTTTAAGTTATCTGCCTTGTTAGATATTCAAGTACATTTAGTCACCAACCGCTCAACGATCATACAGACTTCCCATTTTTCCTCGTACCAATAGATGGAGACCTGTTTACATCCCAACCATCAATCATAAATCTCATTCCAATCCCCTGCTGATGGACATTAAGGTTAGCTCGTGCTTTCCATGGTATGGGGAAAGCAGCAGGGTAAGAAAGGGATTCTCAGGATGATGGAGAGTCACTAAGATTGAGGGGGAAGTGTCAGTGGAGTGGAAGAAGGAAGGCTGAAGAACGAAACCCTTGATGGCAAAGCCTGTTCTAGCCTCAGGGCCTTTGCACTTGCAGGGCCTCCTGCTCTCCTCTGGCTTTTTTTTTTTTTTTTGTCTTTTTAGGGCCACACCTGCAGCATATGGAAGCTCCCAGGCTAGGGGTCAAATCAGAGCTATAGCTGCCAGTGTACAACACAGCCACAGCAATGCCAGATCCCAACTGCATCTGTGGCCTACATCACAGCTCACAGCAACGCTGGATCCTTAACCCACTGAACGAGGCCAGGGATTGAACCCCGAATCCTCGTGGATACTAGTTGGGTTTTATCACTAAGCCACATAGGAATTCCTCCTCTGGCTTTTGGAACAATGAGCTCCTTCAGAACCAAGTTCAAATGCCACCTCCTCATAGAAGACATCCCAGCTATAATCACCTGTCCCTTCTTGCACTGTTCCCTCTTTATTTCTTTGGTGGTGGCACTTACCTCAATCTGTTATTATTATTATTATTATTATTATTATTTTCTTTTTATCTTTTCTAGGGCCACTTCCCACGGCATGTGGAGGTTCCCAGGCTAGGGGTCTAATCAGAGCTGTAGCTGCCACCTACACCACAGCCACAGCAACGCGGGATCCGTGCCATGTCTGCAAACTACACCACAGCTCATGGCAATGCTGGATCCTTAACCCACTGAGCAAGGCCATGGATCGAACCTGCAACCTCATGTTCCTAGGTGGATTTGTTAACCACTGTGCCACTACAGGAACTCCTCCCCTCTCTCCTTTAGAGTATCACCTTCAAGAGGGCAGAGACTATGACTGCTTCTTTGTCCTGTATCCCCAACACAGGCTCTAAAACATTAAGAATTCAACCCACATTCATTCAAGGAATAAATGGTGCCATGGGCTGGGGTTTGGGGACCAGTGGAGGCATCCAGGCTCTCCGTACGAGGTCTCAGAAAAGTCACAGGTAGGTTTGGGGGGGCGGGGGCCGTCCCTGTTCTGAACCCAGGGGGCTGGGCCTCCGCAGGCTTAAACCAGGTTCTCTAGGTCGATCAGCACGCTCAGCTCTGAGCCACACCAGCTTCTCCTGCGGCCTGGATGGACCCGCAGGAAGTAGAGCCAAGGATCTGACTTGTTTCAAAGGTCCCTCTGACCCCGAAGGAGCCAGAGAGGCTCAGGGGCGCGTATGTGTGCGGGGAGGCAGCGGCAACTCAAGCACTTGCAAGGAGCACCTGAGCTGGCGGGCAAGTGCCGCGCGCCCTTTCAGTTTGCCAGGCCCTGTGCTCGCGGGGCGTCTAAGTGCTCTGAGGCAGCACGACCTGCGCTGCTACCTCTTCCCACTACAGCACCAGCGCCTCAGCATCAGACGGATGCCTACGCTCGGCGCAGGCCATGGTGCGCGATGCGTGTGTCATGGGTGGAAGCCGCAGGGCAGGACATTGGGCATGTGGGGCCGCGGCCTGGGACTGTCTGGGAGCAGCTCAAAGACAGAAGCCCCTGGAATTGAAGAGGTCTTGATGGCTGAGAGGACCCTGGCGACTTCGCCAGCCGGCGTCACACAGCTGTGAGTGGCCCCGTGCTTCACACTTGGAAGAGGACGATGACCGGGCGGGGCCAGTGGGCGGGGCCTGGGCTGCGGTTGGGAGGGGCAAGACTGTGAGTGGGCCTTGGAGCATCCCTCTTGGAGGCAGGAAGGCAGAGCCCTGATTCGGGGCAGGGCCTTGGAGGAGGCCTAGGAGGCGTGGTCTCCAAGGTGGGAAGTCTTCTAAAGCCTCGGTGGTGCCTCGATGCGGACTCTGCAGCTGCCCTGGAAAGTGACGGTGCATTTGGGGCCGGGAAGGGGCAGGGCTTGGGCTGAGGGAGGAGCCTGAGAGGACCCGCGGCTCCCAGGCAGGACCGAGCGGAGGCAACGACGGGGCGGATGGTGAAGGGAGGATGTGCTTTTCTGCTGCCTGTCCTGTGCCACGGTGCACGGCCACCTGCATCAGACCTGAAAGTTGGAGACGCACGGGCAGCTGGGCTGCAATGAGGGCCTAGATTGATGGGGGAAGGGACATCAAGAGAGTGGGGGCTCCAAGGTCCGGGTGCTATGCGGACACGACCAATGAGAAGGCCCAGGAAATGGGAAGAGGGTTGTGTGGCTGCGCCCTTGGCCACTCCAGCAACTCCCCCAGGGCCTTCCCTCCCCAGGGTGAGGTGCTGGACCTGGCCGCCAACAGCCCCCATCCTCGGCGGGTGGCCTATAGCAGCTCACACACGGACGCCCTGATACAGCAACATCTTGACCATGCTGAGCAAAATTTCCAGGATGCAGTCCTGGCTTGGGGTGTTGGGGCCTGAGGGCTTGAGGAGGTGAGAGCTGGGGGCCAGGAGCCTGGGGGCTGAGGGTGGGCCTGAGTGAGGGGGTGTGGCTGCGGGAAAGCCTCCTGCGGATGCTCTGGCTACAAGCGGTTGTGTACATTTGTGAATGTGTAGGTGTTAGCCGTTGTGTGCACAGGGATGTGTTGAGGGAAAAGGAGCACAGTGACTAGGAAGCCTGGGAATTCAATCTGTGTTTGAATCTGGCTTCTACCACTTAAGGACTGTGGGCTTGGGTGAGTCACCCAATTTTTCCCTGCCTCCGTGTCCTCTTTCATTGTGGATTATTTGTTCTGCGAATACTTACTGAATACCCACTGTGTGCCAGGCACTTTGTGAACAAAACAGACACAAATCCCTGCTCTTGTGGGCCTGGCTGACAATACAGATGGAGAAATGAAAGTGGTCAACATGCCAGATGGCAGTGAGTGCCATGTATGTGCATGAGGGGAGGGGTGTGCAGTTTTAGGTGACTTTCGGGTAAAGAACGGAAGGCCATGAGCAGTGAGCTGGGCAGTGCTTCAGGGGGGAGAGCCTCTTTGGCAGAGGGAGGAGTATGTGCAAAGGCCCTGAGGCAGGAATTTACTTGGTAAATTCCCTCGTGGTTGGAAGCTAATGAGTGAAAGAGAGGGGTGGAGAGGGAGGAGGTAAGAGCAGAGAAGGGACAGACCAGGTCATGCAGGGCTCTAGGGGCAAAGATGGTGCTTGGTTTTTCACTCTGGGAGGGCAGTTAAAGCAGTTCCTCCTGCCTGCGTGGGGATGACAATAGCACTGACCCCAAGGAGTTGTTATAAGAATTATAAGAATTAATATGTGGAAAGTGATAGTACTGTGTCTGATGCATACTGAACATGCATGAAATATTAGGCTGTTATTACGTGTGGTGGTTAAGTGTGTCTCAGGGTGTGTCTGCCCTGCAGCTGAGCCGAGTAGCTCTTAGTGAGTTTGTTGTTGTGAAAGAATCTTGCTAAAGCTATTAAAAAAAAAAACCCTGCTGGGTGTTTGAAAGCCCTGCTGGGGTTACTGCTCTCTGGCTGGGACAGGCTCTTTTGTATAACAGATGTTATCCAGATGTCAGCCGGGGTTACTCAGGCCTCAGAGATTTGGCGCCTGCCTCTCTCCCACGACCTGTGGGAAGCCCAGCGCCCTCCTGGAGATGTCTGCAAATTCCCAGGGCCTGTGTTCTCATGCTGGCTTCTTGGCTTGAGTTACTGCCCGCTGAATCCTTGATCTTACCTGCCTTCATGGGGCCAACCCTTTGGGGGAAACAGTTCTGTTTTCTTGATCTCCCCCAGACCACCCGTGTGTGATCCCTACACACTTATCTGATTGCCCTGAGGGTGGCCCACAAGATGTGGTGTTCTTCCCAAGAGGCTGCCATCCCAAAGGTTTTCACATTGTTTGAGCTCCTGCGATGAGCTTCCCAAAGATGTTGCTTGACACACATTCCACCGTCCAAAGGAAAAGTTTGCATACTTCCTGCACCACAGCAAAGTTTATAACCTGCTCAGAGTGAACTGGGTGGTCGTGAAAAGGCTTGGAAGCAGTTAGTTGGACCAGAGTTGGCTGTGGAAAGTCCAGGCAGGGGCAGATGTGAGCTGACTGGCACAGAACAGGGAGAGGAGGCTTGCAGTGAGCAGTAATAGTAGAATCAGCCTGGATGCAAAACCTGGCTCCAGCCCTTATCAGTGGGAGATGTAATCTCCCCATAGCTCAGTTTCCTCATCTGCAAAATCAGCTCATTCCTAGGAAACGTCAAGAGCCCAGAAACAGTTACAATGAACCAGACTTCTGGAAAATGAGGCATGGGCGACTTCAGACAGAGTCTGCTGTAGGCTATTTTGGCAGTTCCTGTAATTGTCGCTAACTGCTTTCTCAGGGTGTGGATGGTTAGGGCTCAGAGGTCAAAGCTGTGGCAACAGAACCTTGCATGCCCCCCGACCCCTGGGGCAGGTCATGACGTATGGGACAAGCCCAGAACTGGTCTAGTTCCAAGACCAGGGTGTGGGCTGTGCTAAGAAACAGGCATTCCACTCAAGCCTGGAATTAAGACCAGGGTCATGCTTAACCTGAACTATAGTTCAGTACTGCTGTCATATGGACCAAATTGCCCGAGACTGTTCTCTGTGAGGCTTGTTTGGTTTCTGCATAATTGTAATTGTCACATTTGGTATCAACTTGAATAGGAAACGGGCTCCTGGAATAGGTCTTCGAGAGAATATTATACAATGCTTTTCTTTCCTTTCCTTTCCTTTTTCTCTTTTTTTTTTCTTTTGCAGCCACACCTGTGGCATAGAGAAATTCCCAGGCCAGGGATAGAATCTCAGCCTCAGCTGTGACCTCCACTGCAGCCGTGGCAATGCCGGATCCTTAACTCACTGTACCACAGTGGAAACTCCTATACACTGTTTCTTAACCTTTTCTGGATCCCAGACTCATATGGGAATCTAAAGACCACCTCCAACCCACTACCCCCAACTCCCCTCTGCCCTGCCCCCAAATATATTTACCCCACAGATTTTTTGAACAGTTATATGGTATCATGATTTTTCATCCACGTTAGGAACCTCTGATTTTAGTTCAGTTCTTTCATTTTATAGGAGTTGAGACAGAGGCCCAAGAGCATAGCGCCTTGTTCAGGTTACACAGATAATCAGTGATAGAGCTGGGTGTCAGCCCAAGGTAGTAATTAATTGTAGAGTCAGCCCGGATGCAAACCCTCCAGCCCTTACCAGCAGGACATGTAATCTCTCCATGCCTCGGTTTCCTCATCTGCAAAATCAAGATAATGATAAGTTTTTTTTTTTTTGGTTTGCTATTTGTTTTATAGTGGAGACACAAATTGATTCCTTAGGCTGTACTTCTGGCTTAAGTGGAAGTTTGAGCCAGATAAAGAATTCCTGCCACCTAGTGGTTGCATGGTGAAAAAAGTGGAATTTCTGGCCCTGAAACATACAGGTTAACCACACCAAGGGTCTTCGTGTGGTTAGAGTCAGTGGCTGCACTTTCATAAGCTTGTGTATCCCCTTCCAAAGAGTATGTTTGACCATTGTATCACTTAGCCTTTGCTGTGTAACAAACTAAAATGTAGTAGCTTGAAAGGATGGTCATTTATTAACACGATTCTGTGGGTTGAAGATTTGGGCTGAGTTCAGCTGAGTAGTTCTTCTGCTGATCTTACTTGGAGTCACTCATGGGTGGACAGTTAGCTGATGGATTAGCTGAGACCAAATGCCAAATAACCTCGGATGGCTCCATGCATGTGCCTGGTAGTCGCAGGCTGTGGGCTAGGATGCCTTGGTTCTCATCCACATGGCTTCTCCAGCAGGCTAGTTTAAGCTCATTTCCATGGTAGTTGCAGAGTTGCTAGGAAAAGCAGAGAGGACCAGTCCCAGCACCTCTTCTTCTTTTTTGCTTGTCTGGCCTGCACCCGCATCATGCGGAAGTTCCCAAGCTAGGGAGTCCAATTGGAGCTACAGCTGCTGGCCTGCCTCACAGCCACAGCAACACAGGATCTGGGCCACGTCTGCGTCCTACACCACAGCTCATGGCAATGCCAGATCCCTGACTTACTGAGCAAGGCCATAGGTGGAATCTGTATCCTCATGGATACTAGTTGGATTCATTTTTGCTGCGCCACAATGGGAACTCCCCCCCTTTTTTTTTTTTGGGCAAGCACTTCTTAAGCTTCCACTTGTGTCAGGTTTGCTAATGTTTCATCAGCCAAACAAGTCAAATACAGATTCGGGAGGAAGAGAAGCAGAATCCATATCTTGATAGAGGTGCTACCAATTATTGTGGCTATTACCCCTCCTCCTCCTCAATCTCCCATGCATTTTTTTTTTTTAACTGCTGTGTCTGTGGCATATGGAAGCAGCTTGTGGCATGCCAGATCCTTAACCTACTGAGCGAGGTTCGAGATGGAACCTGCATCCTCATGGCGACGGTGTCGGGTTCGTACCCCACTGGGCCACAACAGAAACTCCTTCTAACCATGTTTGCTGGTGAGCGCCTGGGTACTGAGTTGTCAGTTTAACACTTAAAGGGTTTGACCCTCAGAGATGTTTTCACTTTTCACAAGAAAGGAATTTATAATTCCAGACCGTGACCTCCAGGCTATCCTACCAGCCTAGTTATGGGCTGTGACCTCCTCCTTATAGGACATTTCGTTTTTTTTTTTTTTTTTTTTTTTTTTTGTCTTTTTGCCCTTTCTAGGGCTGCTCCCACTGCATATGGAGGTGCCCAGGCTAGGGGTCTAATCAGAACTGTAGCCGCCGACCTACACCACAGCCACAGCCACGCCAGATCCGAACCACATCTGCGACCTACACCACAGGTCACAGCAACGCTGGATTCTTAACCCACTGAGCAAGGCCAGGGATCGAACCTGTGACCTCATGGATACTAGTTGGATTCGTTGACCACTGAGCCACGACGGGAACTGTGGCATTTCTTTTTCTTACCTGCCTGCACTCCCCTCTTCACTCCCCATAATTCCATACCTCTCTGCCTTTCATCTGCCTTCTGGGTTAAGTAGACGGCTGTGAGCTACTCCGGGATCTATACAGCCTTTCCTTACATTGTTCTCAGTAGAACATGCTGCTCAAGAATGGATGGGATGGTCATTCCTGTCGTGGCACAGTGGAAAAGAATCCGACTAGGAACCATGAGGTTGCAGGTTCGATCCCTGGCCTGAGAACCTACATATGCCACAGGTGCAGCCCTAAAAAAAAAAAAAAAAAAAAGAATGGGATGGCCGTTGTCATCTTGTCCCCTGTCATGGTAATCTCGGGACTCTTTCTCTATTCCTGGCATAAGAAATGGTCCGCTGGCAAGGTGGGCTCAGGTCTGTCTTATCCACCACTTGCCTTAGAACAGTGCCTGTGGCTGACACTCATTAAATGAATGTCTGTGGGCAGGACCAAAGCCCCGCCTGAGGGTTTCACTTCTGAGGTTGTCTGTCATGTGTCATCCCAGTGACTATTTCCTGTTGCCTGCCGTCCTCCAGCCCTTCTATAACTCTGCGTGCAGCCCTTTAGCAAGTGTTGGTTAGCTGCTCACGATGTTCTCAGGTTCCCCCAGGATGAGCTGTCCACCTCCAGCCACTGGAAATCTTCTCTTAACTTGAGACTCGACGCTTGTACTCATGGCTCAAAACCAAACCATTCTGTGGGAGATGTCAGCTAGTTTCACTGTGGGCTATAAAGATGCAAGTGTCTCTGTGTGAGTTTTCTCTGCCTCAGGGTGCCATCTCTTTTTTTAATTTATTTTTTTCATTTTTTTATTTTTTAGAGGGCACCACCTTTGAGGGGTTTCATTCAAAGGAGAGACAAGTGTTGATTTGTCCATTTATTTATTTATTTATTTATTTTGCTTTTTAGGGCCACACCCGTGGCATGTGAAGTTTCCCAGGCTAGGAGTCGAATCAGAGCTACAGCTGCTGGCCTACACCACAGCCACAGCAACGCCAGATTCAAGCCGTGTCTGTGACCTACACCACAGCTCATGGCAACACTGGATCCTTAACCCACTGAGCGAGGCCAGGGATCGAACCCGAAACCTCATGGTTCCTAGTCGGATTCTTTTCTGCTGCACCACGACGGGAACTCCTGTCCATTTATTTTGACTTCTTTCCAGCAGAGGGCAGCCTACTGTCTCATTTTGTCAGAGTCAATCCATTGTGAGGACTTTGAAGTCTGCTGTGATGACAAGGTGATTTGTTCTAATTTGCATAAAGGTGACCTGTGAGCTACCCACAGACCTGTACTAACTTGTGGTGTGTGTGTGTGTGTGTGTGTGTGTGTGTATGTGTGTGTGTGTGGCAGCCAGTATAACGCCTGCCTCCCTAAAGTTGGACAAGTCTTAATCCCCTGAACCTTGAGTATGTTCCCTGCATATTCATGGCAAAAGAGATTCTGTAGATGTCATGCAGATTGCTGATTTTGAGATGGGGAGATTATCCTGGATTATCTGTGTGGGCTCATGATAATTACCTGGAAGCTTAAAATCTGGGAGTTCCCATTGTGGCTCAGCAGGTTAAGAGTTCCACATAATGTCTGTGAGCATGCAGATTCAATCCCTGGCTTTGCTCAGTGGGTTAAGGATCAGGCATTGCTGCAAGCTGCAGCTTGGGCCACACCTGCAGCTCTGATTCAACCCCTAGCCTGGGAACTTCCATATGCCTCAGATGTGGCCATAAAAAGAAAAAATGAAAAATCAGAGAACCCTTCCTAGCTGGGTCAGAAGCTAGATGAAAGAAGAGTGTTATGGTCTGTGCATGTGGGTTGGAAGAAGAATTTTTGGCATAGCGAGGTGAAAGAAAGAAGAGTTTATTGAGATAAGAGATGCTGCTAGTGCAGCAGGATGACCTCCTGATGAGCAAGGAGAGCTGACCCTGAGTGTGTGGGATCTTAAGTGTGTGGTCCTGTCTGCTTTTATAACCTAGGGAGAGAGGAGGTCTCAGAATATACCTGCTGACCTTCAGATTGGTTGGGGAAAGAGGGGATAGGATACACTTGCTAGTTGATTGGGGGTGTACAAGGCCCCTATAGGGGTGAGGTGAGGCATGGGTCACATACCTTTCCTAGTTGGGGGTGGGAAGGAGTAGGCCAGGTTGCTCCAGGTGGGGGAGAGGGCATTATAATGAGATGGGTGGAGAGATGATAAGGTTCTGGTAATTCTTGTCTTGGCCAGAGGATTTGAGTTCTATCTTCTTGAAGAGGCCTTGAAGTCCAACAAAGAGGAGGGGAGATTTGAAGGGTGAGAGGGAGATTTGATCTGCTGCTTCAGGCCTTGAAGATTTGGGAAGAGACCATGAGTCAAGGAATTGCTGTGCCCCTCAGCTGACAGTCAGCAAGGAAACAGAAGACTCAGTCCTACAATGACAAGGAAGTGAAATCTGCCAATAATATGAGTAAGCAAGGATCCTCCCTAGAAAGCAACACAGCCTGTGGATGCCTTTTTATCTTGGTGAGCCCTGTGTGGGGCTTCTGACCTCCAGAAATGTAAGATAATGCATTTGTGTTGTTTAAGCTGCAGTTGGTAGTAATTTGTTATGGCACTTGGAGGAAACAAAAACAGTGTGGAAATAACTCTCTTCCTTTCCCTAACAGAATGATTTCAAGCCCACCTGTTGAAGGTGAAACTGACAGCACTTATGACTTAAACCTAGCCAGAACCCAGACTGGGGCTTGAACCCATGGGCTGGGACTGGAACCCAGCCAGAAGCCAAGTTGGGACTTGAACCCACAATTTTTAAATTAGAATCACTCACCTGGTGTCTGGACTTATTGAGGTTTAGGTTCTTTGCGTCTCAGCGCGGAAGGAATTCAGCGAGAGACAAAGCAATAGGCAAGACATAGATTTATTAAGATAGGGCGCTTGTGAGAGATGCAGACAGGCAAAGAAGTGCTGCCCCGAGAATTAGGCTGGCTACATTTTTATAATCCCAGGAATGTGGGGAGTGTGAAAAGACTGCCTCTTCCTTGTTCTTTGAGTAGACCAGTAGAGTAGACATCAGGCTTACTCACGAGCTCCTCCTTCTTATCTGGAAAGAGAGTATTTGACTCTGTGAGGTCAAACTAGGACTGTCATGGCATTTATTCAAATCAGAAGTGGGGTAACATATGCTAAAATATGTTGCATTATCTCAGGTTTCTGTATAATGAGGGTCTCCTACTTTGTAATGTCATCTTTCCCTTAAATTCCTGTCCTTGGTCCTAAGAATCATTCTCTTGCTGAACTTGAATGCAGGCCTCATTTTATCTTTCACTTAATGATTTGAGGCATATCTTGTGCTTTTATTTATGGTTGTATAGTTAAGCAATCCAGCTTGTTCTGATGGCTTTCCCGAGTAATTATTAACTTAGAGTAGTCTCTCAAAGTTCCCTAGGTTTCCTTCTCTGTCTGTGGTCCCCTACTGGGACTGCTATAGCTACCTGTGTAACTATCCTACTCCATCCCTATCAAAGATAGTGTGTCTTTTTGTGAGTGGCCGAGGGTCCACCATAGATGACTGAGTGTTGGGCTGTGGATGGAGAGTGACCACCACGGACAACTGAGTGTTGGCCTGTGAACACTGTCATTCCCCTGGCCCCCACTTTTTCCTACCTGTCACCTGGAGTTCTAGAGTTTTGGTGGGATCTGCCCTGCCTCCCCCCAGTCCCTGCTGCTTCTCTGTGAAGCTTTGGTGTGTGGATCCCACGGATGTGTTTGGGAAACTGAGGCTCAGGAGATGGGACAACATGGGGGGGGGGTACAGGTGGCTGGAATGGTGACAACCCTCCCTGGCCCCTCTATTCTCAGACTGAGGCCCCAGAAGGAGCAGGGCACATATGAGCTATCCCTGACCTCTGGAAAAACTGTATCTGAGAGGGGCCCTCTGGTACTCCTGGGCACAACAGCCTTTTTGTGACCCCCATTTCATTTTTTTTTTCTTTTTAGGGCCACACCTGCAGCATATGGAAGTTCCTAGGCTATGGATCGAATTGGCCTATGCCACGGATCTAACCACCTGCCACCTACACTGCAGCTTACCGCAAGCCTGGATCCTTAACCCACTGAAGAACCCGAGTCCTCATGGATACTAGTCAGGTTTGTTTCTGCTGCTAACCCACTGAGTGAGGCCAAGGGTCAAACCTGCCTCCTCAAGGATACTAGCTGGGTTTGTTACCGCTGCACCACAACTGAAACCCCTACTTGGGCTTTAATTCCAGCGAAGTGGGAGCCCTGGCTGTGGGCAGAGGTGGGGACAGACCTGACTCCAGTGCTCACAAGCGCCCTCTGGTGAGAACAGACTGCAAAACGAGGGTGGGATCTCAGGGACCAGCATGGAGGTGACTATGACGCTATAGGTGAGCAATGATAGGGCCAGACCAGGTGGAGGTGGCATGAGTGGGGACAAGTGGGTTGATTCCGGCTAGAGTTTGAAGTAGAGCTGTCAGGGCCTGCTGAGGGACTGGATGTGGGTTGTAGAAAGAGGAAGTGAGGAGTTCCTGCTATGGCTCAGCAGTAACAAACCTGACTAGTATCTATGAGAATATAGGCTTGATCCCTGGCCTTGCTTAGTGTGTTAAGGATCCAGCGTTGCCATGAGCTGTGGTGTAGGTCACAGATGCAGCTTGGATCCCGCGTTTCTATGGCTGTGGCCTGGGAACTTCCATATGCTGTAGGTGTGGCCCTAAAAAGCTGAAAAAATGGGGGGTGGTGGTATGAAGGCCACTCCAGAGCTTCTGGTGAGTAGATGCAAAAACAGATTTTTCTTGAACTGAGCTGGCAAGGATGGACCGGAGTCCTATTACCTTTGAGATGTTCATGAAACCCCACAGAGGCCAGCGAGGATGCAACAGAGGTATTGATGTGAAAATCCTGGCATAGAGAGAATTTTTTTTCTTTTTTTTAAAGTTGCAACTTGGTTTGAATAATTCCTTGGTCAAGTTCCTGGACCAGGGATTGAACCCTAGCCACAGATGTAACCAGAACCACAGCAGTGATAATACCAGGTCGTTAACCTGCTGAGCTACCAGGGAACTCTAAGAAATTACTTTTATTTCAACTTTTTTTAGATGGATGATTCAATGTTTATTTAATTAATCAGCTGCTTTTACACATTTATATTTACTTTTCCCTGAGGCTAATCCTTACTGGTTCTCCCCCCCACAAATTCATTGATATACAATTGACATATAACATGGTGCAGATTTAAGGTGCACAACGTGTTGATTTTATACACTTACGTACTGTAAAATGGTTACCACTATAGTGTTGGCTAACCCCTTCCTTCCATCACGTAGTTACCATTTCTCTTTTTGTGGTGAGAGCATTTAAGATTTGCTTTCTGGAAATTTCTGTCATGGCTGAAGCAGAAACAAATCCAACTAGGAACCATGAGGTTGCGAGTTCGATCCCTGGCCTCACTCAGTGGGTTGAGGATCCTGTGTTGCTACGAGCTGTGGTGTAGGTCACAGATGCAGCTTGGATCTGATGTTGCTGTGGCTGTGGTGTAGGCCAGCAGCTATAGCTCCAATTTGACCGCTAGCCTGGGAATCTCCATATGCCGTAGGTGCAGCCCTAAAAAAGCAAAAGACAAAAACAAAAACATCTTGATGTAGCACTTGGGGGCGTGGGCAGAGTAAGGAAACTGAGGCAAGGTGGCCTTGTGCCTCCAGTCCAGAACCCAACAGTCCAGGTGAAGTGGAGCAAGGACCCTGTACCTCTTTGCTGACCATGCTCCTTGCCATCATCACCTGTGATTGGCTCCAGCCCCAGCTCCCAGCCATTATCTCATCTTTTTTGGGCACAGTGATTGGCCTAGGAGTGGGCATATAACCCATTCAGAGCCAATGCGAGGCAAGGAGAATTGCTGGGGATTTTGAGGAAGCATGTTTTCCTTTTTTTTTTCCTTCTTTCTTTGGGGCAACTGGAAGAGACCTCCCCCACCCCCCAATCTGGCCCTAGATGGTATGGTGTGAAGATGGGAGAAATGGCAGTAGCTGTTTTGTGGATCACTGGGTTGTGATTGGGGCTGCAGTTGCTGTGTGGAGCTGGAATACAAAACCCAGGGTGCCTATGATGAAAGAAGGAAGATTTGGTGATATCCTGTGAGCATCTGGATCAAACCTCACCTGAAGCCGTCAGGCTTTCAGTTATGTAAGCCTATATTTATCGTAACAATGAAGTAATGATAATACCTGCCAAACCCTTATTCTAAGCACTTGTCATGTATTAACCTATTTAATTCCCCCAACAACCCTCTGAGGTAGGTATTACTATCCCCTTTGCACACATGAGGAAACAGGCACAGAGAGGTAAAGCAACTTGTCAAAGGCAACACAGTTGAGTGAGCAGAGCCAGGATCCCTGGACCCCTCATCTTGAATGAAATCCAACCTCCTGCTTCTATTGTTTATACCCAAAGGAACAATGTTAAATTCTAGGTGATGTCAGATGCTGCCCAACAGTCACTTTTTCTGGTGCCCAAACTCAGCCTCTGTCCACCTGTGCCAAATAGAAATGCAGAGACTGAGTTTGGGGTGAAGGAGAAAAAAAAAATAGCTCTATTGCTTTGCCAAGCAAAGGAAGCCACAGCAGGCTAATGCCCTAAAGACTGTGCCACTCTTCATCCCTGGCATCCCCTCCCTTCCCTGATTAGCAACCGTTTGAACCTGCTTTTTCGAACTCAGGGACTGTCATAGAGGCTGAAGCCCAGTCCTCAAAAATAAGAAATGGGGGAACAAAAGCTTGTGTGCCCAGGAGCCCCACAGGGCTCTGCTTGGTTTTAGTATCATTGACAAAATTGTAAGATTTAGAGTATGAAACCTTTTTATATTGCCTCTTGTTCTAACACTAAAGAATGAATCAAGAAAATTAAGTGCATCAGTGGTATGACTTCATGGCTTCCCAAATTGTACTCTGCAGATTTTTCAGCTTTATTAAATTTCGTACAGTTATGGGTCAGTTACTAATGTAAAATAGTAATCAAAATTTCACCGTCTATATTTCTTTTATTACTTCGTTCATTTTATGATTATTGCTTAAAGTGAATTTATTTTATAGGGAGGAGGAATTTAAAAGTATTAATGTACGGAGAAGGCCACTAAGCTTGCATCAAATGTCTGTTGAAGGAATCCATGAAGGAGGGAGCAGTTCCACATCGCGCCCTCTAGGCGCCGCTGTTCCCAAATCAAGGCCCGCTCAGTCCCACCGCTGGGCGCAGGGTGATTCTTCCTCAAATCCGGCCAGGTTTTGGTCTCCATCACAGGATGCGGAGCATGCTTCAGGCTCTTCCCCACCTACAGATCCACATCCTGCCCCTGCAGCGTGTTTATCCACTCACCCCCCCCCAATCCACTCACCTCCCCAACTCTGGGGCCATGTGTGGGATCTTTCCTACAAGCAGCTCTACCCACGTCCCTCTTCCTTCCAGGGTTCCCCCCAAAAGGGTACATGCTGACTTCATCTCTGAGCCTTTGCAAGTGCTGTTCCTTCTCCTGAAATGCAATCCCTCTTTACTGGTGTCCACTCAGAAAACTCATACTGTTGCTAAAGATTTAGACCCACTTTCTCCTGTGGACACGTTGCTTCAGTGTCCTGTGCCTCAGTTTCCTCTGATGGGAAGGCTGGATAGGGAGGGTATGTCCAGAGAAAGGAATCAGAAGACCTGCTGGAGTTTTACTGTGGCACTGTGGGTTAAGGATTGTCACTCCAGCATCGTCACTGCAGCCGCTTGGGTCGCTGCTTTTGCTTGGGTTCCATCCCTGGCCTGGGGAACTTCCACATATCGCAGGCATAGCCAAAAAAAAAAAAAAAAGGTCTGTAAGGCACTGGGGAGCCACAGAAGATGTTTGAGCAGGAGAGTGTCCTCACATGTAAGGAGAGAAAGGGCTCTCTTCCTTTTGCCTCTTGCTCTAAGTAGAAGGGTCTTATGGGGCTCAAGTGAGAGGCTATAGCTTTGCCTAGCCCAGACCACTCCCTCCCTGGGTCCCCAGTGGCTAGACCAGCGGGTCCCCCTCCCTGTGTGTCCTCCTAGTGGGGCCCCTTTGCTCCCAGGTGACCCCTCCTGAACCTGAATCAGCCTACAGCACCTGCTCCCTGGGCAGATGCCAGGTGTGTGTGTGTGTGGGTGCAGCCCTGCGGGGAAAGCCACAAACTACAGGCGGGGGCCAGGGTGTCACCTCTACGGAAGCGCTGGTGACTCTACCGCAGAGGAGTCTGAGGCCCCACGCGGCTGATGTGGCTCACACAGGACTCACTGGGGACACAGAGACCAGGAGGTGAGGCTTGAAGGATGGTCATCATCTAGGGGGCGGGGGGCCTCGGGAACCCCGCACTCAGACCACTGCCCCCTGCCTCATTGTCTCAGCCCCTTTGTCCCTGTAGACAACCCCCCACCCCATTTTCAGCTTTCCCACCCTGCTCTTTCTGTATTTCTCTCTCTCTGGGTCTCTGGCTCTGAGGGTCTGTGCCTCTTTGGGTTTCTCTGTGTGACCCTGAACTGTGTGTCTCCCCGAACTGCGTGTCTCTCTGACTGCCACCGTCTCTGTTGTTCCATTCAATCCCCAACTCTCTGGCCAGTACGGTTAGGGGACCACAGGCTTCTCTCCCTCTGCGGACCCCATCCTCACCCTTCTTTTCAGCAGCCTCTGACCGTGTTGCCCTGAAGGGGGCTTGCCTTGGGGAAGGCAGGGAGGGCGGCCTGGCAGAGGTGGCATCCTGGGCCAGGTCCCATGGAGCATCAGATTTCAGACCCTGATGCTGACATTCATTTTGGGGGCCCTCCTGCAGCGCCTTCTCCCTAAAGCCCACCTTTCTCCTCACTTCTTGCCCTTTCTCCCATCACCAGGCTTCCGACCTCCTGTGGGGTGTCTCTGCTTCTTCTGTGGGTGTTGCCCGCACATCCGCCCCATCCCCCACATGGCGCAGCTGCTGATGGCTGTGGCCCAGCTCACTGTCACCTGGTCAGCACTAGTGGGATGAAACAGCACAGGCTCCATGCACCTCTGGAAGGGACCCAATAGTGTGGGTCCTTATGGGAGACTGCAGCCTGTGAATGTGTATGTGTGGGGGAGTGGGAGTAGGGAGGGGGCTGGGAGAGGGGTTGAGGTTCAGAAGATGCTGTTTCAGGGACCAGGGAGGGTCTGCTTTTGGGTGGTTTTCTAGGGGTCTGGCTGTAGGGGTGGGTTGAATTTGTTCCTTGGTATTCTAACCGTTTTCTGAGATCTGGTGGTAAAGTGGCTCCAGCTGCTGCATAGACTGGTGGGTGTTTCTGCTCAGGGCCAATATGTTGTGAGGTCTGACTAGATACTGTATAGTGATCCAGTTACTGTAAAGACTTGAGGGTCGCTGAGGTCTAGCATGACAGCGGGGAGGACCTTGGGCTGTTGCTTGCTGAGTGTGGGGTTGTAGTGTGTGGGCTGGTGTCCATCAGCTCCTTCTCTCCCTCTGCCTGCCTCTCCCCTTCCCTCTCTGCCTTTCCTGCTTCCTCTGTTGTCTCTTTCTCTCCGTCTCTGCCTTGCTCTGGCTCACCACAGTCCTCACTCATCCACACAGTTTATTGAGCAATTACTCTGTGGCTACCAGCTGGTTGCAGCAGGTGCCTGGGAGCTCATGATTGGTGCTCAGAGAGGAGTCGCTTGTTCTCTTGGAGCAAATGAGCAGGAAGTTTGTGTCTCAGAGACCCCTTACCCCTGTCCCGGCCAGGTCTTGTTCCTTAAACTTCATCCATCTGTGGAGATCTCCTCATCTTGTCAAATGCCTCCTCCCCAAGCCCCTACCTGCCATCCTGCTTCCTGTCTCTATGAATCTGACTCCTCTAGGGATCCCCTAGGAGTGGAATCCAACAGTATTTATCCTTTGTGATTGGCTTCTTTCATTGAGCATCATGTCCCCTGGGTTCAACCACCTTGTAGCATGTATCAGAATTCCCTTCCTTTTTATTTATTTATTTTTTTTATTTTTTATTTTTGTTGTTGTTGTTGTTGTTTTTTGTTGCTATTTCTTGGGCTGCTCCCGTTGCATATGGAGGTTCCCAGGCTAGGGGTCTAATCGGAGCTGCAGGCACCGGCCTACGCCAGAGCCACAGCAACGCGGGATCCGAGCCGCGTCTGCAACCTACACCACAGCTCACGGCAACGCCGGATCGATCGTTAACCTGCAAGGGCAGGGACCGAACCTGCCACCTCATGGTTCCTAGTCGGATTCGTTAACCACTGCGCCACGACAGGAACTCCAGAATTCCCTTCCTTTTTAAGGCTGAGTAATATTCCATTCTTATGGATGGACCACATTTCATTTACCATTCACCCGTCAATGGACACTTGAGTTGCTTCCACCTTTTAGCTATTGTGAATCACTCTGCTATGAACATGGTGTACGACTATCTCTTCAAGGCCCTGTTTGCATTTCTGTTGTGTATATATTCAGATGTGGAATTGCTGGATCTTATAGTAATTCAATGTTTAATTTTTTGAGGAACCACCAGATTGTTTTCCATTTTCCATTCCCAACAACAATGTGCAAGGGTTCTAATTCTCCACATCCTTGCCAACACCTGTTATTTTCTGTTCTCTTATTTTAGTTTTTATGGCTGCACTGGCGGCATATGGAAGGTCCCAGGGTAGAGGTTGAATCTGAGCTGTAGCTGCCAGCCTAGGCCACACACACAGCAATGCAGAATCTGAGCAGCATCTGCAACCTACACCACAGCTCACAGCAATGTTGGGTCGTTGCTGCTGAGCCTCAGCAGGAACTCCCCTTTGCTCATTTTTATTTTAATTTTTAATTTTTTTTTCTTTCTAGGGCCGCACTTGAGGCATATGGAGGTTCCCAGGCGAGGAGTCGAAACAACTGTAGCTGCCGGCCTACACCACAGCCACAGCAATGCCAGATCCTAGCCGTGTCTTCAACCCATGCCATAGCTCATGACTGGATCCTTAACCCACTGAGTGAGGCCAGGGATTGAACCTGCAACCTCATGGTTTCTAATCAGATTTGTTTCCACTGTGCCATGACGGGAACTCCTCCTTTGCTCATTTTAATTAAAAAAAATTTTTTTTTGGTCTTTTTGCCTTTTTCTAGGGCTGCACCTACAGCATATGGAGGTTCCCAGGCTAGGGGTCTAGTCAGAGCTGTAGCCACTGGCCTATGCCAGTCCTTTGCTCATTTTTAAATCAACTTTTTTGGGCAGTTGTTGTTATTGAGCTGTGGGAGTTCTCTCTATATTCTGGATATTACTCCCTTGTCAGATATATGATTTGCAAATATTTCTTCCCATTCTGTGAGTTGCCTTTTTACTCTGTGGACAGTGTCTTTTGATGCACAGAAGCTGGGTCTGGGTGAGAGCTAGACTGAGGATCTAGGGTTACAACCAGCACACTTCTGATCAAGGAGTCCCTGTGCCGTCCAGACCTACCTGGTCTTTATAAATTGGCTTGGATGTTGGGACTTCCCCTAAAGCAGGGTTTCTCCACCACACACTATTGACATTTGGGGCTGGATAATCTTTGGTCCTGTATTTTGTGGGATGTTGAGCAGTAACCCTGGCCAGTAACACCCTCCCCTTGTGCTTGTCAACCAAATATGTCCCCAGACATTGACAAACAGCCCCTGGGTTTAGAACCAGCATCCTCAAGCTGGAGGGTGGTGGGAGGCTGCTTAGGGATTTGGAGAGGAGCAGTCAGGAGCCCTGGTGGTATCGGTATCGAAGGTGAGCAAGCCTCAGTCTCCTCACCTGTGGAATGGGAGCCTGGGGCTGGGGTGGGGGGTATGCCAGGATTCAGTGTACTTATTTATTCAACAAGTATTTATCAAGCACCTACCATGTGCCAGGTCCTGGATTGGAGATATCCTGGGGAGAGGAAACCCAGGCCCTGGCTCCATGGGAGAGAGAGGTTGGCCAATTCATTACACAAGCAAATGTAAAATTACTCCGATGATAAATGCTAAGAGGCAGAAACTCCTTGTGTTCACTAGGTGCAGAGTAGGGGCACTGGATCTATCCTGGGAAGTCAGAAAGGACTTCTTGGAGAAGTTGCCATCCAAGGATGAGAACAAGGAAACTAGGAGAGCAGAGGAAGACCATTCCAGGCAGTGCAACTGCACGTGAAAAGGTCCTGTGGTGAGTCTGGGAGGTCAGAAGGCCAGAGTGGTTGGAGCTTGGAGGGGACCAGTTCCATCTGGACTGTGGAGGGTTCCCTGGGTGGGGCGAGGGAGTGTGGTCTTGATCTGTTGAGGGTTTTAACCTGGGAAGTGGCATAATCTGATTTGTGTGGTGAAAAGATCCCTCCAGCAGATAGTGTCTGTAAAGTGCTTAGCACAAGCAGTGCTAGGCACCCAGATAGGGCCCGGATGCTGCCTGTGGGGGGTGGGGGTACCCAGAGAAGTCACAGGGTCCAGTCCCTGCCTCTTGAGTTCCCCAGGGACAGCTCTGGCCTGTCTCTAGGGACCATAGTGTGTCTGAGCTGGGGGTGGGGGGCTGGGATGTCCCCACTTTAGGTACAATTGCTGAGATGTGGGAGAGGCCGGTACCCCTGGGGTGGAGGGCGGGCTCCCAGGGCTGGAAGCTGCTTCTCTCAGTACACTCTCAGCCTGGCTCATCAAAGGGAGACTGAGGCCCCGAGGGCTTCTTAGACACCGAGTCCTGAGCCAGGATCTGCATCTTTTCCTCAAGGTGCCTTTGGGACCTGCCACACCTCCAGCCATATCTCAGGGATCAAAACAGTGAGCTCTGGGCTCCAGCTGCCCAGGTTCCAAACCCACCCATGACAAACTGGGTGACTCTGGGCAAGACCTGTACCTCTCTTGAGCCTCTGTGGCAAAAAGGGGAGAAGCTGCCTTCCAGGGAAGTTGTGAGAATTAAACAAGGTCGTTCATACACACTTCATTCATGCACTCATTAAGTGCTTATATGAACAGTTGTTAAGCACCTACTGTGTGCCAAGTGCTGATCTAGGCACTGGGGACACAGAGGGGTTCCGTGCCTGTCCTCAGGGGCTGGCGTTCTAGTGGCAGAGACAGACACTAAACAAATTGACCAGTAATTAAAAAGTAGGGGACTGAGGCATTCCTGCCATGACTCAGTGGTTGAGAACCCAACTAATGTCCATAGGATGAGGGTTTGATTCCTGGCCTTGCTCAGTGGGTTAAGGATCCGGCTTTGCCATGAGCTGTGGTGTAGGTACAGACATGGCTTGGATCCTGAGTTGCTGTGGCTGTGGTGTAGGCTGGCAGCTGCAGCTCTGTCCGATTTGACTCCTAGCCTGGGAACTTCCATATGCCGCGCATGCAACCCCGAGCCCCCCCAAAAGTAGGGGACAGATAAATTCACCGAATAAACACACAGCAGGACAAAAAGGAGAGAAAATGAGTGGGGGTACGGGTGTGGGTGTGGGTGTGGGTAGAGATTCAGCCCGAGGGTCAAGGGCAGGCCTTACTGAAACAGTGAGACCTGAAGGAGGTGAGGAAGGGGCCATGTGAGTATCTGGCGGAACAGCATTCTGGACAGAGGGAATAGCCCATGCAAAGACCCTGAGGCAGGGCTGTGTCTGGTATGTTGGGGGAATAGTGAGGAGGCCTGTGTGGCTGGAGCAGGGTGAGCCAGAGGAGTCACAGCTGCTAGGCTCCGTGTAAGATTAAAATGTATATAGGGCCTGGTGGGCCTGGATGGGGTCTGGCCACCTGCAGGGCCATTTGAGGACTCAGGTGCCCAGAAGACAGCCCTTCTAGTAGGGACCAGAGCAGGAGCAGGGGCTCCTGGTTTTGGGTCATGTAGCACCTCTGAGCTCCCTTCCCTTGGGTCTGGGTGGTGACTGGGGCCGGGTGCCTTACCCCTTTCTGGTGACACCACCTCCAGGCTGGACTCCAGCCTGCCAGGCAAGGAGAATCTGAGGCTCCTCTCATTCTGGGGGTTGTTCTGGTATGAGCTGGAGAGAGAGGGGGAGGTGGAACCCAAGAGACCTGTCTGGCCAGGCACAGCAGGCTTAAGGTCCCCAAGATGAATTTTTTCCTTGTAAGTTGCAGGAGGTGAATTTCCATTGAGTTGAGGCTCCCAGGGTGGGTGACATGGGCCTGCCGCTCCATCGGACCCATGAGCTCTGGGAGCCCCCCTGAAGTTCTTGGAGTTGATAAACAGAACATTTAAACATTTGGGGACTCCACGTGTATCTAGATTACTTACCAATCCAGGCACCAGCCATTTACCCATTTGACAGGTGAAAAGGCCTAGACTCTAGGAAGCCCAGGCTCTTGTCTAAGTGGCACAGCAGGGATGGAACCCCTGGTCTGGCTTTTGACGCCCCCTCCCCCCATCAAACCTGTTCCTGGCTCCGGGTCTTCAAATGGGCTCATGGGCTGGGGGCACAGATACCAACCGCTTCCGGCCTCTTCCTGCACCCTGGGAGGGGAGGGGGAAGCAGGGAGGGCCGACTGCAGACCCAGAGTGCCTTGCATTTTTTCCCCTTGAAATCTGAGTTCTCGCATAGGGTTCTCGGTTTTAGAAGTCGGTTTCACTGGGCCTTTTATGAGGTAGGGCTTCGCTCAGAGTGAGAGTGCAGGGCTCTGAGGTTCTAGCGGGTGCCTTGAACCTTGTGAGAGTGTAGCCTCTTGGGACTCTGAGGCTCTTCTGTGGAATGGGCTGGGCTGCACCAGGGCCGTGGGAACAGCCCCTCCGGATCCCTTGTCTTTCCTGGGCTGCCCTCTGAGTCAGAGGAAAGCCACATGGAACAGCTTGGGAGGAAGGAACCTGCTTCTCAGGTCCCTGGAGTCTGAGCAGGGAAGGGTGGGAAGTCAGAGAGAGGGACTGAGAGAAGCAGTGTCTGACCCCCACTCCCCCCTCTTGCATACCTCCTGTGATGAGCAGCTCGTTACCTCTCAAGGCAGTCTGCTGGGTTTATGAGCTGAAAATTTTAGAAAATTCTTTCAGATGCTGGCCGCCAACTCTACCTTCATTCCCCTCTTCATGGTCTTTACTTTGCCTTCTGGGACCACACAGAGCATACCTCTTCTCCAAATATTTCACTCTTGTGTTTTTTGGAGTGTTTTTTTGTTTGTTTATTTTTTGTTTTTCTGGTTTTTTTTCCTTTTCTACGGCTACACCCGTGGCATATGGAGGTTCCCAGGCTAGGGGTCCGATCAGAGCTGTAGCTGCTGGCCATGCCAGATCCGAGCTGTGTCTGTGACCTACACCACAGCTCACAGCAACACCGGATCCTTAACCCACTGAGCAAGGCCAGGGATCGAACCTGCAACCCCATGGTTTCTAGTCTGATTTGTTAACCACTGAGCCACGATGGGAATGCCCATGGAGTGAAACAGTGTTCGTTGTGGGAAGGAAGAGACACCTTTCCTCCTCAAACAGGGTATGATCCCAACTTTGTTGCCTTTTGCCTAACTACTTTTCCAGGAAGCAATTTACACCTCCACCTTCCAGATACAGGCATGCCCATTTCACCACATCCTTGCTAGCACTGGGCTTTATTGTTTCTTACATCTTTGCCAGTTTCAACTGGGGAAAACAATATCTCATTGTGTAAATGAAAACAAATAAATATTTCTCTTATAGGGGATGGAGTGAACAATTTTTTCAGATATGCATGGCCCATATGAATGCCACCTCTTGCCTGTAAGTGTGTTAAGAAGTCTTATACCCACTGGAGAGTTTGTGGTTGTTTCCAGCTCCCCTCTTAGCACAGAGCAAAGGGAAAGCTTGTGGGCTCCTTCTGGCCATGTGGGTGGGGAATTTGTGAGGCTGCCTACCATCTTTTCTTTGATTCATCTTTTTTGCTTCCTTTTTTTTTTTTTTGGTCTTTTTAAAGTTTTAAATTTCTCTCTCCTGTGTTGGTGGCTGAGACCTCAAATGACTGTAGTTTGTCCTCATCTGGGATGTCTTTGGGCTCAAAGAGGGGTTTGCTAAGCCCCAGGAAGGTTTTCTCTGTGGGATCAGCTGGATATGCCAGGTGTCTTATACACCCAACTTCCTATTTAATTCTCAAAACATTTGCATGTCAGGGAGACCCTTGGACACATTTTACAGGTGAGGAATCTGAGGCTCAGAGACCAGCACCCTGTGGCCAATATTGGCTATTCCTCTTAGTTTCTCTCAGTCAATTCCTCTTCTGACACCAAGATTCTGTTTAACTAAATTCTAATTTGGAGGAGAGGACTGTCCATTTCTCCATACTCCTTGTCCCACCCTGCCAAGACAGGGGACTGAAGCCCTGTTTCTCATTAGGGAGAAATTTTGATGTCCAGCTCAGATGCAACCTTGTAATGTGGGAAAGGAAAGAAAAACAGGAAAGAGAGGGGGAAGCCACAGAATACCCTTGGAGAGCTACAAATGGCCTCAAGGCTCTGGGTCTTCATTTCCGATTCTACTAGTCAACCCATCTCTTGAGTTTTTTCTTGGCAACTACATGTATCGTATCTGAGCTATTAGTTCTTTTTTCATGTCTACCTGTTTTTGTTTCATAACCTCCTGTTCTTACTTTATGGCTAGTATTCCCTCCTTTACCTTTTTTTAAATTAGAAAAATGTTTTTGCCTTTACCTTTTTGAATCACTTAATCTATTCATTGTAAAACTCTTTGAAGATTGCACTGATTATCTCTATTTCCGCAGATGTAAATTCTTCCAGTTGGGGAGTTTGTGGTAATTTCATGAAGTGGCCGTGGATTCCTCATCTCTTCCAGATATCTTCCCCTGTCTTCTGAGTCTTCTGAGAATGTGTGTCCTTGACCTCGTATATTAGGGGGCCCTATACTTCCATAAGTAGGGTCACCCTTGTCACTGGGCACCTCTGCTTTGGTCTCTGGTTCATGTTGGCCCTTCCCTGTCATTTCCAAGTGTTTGGGGGAGGAAGGGAAGGTCTCAGGGCGTACTTGATCCTCCATCTTCAACGGAAGTCCAATCTCATCATCTGATACCATTGCATTAGGTGATCTCCAAGGGTTCTAGGGGTATTTTCAACACAGACTGGGGTTTGACAGCAGAAGCATAGTGGTAGAGGGTTCTAACACCACCAAGACCAAATAAAAAGTGGCCATGGCTTGTTCTGTAGTATTATTATGTACTGGTTCTTTTTTTTTTTTTTGCTTTTTAGGCCCACACCCACAGCATATGAAGTTTCCCAGGCTAGGGGTGGAGTCAGAGCTGTAGCTGCCAGCCTACACCACAGCCACGGCAACGAGGGATCCTAGCTGTCTTCGACCTACACCATAGCTCTTGGCAATGCCGGATCCTTAACCCACTGAGCAAGGTCAGGGATCGAACCTGCGTCCTCATGGATCCTAGTCAGATTCGTTAACCACTGAGCCATGATGGGAACTCCTGTACTGGCTCTTAATATGTATAGTCTCATTTATTCTTTACAGAACCAATGAGGTAGGTACTACTATTACCCTCATATTAGGTGAGGCATCGGAAGCTCAGAGGAGTGATGTGACTCACTCAGACACACTCAGCTGGGAAGGAGAATCTGAGCCTGGTAGAGGAGATTTAAGCTCTTTACTCTGTCCATCCAGTACATCCTCCCAGCAGCATGGGTGTGTTCATCTCAACCCTGTCCCATTAGCTGTGCAGTTTCTAGACCCCTTTTTCCTCTAGGGCACATGAACCTCTCCTCTTCAGAGGTGCTAAATGAACTCCAAACTGTGTCCTCAGTGGAAGAAATGGGGAAAAACTGAGAAGTTTTGTCGGTTACAAGTGGATTCTGGCTCTGCCAATTCATCTGTTTGTGTGTGTGTATGTGTGTGTGTGTGTGTGTGTGTGTGTGTGTGTTTTGCTGTTTAGTGCAGCACCTGTGGCATGTGGAGGTTCCCAGGCTAGGGTTCGAATTGGAGCTGCAGCTATCAGCCTACGCCAGTCACAGCAACATGGGATTCAAGCCGTGTCTGTGACCTACCCCACAGCTCATGGCAATGCTGGATTCCTAACATGCTGGGCGAGGCCAGGGATTGAACCCCCATCCTCATGGTTACTAATCAGGTTCATTACCACTGAGCCACAACAGGAACTCCTGATCATCTGTTTTTTTAATCTGTCAATGAAGATAATGAGTGAACGTTTCTTTCTGAGTGGTGGTAAGCTCGGAGTGAGACATTGCAGGTGCTTGGCACGTAGTAGGGCTCAACAAACCCTACTGTCTCCTTAGAGGAAAATAGACTGGAAAGCAGAGGGATGAGAGTGTTGACCTGTCAAATCCTCAAAGCGTCTTAGGGGCCACAGAGAAGATGAGTTACTCATGGATAGACAAAGAGAGTGCATTCGAAGTGGAGTCAGTTTCCATTGTGGCTCAGTGGGTTAAGAACCTGATATAGACTCCTCGAAGATGCAGGTTCAATCCTTGGCCTCGCTCAGTTGGTTAAGGATCCGGTGTTGCTGCAAGCTGCAGCTTGGGTCACAGACATGACTGGGATCTGGCATTGCTGTGGCTGTGGTGTAGGCTGGCAGCTGCAGCTCCAATTCGACCCCTAGCCTGGAAACTTCCATGTGCTGCAGGAGCAGCCCTAAAAAGAAAAGAAAAGGAAAGAAAAAGGAAAGAAAGAGAACAGGGAAAAATCTAGAGAGGGTATTTTAACTCCATTCCAAGAAGACCTTCTTGACCAAGAAAGGTCACCAGACTCACAGCTGCTGGCTTTAGTGAATGAGTTCCCCATTGCTCAGGGGAATCAAGAAGAGCTTAGACTGCTAGTGGTCAGAGAGGCTGTGGAGGCTGATGGGGCTGGGGTGAAGTTGTGCTGGGCCATCTCTGAGGGAGACCCTCTTCCTGTTTCCTCACCCCCTGTGGCTGCTTCACAAAGAATGTCCCCTCTCTCGCCTGCCCCCCATTAGCGCCTCCTCAAAAGACCACAGGAAGGCCCAGCCCAGGCTTCTCTGAGTCTTCTCTAAATAAACTCGAGCGGCTGAGATATCTACTGCCCCATCTCCCTCTGGGTTCCTGTGGAGGTGTCGGGGGTGGTGGTTAAGGGGGCTCAGGCCAAGCCACAGAGAGTGGGGACTCAGGCAGGGAGGTGCACAGTGAGGCTGAGCCCCTGTCTGCCTCACTGGCTTGGTGTGAGAACTGCCTGTCCCCCCTCGAGCTGACTGCTGACCCATGCTCTTCTTCCCTGGACATCTTCTGGCTTTGTCTTGGCTTAGAGCACTCCTGGGCTCTTTCCTCCCTTTCCAGACCAAATGGCCCCTGGCTTAGTGATCTTTGGGCTTGCCTGTGACCCCCGTCCTCTCTTCTAGAGCTAAGACGGTGCCTCTGGATGCTGACCCCAGGGCCCTGGGATATGCCTTTGATCCCCGCCAACTCCTGGCTTTGTGAAGTCAGGGAGGCTCTTTGATTTTCCTCTGCTGCCCTGGTAACCACCTCAGGACCTGGCACAGTGTTGTACGAATGGATGTCTAAATATGCATCCAAAGTGTCTAGTGAAGTTGCTATTTCAGGGCAGAATACATTTGAGAACCTCCATGCCAAGCAAAAATTAAAGTTTTTTTTTTTTTTGCAGGACTTCTCAGAGCCTTTAACAATTCTCCTTTGTGATTTCCATAGAAGGAACAAGGAATGCAATATTTCTCAAATGTATTTATACCTTTTTTTTTTTGGCGGAATGCTGTCACTACTTTTTTTTTGTTTTGACCACTGGGGTTCTTTTTTTCTTGTTGATGGTTGTTCAGCAGTCAGTTGTGATTTTGGTGTTTTCAGGAGAGGAGGTGAACTGAAGTCCTTTATTCCATCTTGTCTCTTCTCTCTCTTAGCAGAGATGTAATCGAAGGCAAGTTCTGTACCCCATGCAGTCCAAACAATACCAAGACTTTAGAGTTTGGAGCAGAGAAAGGTCTATTGCAGGGTTGAGAAAAGACATGGACGGCTCATGATCAAAACCCCCAAACTCTGCCATTGGGTTCTTGAGAATGTACTTTGAGAAATGTGGATTTAAGATCACAGTTAGAATTCCTAGGACCATTATTTGACCATTTATGACTCTATCCTTTTCAAACACCACCTTCGGAGTTCCCATTGTGGCACAGTGGAAATGAATCCAGCTAGTATCCATGAGGATGCAGGTTCCATCCCTGGCTTTGCTCAGTGCGTTGGGGATCTGACGTTACTGGGAGCTGTGGCGTAAGTTGCAGACATGACTTGGATCCCGAGTTGCTGTGGTTGTGGCTGTGGCAGCTGTAGCTCCAATTTGACCCCTAGTCTGGGAACTTCCATATGCTGAGGGTGCGGTCCTAAAAAAAAAAACAACAACAAAAAACCATGACCTGTGTTAGCTTATGCAGACACAGACATTGATGCCAAGAGTTGTTAGCACAGAATAAAAGATTAAATCACACAATAGCATTGAAGAAGAAAAACTGCACTCTCAATTCAAGAAAGCTATTAAATTTATCTCAAAATGAGTGCTGAGTTTCCTGGTGGCCAAAACAAACAGGGCGATGAAGTGGGTCTCATAGTTTTTTTTTAAATATCTAATTTATTTTGTAGTTTTATTTTAATTTTATAGTATAGTTGATTTACAGTGATGTGTCAATTTCTTCTGTATAGCATAGTGACCCAGTCATACATATATATACATTTTTTTCTCATACTATCTTCCATCATGTTCTATCCCAAGAATTTGGATATAGTTTCCTGTGCTATACAGTAGGACTTTGTTGCCTACCCATTCTAAATGAAAATAGTTTGCATATAGTAACCCCAAACTCCCAGTCCATCCCACTCCCTCCCTCCTCCCCCTTGGCAACCACAAGTATGTTCTCTAGGTCTGTGAGTCTGTTTCCGTTTTGTAAATAGTTTCGTTTGTGCTGTATATTAGATTCCACATATAAGTTATATAGAATTTGTCTTTCTCTTCCTGACTTACTTCACTTAGTATGAGAATCTCTAGTTGCATCCATGTTGCTGCAAATGGTATTGGTTGGTTCTTTTTTATGACCAAGTAGTATTCCATTGTATATATGTACCACATCTTCTTAATCCATTCATCGTTTTAGGTTGGCAGTTCAGCAGGAGGACCCAACATTCTCTATGTTCGAACAAATTTCCATTTTCATTCATGTATGCATCTCTTCACTTATTCAACAAATGTTTGTTATTATTTACCAACTATTCCTTATGAGCACGATGCCAGGTACAGGGATACAACACAAAAAGAGATATATAGCTGCCCTTGTGGAGGTTAGTCAAGGGTTTTTGGAACAAACATGGCAGCTCTTGATGCCCACTCTTCCCAGGAGCCTGAGCTGAGTTCTCAGGCATAACCCTCACACCTCGAGCTGGTTTTTCTCTCTGCTTGTTTTTCATCAGAATCACAGAGGGTGATGAAATCCTGGGTGCAAGGAACCCAGGAGGTTGAAAAAGCCCAGCCCTTTCTGTTAGAATTTTTAGGAAAACCAGTGTGGGAAATTACACTGAGGCAAAGGAAATGTTCACCCATCCTTGGGGTATCCCCGAGGCCCTGGGTATCTTTTCTGAGTTCTACCCTGGGATTTGAGAATCTAATGGTTTTGATCCTTTTAACTGTCTGCACATATTCTTTTTTTTAATTTTTAAAAATATTTTCTTTTCTTTTTATGGCCAAACCTGTGGCGTATGTAAGTTCCCAGGCTAGGGATAGAAATGGAGCTGTGGCTGTTGGTCTACACCACAGTCACAGCAACTGGATCTGTGCCACATCTATGATGTACACTGCAGCTTGCAGCAATGCTGGATCTTTAATCCACTGAGAGGATCCTTAACTGGCTGAGCGAGGCCAGGGATTGAACCTGCATCCTCATAGATACTACATTGTGTTCTTAACTGGCTGAGCCACAGTGGGAACTCCTGCCCCTATTCTTTTTTTTTCTTTTCTTTTCTTTTTTTATGGCCTATGTGGCATATGGAAGTTTCCAGGCTAGGAGTTGAATCAGAGCTGCAGCTGCCAGCCTATGCTACAGCCACAGCAATGTGGGACCTGAGCAGCGTCTGTGACCTACACCACAGCTCATGGTAAGGCCAGATCCTTAACCCCCTGAGTGAGGCCAGGGATCGAAGCGGAATCCTCATGGATGCTAGTCGGTTTCGTAACCTGCTGAGCCAGGACAGGAACTCCCATCCTTCCCCTGTTCTTAACATTTTGGTTCTTCAATGCTAGGCTCGTGGGAAGTTCTTGCTGATTGCTTTTTTCTTGGTTGGATAGATGGATAGAGTCACAGAGGGTTATATAAATGAACAAATGGGTTTGTGGAAGGATAACAGGCACATAGGAGGGATTTGTTGGGTGAATGAGAGAATGGAGGAGAAGGTGGATGAGTGGGACCTGTGAATGAATGGATGGAAATATTCATTCAGTGACTCTATGGATGGGAAGATGCCTGACGCTTAGTAAAGACATGTCATTATTATTAAAATATCTTTAGTATGGTAAAACACACTAGCATAAAATTTACTGTCTTAACAGTTTTTAAGTTTAGTGGTATTAACTACATGCATGTGTCATGTATTGTGCAGACATCACCACCATCCATCTTCATAACTCTTCTCATCTTCTAAAACCGAAACTCTGCATCCATTAAACACCAGCTCCCTGTTCCCCTCCCCCGGCCCCTGGCAAGCAGCATTCTATATTCTGTCTTTATGGTTTTGACTGCTTTTATTTTATTTATTTATTTATTTATTATTATTATTTTGTCTTTTTGCCTTTTCTAGAGCTGCTCCGACGGCATATGGAGGTTCTCAGGCTAGGGGTCTAATCAGAGCTGTAGCTGCCGGCCTACACCACAGCCACAGCAACGTGGGATCCAAGCTGCGTCTGCAACCTACATCACAGGTCACGGCAATGCCATGGCAATCCCTTTGTCACTAGCTTACTTCATTGAGCTTAAGGCCCTTAAGGCTGATCCATGTTGTAATGTGTGTCAGAATTTCCTTCCTTTTAAGGCTGAATAATATTCTATTGTATGGATGGACCATATTTTGCCTATTTATTCATCTGCTGATGGACACTTGGTTGCTTCCACTTTTTGGCTATTGTGCTTTTTTTTTTTTTTTTTTTTAGGGCCGCACCCACAGCATATGGAGGTTCCCAGGCTAGGGGTCCAATTGGAGCTACAGCTGCTGGCCTACGTCAGATCCACAGCAACGCCAGATCCGAGCCTCGTCTGTGACCTACACCACAGCTCATGGCAACGCTGGATCCTTAACCCACTGAACAAGGCCAGGAATCAAATCTGTAACCTCATGGTTCCTAGTAGGATTTGTTTCTGCTGTACCACGACAGGAACTCCTTGGCTATTGTGAATAACACTCCCATGAACTTGGGTATACAAATATTTATTTGAGACTCTGCTTTCCATTCTTTCGGGTATTCCCAGAAGTAGAATTGCTGAATCATATGGTAATTCTATGTTTAATTTTTTGAGGAACCATCATACTGTTTTTCACAATAGCCACACTGTTTTACATTCCCACCAACACCACCAAGAGTTCATAAGGGTTCCAATTTCTCCACATCCTGGCCAAACCTTGCTATTTTTTGTTGTTTTGATTGTAGCCATCAGAAGAGGTGTGAGGTGGTATCTCATTGTGGTTTTGATTTGCATTTCCCTAAAGGTTAGTGATATTGAACATCTTTTCATGTGCTTTTTAGCCGTTTATACAGCTCCTTTGGAGAAATGTCTCAAATTCTTTGCACTTTTTTTTTTTGTCTTTTTAGGGCTCCACCCTCGGCATATGGAGGTTCCCAGGCTAGGGGTTGAATCGAATCTGCAGCCGCTGGCCTACACCACAGCTGCAGCAACACCAGATCCGAGCTGCATCTGCACCCTACACCACAGCTCGTGGCAACACCAGATCCTTTAACCCACTGAGTGAGGCCAGGGATCGAACCCACATCCTCATGCATACTAGTCAGATTCTTAACCAGCTGAGCCATAACAGCAGTTCCCCTTAGCCCATTTTTAAATTGGGCTGTTTGCTTGCTATTTTTGTTGTTGTTGAGTTTTCTATAGTCTGGATATTAATCCCTATATAATCTGGATATTATATCAAATATATAATTTGCAAATATTTTCTCCCATTCTGTGGGGTGACTGTTTATTCTGTGGAGAGTGTCTTTTGGTGCCCAAAGTTTAAAAATGTTTATGAAGTCCAATTTGTCTAATTTTACTTTTACCTGTAGGCCTAATATTTTTATTTTATTTATGCTATGGCCACACCCATGGCTGTGGATATTTCTGTGTCAGGGATTGAATCTGAGCCCCAGCTACATAAATGCTGGATCCTTTAACCCCCTGCACCCTGTGGGGGGTCGAACTCTTGTCACAGCAGCACCTTGAGCCCCTGCAGTTGGATTCTTAACCCACTTGGCCACAGCGGGAACTCCACAATATTATTTTTGAAATGAAGCTATCAGTGAGTGAATGGGCAGTTGGATGAGTGAGTGCTGGGAGATGGACAGAAGATTGTCCAGCTGGATGAGGGCCAGATGGGTTTTTAGAGGAATAGATGGAAGGGGAAATAGATGGTGGTGGGATGGATGCATGGATGAACGATTGGATAGGTGGGTAGAGGGATGGACAGATGGACAGTTGAGTGAGTGGGTGGGTGAATAGATGACTTTATGAATATATAGCTAGTGTGATGGGAAGGTGCAAAACTCTGGCTGCAGATGGAGCTCTTGGAGGACAACCTTGGTACTTTTCAGATGATCCCTGGTTTATTTTCTGACCCCACCTTGGCTCGGTTTAATTCCATGGACCCACATTTTCTTTTTCTAGGTTCAGCTTTCCTCCTCTGTCCCTCTGGGTCTCCAAGAATCTCACCCCAGAGTTCAGATTGAACTGAGCCTTTGGCTTGTCTGCTGACCTTCTCAGCGGTAAGAACTCCTGGGAAGGGGCCTGCATTCTCCTGCGGATACTGATGCCCAGCATTTCATGATGAATGTTGCCTGCTTTTAAGACTTAGGGGAGCCAAGTGGCCTCTCTCTGGCAGCCTCACGCATTTCTTCATCAGGCATTAAACCAGCTCCCCATGCTCTCTGCTCCCCGCTTCTGCCTCCTCGCTGGTTTGCAGCCCAATGCCCACTCCACCCGCACTGCTCCCCTACCGTGGACGGTGGAGACCCAGGATAAATTAGAGGAAGGAGTCATCCAGATCAGCCCCTCCTGCCTCTAGTCCAAGAACTTTTTTCTCTTCCCCAGGCCCTCCAGGCAGTCATGGATGTGGATCTCTTGGCCCTGGAGGTACCCCAGAGTCGCAGCAAGATCCTGCACAGAGCGCAGGGCCGGGGCCCTGCTGTGCGTCGCCAGAGGGAGTTCATGCCGGAAGAGAAGAAGGACACGGTTTACTGGGAGAAGCGGAGGAAGAACAACGAAGCGGCCAAGAGATCCCGGGAGAAGCGGCGTCTCAATGACGCGGCCCTCGAAGGCAGGCTGGCCGCCTTGCTCGAGGAGAACGCTCTGCTCAGGGCTGAGCTGCGGGCGCTCAAGCATCGTTTTGGCCTCCTGCCCTCCATTGGTGGTACCCGGACCCTGCCCACTCTGCTATGGGAAGCCCCCTGGACTGGAGACCCCTGCTCAAGGGCTGAACAGCACCTGTCTCTTCCTGGCTCCCATGGCTGCCTCTTGAGACCGTGTTCCCTGGACGCTGGGGTTCCAGGATGTTGGGGCTGCCTGGTGGCTCACAAGCGGGCTGGCCAGGCCACTTCCCCCAGATCCCTCCAGGACCCCACACCCTCTGCCCCCAAGAAAATGGACATGGCTTTGCAGGCTGCCCTTCCAGCTGCCTTCTTCAGCTGTCACCTCCTGGATAGGCATGGGGGGCCCAGACCAGAGCTCAGGCCCTGCTGGGGGCTGTGGTCACCTGTGCCCACTGGTTGCTGGGTCTCAGGGCCCTCAGATGTGTTACTGACACCCAGTGCTGATCCCTTGGGGTTACCTGCTGGGGTGGCCTGTCCTGTTCCAGGGAATGATCCAGAGAGTCTGGCACAGCCCTCCCTGCCCCACAAATTGCGTATCAAGTCCCGAGCCTCAGGCAGAGTACCTCGATGTTGGGAGGGTGGCCGGGGCCCCATCTGAGGTAGTAGTTGGTACTGAGTGTGGGTTTGTCTGGGGGTATGAGTGGCTTGACCTTGACCCAGCTCCCAGACTGGGCAAGGCCTGCGGGAGGTAGGGGGCACCCTGTCTGGGGGTAGGATCCACTTCTCAGGGTTCAGACCATTCTTTTACGAGGAGAGACTGGGGTACTTTATCATACCATGGCTTCTATCCTGCCTAAAATATTTACTTTGGGTAGTCACTTTTTCTTCCTTCCTCTTTCCATCTACCCATCTATCCATCCATCCATCCACCCATCTATCTACTAATTTGTCCGTACATCCATCCATCCACCCACCCACTCACCCACCCACTCATCTACACATTTGTCCATCTATCCATCCATCCATCCTTCCTTCCATCTATCTATTCAGTTATCTAACCACTCAGCCATCTAACCACACCCATTTACTCGTCAACTCACCCAACCACCCATCCATTTTTCCTTCTTTCCTTCAATCTATGGATCCATCCACCTAACCACTTAGCTATGAGTCTACACACCTATCAGTTCATCCATTCATCTATATACCCACATGTCCACCCAGTTGTCTATTCTTTTATTCATTTAACCACTTGTTCATCTGCTCATTTGGTCACCATTCATTCATTCATTCTTTCACTCATTTATTTACAATTCATTTGTTCCCTCACTTACCCCACTTATAAACTGTGTGCCCCTCGCTCCCTGCCCAGCTTAGTAACAAGTGTGAGGACACCTTCCTGGCTTTGGGGTTCCTGTTCTAGGGGTGGGGGTGGGGGCTTGGGAACAGACATACTGAGAGCCATACTGAAGGAGGAGGTAACGTCTCAGGATGTCTGACTCATTTCCTAGAGTCCTTGGTGGGCTTGCTTACCATCCAGTTTGGGGATCAGATTTACCCAGTTCAGATGCCTTCCTCTATGTGTTGGGTCAGGGACCTGAGCCACTGAAACTGGCCATCAATATCTGGAAAGGGGTGGTGGTGTCAGTTTTCTCTCTCCAGCACATACACTCCGAACTGGATGGGAGAAAAGACCACTCTCCAGTGACCTTGGAACCCCCAGAGCTCATTAAGGCCCCCTCCTCTCTTCCTCACTCAGGTCCTTCTTTTTGAAAAACAAACAAACAGAATCCTTTCAGAGTATCTGTTGGATTCTGGACAGAAAGATTCCAATTCCAATGGTGGGCAGGGCTGGCACCTCTTGATTGGTGCCATTGCTGAGAACTGGACGGTCCTGTCAACCTCAGGTGCTTCAAGGACAACCCCCCACCCCAGGTTCAGGGGCTGGGCTAGTTCTCAGCCACCCCAGGTTGATCACTGTCTCAAACTGTGAGAACTGTGTGCTGGCTAGGAGTTCTGCCCTTCATGGGCAACATGGGGCACCACGCACATCACGGCCTGGCCCTCCTCTGCAAGCTCCTCCCTTGTTCGGGTCCCTCACCTGGTTCTCAGCCCTCTGGCATAAGTAGAGAACAGGGAGGCAGCCAGGCCTCTTATCCTTCTGGTCACAGCTGCAGCGGTCAGCCATGGGGGCTCTGTCTTTCTGAGGACCTGTACTTCCAGCTTAGCTACTGGCCCTGGGCAAGGACAGGGGAGGTACCCAGTGCCCTGCCTTTTCTCTGACCTTTGGGCTGGGCTTGGAGACTTACATCTCCCAAAAATGTCCTAGGGAGCTAGGAAGGAGGACTGCCTGGAGGAGGGAGCTCTGGCCTCTCCTTTGTCAGCCAGCTTCCATAGCTGGGAGAGGGTAGACTGGGGGTGCAGAGGAGCCAAATCTCAACACGAAGATGCCACAGAGTTTTGGCTGATCCTGAACAGAGGCCTTTAATGCAGCCCTGGCCCTGGAAATAGTGAAAAATGCTAACAAAGAAAGGGAAGGAGGAAGTGGGCATAGCATCCCGCAGCTGGGAGATGTGGGTAGATTGGTGCTTCCTTTTGGTGATTCCATGCAGCTGGTGCATCTGAAGTGTCTGGGCCCTGCTCGCTCACACCCCACACACTCAGGGGAGTGAGGCTCTCTGTCCTTAGGTGACTCAAGCCCCCTTTAACCTACCAGCTCTAGTTGGAAAAGCCCAGAGAAGTATACTTTTGTCTTGTTTAAGGATCCTTCCATGTCTCAAGGTCATAAAGTCTCCTAAATGTTCTCGTAAATGTTTTTGAGTTTTGCTTTGCCCATCTCTTTAGCTCTCTCTTTCTCTCCCACCCTGTATCATGAAGTGCCATCATTCAAACGTCTTTGATCAAAAGAATCATTATTCAAATGTCTTTGATCACAAATGCTTATTTAATTACAGACCTCTTTCCAGGAGATAGGCCTTGGAATATTTTTTACCTTTCTTTCTTTTTAGGGCGGCACCCACGGCATATGGAGCTTCCCAGGCTAAGGGTCAAATCAGAGCTACAGCTGCAGGCCTACATCACAGCCACAGCAATGCTGGATTCAAGCTGCATCTGCAACCTACACTGCTGCTTGCGGCAACGCTGGATCCTTAACTTGCTGAGCGAGGCCAGAGCTTAAACCCGCATCCTATGGATACTAGTTGGGTTCTTAACCCACTGAGCCATAATGGAAATGCCTCTTGGAATCTTCTTTTTTTTTGGTCTTTTGTCTTTTTGGTGCCACACCTGTGGCATATGGAGGTTTCCAGGTTAGGGGTCGAATTGGAGCTGTCGTTGCCGGCCTATGCCACAGCCACAGCCACAGCCACATGGGATCTGGGCCTCATCTGCAACCTACATCACAGCTCACAGCAACTCTGGATTCCTAAGCCACTGATCGAGGCCAGGGATTGAATCCTCATCCTCATGGATCCTAGTCGGGTTGGTTAGCTACTGGGCCACGATGGGAACTCGGTCTCTTGGAATCTTCTTACTAGCGCCCAGGTGATTCTGATCATCAGACCAGTTTGGGAAAATCTGGCTTGGGGTTAGAAGATGGTTTGGTAGCTGGGCAGGAGCAGTACCCCATCCTGGCTGGGTGGTCTAGCTCATATCATTGAGTGTCCCTTGTTTATCTGTAAGTGGGGATTCCGAATGTGCTCATCCTGCAGATACTTCTTGTGAGATTGAGAAGAGGTACATTAATGGCTGGACACAGAGTCTTTCTCTGGGAACTCAGTCATTTTATCCTCATGGAGAATATAACTAATCCTGTTTTCTTTTTCACTCTGGCCACCAGGGGGCTTGAGGCTAGATGCAAGCAGGCTGCCAAGGAGGCTCTGCCATTAGGGCTCAATCATAACTGTTCCTTCCTTCCTTCATTAAAAAAATTCTGGTGTTGTGGCTCAGTGGGTTAAGAACCCAACATACCATCTGTGAGGATGCAGGTTTGATATCTGGCCTCGCTCAGCGGGTTAAGCATTTGGCATTGCTGCAAGCTGCAGCGTAGTTTGCAGATGTGGCTTGGATCTGGCATTGCGTGGCTGTGGTGTAGGCCAGCGGCTGCAGCTCTGATTCGACCCCTAGCCTGGGAACTTCCATATGCGCAGGTACAGCCCTACAAAGGAAAAAAAATTGAGAAGCACTCCTTTAAAAAAAAAATTCCTTTACTCATTTATGAAATATTTATTGATTATATACTATATTCCAGGCACTGTAGAAAGAACAATGAAAGAAAAGATGTGATTCCTGCCTCCATGGTGGCTGACAGCCTAGTTGGGGAGATAGATGCAAAAAAAAAAAAAAATAAAAGCCAAGAAAAATGTATAGTAGGCTCAGTGGTGATAAATAGTATGGAGAAAAAAGAGATAGGGGGCTTGGGAGAGGTAGTGGTGGGTGGGTTACAAAAATTAAAATTGAGAGGTCAGGAAGGGCCTTGCTGAGAAGGTGACATTTGAGCAGAGACTTGAAGGAGCTATGCATGTACTGGGGGCAGAGCCTTTCTAGGCAAAAAGAACTGTCTGTGCCAAGGTCCTAAGGCAGGACCATGCCTGATGAGTTAGAGAAACATAAAGGAAGCTCATGTGGCTGAGGCTGTGATCGAGGGGGAGAGAGAGGAGGTGGGGACAAGGAGGTTATGGGGGCAGGTCATGCAGGACCAGTGGGTTGAGGTGAGGACTCTGGCTTCCTCTCTGAGTGAGAGGGGGTGCTGGGGAATTTCTGAGCATATTTCTGCTGTAACTGTCCTTCCTCCCCACCCCAGTCCATCCTGTGGTGTGTGAGGCTGAGTGAAAATAAATAAAGCCACCACGCAAGCACAGGAGAGCTGGCTCATTGTCTGAGAAAGGGGGTGACTGAACACAGTGTTGCTGTGACTTATCTTCCCATGAGTGGCCACACGCCCCCTGCCCTCAGAGCCCAGGTGCTCATCCTATCCCTGTTTCTGGCCTCTGCTGAGATATGAGGGAGTGATGCAGGTAAAGCTGCTCCATGAGGCAGATTCATGGAAGGGAAATGCACATGCATGTCTTTTCTTCTTTATAAAACTACCTTCCACAAAAAACCATTTAGGACAAGTGTGGGAGGGTGGGCTGTCAGGTGTGTGTGTGCAGAATGCCAGAAAGATGAAGGACCTGCCCAGGTTGGGGGAAGGTCAGCAAGGAAGTGGCCAGAAATAGCTGAAGTTGAATGGGCTCAGGTAAACTGGAAGAGTTGGAAAGAAGCTGGAGGTAACTGGCTCCAGCTGGCAACAGTGGGGAGATGGTTATGCTGAGTCCTTGCTGTTTCCTCTGCCTATGGTGCTTTTCCCTCAGTCTTTAAATGACTCTCCGTTTCCATTTTTAGTTCTTGGTTCAAGCACTTCTTTCTCAGGAAAGGCTCCCTGAACACTCATTCTAAAATACCTCTGCTTATTTACATTGCCCCTACACACAGTAGATGTTCCATAAATATTTACTGAATGAATAAATGAACTAGATAGGGACAGTTGATTTTCCTAGTAACAACTTGGACTGCAGTTAAATCCTGGGTCACCAGGTTTGACCATCTCCACCTTGAGATGAAGGTGCTATGGGGACAGGGAGCTCATCTCTTGTGTCATTGCAGGAGGTTGGTATCTGGGACAGGATCTGTCAAACAGCAGGTATGTGATAAATACTGTTGAATTGAATCTCAGGTTTGACAAGAAAGCCAAGGCCACATTATGGGGCAGAGGGAGACAGAGAAGGACAGTGTCCCACAGGTCATTCATTCAGTCACTGATGGCTTTCCAGAGAGGGTGACACCAATTCCTTGGCCTTTGGAACCTGCCTTTGAGGAGATGGACAACTTTTGAGTGAACAAACAGATGGTCAGGATTATGTCAGATGCTGCTGAGGGCTGTGGGCTGAGGCATTTGGGGACAGGGGAGGGTCAGGGAAGGTCCCTTGGAGGAGGTGACATTTGAACTGAGACCTGGAAAACATGAGTGAAAGAAGCCAGTCAGCAAAATATTGTATGATTCAATATTTTGAAATATCCCAACTAGATCAGTCCAAGGAGAGGGAAGCATGTTGGTACTTGCCAGGGGCTGGGGGTGGGGTGGGGTGGGGAAGGGGAGTCAGGCGTGACTACTTAATGGGCACAGGCTTTCCTTTCGAGGGGATGAAAATGTTTTGAAACTAGATGGAGGTGGTGGTTGCATAACCTTGTGAATGGACTAAATCCCTTTATTTTTTATTTTTTAAGCTTTTTCGAGATTTTTATTTTATTTTATTTTATTTTAGGTCCGCATCTGTGGCATATGGAAGTTCCCAGGCTAAAGGGCAAATCAGAGCTGCAGCTGCCAATCTACAACACAGCCACTGCAACAGGGGATTCAAGCGGCCTCTGTAACCTACACTGCAGCTCATGGCAAGGCAGGATCATTAACCCACTGAGCAGGGCCAGGGATGGAACCCCCATCGTTACTAGTTGGGTTGTAACCTGGTGAGCCACAACGGGAACTCCGAATTGTTCACTTTAAAATGTTCGTTTTTTTTATTTTTTGCATTTCACCTCAATTAAAAAAGAAAAATGCCATTGAATTTCCACACACAGAGGACAGACAGGAGCCTGAGAGAGAGAAAAGAAAGCGATTTGGGCATAGAGTGCAGAGAGGATGTGGAAGGCCATGGCCACATGTGGGGTCCCCGCCTGGACACACTGTCCTCAGGGTGATGGGGGTGCAGAAGCCCTACCAGCCACCCTCCTTCCTGGTGTGCCTGGGTGACTGGGATGAAACGCTTGGGTCTGCCTGAGTTGACTCACATGTGTGTGCATGCACGCACGGGCACACACACACACACTCACACATAGTGGCCCTGGTGTGCAATGTGACATGACCCATGCATGTACACGTGTGCACTGGGGCCTCCAGGGAGACCAGAAGCACACACATGGACTCATGTGCTACCGCCGGGTGTTCAGGAGGCCCCTCAGTTCTCCACATATGTGGCCCTCTAAGCCCTGCTGTGGGGGCTGACACTCAAAGAGGTCGGGGGATGGAGAAGAGCCGAGCCCCCTTCCTAAGGCCTGATCTGGGGCCTCTCATCCCCGCCGCCCGCCTCCGTACTGTGGCACAAGTCCTGGGGGTAGCCCCAGCCCCCTCCCCCCCCATACTGTAAATTCTGAGAAACCCTGTCCGCGGTTTGGCCCGGCCCCTCCCCCGCCTTCCAGCAGGGCTGTCCTGGCCACTGCCTTCCTGTCTTGGGGCCTGGGTTGGGGGTGCGAAGCGGAGAAGGACTAGGAACCGCCCCCTCCCAGCCACGATCCCCAGACCAAAGGGAGAGGGCTCTGCACTGCTTCTGGGGCCTTCGCACCTCCTCACTGGGCCTCAGTTTCCCCTTCTGTAGAAGGGAGAGAATAACAGTTCCGACCTCCGAGGGAGCAGTGGAGGAGGTAACAGGCGCGGCGTGGTTAGCCAGCAGCGTCTGGCAGGTAGGAAGGGCTGATAGTTGCTGGAGGCAATTATTACCCACTTCCTGCACCTCGCCTCCTCGAGCTCTGGCCTCCTCACCTCCTCCCTTGCTGTGCCCCTACCCAGGCGTGCCCTCACTCCTGTCCACCTCACTCAACCCAGGAGTCATTCAGAATTTGGTTCCTGGGGACATAGGGGAGAGCAGTGGGACCAGCTGGATCCGGGAAGCAGGGAACCTGGGTTCCAATCCGGGATCTGCCAGGTGCATGCTGGACGGCCTCATCCGGGGAGCTGTGCGGCCCTGTGCCTCAGTTTCCCCTGTCTAGCTCTGATGCTTAGTGGTCCTAAGCCTCCCTGATCGAACGTCCTTCGTGGGAACCTTGCCCAAGCTGACTGTCCTCTCCAGATGCTGAGCCACCTTTCCTGGGCTCTTCTTGCCACAAACGGTGAACCTCTTGGGATTTATTGTGCTGGAGGTTTGAGGACCTCAAGACCTGCCTCTAATTCTCACGCTTTGGCCCACTTGCCCTCCAAAATGCAGCTTAAATCAGCCTACTTCCGAACCTGACTTACAGCTTGAGCTTCCCTACGGTTTCCATGGATTCAATTGCCTGCCCTGGCTGTGCCATGTCCCTGCTCTCAGATCTTCCATGGCTCCCCATTGCTTCTAGGGGGGAAAAAATCCAAAGTCTACCCTGTTGCTGAGCCTAGAACAATAAAAACAAATCTGGACTTAGTAAGGTGAGCCTTTATTCAAAACGATTACCACAAGGGGAGAGGAAATTACTCCCTAGGGAGAACGTTCTGATCCCGAGGTCTGCAAGTCTCCAAAGAGGGAGACCAGAGGGCTTTCTTTTCCTAAAGAGAAATGAACAAGCCAGGGAGGACCAGGGAGGGAGCCGATGAAAGGATGGCAGGATGGGAGGATGCTTTACCCTCCCAGTCTGCTCCCAGTCTGCTGAGGCAGTCTGCTGGCTGGGGTGAGGCTGTGGGGGTGGGGTGGTCTCAGTTCAGGGCCCTAAAGGAAGGAGAGGAGTTTATTTTTATTTATTTATTTATTTTTTTGTCTTTTTGCTATTTTCTTGGGCCGCTCCCGCGGCATATGGAGGTTCCCAGGCTAGGGGTCTAATCGGAGCTGCAGCTGCCAGCCTACGCCAGAGCCACAGCAATGCGGGATCTGAGCCGCATCTGCGACCTACACCACAGCTCACGGCAATGCCAGATCCTTAACCCACTGAGCAAGGCCAGGGATCGAACCCGCAACCTCATGGTTCCTAGTCGGATTCGTTAACCACTGCGTCATGACAGGAACTCCCAGAAGGAGAGGAGTTTAATCAGAGCTTGCCTAGCAAGGATTTTGTTCCAGTTGATCAGTGGGGACACACAGTTCAGCTAATCACTTAGGAGCAAAAATGGGAATTTGGAGGGTTTGCATCTGGCCTTGTCATAGGCACCCAAGGAAATCTGTATTAGGATTATTCAGAGAGACAGAACCAATGGAATGGATCTGTCTATCTATCTATCTATCTATCTATCTATCTATCTATCTATCTATCTATCTATCTATCTATCCATCCATCTACCTATCATCTAGCTATCTATAATTCTGATTATCTCTCTGTATCTGCTATGCATATGGATATATATGTGTCTATGTATATAGAGAGATATCTATCTACACAGCTGTAGATCCATAGATATATCCATGTAGTATAAATATTTATAGATCTTAAGAGATCTATAGAGATCATCTATATACAGCTATAATATCTGTATGTTATATACCTATACTATATAGACATCTATATATTATTATATATATCTATATTGATGTAATATCTGTCTATAGATCTCTCTATGTATCTAGATATATGTCTATAACCTGGCATATATATTTATATTTATTATAAGGTGTCGGCTTATGTGATTATGGAGGCTGGCCAGTCCCAAGATCTACAGGCTCAAGACTCAGGAAGAACTGATGTTTCTGTTCAAGTCCAAAGGCTGGAAAAAAGATAAACTATTCTGAGGGCTGTCAGGCAGGGGGAATTCTCTCTTAGCAGGTGGACCATCTGTTTGTTTTTGTTGTTCTACTCAGCCTTCGACGAAGAGGGCAATCTGCTTTACTCAGTCTCCTGCTTTAAATGTTAACTCATCCACAGACTCCCTCACAGACACGCCCAGAATAATATCTGATCTACTATCGGGGTGCCCTGGGGTCCAGTCAAGACATAAAATTAACCATCAGAGTGGATATCCGTGGGGCTCATCTCAGTCATATGGGAGGATGGTTCCTTAGAGCACACGGTTTCCTGGAACATGAAGGGTCAGGGAGGAATTCTTACTCTTCACCATTTCCCAAGATCACAGAGCTTGGGTAAAGTTTCATGGTGTTGTGGCCCACAAAGGGCCCGCACAACCTGTCCTCAGCCCCTCTGTCTCTTACTGTGTTCTCCAAGCATGCCAAGCTGGTCCTGCTCCAGGCTTTTGCCCTGGCAGTTGCCTCTGTCTGTGATGCTCTTCGCTTATTTTCCGGGTCCTTTCTGATCACCCATCATCTCAACTTAATTTTCTTCAGGGTGTTTTTTACCATTTGGAATTCTTACTTCTTTTGGTGTTTATTTAATCTAATTTTATTCTTCCCTTCCCTCCTTCCCTCCTCCCACCCTCCTCCTTTCCTCCCTCCCCCTCCCTCTTTCTTTCTTTTCCTTTCTTTCTTTCTCTCTCTTTCTTTTCTTTTCTCCTTCCTTCCTTCCCTCTTTCTTTCTTTCTTTCTTTCTTTCTTTCTTTCTTTCTTTCTTTCTTTCTTTCTTTCTTTCTTTCTTTCTTTCTTTCTTTCTTTCTTCTCTTTCTTTCTTTCCCTTTCTTTCTTTCTTTCTTTCTTTCTTTCTTTCTTTCTTTCTTTCTTTCTTTCTTTCTTTCTTTCTTTCTTTCTTTCTTTCTTTCTTTTCTTTCTCACTCTCTCTTTCTTTCTCTCTCTCTCTCTTTCTTTCTTCTTCTTTCACCGTGGACTAAAAGTCATTTAGCCCCAGGACCATGGGGAACCATGGAAGGATATTTAAGAAGGAGAGGAGTGTGATCAGACTTGCATTTTTTTTTTTTTGCCTTTTCTAGGGCTGCTCCCATGGCATATGGAGGTTCCCAGGCTAGGGGTCTAATCAGGAGCTGTAGCCATCGGCCTATGCCAGAGCCACAGCAACGCAGGATCTGAGCCGCATCTGCGACCTACACCACAGCTCATGGCAACGCCGGATCCTTAACCCACTGAGCAAGGCCAGGGATCGAACCTGCAACCTCATGGTTCCTAGTCAGATTCATTGACCACTGAGCCACGACACGAACTCCCAGACTTGCTTTTTGCAGAAGAGATTCATGGGCTTCGGGGTGAGGGGCAGACTGGAGGGAAAGGAGGGGATGCTGGGTGCCCATGGTTGGGGAAAAGGGTGGCAACCTGGCTGGGGGAGATGTGGACAGAGGAGGAGATGGAAGAGAGTGAGACCCAGGAGCTAAGGGTTTCTTCTTGAGGGGTAACCAGGTGGGCTGGGCTTTTCCACTCACTGCCCAGCGGCCTGGCCAGCTATGAATGGGGTTCTGGGAAAACTGCTTAGCCCCTAATCTTGAACCCTGCCACATGGCTCAGCACCCCCCTCCTCCTGCCTTTCTTCCCTACATCTGGCAGTCACATCTGTCTGTGCAGTTTCAAGAGGCCCCAGGTGAGAGCTGGGGGTGAAGGTGTATATGTATGAATGACAAAACTAGAATTCTTTGTTGGGAATTAAACTCCCCACTCCCTGTTAGTTTAATACCAATATCCTGGGGCGGGGGTTGTTGGCCGTGTTCCTCTTGCTACTGGGGCAGTGACCTGGGCTGGGGGTGGCAGGCGGGCAGCAGCTGCAGGTGCTCCACTGTGGGTGGGGATGGTGGTGTTGGTGACTTCCTGGTTTCCGTGGGAAGCAGGCTCTGCGGCCAAGGTCTTGAGGAGCTGATCTTCTGGTCTCCTCTTCCTCGGCCAGCCTCACGCAAACTGTCTCAGCTCCTCCACGCGGCTGGGATTAGGGCAAGGTGGATGAGGCATTCCCCTGAGCAAATTTAAGGGGTGCCTCAAATCTCAGGAATCGAAACAATATTTCTTTAAAAAGTTGAAATATATTTCACATACAACATTGTGTAAATGCAAGGTGTACAACATGTTAACTTGATACGTTTATATTTTGTAATATGATTGCCATTGTAGTGATATTTACTACCTCTATCATGTCGCATTATTATAATTTCTTTCTAGTGGTTGGAATAATTAAGCTCTAGGCTTAGCAAATTGGATGACTACAATACAATATTGTGGTCTGTAGTCACTATACTGTGTATTAGATTACTAGGGTTTATAAACTAAAGAATATTTGGAGTTCCTGTCGTGGCTTAGTAGTAATGAACTTGATTAGTATCCATGAGGACTCGGGTTTTGATCCCTGGCCTCGCCCAGTGGGTTAAGGATCTGGCATTGCTGTGAGCTGTGGGGTAGGTTGCAGACGCAGCTCAGATCCCGTGTTGTTATGGCTGTGGCTGCTGCTGTAGCTCTGATTCTACCCCTCGCCTGGGAACTTCCATATGCCGCAGGTGCAGCCCTAAAAAAGAAGAGAAGAAAAGAAAAGAAAAAGGCAAATACCACATTATATCACTTATATGTGGAATTTAAAATATGACACAAATGAACATATGTATGAAACAGAAAGAGACTCAACAAACATATATATATATATATATATATATATATATATAAAACTGGTAAGCAAAAAGTCCTACTGTAAGTCACAGGGACTGTATTAAATGTCTTGTAATAAACCATAATGGAAGATATGAAAAATAATATATATGTATATACCTGAATCACTTTGCTGTACACCAGAAACTAACATGATATTGTAAATCAACTATCCTTCAATAAAAATAAAAAAAAGACAATGGTAATTTGAGATATGTCCTTCCATATTTCCCAGAGCATCTGTGTGATCTGATTTAATCCTTACAAAGCCTCCCTGCAGTGAGAACTGATATCACCCTCACTTTACAGGTGTGTTGAGTGATGCTCAGAGAGGTCAAGTCACTCATCCAAGGTCACACAGCATGTAAAGAGATGACACTAGAACCCAGGTCTGTGTGACTCCAGTGCCAGGAGGAATCAAGGGAGAGGGACCCCTATCTAGGTGGATTTTTTTCTTCACCTAAGCCAAAGCCATAGCTTATTCATTCAGTCACTCAACAAACGCTTTTGGGTGTGACTGTGCGCTGAGTACAGGATACACGTGGGGCCTCTGCCCTCCCAAAACTCAAGGCTGAGTTGGGAGACACCACCCATTAACAAGGAATGCAACAAATTAGATGATCACAGCTAGGGAGAGAGAAAGAAAAACAGTTACCAGGTGGACATCAGAAGAACCTAAAGTAAATTGCCATGTTTAAAAAATATATTCACAGGAATAAAATTCTAATAGTTTACCAGGGCAGGCAGTGACAGTCTCCTTTCCATCTTCATGCCCAGGCTCAGTGGTCACTTCTCCAAGAGTATCAATCCTCAGTGGAGGTGATATTGCCCCCAAAGGAATAAAAATGGTTCTTGGGTGTGTGTGCAAAAAAAAAAAAAAAAAAAAAAAAAGAAAGAAAAAAGAAAAAAATCTGTTTTTAGGAGTTCCTTGGTGACTCAGTGAGTTAAGGAACCAGCGTTGTTACTGCTGTAGCTCAGGTTGCTGCTGAGGCATGGGTTCGATCCCTGGCCCAGAAACTTCCACATGCCATGGGTGTGGCCAAAAAAATCTTTTTATGTGTAATGCACAGATATACACAGAACATATAAACAGATACACAGTAGATCTGTGGTATTAAACTATGGTATGAGGCAATTAAGAAAAAATGTCTAGGAGTTCCTGTTGCGGTGTAGAAGAAATGAATCCGACTAGTATCCATGAGGATGTGGGTTCAATCCCTGGCCTTGCTCAGTGGGTTGAAGAAATTCTGGTCTAGAAGCAGCTGCTACTCAGATTTCTTTTGAGATCTTCCAGAGATAGTCTAGGCATTTTCAAGCAAATATCTACACATCCATTTGTTCCCTTTTTTTTCCTTTTTTTTTTTTTTGCCACATCTGAAACATATGGAAGTACCTGGGCCAGGGATTGAATCCGAGCTGCAGCTTCAACCTATGCCACAGCTGCAGCAATGCTGGATCCTTAACTCACTGTGCTGGACTGGGGAATCAAATCAGTGTCTCCACAGAGACAAGCCAGATCATTAATCCATTGTACCACTGAGGGAACTCCTTTTTTTTTTTTTTTTTTGTCTTTTTGCTATTTCTTTGGGCCGCTCCCGTGGCATATGGAGGTTCCCAGGCTAGGGGTCAAATCGGAGCTGTAGCCACCGGCCTATGCCAGAGCCACAGCAACGCAGGATCCGAGCCGCATCTGCAACCTACACCACAGCTCACGGCAATGCCGGATCGTCAACCCATTGAGCAAGGGCAGGGACCGAACCCGCAACCTCATGGTTCCTAGTCGGATTCGTTAACCACTGTGCCATGACGGGAACTCCTCCTTTTTGTTTTTTAAACATAAATGGTAGCATATTCTGGGACTTTTTTTTTTTCATTTTAAATATATCTTGGCGATCACTCCATGTTAAATAGAACTTGCTGGTTCTTTTTAAGGTCTGCATAGTATTCCTCTCTGTTCAAATGAAATTTATTTAACCCACGCTCATGGATGGGCCCATAGCATTGGCAACACACAGGGCTGTTTCCAGGGTTTTGCCACCGTAAAGTGCTGCAGGGTACAGTGAATAACTGCATTTACGTCATTTCGCATATGAGTGATTGCATCTGAGGGAGAAATTCCTAGAAGTGTGATAACTGGTTTGGAAGCTGTGTGTATTTGTCATTTAGGTAGATATTGCCACTTGTTCTGCATAGGAGTTTGTACCAGTTTCCTTCCTCCTCATCAGAAAAAGAGTGCCAGTTTCCCCAGAGCCTCACCAAGATAAGTTGTTATCAAAACTTTCAATCTCTGCCAATTTGATGGGTTAAAAATGGTATTGTAGTACAGTTTTAGTGTTCATTTCCCTTATGAGGTTGAGAATCTTCTCCTATGACTAAGAACCATTTTTCTTTCTTTTTTTTGGTAAGATTTTAATTTTTTATTATAGTTGATTTACAATGTTCTGTCAATTTATGCTGTACATTTGTTTTCCTTTCTCTGTGAGCTCAAAGTTCATATACTTTGTTAACTTTTCCATGGACTCTTGTGATATTTTTCTTTTGATTTTTTTTTTTTTTTTTTTTTTTGCTTTTTAGGGCCGCACCTGTGACACATAGAAGTTCCCAGGCTAGTGCTCAAATCAGAGCTACAGCTGCTGGCCTGTGCCACAGCCACAGCAATGCAGTATCCAAGCTGCATCTGCAACCTACACCACAGCTCATGGCAATGCTGGATCCTTAATCCACTGAGCGAGGCTGGGAATTGAACCTACAACCTCATGGTTACTAGTCAGATTTCTTTCTGCTGTGCCACAAAGGGAACCCCTGAATGATTATTTTTAGTTTTTTTTTTTTTAAATAATTTATGGCGACACTCACAGCATATGGAAGTTCCTGGGCCAGGTGTTGAATCTGAGACCTTTGCTGCAGCTGTGGCGTGGCAATGCTGGATCATTTAACCCATTGTACTGGGCTGGGGATTGAACCCACATCTCTGCAGAGACCTGAGTGACTGCAGTCAGATTCTTTTTTTTTTTTTTCAAGTATCAAAATGTTTATTGATAGATACAAGTATATAAAACCAGGGTATGAACATGACTTGATAAATTAAGTAGACTTAATTTCAATACTATAATAAGAGGGGCCAATTCAAATTCTCACCATTTGTTTCACATCCACAAAAACCATATCAAGGGCATTTACAATCTTTCAAAACTGATCAGTTTTGTGCAAGTAAATCATGTCTCTGCAGTCAGATTCTTAACCCACTACACCTCAGCAGGAATGCCAATATTTTTCTTATTGATTGTTTTCAAGAGCTCTTTATATATTATGGGTGTTGTCCTTTTGTGTTATGAACAATAGTTTACTCCATTCGTCATTTAAAAATTATTTATAATTTATTTAATTTATTTTAAAAATTGTCATTTGTCTTAACATTGATGTTTACCTTGCATATTTTTTTTGATGTTTACATGAAATCTAGCATTTTCACTATCCTTTTTATGGTATCAGAGTTTTGCATCACACTGACAAAGAGGAGGCTATCTTTGGAAAGATAGGAGGTGGGAAGAAGCATTCTAAGTAAAGGGAATGGCAGGTGCAAAGTACACCCTGAGGTGTACTAGTCAGGGTTCTCCAGAGAAACAGAACCAATAGGATATATGTGTAAAGAGGGAGCTTTATTTTAAGGAATTGGCCCACATGACTGTGGAGGCTGACAAATCCAAAATCTGCAGGGTGGGCTGGCAGGCTAAAGACCCAGAAAAGTTGCAATTTGAGGCTGGAGGCAGTTTGCTGAAGAATTCCTCCTTCCTTGGGGAAAGTCAGTCTTTGTTTTCTTAGGACTTTGACCGATTAGATGAGGCCCACCTACATTTTTGGGGGGGTGTAATCTGTATAACTCAAAGCCTACTGATTTAAATGTTAATTTTATCTAAAAAATACCTTCACAGCAACATCTAGACTGGTCTTGACAAACATCTGAGCACTATGACCTAGCTGAGTACGCACATAAAACAAACCATCACAAATCCACCCATTGTCAACTTGGCACCCACACAACTCCTTAAACCATACTTAATCAGCAAATAAAGACAATAACAAGATTATACTTCCACCTAACATGATACAACTATCCTGCGTACAATTTAAAACACATTAACCCTTTCACTAGAAGAGGAGATAAAATCCTTGAGAGATGTTTACCCTTTTCTTTGATATCCTAATTTAAATAATATGATATAAAATTAACAATACTTAAATACTATGCTATAGAGTCAATACATCCTATGTTACATGATATGAAGATAAGAGAGGGAAGAAAATAAAGATATTATATATATATATATGCATACATGTATGTACTATACACATGTATTCAAAGTAAGGGAAAAATACTCATGACAATTACAAGTCTGTAACTGGTCACATGGTTGTAGCTGGTATTTATAAATACCTTCTGAATCTCAAAATACCTTCTGAGATTTTGGCACCAAAATCTCTCTTGGTCTACTAGGGTTGCCGTAACGAAATATATAACAGACTAGGTGGCTCAGACAACAGAAATTTATTCTCTCACAATTCTGGAGACTGGAAATTCAAGATTAAGATGTTGGCAGGACTGGTTTCTTCCAAGGCCTCTCTCCTTGGTTTGGGGATGGCCATCTTCTAGTTGTGTCCTCATGTGGTCTTCCTCTGCCTATGTTGTCTGTCATAATTTCTCCCTTTTTATTGGGACACTTGTCATATTGCATTGCATTAGGGGCTACTCTAATAGCTTCATCTTAATTACCTCTTTAAAAGCCATATCTCCAAATGCAGTCACATTCTGGGGTACTAGGCACCAGGGCTCCAACACATGAATTTGGGGCAGAGGGAACACAATGGAGCCTATAACAGTATGTTTGAGGGACAGAAAGTCAACAAGTGTGGCAGGGGTGAAGTTGGTGGAAGAGAAAGCCAAGGAGAAGTTTGGAGAGTTTGGCAGAGGATTCAGAGCTGTCATAAGAATTTGGGTTCTGTTTTCCACCAGCGTGTTGCTAAGCTACATTTTTTTTTTTTTTAGGGCCATACCCAAGGTATACGGAGGTTCTCAGGCTAGGGATCCAATCAGAGCCACAACTGCCAGCCTACACCACAGTCACATCAAAGCCAGATCTGAGCCTCACCACAGCTCATGGGAATACTGTATCCTTAACCCACTGAGTGAGCCCAGGGATTGAACCCGCAACCTCATGGTTCCCAGTTGGATTCGTTTCCACTGGGCCACAATGAGAACTCCCCTAAGCTATATTTTGCAGAAATCCTCTGCAAGGGTCTTCCAGAGGGTAAGGAGGGGTAGTGACCCTGAAGCACCACGGAAGAAGCTCCCACAATCCTCCAGGTGAGCAAAGAAGGGGCCCAGGCTGGGGTGGGAAGGAGGAAAGAGGGTGGTGGTGGGGGCATGAGAAGGAAATTACATGTGGGTCTGTGTGTGGAACAGATGTCAGGCAGCCAGAAGTTGATGGAAGAAGTGACCACCCACCCATCTCCTCTGGGCAGACTTTCCAAGGAGGGTCCAGGAGGCTGAGACTTCATTTGTTGTTCACTGCGGTTTCCTTAGATTTGAGCATAGATCCAGGCATGTGGTGGGTGGCCAGTGATTGTGGAATGGATGCATGAGTGACTTAAAGCCAGAAATGGAAGAAATTGGGGACGTTGGGCTTGGGAGAGAGCAGACTCCAGGGGTGTGTGTGGGCCTGGCTGTGTGTGTGTGTCGGGGGGCTCAAAGTCTCTGGTGCTCTCAGTGCTCTGATTGGGGGCAGGCGGTGGCAAGGAGGGTTGAGAGATTTACCTCAGACTCATGGGAGGAGGTGAGATTTCTAACAACAGACTAGAGGTAGTGAGCTCCCCACCACTGGGAATGTGCAAATGGGAAGGGCACATTTCCAGGAGGTTGTAGAGGGAATGTCTGTCCCAGGGGAAGTTTGTAGCTGGGGGACACTTAGTGTGGTCTGAGAGTCCTTTGGGTTTCCCATCAGCCCAAGGGTGGCAGGGGTTTCTGTATCCTCCTCACTTCCTGTGGATTCTCAGACTCAGCCTGTTCCACCTCCCTTCTCTCTGTGTGTGTGTGTGGCTGGCAGTGCCCTGACATTGAGGTGTGGGATGCCAGGTTTGCTGCAGCCATTGCAGTTCTAAATCTGGTGCTGGCCCCAGGGCCCTGTGCTTGGAGGTGCTGCCCCCTGGTGGGAGGAATGAGAAGTTCACCATGCCAACTCCCAACCTGGCAGTTCTTGCTGCTTCTATAGGTTGAGGCTGCCTGTATGGGGAGGATAGGGTGGCAGGAGGGGAGGCAAGTGGGAACAGTGTCCAACCTTGCATATTTGTAATGTGGGTGTCTGAGCCTATCTGTGAGGCTGTTCCCTCAGCTTAGGACCACTCATTGGCCTGAGATGAGGCTGGAGCCACTGGCCAGGATGCAGTGGACAGTGCGAGTGGGGATAGCCAGGGCTTTCACCCACCCCCATTGTCTGATGGCACATATGGAAGATAAGTAGGGTCAACCCTCTATGAATATATGAGTTTCCACTCTGGAAAATTCCTGCATAAGAACTAGTGCTGGCAGGTGAGTCAGAGAGAGAAACACATCAAGAGAGCAAATAAAAACTAAAACCAAAGAGACACACAGAAAGATGCATGGAGAGACAAAGACAGGCAGCCTGTGAGCCATGCTCAGTAAATATTGACTGGTTGAGGAAATGAATGTTCCCTTAAGCTGAAGAAGGAGAAGATCCTTCGTGAATATGGAGAAGCTCTGGCAGCTCATGCTTATTTTGCTGATACACTGGGAGGACATGTCCAGGCTGCTGGCCAGAGTTCCTGATATTCATTGGGCTGAGATGGATGACGTCAAGGCCAAGGGTCCCACCTCCAGCAGGAGCCCAGGTGGCTGAGGATGAGGGCAGAGTGGGGAGAGGGGAAACAGGGCACCCTGTGGGGAGAATGCCCAGCCCCTCTCACCCTATTTTTTTTTCTTTTCCTTTTTAGGGCCACACCTGCAGCATACAGAAATTCCCAGGCTAGGGATCAAATTGGAGCTGCAGCTGCTGGCCTACACCCCAGCCATAGCAATGCGAGATCCAAGCTACATCTGTGACCTATACCACAGCTCTTGGTAATGCTGGATCCTTTAACCCATTGAGCAAGGCCAGGGATCGAACCCTCATCCTCATGGATACCAATCTGGTTCTTAATCTGCTGAGCCACACAGGAACTCTCAGCCTCTCTCCCACCCTACATGGACAGGGTGGGATGAGAGAGGCCTCATAGGGTATCCTCAGGACAGGTCCCAGAGAAAGCCGGGGTGGCATAGTAGGAATAGGCAGAGAGAAGTCTGAGGAGATGGAGTGAACTTGGAATAAACTGCTAGCAGAATGGAGGAAGGTAGGGAATGGATAGCCCAGGATGACTGGCCTCTAGGGATTTTTGTGAGGGGAAGCAGGAGGGAGCCAGTGTCCAGGTGGAGCTCCCACATGGGGTATCTGCCTCAGGGTCACATTGTGCTGCGTAGCCCTTTTGAATCTCACTGGCTATTGATGTCTCAGCTAATGAGATGGGATCTTGGAGCTGGGCCTGGGGATGGGAACTGGGGGCCTGTCCTGGGGGTGGGTTCAGGGGAGTCCAGTGGGTTGTCTTGGGGCTCACCACGGGGAAATCCTGGGAAAGGGCCTTTGGAGGGGGCCCTTTGGGGGGGGTCTCAAGACAAGGGCCAGCCTAGGGCATTAGTGGGATCATCACACAATGGTCTTGGAGCCTGAACCATCCTAGGAAGATTCCAGGGGCTGAGGGATGGGGTCAGGAGATGCACTGAGAAATCATGTGGGGGTATTTCTGGGGGAGATGCAGAGCAAGGGGTGAGATGAGAGCAGAGGGGGCCATCCTGGGGCTTTTGGGGGTAGAGGGGGGAATTTTTTTTTTTTTTGTAGGAGCACCTATGCTAAATGGAAGTTCCCAGGTAAGGGGTTGAACCAGAACTGGCCGGCCTATGCCACAGCCACAGCAACGAGGGATCCCAGAGGCATCTATGACCTACACCGCAGCTCAGAGCAATGCCAGATTCTATTTTTTTTTTTTTTTTTTTTTTTTTTTGCTTTTTAGGGTCGCATCTGCAGCATATGGGAGCTCCCAGGCTAGGGATCAAATCAGACCTACAGCAGCCAGCCTACACCACAGCCACAGCAACTCGGGTTCCAAGCTGCATCTACGAACTACACCATGGCTCACAGCAACACTGGATCCCTGACCCAGTGAGCAAGGCCAGGGATAGAACCTGCATCCTTGCAGATACTAGAGGGGTTCATTTCTGTTGCGCCACGATGGGAACTCTGGGAATAGGTTTCGGGAGCATCTGAATGGAAAGAGTTTGGGGATCATGCCAGAAGGGCAGAAGTTTGGAGGAGAGTGGAGCTTGGGGATGGGCTTTGAACACTGGGAGATCCTTCAGCGGGTCATTCATTGTAGGGGAGACCCTTGAGGGTCAGAATTTGGATTTTTGTGGTGGGTGTGGGGGTACAACACTCATTGGAGGGGAAGTTCAGAACAATAGGGTGTCAGAGAACTCTGGACAGTCAGACCTGGGAAACCCACAAGGGTATGGATTTAGGGTGCTCACAACCAGGGATGTCTTCGGGCTGGGCTTAGGGAGGGGATCCCAACTGAGTGCCTTGGGGGACTGGGATCATGGGACATGGGCTTAATAGGGTTAGGACATGGTGTGTATGTATGTGGGGGTTGATCATGGGAGGAGGTGGGTTCAGGGAGTCAGAACTGGGGTGTCTCAGAGGATGGATCAGGAAGGTGAGTCCAGGCAGGGCGGACCCTGGGATGTCTTGGAAAACAGACTACCAGGGGGCATGGGTCTATCCAGTCAGAACCAGAGCACCTCTGGGTGGGTCACCAACAGGACCAGGCAGGACCCTGGGACAAGGCAGGACAGAGCCGGCTGGGTAGCAGAAGCTTTACTGCCCATAACTCCCCCTGTCCACACCCACCCCTGGTCCAGGTCAGTAGCATTTTCGGTACACGATGTGGGGCCCCTGCTCCTCGTACTGCTCCCGCAGGACCCAGCAGGACTGGAAGGCGCGCAGTGAAGCCAGGATGGAGCCCCCGATCCACACGGAGAAATTCCTGGTGGGCTGGGCCGTTACCACCATGTGGGGCTCTGAGGACAGACTGCGCAGCAGCTCAGTCCGGAAGCGACCCTCGAACCCGGTGAAGAGCGAAGAACCCCCGCAGAGCAGCACATTCTGGGCTACATCGGTCCGCACCTCCAGGGGCACCTTGTGAAGACTCTGTGCGGCCATGGTGGGGATGCCCACAGGCGACAGACCTGGGATCTCCGGGGGGCTGAACAGCAGCTCCGGGCACCGGAACAACTCCTTGCCTAGTGTGACTGTCCGCCCGTCGGGCAGCTTCAGGGTCTGGCGGCATTCCAGCTCGGGCCGGGCCTGTTCCTTTACGAAGTCGGGGGCCACGTAGCAGTAGCGGTGCTTGATGTTCTCCACAGCGTCCAGGTCCTGCTGCCCCAGGGGCAAGCCGGAGCCCTGCAGCATCTCCGCCAGGAAGGCGGTCAGGTGCGTGCCCGCCAAGTCCAGGCGCTCTGTGGCATGGGGCAGGTTGTAGCCCTGGAAGACTGGCACTGTATAGGTGACCCCATGGCCCGTATCCACCACCAGCCCGCTGACCCGGCCGTGCGCGTAGACGGACAGCACTGACTGGGAAGCCACATACATGGCGGGGGAGTTCAGTGACTCGAAGACCACCTCCACCAGCTTCTCGCGGTTGGTGGTGGGGCTGAAGGGAGGGTCAGAGAAGAGCAGTGGGTGGTCGCGGGTGGCCACGCGGAGGTCGTGCTCCAGCATGTGGCGCCATATGAGCTCGGCTGCGTCCCAGTCCACCACGATGCCGTTCCGCACCGGCTGCACCAGCGTCAGCTCGGGGCGCGTGCGGGCTGCCTCCCCGATGAACGTCTCCAGCACCGGCTGCCCATTGCTGGCCGGCTTCTTGGGCTGGCAGCCGACGATGGTGGCCACGGTGTAGGTGGGCCGGGCCTGCCCGGAGAAGCCCACCTTACAGGTGCCTGTGCCCATGTCGATGACCACCGCCCCTGTCTTTGGGGGCAACTTGTCACCCACCAGGCTGGGGGGGTCCTGCGGCTGGGTCTTGTTCACCACGAGTGAGCTAGGGTTCAAGGTAGGCTTGAGGGCTTCTGGGGAGGGCTGGGGCTCCAGAAAGTTGGAGTGATTTGGATCCATGGCTGCAAGAGGTCGCGTGGGCTGCTTGGCAAGGCTGACTGCTTTCCCCTGGGGTTAGGGTGTGGAGAGAAAAGTTGGGGCGGGGCTTGGGGCAAGCTGAGGCAGAGAGAGGGAGAGGGGCCCGGGCCGATGGTCTATGACATTATTCTGCCACTGCGCTTCAGAAGACCTCACAATGAAGAGTAGGGGGTAGGGGTGGGGGAGGGGTGGACGCTTCCCCGCTTTGAGGGGTAAGGGGTGGGCGTGGGGCGTCCTTGCTCCAGAAAGCTCCCTTTCTGGATTTATCTATTCTGGATTCTTCCCCCTCCCAGTGCCAAATTTGGAGAAGGAGGAGGATAGAGGGTTCCGAGGAGGGCCCTTTGATCCAACTCTTTGATCCAGAATCCAGTAAGACACAGGAATCCTTCTTCTGGTGCCTTGCCTTGAAGTTCTTTAGTGTGGCATGTGAGAGCTAGTCAGAGGCCTGCTTAGAATATTAAAATATTAATCATTAGAGTATTAATCAGAAAGTAGTTGACTTTAGGATAGCTTTCTGGTTTCTAGGAGGAAACAAGCCAGCCCAAGGTGGGGGGCCCAGGAGAGGCACAGACACCCCTGTACTAGCGATTCATTGTTTTAATAGATTATATACTCCATTTATAGTTATTATAAAATATTGGTTATATTCCCTGTGCTGCACAACATATCCTTGCAGTTTATTTTATACGTAATACATTGTACCTCTTAATCCTCTGCCCCAATCTTTTTCCTTCCCACTTCCCTCTCCTCACTGGTAACCACTAGTTCTCTATAGCTGTGAGTCTGTTTCTTTTTTGTTATATTCACTAGTTTGTTGTGCTGTTTCAATTTCATGTATAAGTGATATCATACTGTATTTGTCTTTTTCTCTCTGACTTATTTCACTAAGCCTAATACCCTTTAGGTCTATCCATGTCATTGTAAGTGGAAAAATGTCATTCCTTTTTATGACTGAGTAGTACTCCACGGCATGTAAATATCACATCTTCTTTATCCATTTGTTCATCGATGGATCCTTAGGTTGCTTCCATATCCCAGACTGATTAAATTAAAATGTCTGTGGATGGACACCACATATTAGTGATTTTTTTTAAAGCTCTCAGATCTTAATGTGCAGCAAGTGGAGACACTGTTTTGGGTCTTCAAAAATTTTAAATTCTTTTTTTCCCCCTTTTTTTGGCTGCTTTGCATATGGGCTGGGCCAGGGATCAGATCTGAGCTGCAGCTGTGACCTATGCCTAAGTAGAATTGTGGTGACCAGGGGATATGGGGAGGTGTTAATCAAAGGGTATAAACTTCTAGTTATAAGGTAAAGAAAATATTCAGACCTAACGTATAGCACGGTGTGGTGATTACAGTTAACCATATTATATACTTGAAAGTTGCTAAGAGAGTAGATCTTAAATATTCTCGCCACAAAAGAAACAGTAATTATATGAGGTAGCGGAGGTGTTAGCTAAGTCTATGGCGGTAATCATTTTGCAATATGTAAATATATCCAATCAACATATACATTTAAAACTTACAGAGTGTCATTTGTCAATTATATCTCAATAAAGCAGGGGAAGAAAGGAAAAAAGATATGATTAAGACAACGTTTGTATTTGTTCTTCTATGTCTATTTCACGAATTTTCAAGTAATCCCTGGTTGCGTCTATTTATTTATTTATTTTTAATTGCTTTTCTTTATTTTTTTATTTTTTATTTTTTTAATTTTCTTTTCTTTTTTTTATTACTCAAATGAATTTATCACGTCTGTAGTTGCAGCATGATCATAACAATCTAATCGTCTATTTATTGCAGTAGCTGTGCTCTATTAAGTTGCCATGAATACTGTACAAGCGACCACTGAGGTCTTCCTCCTTGGGGCCATACAGGGTTAGATTCCACAGGCCTTGGGACAACATTTTGGTCAATCGATCCAAACATAACTTTGTGTTGTGTTTCTGTTTAAAGGCACCTCATCTCCTATATATGATCAGCTCATTAACGTTGAACTTTTGACTGACAGCTCTATGACGCGAGCCTGAATGAAGCACATCTGATCCACCCGTTTTGCTCTGTAAGTCACGACACAGCTTCCTTCTGCCTAAGAACACTAGATGGCACATCAGCACGATGCCGGGGTAGGGAGGCACAATTTAAAAACACCATCAGAAAGCACAAAAACGTGGCACCATGTCCTGTTCATAAACAGGACCACTGTTTATGATGTGAAAGCTGAAACTAGAAGGCAGTTTATCTTGTTGACGTCATGTCTTGGCTATTGTGAATAGTGCTGTTATGAACATAGGGGGTGCATGTATCTTTTTTATTTTTATTTTTTTTTGGTCTTTTTTGCTATTTCTTGGGCCGCTCCCGTGGCATATGGAGGTTCCCAGGCTAGGGGTCTAATCGGAGCTGTAGCCACCAGCCTACGCCAGAGCCACAGCAACGCGGGATCCAAGCTGTGTCTGCGACCTACACCACAGCTCACGGCAAAGCCAGATCGTTAACCCACTGAGCAAGGGCAGGGACCTAACCCGCAACCTCATGGTTCCTAGTCGGATTCGTTAACCACTGTGCCACTATGGGAACTCCCTGTATCTTTTTTAAAATTTATTTTGTATTTTATTATTATTATTATTAAAGTGTAGTTGATTTACAATATTCCGTCAAGCTCTTTGTATAGCAAAGTCACTTTGTTGTGCATGTATCTTTTGGAATGAAATTTTGTCCGGACATATGTCCAGGAGTGGGTTTGCTGGATCATATAGTAGTTCTATATTTAGTTTTCTGAGGACCCTCCATACTGATAAACTTATATTTTATTTTATTTTATTTTAATTTATTTGTTTATTTATTTATTTTTTGTCTTTTTGCCTTTTCTAGGGCTGCTCCCGCGGCATATGGAGGTTCCCAGGCTAGGGGTCTAATTGGAGCTTTTGCTGCCGGCCTACGCCAGAGCCACAGCAATGCAGGATCTGAGCCACGTCTGCGACCCACACCACAACTCACAGCGACGCTGGATCCTCAACCCACTGAGCAAGGCCAGGGATCGAACCCGTGACCTCATGGTTCCTAGCTGGATTCGTTAATCACTGAACCATGACGGGAACTCCAACCTATATTTTAAAACAGTCTCCTTTGCTTATTCTTCTCACTTGAAACTCCCAGCCCTTTTCAGGCATCCATGCCAACACTCCCTCCACCATTCCTGTAGTGAATTAGGAATTGAACATAATTGTTTTCTCATGCTCAGCTGGGGCCAATTCCAGAGGTAGGGAACTGTCTCCCACTGCAATTAATTTTTCTCTGTAGTTGAAAGAGGAAGCTAGGAGAGCCTTCCCCTGGAACCTCCATCCCTTGACAGTTAGCTCATTACTGCATGGGTGAAATAGATCCTGGTGGGCTCATCAGAGAGTGAAACATTTCAAGCAGGTGTTATCAGGAGTCGCTGTGAGATGGGGAGAGCTGATGGGCAGTTCTTACTGGGTCTGCTCAAAGCATCCTCTTCTCCTTTTCAGGTTCAGCAGACAAGGTAAGGGAAGACCCAGTGGGAGGCATGTCTCTCAACTTTGTCTTGTGCAAACAGGATGCAGAGCACTCTGCAAAGCTAAGGGCTGTTGGCCCAGCTTGCAGACCAAATATCTGGATATTTCATGTCTTCTTTCTACTTTAAGTCTACAGCAGTATGTTTTCTGGTGAGCCAGGCTCTCTAGATATGATCGAACGAGTTCCACCCCTGTAGTGTCCTCACACAGACCTGTATGCAGGTGTTACAGGTATCAGCAGGTGAGTTTGGGGCAGGTATGTTGGTGAAAAGCTGTGTTTTTTCTTTTTTTGAACCCCAGATTCTGCATTTGTGTAAATCTCCTGTTGTGGTGCAGCGGAAACAAATGCGACTAGTATCTATGAGGATGTGGGTTTGATCCCTGGCTTTGCTCAGTGGGTTAAGGATCCGGTATTGCTGTGGCTGTGGTGTAGGCTGGCAGCTGCAGCTCCGATCCACCCCTAGCCCAGGAACTTCTATATGCTGCAGGTGTGACCCTACAAAACAAAAACAAAATTTTCAAACACACAAGTATTCTATCAGTTTAATCTTGAAGAACCCTCTATTGGAGCCTTCTGACCTGCTTCAGGCTAAACTAGCTGACAGCTATCATGCCAGGGTCCTCATTCACCATCATTCTAGGTACTCCCTTTTGGGTTGAATCCTCTGTTTCCCAGAATCTACATCTTCTCTTTAGGTTTATGCCCTATTTAGGTGGCAAACATGTTCTCTGAGAAAGATGCAATGGAGTCAGATTTTTTTTTTAAATCACCAGGTATAAAAATGTCTTTATTCCTTTTTTTCATGCTTAAATGGTTATTTGACTAATTACAGAATTCTAAGTTAGAATTAATTTTCTCTAAGCATTTTGAAGACATTGCTTCATTGTGTTTTAGCATTTAATGTTTGTATTAAATAGTTTGAGGCCATTCTCATTCTTGATTTTTGTAGGAAGTCTGTTTTATCTCTCTGGAAACTTATAAGGTATATTTTTGTTTATTTTGCTGAACAACTTTCAATCTTGAAATTCACTACTTTCATTCTGGGAAATTTTCTTGCATCGTTTCTTTGAAGTTTTTTTTCCCACCTATATTTTCATGCTTCTGAAATACCTACTGTTTTTTTTTTATTTTTTATTTATTTTTTATTTTTTTTCCCACTGTACAGCAAGGGGGTCAGGTTATCCTTACATGTATACATTACAATTACATTTTTCCCCCAGCCTTTCTTCTGTTGCAACATGAGTATCTAGACAAAGTTCTCAATGCTATTCAGCAGGATCTCCTTGTAAATCTATTCTAAGTTGTGTCTGATAAGCCCAAGCTCCCGATCCCTCCCACTCCCTCCCCCTCCCATCAGGCAGCCACAAGTCTCTTCTCCAAGTCCATGATTTTCTTTTCTAAGGAGATGTTCATTTGTGCTGGATATTAGATTCCAGTTATAAGTGATATCATATGGTATTTGTCTTTCTGGCTCATTTCACTCAGGATGAGATTCTCTAGCTCCATCCATGTTGCTGCAAATGGCATTATGTCATTCTTTTTCATGGCTGAGTAGTATTCCATTGTGTATATATACCACCTCTTCCGAATCCAATCATCTGTCCATGGACATTTGGGTTGTTTCCATGTCCTGGCTATTGTGAATAGTGCTGCAATGAACATGCGGGTGCACGTGTCTCTTTTAAGTAGAGTTTTGTCCGGATAGATGCCCAAGAGTGGGATTGCGGGGTCATATGGAAGTTCTATGTATAGATTTCTAAGGTATCTCCAAACTGTTCTCCATAGTGGCTGTACCAGTTGACATTCCCACCACCAGTGCAGGAGGGTTCCCTTTTCTCCACAGCCCCTCCAGCACTTGTTATTTGTGGATTTATTAATGATGGCCATTCTGACTGGTGTGAGGTGATATCTCATGGTAGTTTTGATTTGCATTTCTCTTATAACCATCGATGTTGAGCATTTTTTCACGTGTTTGTTGGCCATCTGTATCTCTTCTTTGGAGAAATGTCTATTCAGGTCTTTTGCCCATTTTTCCATTGATTGATTGGCTTTTTTGCTGTTGGGTTGTATAAGTTGTTTATATATTCTAGAGATTAAGCCCTTGTCGGTTGCATCATTTGAAACTATTTTCTCCCATTCTGAAAGTTGTCTTTTTGTTTTCTTTTTGGTTTCCTTTGCTGTGCAAAAGCTTTTCAGTTTGATGAGGTCCCATGGGTTTATTTTTGCTCTAATTTCTATTGCTTTGGGAGACTGACCTGAGAAAATATTCATGATGTTGATGTCAGAGAGTGTTTTGCCTATGTTTTCTTCTAGGAGTTTGATGGTGTCCTGTCGTATATTTAAGTCTTTCAGCCATTTTGAGTTTATTTTGGTGCATGGTGTGAGGGTGTGTTCTAGTTTCATTGCTTTGCATGCAGCTGTCCAGGTTTCCCAGCAATGCTTGCTGAATAGACTTTCTTTTTCCCATTTGATGTTCTTGCCTCCCTTGTCAAAGATTAAATGACCATAGGTGTCAGGGTTTATTTCCGGATTCTCTATTCTGTTCCATTGGTCTGTCTGTCTGTTTTGATACCAGTCCCACACTGTTTTGATGACTGTGGCTTTGTAGTATTTCTTGAAGTCTGGGAGAGTTATGCCTCCTGCTTGGTTTTTGTTTGTCAGGATTGCTTTGGCGATTCTGGGTCTTTTGTGGTTCCATATAAATGTTTGGATTGTTTGTCCTAGTTCTGTGAAAAATGTCCTGGGTAATTTGATAGGGATTGCATTGAATCTGTAGATTGCTTTGGGTAGTATGGCCATTTTTACAGTATTGATTTTCCCAATCCAGGAACATAGAATATCTTTCCATTTCTTTACATCGTCTTTGATTTCTTTGATTAAAGTTTTATAGTTCTCGGCATATAGGTCCTTTACCTCCTTGGTCAGGTGTATTCCGAGGTATTTGATTTTGTGAGGTGCAATTTTAAAAGAATACCTACTGTTTTGATGTTCAGGCATCTAGATTCTCTAATTTATTTACCATGTCTTTACTATTTTTCTTGTTGTCTTTTTGTTCATTTGTGATTTTCCCCAAATTTTGTATTTCAACACATCTATTGATGTTTTTCATTTCTCCAAATGATTAAAAGTTATAATCTTTTTGCTTTTTTAAACTGAAGAAAAATCTCTTTGTTTCATGGATATTATTTTTTAGTTGTACCTCAGTTCTATCTCTAATATTGCTAAGTTTTTCTTTCTTTTCTTTTTTTCCTTCCTTCCTTCCTCCCTCCCTCCCTTTCTTTCTTTCTCTTTCTCTTTCTCTTTCTTTCTTTCTTTCTTTCTTTCTTTCTTTCTTTCTTTCTTTCTTTCTTTCTTTCTTTCTTTCTTTCTCTCTTTCTCTCTTTCTCTCTTTCTCTCTTTCTCTCTTTCCTTTCTTCCTTCTTCCTTTCTTCCTTTCTTTCTTCGGCACCTGCAGCATATGGAGTTTCCCAGGCTAGGGATCTAATCGGAGCTATAGCTGCCGGCCTAAACCACAGCCACAGCCACGCCAGATCCAAGCCGTGTCTGTGACCTATGCCACAGCTCATGGCAACACTGGATCCTTAACCCAGTGAGTGGGGCCAGGGATCAAACCCATGTCCTCATGGATACTATTTGGTTTCATTACCACAGAGCCACAATGGGAACTCCCAAGAGTTTCTTTTAAATTTCTTCTTCTTGCAGAGTCGGTGTCCTCCAAAGTGCTTTCTCCCCCATTTGACTGCTTTGGTGTCTGTCCTTGTATTAGATGCTGTTTACTTAATTGGGTGAAAAGTTGATTGGAAGCTTTAGCAGATGAATTAACCTTATTTACTTTGTTTTTTAAATTATAGTTACAGTGTTGTGTCAATTTCTGCTGTACAGCAGAGTGACCCAGTAATACATATATATATATATCTTCTTTTTCTCGTACTATCTTCCATCATGTTCATAGCCTTGTTTACTTTGGTTTTCTATTTATAGCTGGGCTGTTTCCATAGGGATTCTCTAGCAGTAGTTTTTTTAAATTTAGGTTTTTGGATGTTTGACTCCCAGAGATGAATCTCTCACATAGAAGCTGGTCCCTCAGGTAAGCCCTTGAGAGGCTGGAATGTTGGAAGGATGCTCCACTTTTTCCCCCTCCTCCAGGAGAAGCCAAGTTTTTGTTTTGTTTTGTTCTGTTTTGTTTTTTCTAGTCACTTGCTCTGTGCTGAGATGGAGGAAATCTCTGGTCTGTGTGTGCATTCCAGTCCAAGCCATTGTTCTCAGTGGTTCCCTACCTGGGGTGTTTCTCCATCAGTGCTCAGACTCAGACAAGACAGAAACCTCAGGCAGCCTCAAGATGTTAGTATGTTGGATGTGTGGTTCAGTCCTCTCCTTCCTTTCTCAGGGAGAAACTGTGAGCTGGGATTTCCTCCTAATTGTGCGATGATATAGTGGGGGAGGGACTAAGGCCAGATGGTGCCGTGTAGTTTCCTACTGGCTTCAATGCAGCTAGTCTCCCACTCAGTTGGGGTGTAGGACCCCCTCAACTGATCTCTGGATTTTTCACAAAGGGAATTGATCCATGTATTTTTGAATCATTTTGTCTACCTGGGGAAGAAGTCTGGGGATCCCAATTCTGTCATCTTGCTGACATCACCTCTAACCTCCTCTTCATATAAGAACATGAGTCATATTGGATTAGAGTCCATCCTAATGACCTCATTTTAACTTAATTGCCTTTTTAAAGACCCCATGTTTATTTATTTGTTTTTTTAGTAATTATTTTTTTTTTGTCTTTTGTCTTTTTAGAGCCACACCAGCAACATATGGAGGTTGCCAGGCTAGGGGTCTAATTGGAGCTATAGCTGCCAGTGTACACCACAGCTCATGGGAATGCCAGATCCTCAACCCACTGAGCAAGGCCAGGGATCAAACCTGAAACCTCATGGTTCCCAGTTGGATTCGTTTCCATTGCACCACGATGGGAACTCCTATTTTTTTAATAATGATTTTTATTTTTTCCATTATAGCTGGTCTACTGTGTTATGTCGATTTTCTACTGTACAGCAAGGTGACCCAGTCACACATACATGTATACATTCTTTTCTCTCACATTATCATGCTCCATAATAAGTGACTAGATATAGTTCCCAGTACTATACAGCAGGACCTCATTGCTAATCTATTTGAAAGGCAATAGTTTGCATCTATTAACCCCAAATTCCCAGTCCATCCCACTCCTTCCCCCTCCCTCTTGGCAACCATAAGTCTGTTCTCCAAGTCCATGAATATGGTGCTGTATATTAGATTCCAGATATAAGTGATATCATATGGCATTTGTCTTTCTCCTTCTGACTTACTTCATTTAGTATGAGAGTCTCTAGTTCCATACATGTTGCTGCAAATGGCATTATTTTGTTCTTTTTTATGGCTGAGTAGTATTCCATTGTGTATATGTACACCACATCTTTTTAATCCAATCATCTGTCAGTGGGCATTTGGGTGGTTTCCATGTCTTGGCTATTGTGAATAGTGTTGCAATGAACATGCGGGTGCATGTAAGACCCTGTCTTTAAATGCAGTCATGTTCTGAGGTGGTGGGGGTTTAGGATTTCAACACATGAATTTCAAGAGTATATAATTCAGCCTAAGTGCTACAGCATGGATGAAACTCTCAGAGTACGTGACACAAAAGGTCACAGAATATGTAATTCTATTTATATGAAATGTCCAGAATAGGTAAGTCTGTGGATATAAGACAACAGATTGATGGTTGCCATAGGCTGGGAGAAGGGTAGTATGGAGTGACTGCTTTATGAGTACGGAATCTCCATTAGGGTGATGAAAATGTTTGGAACAAGATAGCAGTTTTCGATTGTACATTGTGAGTGGAATAAATGCCACTAAATTATATGCTTTAAAATGGTTAATTTTTTTGTTATGTAAATTTCATAGCAACTAAAAAAGTGTGTTTGTGTGTTTATGTGCAAAGAGAAAAGGCGATGTGGTCATAGAATAACAACTGGTGAAGGGTACACAGATGCTCCTTCAATTTTTCTGTAGGTTTAAAAATTTCCAAGTAAGGGAGTTCCCATTGTGGTGCAGTGGAAATGAATCTGACTAGTGAGGATTCAGTTTCGATCCCTGGCCTTGGTCAGTGGGTTAAGGATGTGGTGTTGCTGTGAGCTGTGGTGTAGGTTGCAGACATGGCTCAGATCCTGTGTTCCTGTGGCTGTGGCTAGCAGCTGTGGCTCCAATTTGATTCCTAGCCTAGAAACTTCCATATGCCATGGGCGCAGCCCTAAAAAGCCAAAAAAAAAAAAAAAAAAGAAAAAAAAAGAAAAAAAATCCAAGTAAAATTTAGAAACACTGAGGAAACAGTGGTTTTGTTTTATTTTTGTTTTCAGCTATTTCCAGCATTTTAGGCTTCTTTCACTCATCTGGTTTGCTATGATTATCAGCAGTTTGTTCCATTTTATTGCCTAGTAATGTTGTGAATTTCTTTGTTCAGTAATGATAAACATTTATGGACATTGGGATTATTTCCAGTTTGTAGCTCTTCTGAGTGAAGATGCAATAAGCTTTCATGTACAAGACTTTTTGTAGATTTTTTTTTCCTTTTGGGGGAAGTGACTAAAATTGGAATTGTTTTATTTTTTATAAGAATGATGACTATTTTTTTTGTGGCAATGCCCATGGAATGAAGAAGTTCCCAGGCCAGGGATCAAATATGCACCACAGCAGTGACAATGCCAGATCCGTAACCCACTGAGCCACCAGGGAACTCCCATGATGACTATCTTTAGTGTTGTGTTTCGATTCCTTTCTCTTTTGTATGTATCTATTATAGATTGTTGTTTGGTTTGTGGTTACCAGGAGGTTTATATATAGCAGTTTGTATACATGTGATTATTTTAAGTTGCTAATTTCTTAAATTTGAATGCATTTTAACAACCCTGCATTTTTACTCCAGCCCCCCCGCCATGTCCCCAGTGTTTGCTGTTTTGACATCATATTTTACATCTTTTTGTTTTGTGTATCCCTTAATTACTTATTGTGGATAAAGATGATTTTACTACTTGGTCCTTTGACCTTCCTACTAGCTTTACATGTAGTTGATTTACTACAGTTTCTGCATATGTGCCTTTACCAATGAGATTTTTATTTAAAATTTTTTTATTAATTTATAGTTAATTTGCAATGTTCTGTCAATTTCTGCTATACAGCAAAGTGACCCATTAATACATATGTATACATTCTTTTTCTCCTGTTACCTTCTATCATGTTCTATCACAAGTGTTTGGATATAATTCCCTGTGCTGTGCAGTAGGACCTGATTGCTTATCCATTCTAAATGTAATGGTTTCATACTTTTCATATTTCTAGTTGTGGCTTTTTCTTTTTTTGTTTAGTGAAATTCCTTTCACATTTTTCATAAAACTGGTTTTGTGGTGTTGAACTCTTAGCTTTTGCTTGTCTGTAAAACTTGATCTCTCTATCAAATCTGAATGGAAGGCTTGTCTTGTAGGTTGGTAGGTTTTTCTTTTTTATCTCTTTAAATATATTGTGCTACCGCTTCTAGCCTGCAGAGTTTCTGCTGAAAAATGAACTTATAGCCTTATGCGATTTCCCTTGTACATTATTTGTTGCTTTTCCCTTGCTGCTTTTAATATTTTCTCTCTTAAAAAATTTTTTTTCATTTAAATTACAGTGGCTGCTGGTGTGGTCTTCTTTGGTTAATACTATTTGGAACTCTGTACTTCCTGGACCTTGATGTCTTGTTTCCTTTTCCAGATTAGGAAAGTTTTTCCAGCTATTATGTCTTCAGGTACATTCTCTGGCCCTTTCTCTCTTCTTCTGGGAGCCCTATAACATGAACGTTAGTACACTTAATGTTGTATGAGAAATCTCTTAAACTGTCTTCATTTAAAAAAAATTATTTATTATTAATTAATTAATTTATTTTTGCCATTTCTAGGGCCGCTCCTGCGGCATGTGGAGGTTCCCAGGCCAGGGGTCTAATGGGAGTTGTAGCTGCTGGCCTACACCAGAGCCACAGCAACTTGGGATCTGAACCCAGCCTGTGACCTACACCACAGCTCATAGCAATGCCTGATTCTTAACCCACTGAGCAAGGCCAGGGACTGAATCTGCAACCTCATAGTTCCTAGTCATATTCGTTAACCACTGAGTCACGACGGGAACTCCAAACTGTCTTCGTTTTTTAACATTCTTTTTTTCTGTTCTGTTTCAGTGATTTCCACTTCTCTATCTTCCAGTTTACGGATCTGTTCCTTTGTATTATCTAATCTCTTGATTCCTTCTACTCCCTTTTTTATTTAACTATTGTATTCTTCAGCTCTGTTTGGTTCTTTATATTTTCTAACTCTCTGTTAAAAATTTCTAACATCCCTGTTTATCTATTCTTCCAAGTTCTTTGAGCATCATTACAACCATTCCTTGAACTCTTTATCAGATAGAGTGATTATCTCTCTTTCTCTTAGTTCTTCTTCTGGGGTTTTAATCTTGTTATTTCTTTTGGAATATATTGCTCTGCTGCCTCTCTTTCTCTAATTCTCTGTTTCTACTTTTATGTGCTTGGTATGTTGGTTACATTTCTTAATTTTAGAAAAGTGGTCTTTTGTAGGATATGTCCTAGGGGGCCCAGGAGTGGATCCCCTCTGGTCATCAGAGCTATGTGCTCTAGGTCTGCCCCTATGTAGGCTGCATGGGCCCTTCTGTTGTAGTGGGCTGACTACTGTGAGTGGGATAGCAGGTGTGACTGTCCCCAGTTTGGTTGGTTGCCAGGCCCTACCTTGTTCAGAGACTGCCAGTAGCTGGTGGGCAAGACTGGGTTACAAGCAGCTGGGTGCTGAGCTTTAGGGTATCCTCTGGCTAGTCCTGGCCCACTAGTAGGTGGAGCTGGGTCCTTTGGTTGGTGGGTTAGGGCCAAATGTCCTACATCTAGTGTCACCCTTCTGGTGGGTGGAGCTTGTTTTTGACAGATTGGCTGTGTGGTCTGGGTGTCTTAGAGCTGCTATTGTCCCACTGATGAGTGGCTCTGAATCCTTGGTATGGCTGCTTGAGGGGCCCAAGGTGTGTTGGTGTTGGTATTGACTTGCTGCTGTGCAAGAATGGGGCACAGTTAGGTCCTGAGGATGGTGTTGGCCTGCTGGTGGGTAGGGGTGGGGCACAGGTGATCTCAGGTCTAGTGCCAGATTATTGGTGGGAAGGGCCAGGGGTTGAGGGGTCTCTGGCTGCAGTGCCTTTGGGGTCCAAGAGTTTGTATTGGCCTGCTGGTGGATGGGGTTGGGGTCTTGGGCTCCCAGGACTAGTACTGGCTCACTGGTGGGCAGAGCTGGGTCCTGGTCTTTCTGGCTGAAGAGCCCTGAGGTCCCAAGTTTGGTATTGGCCTGAGAGTGTTTGGGCCAGGTGGCTATGGTGCCCTTTGGGTTCCATGGTTAGTGTCAGTGCACTGGCTCTGGAACCAGATTCTGGGCCCTCTGGTAGATGGGGCTGGGTCCTGGGGCAGCTGGGAACTCAGGCAGTCCTAAGGCTATGGTCTTGGTGGTGGTTGGGGTTGTGTCCTCGTCTGGCTAGGTGCTTGCCCTGAGGCATCCCAGTACTGTATACATAGGCTGGTGGGCAAGGCCAGGTTCCTGCATCAATAAACTAGAGGGAGGATTCTAAAAGGGCAGTTGACAGTACCGGTGTCTTTGTGGTAGAACAAATTCTCCAAAACAGATGTTGCCAGCCTCTATGTCCCCTGGGTGAAAGTCATTTGCCTTCTGTTTCTCTAGGAGACTCTCCAAGATCAGCAGGTGGGTCTGACCCAGGTACCTTTCAAATTACTCCTTCTGCCCTAGGTTCAGAACATGTGAGACTTTGTTTTTGCCTTCTAAAAATTTTTTTTGAAATGTAATAAAATATTATATTAAGTTACAAGTGTACAATATAGTGATTCACAATTTTTTAAAATTATACTCTATTTATAGTTATTATAAAATATAGTGTTGTATAGTATAGCCTTGCAGCTTATTTTATACCTAACAGTTTGTACCTTTTAACCCCCATCCCTGTATTGACCTTCCCCCTTCCTTCTCCCACTGGTAACCACTAATTTGTTCCTGATATCTGTGAGTCTGCTTTTTTGGGGGGGGTTATATTTACAAGTTTGTTGTGTTGTTTAGATTCCACATATAAGTGATATCATACAGTATTTGTCTTTGTCTGACTTATTTCACTTAGCATAATGCCCTCCAAGTCCATCCATGTTGCTGCAAATGGAAAAATTTCATTCATTTTAAAAATTTTTTAATTTTTTTAATTTTTAAGTTTAATTTTTGTCTTTTTAGGTCTGCACCCACGACATGTGGAAGTTCCTGGGCTAGGGGTCGAATCAGAGCTGTAGCTGTGAGCCTACACCATAGCCAGAGCTACACCATATCCGAGCTGCTTCTGCTACCTACACCACAGCTCACGACAACACTGAATCCTTTAATCCACTGAGAAAGGCCAGGGATCAAACCCATGTCCTCACGGACCTCAGTCAAGTTTGTTACCACTGAGCCATGACAGGAACTCCCCATTCATTTTTTTTAAATGACTGAGTAGCATTCCATTGTATATATGTACTATATCTTCTTTAGCCACTCATCTGTTGATGGACACTTAGGTTGCTTCCATATGTTGGCAATTGTAAATCATACTGCTATGAATATTGTGGTGCATCACCAATGTGTTCACCTTTTAAGAGTGGAGTTTCTGGAGTTCCCGTCGTGGCGCAGTGGTTAACGAATCCGACTAGGAACCATGAGGTTGTGGGTTCGGTCCCTGCCCTTGCTCAGTGGGTTAACGATCCGGCGTTGCCATGAGCTGTGGTGTAGGTTGCAGACGCAGCTCGGATCCCGCGTTGCTGTGGCTCTGGCGTAGGCCGGTGGCTACAGCTCAGATTCAACTCCTAGCCTGGGAACCTCCATATGCCGCGGCAGCGGCCCAAGAAATAGGAACAACAACAACAACAACAACAAAAAGACAAAAAAAAAAGAGTGGAGTTTCTATTTCCCACAGCCCTCTGGCTGTCTTAAAAGTAAGCCCACTGAAAAAAAAATTAAATAAATAAAAATAAAAATAAAAAAATTAAGCCCACTGGCCTTTAAAGACAAACCTACTTGGGGCTCCTCTTCCCTATGATGGACCCCTCACCTGGGGAACCCAATGTGGCTCTCAAACCATCACTCCTTGGGGGAGAATTTCTGCAATTGTAATTATTCTATTTGAGGGTCACCCATCTGAGGGTATGGGTTTTGACGCTGTTGCATCTTTGCTCCTCCTACTCATCTTGTTGTGGTTCCTTCTTTATATCTTTAGCTGTAGAGATCTTTTTTGGGTCTTTCTCATCAAGAGTTGCCCTATAAGTAGTTGCAATTTTGGTAGGCCTATGGGAAAAGGTGAGCTCAGGGTTTTCTTGCTCCACCATCTTGGCTGGTCCCCTATCTATCCATCTTTGATATAATTAACATGGTAGGTATTGAGAATCCAAGACACACCGCCCACTTCTCCTTATTTTCTCTTTCCAAACTCCTGCCTGCACCAGCCCTTCCTTTTCAATAAATGTTGATGTGTTCATGTGTTTTGGGTACCAGTTATACAGAAATCAAAAACAGCAGGCACCTTCTGTCCAGTAAATCATTGTCTATGGCAGTGTTATTCAAGTGTGGTCCATGAACTGCTATTGGCCCTTGAGGAGAAAAGGACTTTGGAATACATTATAAATCAACAACATTACTAAGCTTTAGTTCAATTGACATTTCTCCCATAGCAAGACTTTCTTAATGGAGGAAGCCATGTATTGAATAACTTTCTGGTATAAGCTCTTTTTCTCCATGCAGACTGTAGCAACTGCTTTGAGTCTAGTCTAGAATTTGTTTGGAAAGATGGTTTCATGATGAATGTCAAATCCAGTATATAAGGTCTGGTCGTACAGTGTGCTGAGTTGAAAAGTTTTATTCAGACTTTGGGTAGAAAGTGATGAGATCAATTACTAATGTCCACCATGGAGCAGAGTAGGATAGAACAAGAAAATTGCTGATAGGTGATCTACTACCTATCAAACCCTTAACATACGTCATTTATTTCTCCTTCTACTCTGGTTCCATCTTGTTGCCACCTGTCTGATTCCAGTTCTTTAAAAAAATTTATGTATTTATATTGAGGTGTAATTGACATATATCATTATTTTTATATTAGTTTTAAGTATTCAGTAAATGATTCTATATTTGCATATGTTGCAAAATTCTCACCACAGTAAACCTAGTTCACAGCTGTCACCATACATAGTTACACATTTTTTTCTTGTGATGAGAACTTTTAAGACCTGTTTCTCTTAGAAACTTTTAAATATACAACACAGTATTATAAATCATAGTCACCACGCTAGACATTATATCCTCCTGGTTTATTTATTTTATTACTGGACGATTGTATCTTTTGACCCCTTTCAACTTTGTTTTGAGCAGCGCTCTTGAGAACTCACTCTGCCTTGGCCTTTTCCTGTGACTTCTTGCAGCGGGCATCCCTGTTCAAGGCAGCCTGGCTCTCTAATCTCTGCTTTAACCTGTAGTTCTGGCCACAGACACACAATGAGCTACCTCATGGCACCAGAACCGTCTATTTCTAGACCACTGTATCTCCTGAGTCTTGGAGGTCTCTTAAGAATGGAATTTAGAAGAAACATCTTGATCCAGGCAATATACTCCAGCTGTTCCACTACCACTCGGCCTCATTATTTAATACGGAGGAAATGTCCTGGACATCAGAATTTTTTTTGAGCATGGTCCATTTGCAGTAATGGATTCCTACAGCTTCTCCTCATAATTAGATTACTCCCCTCACCCCCCCTAAAAAAAGCTTGGATAGCTGTCACATGCAATTATCTACATCAGTCTGCCCACACTTCCTGTTGTTTTTCCATAATCCTCCAAGGACAATAACACTATTAAGGGCTCTTGGCTCCCACAGCAAACAATTTTCTCTCTAGCAGAAATGGAGACCCATAGGGGTTTATGATGCAACAGCCCTTGCTGGAGCCTCAACTCCCAGATAATGACATTTATCTCTGCATAGACAGATGAAGACCTAGTTAAGCTCAAGATGCTGGAATCCAGGGAGATTTTATCAGGGACTATCCTAGAATGAGGGGTATTGACATGCTAATAGTGTTAATAAAGGTCTCTTGCTTTAGGAACAGACCCTTGTATTTGGGGGTGAGAACTTGGAACCTAGCTTTTGGGGGTCTTGGGGGTCCAGGAATGATTTAGAAATTATACATTAGTGGCAGGATGGATCCAAAGAACTGCTAATGTTTTCCACAGACATGCTGGGTTGAGTCTATACAGGTATTTGGATGGAAAGATAGACTCTTATCTATCTCTTTGATGTTTGCCAACTGGCAGGTAGGTGTCTTACTGTTATGCTTATTCTTTTTCCTGTCTGTCTTCATTGCTATGAAGATGAACCCAAGAAGATAAGGCTGGAAATCATCTATGTTAACATTCAACCCATGTTGACAGTCAACACATGCTGACCTTCCAAAGAAGCTGTTGGAAGCTTCCAGGCAAGGACACCCCAAATTTGTCATGGGGCTTGTACCAGGACAATCTGTCTGGCATGGTTTAAGGGTATCTTCAGTTCATTTCTGAGGACTGGCCATCCACAAGAGTCCTTCCTAAGAAATTCTAAGTTCTGAACTCTTGGGCAGGAGAGTTGAGCATTAATTCTCAGAAAGAGGCAGCAACCAGAGTTGAGAGGGCTCAGGATTAGGAATCCATTTGATTAGATTCCCAATCTGCTGCTTCTTGCTTTCTTAGTAGCTGTATGACTTTAGGTAAGTCGCTTACCCTCTCTCAACCCATTTGTCAATAGCATTCATTCCAACAAAAATACTGTTTCTTTTGCAGAGTGTATTGATTTAACAACTCTTTATTGAGCAGGCTCCGCTGTGGATTCTTGAGAAGGGGTACTTGGATGTGAGGATTAAATAAACAATGTAAATGACAGTGTTGTAAAAACTGTCATTTGATTATTAAGGTGACCAAGGATCCAGATTATGTCTAGTCTTAGTGGAGAGATATGAGAGGTGTCTGGCAACAAGAAGGTAGATAATGCCAGCACCTGTCCCCTGGTCACTTAGCACCAGCAGAGGGCCCCCCGCCCCCCATCCAAATTTTGGCATCACTTATGACAGTGGAGAAAGGAAGAGATAAAACATAACTTGGAAACTTTCCATAGGGGATCTTCTTCTACTAGTGAATCATGGCTAGTTCTGTCCAGCTCTGTGTGTCTGATGGGCAGGTCAAGAATTGGGGAATTTGGATGGATGGAATTTTTTTTCTAAAAGAGGGCTTGGGTGGGGAGGGAAAGTTTCTCAGAAGCTTAGGACACAAGGGGATCACAACTGGAATATCTGCAGGCTAGAGATTCCAAAAGCCCAGGGAATTTGCCTCTTTAAAAAGATGCAATTTGTACAACTATAAACGTAATAAAATTCACTGAGTAATAAAAATAAATAAATAAAAAAGACGCATTAATAACTATGAGACCACCTGGGAAACTTGGAAGGGAAGGTGAGTTTGGGGATGAACAGAACTGAGTTTGTGAGTATATATAACAAATCCAAAATGTATATGACAGCGCTTGGGAGGAGTGTGTAGAATGTAAAGGGAGAAACAGGGATTTTGGAGTCAGAACCCTATTTTGTTCAAATCTTGGTTCTGTTACTTCATTGATGGACAAGTCACTACACTTCTCTGAACATCTGCTTCTCATCTAAAGAAATACATAAAAGTGATACATATAGGCAGTGCTTCTTTTTTGTTATTGTGATAAAATGCACATGAAAATTATTATTAAACCAGTTTTAAGTGGCATTAAGCATAATCACTTTGTTGTGCAATCATCTCCACCATCCCTCTCCAAGACCTGAAGATTGAAGTGCCAAGTATGTGAAACAATTAGCCACATGCATGCTATACAGTCTGTGCTCAGTTGGTGTCAGCTCCTCTCAGGATGAGGATATGTGAGTGGACAGAGCAAGTCCATGTTCATTTGGACACTTAAATACAAATTCCATATGATATGACTTATATGTGGCATCTAAAATATGGCACAGATGAACCTATATACAAAACAGAAATAGACTCACAGACATAGAGAAGGGACTTGTGGTTGCCAAGAGGGAGAGGGGAGGGAGTGGGATGGACTGGGAGTTTGGGGTTAGTAGATGAAAACTATTAAATTTAGAATGGATAAGCAGTGAGGTCCTACTCTATAGCACAGGGAACTGTATCAAATCTCTTGGGACAGACCATGATGGAAGATAATATAAGAAAGGAAATATAAGAAAGGGAATGTTATTATATATTTATGACTGGGTTGCTTTGCTGTACAGCAGAAATTGGCACAACATTGTAAATCAACCATACTTCAATTAAAAAAAAATAGCCTTTGACAAGAGTGTGCAGTAAATGCTGTTTTTCCAGCTGGGGAACTTGATGACTGAGGAAATTGATTGGCTCTACAATGGCAGAAAATTGTAAGGATTAGTCTTTTTTTTCTTTATGGAGACATGGAAATCGTGGTCTATCCCCAGGATTTATGCTTGTCTAAGCTTAATAAAATTTTAGAATGAACATCTGGAAAAGGAATTGCTGAGTAACGTTCCTGCAGTTTAAAATTATCCTGTCTTGGGAGTTCCTATTGTGGCTCAGCAGTAATGAACCTGACTAGTATCCATGAGGATGCGGGTTTGATCCCTGGCCTTGCTCAGTGGGTTAAGGATCCTGGTGTTGCCACGAGTAGTGGTGTAGGTCACAGATCTGGCTCAGATCCTGCATGGCTCTGGGTGTGGTGTAGGCCAGCAGCTGCAGCTCCAATTTTACCTCTAGCCTGGGAACTTCCATTTGCTGCAAAAGCAGCCCTAAAAAGAAAAAAAAAATCCTGTCTTTAAGACAGAGGTTCTCAACCAGGGTGACTCTCCCTTGTTGAGGACATTTGACATTGAGTGGAGCCATTTTTTTATTTTCCTGGCTAGGAATGGTGGGGAGTGCTACTGCATCTAGTGGGTTGGGCTAGGGGTGCTGTGGCTGTGGCATTCCCTTACCACCAAGAATTATCTGTCTCAAATCATGCTAAAGTGGAAAAATCCTGTTTCCAGCCAATGGAGTTGGGTATGAATGGACAGCTAATGGATTTCAGAGACCAGAGAAGGGGCATATCGGTTTCTACCCAATAATGAAAAGGGCACTACAGAGCATCACTAAAGAGGATGAGCGGGTCAGGGGACAGAAGGATGAATAGCAACAACAGGAGCCAACGTGGATAAGAATGTCCTGGAGTTGCCATTGTGGCTCAGTGGTAACAAACCCCACTAGTATCCATTAGGACATGGGTTTTGTCCCTGGCCTCGCTCAGTGGGTTAAGGATCCAGTGTTGCTGTGAACTCTGGTGTAGGTCACAGATGCAGCTTGGATCCCCAGTGGCTGTGGCTGTGGCTGTGGCTGTGGCTGCGGCTGTGGCTATGGCCAGCAGCTACAGCTCCAATTCAACTCTTAGGCTGGGAACTTGCATATGCCTTGGGTGCGGTCCTAAAAAAAACAAAAGAGAATGTCCTATGTGCCTGGTACTGTACTGAGTGCAGTTCACCCAGCCAGTGATCTTTAATGTCTTTCCCCTCTAGAGAATTAGTAGTAATTCTATAAAAATTATGCAATTTAGAGATATTCCATATAATTAACTATATAACTATAGTATATTATTATATTTAATTATTATATATAAAAATTTACAATTTGTTGATCACATGCCGCATGATAAGCACTAAGCTCTTAACATTCCTCCTTTCATTTACTCTTCACTACAATGCCTGTGGCCCAGGTTACTGCCACTTGTTTTATGGATGAAGTAATTAAGTTTGAGTAGCTACCAAAAGTTATGCTGTTTCAAAGTAGTTGAGCCGGGATAAAGTTCATTTTAATCTGCTTCCTGGGTACAATCTCCTAACTACCAACCCATGCAGCTCGTTTGATCTATTTCTTCTGCCTGTAACAACTCTCCCTCGTTTAGTGGCCTAGAAAACTACCTGGTCTTCAAAACTCAGAAGCCTTCCCTGACCCTACTGCAAGCAGAGTTTCATTCTCTGGGTACCTGAAGCATCATGCATGTGTCTCTACTACCTTGATGATCAGACCACTCTGAAATGATTTGAACAGTGCTTGCTTTCTCTCACAAATCTAAATTCCATAACTGCAAGATTGTTATGTCACTCCCTTACATCATGGGTTAACTTTGGAAAATGCTGCCAATGTGTCAGCCCATTCTATTTTTGGTTGGATTTCACTATTAGAAAGTTCTTTATTAGGGTGAACACACAGCCAGCCTCATTAACATCCACCTCTCGGTAGCGAGAAGCAATTGGCTCTCTTGCATCCATCTCATATGAGGAGATGAGGTCACCTGTCCAAAGAGGCTTCTCTAACTGTGCCCTGTGGTATCTCCAGCCATTTCCTACAGACTGTCCTACTCATTTCCCTCTCTGTGCTTCCTTCTATCACATAGATCTTATCTGTTCATCTCCTTCTTCATCACTGGTATCCTGAGGAGACTGTGGGGTCCAGGGAAGCAGGGACCTTGCCCAGGTGATTCACCTCTGAATACCCAGCCCAGTGTGTGACTCATTTTGTTGAATGTATGCGTAAATGGTAGGTTGGGGGAAAATCAAGGTGATGAGTAATTAAAGAAAACTTCTGACAACTATCTGAATGAGGATAGCAGACTTAGAACAAAGAGCTCAAGTGAGATAGATCCTTGGTAGAATCCGCTTGCCCTTAAATGGCCAGTCTTGCTGATTCTTTAATTACCTACATTGGGAATGGTCATTCCTTTGGTCCTGCATTGTCCATTGTTGGAGTTGTGGGTGGTGCATGGTATTCCAGGGCAATCTGGGTTTTCCTGGGGGCTTGGAAGTTGCCAAGGGAATTAAATATTCCTGATTTAAACATTCCTTCTGGTCTGTGGTCATCTTTCTTGTCCACCTCATTCACTCTGGCAATATTTGTTGGAGACTCAGTATTCTAGGCCTGGTAATTTAATAGTCCTTGAAATTGAACCAGACTACCCACATGTCATTACTTTTCCATCCAAATCAATGAAGCTGCCAATGACTGTTGAGCTCATTGACAACTGTTTTTCCTCACCTAACACAAGGTCACTTGACCCCAAACTTGCTGTCACTCAAGTGTCTCCATGGCTCACAATGCCTAGATTCAGACTCTCAATTTGACCCCAGTGCTGGCTCATCATAGATTTCTCTTTGCTCCAGATTCTCATCCAGGCACTTGGACCCAATTCCTTTTCTGTTTTCTTTCTTGGTTTGTTGATCCAGCTCTCTCCTCCCATATTTCACTTCCCAGTCTTTTTGTGGAATCTCACTTCTGCTTTGGCCCCAGCACCGCTGGGATGAGGAATATTAAAAATACTCTACTGAGGCTATGCTCCTGTCTTTGACTTGGACCTTGAAATTGGGACTACAAGAATCAGTGGGCAGCTCTTGACTGGAGTGTGGCCAAGTATCTCATCCAGAGATGCAAGTTACTGCTCTCCCATCCCATGCCTATGACAGACATCACTAATTAATTATGGGTTTCCACCTATTAATTCTAGTGGTGACCTCATAACTCTCCTCAAGATGGCACTCCAGGCAGCCTCTACCAATTGATGGCCATTGGCAGGTGGGATGAAACTTATTTGCTACCTTCACTCAGGCTTCTTGCCATAGGTCTTCTGGTCTTCCTGCAGCAAAGGTATGTTGGGTAAAACATGGGGGATATGAATCAATCATTGGGCTCTCACTTCATTCTGGTGGGCCTCTTCGGCCCCTCAGGGTCAAATCAGCTACTCCTCTCCCTGGTGGCCGCCATGTTTATAGTGGGGCTTCTGGGCAACACCATGCTGCTCTTCCTGATACGTGTGGACTCCCGGCTCCACACTCCCATGTATTTTCTGCTCAGTCAGCTCTCTCTTTTTGATGTTGGCTTCCCCCTGGTCACCATTCCCTCCTCCCTGCAGGGAGGAGGTTCCATCTCCTTTGGGGGTTGTGCAGCTCAAATATTCTTCCTCACGCTGATCGGTGTAGCTGAGGGCATACTGTTGGCCCTCATGTCCTATGACCGTTATGTTGCTGTGTGCCACCCGCTGCAGTATCATGTGCTCATGAGGTGCCAGGTGCGCCTGCTCATGGTGGGCTCCTCTTGGCTTGGAGGTGTGCTCAACGCCTCCATCCAGACCTCTATCACTTTGCACTTCCCCTACTGTGCCTCTCGCATTGTGGACCACTTCTTCTGTGAGGTGCCAGCCTTGCTGAAGCTCTCCTGTGCAGACACGTCTGCCTATGAGCTGGCGCTGTCCACCTCGGGGGTGCTGATCCTGGTGCTTCCCCTTTCACTCATTGCCACTTCCTATGGCCACGTGTTGGGGGCTGTTCTACGCATGCGCTCAGAGGAGGCCCGAAATAAGGCCTTTGCCACCTGCTCCTCTCATATCACAGTAGTGGAACTCTTTTACGGCACAGCCATGTTCATGTACATGGTACCAGGTGCTTACCACAGTCCACACCAGGACAACGTGGTCTCCCTGTTCTATAGCCTTATCACCCCCGCACTCAACACCCTCATATACAGTCTGAGGAACCTGGAAGTAGGGATGGCTTTGGTCAAAGTGCTCAGCAGAGCTGGGCTCAGGTCAAAGTGATGACCACATAGGGAGCTATTGGTGTGATCTCAGTGGTCCTGCATCTCACCCATCTCTCCGAAGTACCAATTTGTGGTGCAGCTGCTAAGGTCTTACACCCAAGGCTAAGTGTATGCTCAGCTTCTTCCCATTCCCTGAGGAGTTGGATTAATCTTTTCTCCCATGGACTTGTGGAAAGCAACAGTAGCAGTCTCATATTAAAAGAAAATATACCATCAGTATATTCTTTCTGTATTCTTTAGTACTATTTATACAAATGGAAGACCCTGCCTTTTGTAAAGGTGAGATCTCCTTGTTATTGAATTGATAATTATACCAATATTAATTAACATTTTGGACCAATTGATATGCTAAGTGAATAGTCCTCATGACAGATTTTGAAATGTAGGGACTACATTTTTTTTTCCTTTTTATGGCTGTACCTGTGGCATATGGAGTTTCCCGGGCAAGAATTGAATTGGAGTTGCAGCTGCAGGCCTATACCACAGTCACAACACTGGATCTGAGCTGCGTCTGTGACCTACACTGCAGCTTGTGGCAATGCCAGATCCTTAACTCACTGAGTGAGGCCAGAGATTGAACCTGCATCATCGTGGAGACTACGTTGTGTTCTTAACCCTCTGAGCCACAATGGAAACTCTGGGACTACATGTTTTGTATGTAAGAAACAAAGGAGACTAAACAAAGGAAAATAATTCACCAATGGTCACACTTCCAGAAAGTGGCAGAAGTGGGACTTGAACCCATCACACTCTGATGCCAAACCACTGTGCTGTTTGACTGCTAAGCAGTGATCAGTTAACTTCTATAGGTGTGTGTGTGTGTGTGTAATGATGGAAAACAATGTATATCTTAAAAAAATGAAACACAGAATTCTTCACTAGAAGATTAAAAAGAAACTATGTTTGTTCTTAAGCCCAGACTTGAAAATGGTTTAAAACAAGAGTAAGGGAAAAAACAAAAAAGCCAAAGTATAAACTTTGAACATGTCATTCATTTGCTGCACCGTGTTCACTAGATATTTGAACCTTCTTTATTTTGTCTTTGATTAGGTAAATAAAAAGTGTTTGGATTTTTTTCTTTTTTCTTTTTGGCCATGGCTGTGGCATGAAGGGCCAGGGATCAAACCCATTCCACAGCAGTGACAACGACATATCCATAACCACTGAACAACCAGGAAACTCAGTGCTTGGCTTTTAAAAAGAGATTTAGAACTATATATTTCCTAAAGAAATGAGTTTTCCTTTCTATTTTTTTTTGTCTTTTTAGGGCTGCACCCACAGCATATGGAAGTTTCCAGGCTAGGGGTTGAATTGGAGCTATAGCCACTGGCCTATGCCACAGCCACAGCATCTCCCGATCCTTAACCAACTGAGTGAGGCCAGAGATTACCCTGTGTCCCCTTGGTTACAAGTCGGATTTCTTTCCGCCGAGCCACTATGGGAACTCCCTGTTTTCCTTTCTATTTATACCCTCCTGCTTTCCTTGAGATTCTTTAGTTTTTTTTCAAATTTCTTCAATTTCAAGATTAAGTTAAATATTTTTCATTAATTAAAAATATTTTAGGTGAAATATTTCTATTCAGTCAGTCTATTATATATTTTTCAGTGTTTCCAATGTGGTAATTCTGTGTATTTTGGGCAGCCATTTTTTTGCAAAGTATATAACAGGCATTAAAAAATTTTTTATATGGGGGAGTTCCCATCTTGGCACAGCAGAAACAAATCCAACTAGAAACCCATGAGGTGGCGGGTTCGATCCCTGGCCTCACTCAGCAGGTTAAGGATCCGGCGTTGCCATGAGCTGTGGCGTAGATCACAGATGAGGCTCAGATCTGGCGTTGCTGTGGCTGTGGTGTAGGCTGGCAGCTGTAGCTCTGATTAGACGCCTACCCTGGGAACCTCCATATGCCGAGGGTGAGGCCCTATAAAGACAAAAAGACAAAAAAAAATTTGTAGATGAAAACTGGTTTCTTGTTTTAACATGCTTTTTAAAATTATAGTTGATGTACAATATTATGTTAGTCTTAGGTGTAAAACATAGTGATCCACCAATCAAATGCATTACAAAATGATCACTATGAGAAAGAAGTTCAGTAACTACCTGTCGCTGTACACAATTATTATAGTGTTACTATGTCTCTTATGCTACATAGTATATCTCCAATGACCTACTTATTTTATAAGTGGAAGTTTGCATTTCTCAATCTCCCCCACCTATTTTCCCAACCCAAAACCCCTCCTTCTAACAACAACCAGTTTGTTCTCTGTATCTGTAAGTCTGTTTCCGTTTTGTTTTTAGATTCCACGTTTAAGTAAGATCATGGTGTCTGTCTTTACTTAACTTATTTCTCTTAGTATAATACACTCCAGGTCTATCTGTACTGTTGCAAATGGCAAATTTTATTCTTTTTTGTGGCTAATATTCCATGACATGTACACACCACATCTTCTTTATCCATTCATTTATTGACAGATATTTAGATTGCTTCTATATCTTGGGTACTAAAAATAATAATGCATAATCATAGGAGTGCGTATGATTTTTTTTGTCTTTTTGCCTTTTTGAGGGCTGCTTCCTGTGGCATATGGAGGTTCCCAGGCTAGGGGTCGAATCGGAGCTGTAGCTGCCTGCCTATGCCAGAGCCACAGCAATGCTGGATCCTTAACCCGCTGAGCAAGGCCAGGGATTGAACCCGCAACCTTGTGGTTCCTAGTCGGATTCGTTAACCACTGCGCCACGACGGGAACTCCTGCATATGTATTTTTGAATCATATATTTTGAATGCATATATATTTTTGCTTTCTTTGGGTGAATACCCAGAGGTAGAATTGCTAAATCATATGGCAGTTCTATTTTTAATTTTTTAAGCAATCGCCATAGTGTTTTACACAGTGGCTGAACCAATTTACATTCTCACCAGCAGTGCATGAGCATTCCCTTTTCTCCACATCCTTACCAATACTTTTATTTGTTGTTTTTTTAATGATAGCTATTCTGAAAGGTGTGAGGTGATATCTCATTGTTGTTTTGATTTGCATTTCCCTGATGATTAGTGATGTTGAGAATTTTTTCATCTGTTGGCCATCTGTATGTCTTTGGAGAAATGTCTACTCAGATCCTAAGAGGTATTTTATTGCATGTCTTTCTAGGGCCACACCCATGGCATATGGATGTTCCCAGGCAAGGGAATTGGGGCTGTAGCTGCAGGCCTACACCACAACCACAGCAATGCAGGATCCAAGCTGCATCTGTGACCTACACCACAGCCCATGGCAACGTCAGATTCCTTAACCCGCTAAGTGTGGCCAGGGATTGAACCTGCAGCCTCATGGATACTGTTAGGGTCTTTACTGCTGAGCCACAATGGGAACTCCCCTAAGAAGTATTTTTAAACTTTCCCATATGAGGTGATTTATCCTGAATTAAAATTTACATTATTTCATTGTGTTCAGATATTTTTGTTTGAATCCTTTCTAGTCATAGGAGTTAAGTTTTTCTTCCATTGTCTAAACGCATGGTCAAATTTTGTTACAGACCATAAACTAAAATATGTTATATGTCAAATAGATTCACTACACAAATAATGCCATTTAGAGTATACTTATGGATAATTTTACCTACTTGAAATAATATAATCTGGGAAAAGTGAATTAAAACTTTATTTACTCTTAAAATTTGCCTTATTTATTATTAGTTTTCTTTTACGAAGAGGAATTTTTATTTGCCTCTGAGATTTGCAACATTTTGTGACATCTTTAAAGCCATTTAATTCTTTTTATCACAAATTCAGTCCCATTGGGTGATAATTACCTGATCCAGCAGAGGTTTATCAGAAAACCTGAAGAGAACATAAACATCAAAAAGGTTAGATTTGTCCACATACCACTCAAAGCCCCAGAAATAGATTGCTTCTCAAGTGGACTTTAGTAAAGTTATATGAAACATGCAAAGGCAATTTATTAAATTTATACCAAAAGAATAAAATGGAGGACTCTCTAACCAACTTCCTTGAAGCTAGAATGAACTTGACAACAATTTGGATAGGAGCAATGGGGAGGATAGGAGCAATGGGGGAAATAATTTTTAGTTCCATTTCTCTTGCACATGTAGATACAATCATTCTTTGGATTATGGTAGCTACTGGAATCCAAATGGATCTTTAAAAAAGAAGAACTTTTTATGAGAGTTTCCTGGTAGCTCAGCAGGTTAAAGATCTGGCATTGTTACTGCTGTGGTTTGGGTCACTACTGACTGTGGCATGAGTTTGATATCTGGTCCAGAACCTCTGTATACTGCAAGCATGGCCAAAAAAAAAAAAAAAAAAAAAAAAGAGAGAGAGAGAGAGAGAGAAATCTTTAAGATAATGTTAAGATCTAATCTTGGTTCCAAAGGCTAGAAGAAAAGTAGAAATCCAGTGATGACTGTGATGACTTCTTGGGTGAATTGTTCCAAACATTTAAGTTAGGGATCATACCAGTTCTACAAAAACTCTCACTTTTCAATTTGTTCTGTGATGCTGCCATGACTGGCACTAAACCCAATAAAGATGTTACAAGAAAAGAAAACTACAAATCAAAATTCCTAATAAATATAGATACAGTAATTCTTAATGGCATTTTAGCAAGTTAGATCCCATGATATCTAAAAAGGGTCATACATTATGACCCAGTGGGAGTTTATCCCAGGAATTGAAGTTTCATGTAATATTTGAATAGCAATCAATGTAGTTTATCATATTAGAAAACTCAGAAAAATCATATGACCATTTCAGTAGATGCATAAAAAGCTTTTTAGAAAACCTTAAGTACTTTACTGATCAAAACTCTCAGCACGGTAAGATACAAAGAAACTTCCTCAACTTGAAAAAGACCACCTACATAAAACCTACTCTTTACACCATACTTCAGGGGCAAGGAGTGAACACTTACCCCTAAGATCAAATAAAATAGGGATGTCCATTCTCAGCACTTCTCTTCCATATTTTCTGTAAGTTTCATGAAGTGAAATGAGAGAGGAAACATAAGCAAATGTAATCCAGGTTGGAATAGAAGAAGTAAACTGTGTTTATTCACAGATGACAAGATCCCCTATGTGGAAAATCTGATGGAAAATACAAAAAAACGGCTAAACAAATTTATCAAAGTTGTATGATCCAAGAGCAGCAGAGAGGGATGGCTTGTGTTTCTATATATTGGCAAATCATTTTAATATGAAATGATGTAAAATACAGTTAAATTATTTTTATTATAAATTTTATTGGAATGCAGTTGACTTATAAAGTTGTGTTAGTTTGAGGTATATAGCAAAGTAAAACTTATGTATAAACATATATTCATTCCTTTTCAGATACTTTTCCCATATAGGTTATTACACAGTACTGAATAGGTCCTGTACCATACAGTAAGTTCTTGTTACCTATTTGTTTTATATATAGTAGTGTGCCTATGTCAATCCCAACCCTCTAATTTATTCCTCCTTTAACATTTCCCCTTTGGTAACCATAAATTTAGTTTCAAAAAGTCTGCAAACAGGGAGTTGCTGTTGTGGCTCAGAGGGTTAAGAACTTGACTAGTATCCATGAAGACAAGGGTTCAGTCCAGTGGGTTAAGGATATGCCATTGCTGTGAGCTGCGGAGTAGGTTGCAGATGCAGCTCAATCCTGTGTTGCTGTGGCTGTGGCTGTGGAGTAGGCCAGCACCTGTAGCTCTATTTCAACCCCTAGCCTGGGAACTTCCATATGGTGCTGGTGCAGCCCTAAAAAAAAAAAAAGATGCGTGCGCGCACACACACACACAAGTCTACAAAAAAAAAAAAAAACAAAAAAACAAAAAAACAAAAAACGCTGGAGAGGGTATGGCCAGCAAGTCTCTGGGGACTACCTGCCCTGAGATTGATGTCCTGTGCATATCCTGCAAGTAGCTGGGAGTTGTGGCAGAACACAGCTCTGAGGGGTTTGGCAAAGTTAGGAAAGGTCAATGTCTGAATCAACAGTCATTCTATTTTTCTGCTGGATGCTTTAGGGCATTGGTAAAGACCTGTGCCACCCACAGAAGTTACTTCATTGCCATGCGCCAGCATCACTCATGGGTCCGCAACACCCAGCTGGAAGAAACGTGTCATGATTAAAAAGCAGTAGGCTGCAACTTGCGGAAGAATAGAAGGTAGTTTTGTCCCCCTACAAACTGACCCTCTCTAAGCCTGATGTCCAATGCTATCCTCAGTGACCTGGCTTCTCTGGTAATTCTGGCACCAAGTCCTCATACTTTTATGGTTTAAAATATCCCAACTAAAAGGAACCCTATTCTTGGTGGGGGTGCTCCTCTCCTTCCTTGCCTTTGTCACTGTGTTTTCAGGGTTTCTTGGCTCCTCTTTCCTTCTATCTCCCTGGCAATCCCATTTGTCCTCAAGGCCAGAATCAGTCTCTTCCTTGCTTTCTTCACTTTCCCCATTTGCCTCCTGATATCTTTAGAAGTTACCTGTTTTCTGCAGAGGCTGTAAAAGATCCAGATCCATTCCTGGACTCATCACTGCCCAATACAGACACTTCCCAGACTACCCCCACCCATCCCTAACATGGTCCATGTGTTTGCCTGGACTACCCAGAACAAATGCTTTTAAGATATTTGTAAAATACAAAGGACTTTCAAGTTCTTCACTGCTGTAGGCCTGGAGCCACTGCAGTCTCTTGTTCCCACATACTTGCTAGGAACTCTCCAAGGTCTCCCATTGACAGCACCAAACTCATTGTCAGGCTGGGAAATTATTCTTGTAACTGACCTCTGGACTGTGGAGCTGGTCAGCCTTACTGGATATATAGAGCTTACACCAGTTTTTACTTGGCCTCAGTTTCATAGTCCCTTCTGTGAAGTTGGGCCTTATTTTTTTCCAGCTTTCTCTCTAAAAATAAAATAGGGAGTTCCTGTTGTAGCACAGTGGTTAGTGAACCTGACTAGTATCCATGAGGATGTGTGTTTGATCCCTGGCCTTGCTCAGTAGGGTAAGGATCTGGTGTTGCTGTGGACTGTGGTGTAGGTTGGATACGTGGCTTGGATCTCCATTTGCTGTGGCTGTGGTGTAGGCTAGCAGCTGAAGCTCCAATTTGACCCCCAGTCTGGGAACTTCCATATGCCCTCGGTTCAGCCCTAAAAAGCAAAGCAAAACAAAACAAACCAAAATAACAACAACCAAAATAAAATGTGACAACTGATTAAAATGAGAGTCAAAAACTGCCATCCATGGAGAATGTTCTTAGCTCATTTGAATATTCTATTTTCCTTCTCTCCCTGGAGAAATGTGCCTCAAATTGTAGAGTGCATTACAATCCTCTAGAGGGTTTTTAGAACTCAGATTGCTGGACTCCTACCCAAGTAGGTCTGGGTGGGAATGGAGAATTTTCATTTCTTTTTCTTTTCTTTTTTTCATCTCTTTTAGGGCTGCACCTGAGGCATATGGAAGTTTCCAGGCTAGGAGTCAAATCGGAGCTGCAGCTGCCAGCCTACGCCACAGCCACACGATATGTGAGCTGTGTGTGCAACCTACACTGTAGTTCATAGCAACGCCAGATTCTTATGCCACTGAGCAAGGCCGGAGATCAAACCTGTGTCCTCATGGATACTAGTCAGATTCATTTCCACTGAACCATGATGGAAACTCCACGAATTTTCATTTCTAAGAGGTTCCCAAGTGAAGTTGATACTGCTGGTACAGGCACTACACATTGAGAATGAGATTCTGGGATGTCATGAATCTGATGTGAGACAAAGATAGAAAGGGGAAGGTCTTTAGCCAGTGCCAAATCCATACTCATCTATAGAATAAATTATTCAAAGATTAAAGATTTTTTCCTTAAATATTTAAATTTTATCCTCTCAAGTACACTTATGCAAATATATTATCTTTTGAATGGAATAGTGCAATAAATTAGGAATTAGAGTCCAAATCCTTTGTCCTTGTAATCTAATCATGAGATTCTAATCACAGTGATCTGTTTATTTGATTTTTTATTTTTGTCTTTTTAGGGCCCACACACATGGCCTATGGAGGTTCCCAGCCTAGGGGCTGAACTGGAGCTGCAGCCACTGGCTTATGACCCAGCCTCAGCAACGCTAGATCTGAGCCACTTCTGCAACCTACAGCACAGCTCATGGCAATGCCAGATCCTTAACCCACTGAGTGAGGCCAGAGATCGAACTTTCATTCTTGTCATCCTAGTTGGGTTCATAACCCACCAAGCCAGGACAGTGATCTGTTTAAAATGCATACCTGACCATTCACTTTAAATTTTCAGTCCTTTACCCTTTTTTTCCCCTATCTGGGCCCTCAGCAGATTGGGTAATACTCACCCATATTGGGGAGGGTGGATCTCTTAACTTAGTCTATGGGAATCAAATGCTAATCTCTTTCAGACTCACCCTCAGCAGCACAGCCAGAAATAAAGTTGAACCAGCTATCTGGGTATCCCTTAGGCCAGTCACATTGTCACATATAATTAAACTTCAGACATTTTTATTATCCATCCAACATCAATACCAATAGAACAAAGTAACCTACGTAATTTAAAATTTTGTAGAACACACATTAAAGGAAGAAAACAGAGGATGTTGGTTTTATTTTTTATAACATCTCTATTTAACCAAAGAAATCACAATATTATCATTTCAAAATGTAGTTCACATCAAAATGAGGAATAAGGAGTTCCCGTCATGGCGCAATGGTTAACGAATCTGACTAGGAACCATGAGGTTGCGGGTTCAGTCCCTGCCCTTGCTCAGTGGGTTAACGATCCGGCGTTGCCGTGAGCCCTGGTGTAGTTTGCAGACGCGGCTCGGATCCTGAGTTGCTGTGGCTCTGGCGTAGGCCGGTGGCTACAGCTCAGATTTGACCCCTAGCCTGGGAACCTCCATATGCCGAGGGAGTGGCCCAAGAAATAGCAACAACAACAACAAAAAAAGACAAAAGACAAAAAAAATGAAGAATAAGATTTATCTTTTCTTCTTTTTCAGCCTCTAAATACAGTGTTTTATGATTACACCACATCTCAAGTCAAAAGTTAAGTTTGATCCATTATCCTTCATCTGTATTGAGATTTCATAAGGTTTACTGTTGTAAGAGAATTCACACAGAATATTTTTTAAAATCATCTTTTGTGGAGCACTTTTTTAAGTTTGACTCCTTTCCTCTGGATTTTCAACATTTTATTTGGCAGAACTACTGTATTTACATAATTTGCCTTGATGGACTCTACCAGATATACATAACACAAATTTTTCTCCCACCAACGTTTCCACCTTCTCTGTCCTTCTGGTGAATTTTGGTGTATTCTGACTCCTGCTGTATCTTAACATGATCCAAGCTATAATTTTTTCCTGTTTGAATTTTATTGTATACAGAGGAATAAAATTTCTCCACATTCTGAAACTGTACTTCCTTTTTTTAAATATTGAAGCTATGGATTGTGTTTATATTAGAACTGAAACTGAGAATTTAAGTAATTAAGAAGGTTTTGATTCCCAAAAAGGCTAGTTGAATAAACTGCAAGGCAGTTCAGAAGCAAATATCCCAGCAAAAGCACAGTGTGAACAATATTACAAAACTCAGGACAGAGTTAAAAGAGAAGTGGGATGTGATTAAAAGGAGAGTAGAGGGCACTAGGGATGGAATTGATGTTGCAAGTGAAAATGCACAAGTGAGTTCCAAATGAATGAAATACATCAACCCACAGAGGAAGTTAACTCACTTTTTTTTTTTTTTTTTTAGGGCTGCACTCACGGCATATGGAAGTTCCCAGGCTAGGGGCTGAATCAGAGCTGTAGCTGCTGGCCTACCCCACAGCCACAGCAACACCAGATCTGAGCCACATCTGTGACCTACACCACAGCTCATGCAACACCAGATCCTTAACCCACTGAGGCCAGGGATCGAATCTGCATCCTCTTGGATCCTAGTCGAGTTTGTTAATAGCTGACCCACAAGGGAACTCTAACTCACATTCTTTTTTTTTTTTTCCTAACTCACATTCTTTAAGCAAAATAAACACACAGGAAACAATGATGAGCTACATTATGATCAAAAATCCAAAGTTCATGTAAAAAGAATTTTAGAAAATACAGAGGCAAAACAAGCAAGAGAAAGGCTAACTGGTGATGTCTAAACATAAATAAAAAATAAAGTAAGATAGGTATCAACAGGGCAGCTTTTTAAAGTGCAAAAAATCTCATTTCAAACCAGAATTCTATACCCAGCATGAATATTGTCCCAAATAAAGATGTCTTAGAAAGACTTAAAGTGAAACATTTCATTGTTAGTAGCTTCGAATTAGGCAAAATACTAGAGAGAGTTATTAAGTCCAAAGGAAAATAGTTTTAGATTGAAAACCAGGAATTCAGGAAGGAATAAAGAATAAAAGGAAAAATAGTTTGGAAATAAATGCAGGAGTTCCCATGGTGGCTCAGTGGAAACGAATCTGACTAGCCTCCATGAGGACGCAGGTTTGATCCCTGCCCTCGTTCAGTGGGTTAAGGAGCCGGCGTTTATCTGAGCTGTGGTGTAGGTGCAGATGCAGCTCGGATCCCACATTGCTGTGGCTGTGGTTTAGGCCAGTGGTTACAGCTCCGATTCCACACCTAGCTTGGGAACCTCCTTTTTGTGTGTGTGTCTTTTTGCCATTTCTTGGTCCACTCCCTCGGCATATGGAGGTTCCCAGGCTAGGGGTCCAAAGGGAGCTGCAGCTGCCGGCCTACGCCAGAGCCACAGCAACACGGGATCCGAGCCGTGTCTGCAACCCACACCACAGCTCACTGCAACGCTGGATCTTTAACCCACTGAGCAAGGGCAGGGACTGAACCCACAACCTCATGGTTCCTAGTTGGATTTGTTAACCACTGAGCCACAATGGGAACTCCCAGGAACCTCCTTATGTCATGGGTGCAGCCCTAAAAAGACACACAAAAAATGTACATATATATATATAAATAAATACAAATAAAACAAGTAATTCTAAAAGTATCTCTAGATACATATGTATTTTATATTTTGTTTATTTATATGTATAAATATATGCAAAGTATGTGGAAAATTAAAATGCATGACAGTAGTAGTAGAAACGTCAGGAAAGTTGAAATGGAATTGAAAGTGTTCTAAGGTATTAGCCTTTGGGAAAGGTGGTGAAAGTATCTGTATTAGATCATATTAAATGAAGAATTCATAATTTAATCTCCAAATTAACCACACAATGATTTGTATATGATTGCAACTAATAAGTTTATAGAGGGAACAATGGAATAATGAAAGAGTTATATCATAGTCAGTGAAGTAAAGAGGGTTAGACTGTTTAGGTCAAAGGATGGGGAAAGAGTGATGGTTGAAATAATCCCAAATTTATCAGTAATTATGTGTAAGTGCACAAAACACTAATTTCTTTTGAGTTGCTGTGTGATATAGACATTACAGACTTGCTAACAAAAATTTAGGCTTTCTTTTACTGAAAAACATTTAAACAGTCTCTATTTTACTACGTTGAAACATGAGTTTACGGATATTTTTTTACAGGGAGACTTCCGTTCTGATTTTTGTAGAATATGTCCTTATTGAGTGAAAGAAAACATGAAAATGTTGGTAGAGACTGCAAATACCACCCCTATATACAAACATATTAATTTTTTTTTCATCCACAATAGTATCAGAAGGTGTCAATAGCCTCAGTTTGTGTGTAAAGACTCAGGAATCTCTCTAATCCCTTTGATCTGAGATAGGGTGTCTTCTCTGGATTATCCACCGATTGGGTTATCCACTGATTGGGTTATCCACACTCTTCCTCTATAAAAGGGGAATCTGAGGCAGAGGTTAGTTCATTTTCCAGCAAGCTTCAGGCTGCCTGCCTCTCAGGAGTGGGTCTGAGGACAGTTTGAGAACAAACCTGCATTGACCAGTTTTCCAAGCCAGCTTCTTCTGGTGAGTGTAGAATCCATTTGGATGGCAAGAGAGTGTTCATTTATATACTTTCTTTTGTAAAATCTCATAAATTAGTAAGGAGTAGCTCTTAAAATAAGAGCTACCTTGTTAAAAGTTATTTCTTTGGTGTTAGTTTTAAGACATCTTCAAGGTTTTGTATAGTTTTGTGTATGAAGCTTTCTTGGGATAATGGGTCAGATTTTTTTTTCCTTTTGAGGGCTGCTCCTGCGGCATATGGAGGTTCCCAGGCTAGGGGTCCAATCAGAGCTGTAGCCACCGGCCTACACCACAGCCACAGCAACGTGGGATCCCAGCCGCGTCTGCGACCTACACCACAGCTCACCGCCACGCCAGATCCTTAACCCACTGAGCAAGTCCAGGAATTGAACCCACAACCTCATGGTTCCTAGTCAGATTCGTTAACCACTGAGGCACAACGGGAACTCCCAGATTTTTTTTTTAAAAAAAACAAAAATCACTATGAAGTAGAAGTGGTATTTGGCCATTCGCTGTTTATATTGTTCTCTCTGAATTTTTTTTTTTACCCACAAATGTGCTTGGTCTTTTTCCTTTCTTTTTAAAAATTCAGTTCTTGGAGTTCCTGTAGTGGGTGCAGCAGGTTAGGAACCTGACTAGTATCAATGAGGATGCAGGTTCGATCCCTGGCATTGCTCAGTGGGTTAAGGATAAGGATCCAGCACTGCGGTGAGCTGTAAGCTGTGGCAGTGAGCTGTAAGCTGTGGCAGTGAGCTGTAAGCTGTGGCAGTCGCAGCTCGGATCCTGGTCCCGGTGCGCTGATCCCATGCTGATCCCACGTTGCTGTGGCTGAGGCTAGGCTGGCAGCTGCAGCTCAGATCTGATCCCCAGCCCTGGGTACAGAATTCAGTTCTCTGCTTCAAATATGTCTTCAGTTTGGCCTTCCCCAATTTCTTTATCATCAATAATTGTCATTCATTAATTTCTTTCCCCCTTCTTGTCTCTTCCTTCCTCTGTCTCTTCCTCCAGACCTCCATGTTTCTCTCTCTCTCTGTGTTGACTTTATTATCACAGCACTTAATCATACCTAACACCATAATAGACAGCCTTTAGTCTATAACCCTTTTCTCTCATCAAAATTAAAATAACCTGGGGCAACGACTTAAGTGAAATTCTGAATCATGGGTTGTATATAACTTGGCATGTAACAGGTGCTCTCAGCTATAATGGAAAAAATAAAAATCATTAAAATGAACAACAACCCCCCCCCCCCCGCCCCGCCCAGGTGCTCTGTAAATAGGAGGGTCAAGTAATTTCCCTTCCAAACTGAGACATCTTGAGAGAGATGGTGGCAAGGGATAGTATTAACAATTATGGCAGGATAACATGAGTGAAATTATTTTTAGTTTCCCCCTTTAAAATATCTTCTGAAGACAGAAATGACAGATTTAAAAGGGAGTGCTGATTAGGTTTACGTTTTAAACAGATTATTATGACCTGAGTCCTAAATAAAGGATTACAGAGAAAGGATTTAAAATCATAGTGACAGGAGTTCCCTGTGGCTGAGGTGGGTGATTCAGGTGGGTGGCTCAGGGGTAAAAAATCCTACTAGGATCCATGAGGACTAGGATCCATGAGGACGCCAGTTCAGTACCTGGACTTGCCCAGTGGGTTAAGGATCCAGCATTGCCGTGACCTGTGGTGTAGCTGTAGGTCGTAGACATGGCTTAGATCCTGCAGTGCTGTGGCTGTGGTGTAGGCCAGCAGCTATAGCTCCAATTTGACCCTGAGCCTGGGAACTTTCATATGACACAGGTGTGGCCCTAAAAAGACATACAAAAAAATCATAGTGACGATTGAAGCTTACCACAAAAGAGGTCATATCATTATATAACTGCAGATGAGTGCATTTAGTAGAAAAAAATTAGAAAGCATTTTTTTGAGTTTGAATAGTTTTTTTCAAAAAAAACGTATATCTGAGCACTTCTAAGGGCTGAGTGAATAAGTATTTCAGTGAAAATAGTCAAGTCCATATTAGTCTTCCTCCCTTTTTCCAACTTAGAAAAATCAATATGAAATAAAGAGATGATAATAATATACACTTAAAAATTGGGAAAATTAATGGAGAGAGAGCGATATGGATTTGGATGACTAGGTCAGGAAAGGTCATTCTATGGAAATGGTGTTTTGCAGGAAAACTGAAAGGTGCTCAAGATTGATCTAAGGACAGTAGCCACTCCAGAGGCAGCAGCAGTAGCAGCATCGCTAGAAGGGTTGTTCCTGCAGCAGCTCAGGTTTTCCTTGCAGGACCAGGACCAGTTCAGTATGCATTCACCCCTGAGATCTCTTTCATCTTCCTCAGCTGTGGGAAATCAGGCTGAAGCAACAGAGTTCGTGATGGAGACAACTTTGAAATCTGTTCCTTTGAAGAGGAAAAAGAGAATAAATGAGCAATTCCATAAACTCTTTATTGGTGGCTTGTGCTCCAGAACCACAGAAAAAAGTCTGAGGAACTATTACCAGCAATGGGGAAAACTTACAGACTGTGTGGTTTTAAGGAATCCTTCAAACAAAAGATCGAGGGGATTCGGTTTTGTAACTTTCTCATCCGTGGCTGAGGTTGATGCTGCCATGGCTGCCAGACCTCATTCAGTTGATGGGAAAGTGGTTGACCCCAAACGCGCTGTTGCAAGAGAGGAATCTGAAAAGCCAGGGGCTCATTTAGCTGTCAAGAAGCTGTTTGTTGGTGGAATTAAGGAAGATACTGAGGAACATCATCTTAGAGATTACTTTGAGAAATATGGAAAAATTGATACCATTGAGATAATTACTGACAGGCAGTCTGGAAAGAAAAGAGGCTTTGGATTTGTTACTTTTGATGACCATGATCCTGTGGACAAGATTGTGTTGCAGAAGTACCACACCATCAATGGTCATCATGCAGAAGTAGGAAAGGCCTTGTCTAGACAAGAAATGCAGGAAATCCAAAGTTCTACAAGTGGAAGAGGGGGCCACATTGGTTTAGGAGATTCTTGTGGGGGTGGTGGAAATTTTGGAGCAGGACCTGGAAGGAAATATAAAGGAGGATATAATGGTTATGGAAGAGGCCCTGGACTGGAGGATGGCTATTATGGATATGGAGGAGGACCTGGAGGTGGCAATTTTGGAAGCTGCCCTGGTTATGGAGGAGGAGGATATGGTGGTGGAGGACCAGGATATGGCAACCAGAAAAGGGGCTCTGGAGGTAGCAACTATGGAGGAGGAAATTGTGGAAGTGGAATTTACAATGATTTTGGAAATTATAACCAGCAACCTTCTAATTATGGTCCAATGAAGAATGGAAACTTTGGTGAGGGCAGGAACATGGTGGCTCCATATGGTGGAGGAAATTATGGTCCAGGAGGCAGTGGAGGAAATGGGGGTTATGGGGAGCCAAGACCATATTGAGCGTTTTCCTATTTGCCATGATCTTCACTGTATAACTAGGAGATGATGAAAGCCCATAGGTAACTGAATCACTTTAGGTTATTAAAATTAGGTTAGTCCAGGGGTCACTCTTGCCTCTTCACCCTGCTCGGACTGGGAGTGGGTATTTATAAAATGTTTATAGCACTGGGAGCCCCAGACCCTACATTTATGTTTTAATAAAGTAATTCTAAAGGAAAAAAATTGTAGTTTGTCCTCTTTTGTCTATAACTTTTTGCACTTTTATTGATTTTTATTTTTATTTTTTGCTTTTTTAGGGCTACAGGTGCCATATATAGAAGTTCTCAGCCCAGGGGTTGAATCGAAACTGCAGCTGCCAGCCTATGCCACAGCTGCAGCAGCTTGGGATCCCAGCCGTATCTGTGACCTACACCACAGCTCACGGCAATGCCAGATCCTTAATCCAGTGAGTGAAGCCAGGGATTGAACCTGCATCCTCATGGATACTAGTTGGTTCATTTCCACAATGGGAACTTCAACTTTTTGCACTTTTAATTTTTGCCTTTTAAATATTTTTTCTAGTTTATGAGGTCACTGACTGACAACAGTACTTTTTGAGGAGTTCTTATCAGGTCATATAAGAATAATATAGCACTTTGGGGAAAAGATGCAACCTAGTAGCCCAGCACTGGAGGCCAAGATGGAGAAGATCTCCATGCCACCATGACCTTGCCCTTGGTGCTGTGGTAGACAGGGATGAAGGTGACCCAGACAGTGCAGAACACCAGCATGCTGAAGGTCAGGAACTTGGCTTCATTGAAATTATCAGGCAAGTTCCTGACAAGGAAAAGCCAAGGAGAAACTCCCCAGGGCTAAGGAGCCCAGGTATTCCAGGATAGAGTAGAAGGCATTGACGGAGCCTTTGTTGCACATGATGATGAGGCTCTTGGGCTCAGAATGAGTGTCTATCTCAAGGAAAAGGGGAGAGGTTCCCAGCCAGACTCCACAGATAATCACTTGGGTCAGGGAGCAGATGGGAATGACATAGTTAGAAGCTCCTGTTACTAGCAATCTCTTCACGGTTCCTCCTGGTTTCATGGCCTTGAATGCTAGAGTCACAGTAAGTGTTTTGGCCAGAACAGTGGCAACAGCCACAGTGAACACAGTTGCAAATGTGATTTGTCTGAGTATGCACGTGGCTGTGTTGGGATGGCCAATGAAGAGTAAGGAGCAGAGGAAGCACAGGAGGAGGGAGATGAGAAGGACATAATTGAGAACTCTATTATTTGCCTTGACTATAGGGATGTCTCTGTGCTTCACAAAGACCCACAAAACCCCAGCGTGATGACACAGAAGCACAGAGCCGTGCAGGCCAGTGACATCCCCAGAAAATCATCAAAGCTCAGGAAGGTCAAGTCCTTGGGGAGGCAGCGATTTCTCTTCCTATTTGAATATTCTTGAGCTAGGCACTGGATGGAACACTGCTCTGCATCTTGGGAAAAATCAATGACTCAGTGTTTCAGTTTCACAAATGCTTCACTATGGACTTGTTTTTAACGTGGTCATTATGCATATAGACTGCCTCTGATGTCATCTCAGATACCAGATAAAGAGTCTACTTTCATAACCTAGGAAGAATGCTTTCAGCTACAGTGAGACAGCCTGGATCTTCAGCATGTGGTTGACTCATCTTGGGGTTCAGTGATATCACCAAGGACATGAATTCTTCCCAACGCTTTTCCCTACTGTCCCCAATGTCTTCCTCATGCTAAGTATTCTATTGCCACGGTTTCTATAGTTTTCCTGGTGAAGTCAAAGATTTCCTTCACACCAGTCAGAATGGCCATCATTAACAAGTCAATAAATAACAAATGCTGGAGAGGGTATGGAGAAAAGGGAACTCTTCTTCACTATTGGTAGGAATGTAAATTGGTACAATCACTATGGAAAACAGTATGGATGTTCCTCAGAAGACTAAATATAGAACTGTCATATGATCCAGCAATACCCCTTCTGGGCATATATCCAGACAAAACTACAATTCAAAAAGATATATGCAGCACCCCTATGTTCACTGCAGCACTATTCACAATAGCCAAGACATGGAACTACATAAATGTCCATCACCATATGAATGGATTATGAAGATGTGGTACATATACACAATGGAATACTACTCAGCTATAAAAATGACAAAATAATGCCATTTGCAGCAACTTGGATGCAATGAGAGATTCTCATACTAAGTGAAGTAACTCAGAAAGAGATAAGTACTATATGATATCGCTTATACGTGGAATATAAAATATGGCACAAATGAACACATTTGCCAAACAGAAACAGACTCATGGACATAAAGAACAAACTTGTGGTTGACAAAGGGGATGGGGGAGGAAGTGGGGTGGATGAGGAGTTTCAGTTGGTAGATGCAAACTATTATCTTTAGAATGAATAAGGAATGAGGTCCTATTGTACAGCATGGGGAACAATATCCAGTCTCTTGGGATATACCATGATGAAAGATAATATGAGAAAAGGAATGAATAGATATATGTATGACTGGGTCACTAAGCTGTACAGCAAAAATTGACACAACTCTATAAATCAACTAAACTCTAATAAAAAATATTTCTTTTTTTAAATTTTACAGCCTATGGAGGTTCCCAGGCTAGGGGTCTAATTGGTGCTACATCTGTCAGCCTATGCCATAGCCACAGCCACAGCAATGTGGGATCTCAGCCATGTCTGTGACCTACACCACAGCTCATGGCAACACCGGATCCTTAACCCACTGAGCAAGGCCAGGGATTGAACCCGCAACCTCATCATTCCTAGTCAGATTCATTTCTGCTGCGCCACAAAGGGAACTCCCCTAAAAAAGATTTCTTTATTCATCCTCTTACAGAGAAAGAAACTTTACCTCACCCTCCTGGGGCATCCTATTTTTATCATTACCTTAATTTTTACTGGTTGCTTTTGGTGTCTAACTTGATCCCTGGTAGAACAAATCTTTCCTCATTCTACTTTGCCATTTTGCTGTGACCATTCTTGCACAATTTTTCCATATAATTGTTGAAAATAGTTTGATGGAGTTGGAATAATTTGGATTCAGAGAGGATTGGTATTGCTGTTATATATTTATTTGGGGCAGAAATAGTTTAATTATTGAAGAATAAGATGAATTTTAAACAATTTTCCATTAATTTACTCCTTAAAGCATGGTTTAACTTTTTTGTAAAGTGGCAGGTAATAAATATTTTCAGCTTCTCAGGCCATATAGTCTCTGTGACACTTACTCATCTCTGTTGTCACAGCACAAAATCAGTCCTAGACAATATGTAAGTTAATGGGCATGACTGTTTTGATTACATTTTATTTATAAAAATAGGTGATAGCCTACTCCTCCATTAAAGGTCCTATTATTTTTCATAGTGAATTCTCATGCAATAGTATATAATTCTAAAACAATCATAGTAATTCTTTTTTTTTTTTAATCATAGTAATTCTCAGTCACATTTATTTTCCCCAGATACTCGTTCCCTCTTCATAGAGCCAACCGCCCCTGGCCTCTCTCTATTTTTCCAGAGACACATGTAGCACAAACAAACATGTATGTTTTATTGTGGGTCCCCTGTCCTGTGTTCTTTTATATCTCTCTCTGTTTTAAACATTTACTGATGCTTCAAATCCTTTAGTGAGTTCATGAGATAGGGAAGTCTTTTTATTTTTTTCTTTTTCTTTTTTTTATTATTCATTGAATTTTATTATATTTGTAGTTGTACAATGATCATTACAACCAATTTTTATAGCATTAGGGAAGTCTTTTTAAAAATTAACTTATTCATACCTGAGAATGAATAAGAATTCATAGCTATGTATCTGCCAAGTGGTCGAAACCTGATGAATCCTACTATTAAGATCACTGTATAGCCCAGGGAGTTATATCAATCTCTTGGCATAGAATATGATGGATGATAATATGAAAAAAAGAATGGGTTACTTTTCTATACAGCAGAAATGGGCACAACATTGTAAATCATTTATACTTTAATAAAAAAGATGATTGGAATTGCATAGTATTTATGGAAGAATTCTAATCCTTACAACATTCTTTGTATTTTAGAAAATATAAGCACTATTTAATTAATCTGTCTGCATTTCCTATTTCATAATAATATCCTTTTTAGCCTTACTTTTAAAAAATTGAAGTGTAGTCGATTTACAATGTTGTGTTAGTTTTGGGTGTACATTAAAGTGATTCAATTATATATTTATGTATATATATTCATCTTTACATTCTTTTTCAGATTCTCTTCCATTATAGGTTATTATCAGATATTGAGTATAGCTCCCTGTGCTACATAGTAGGTCCTTGTTGTTTATCAATTTCATATACAGTATTGTGTATTTGTTAATTCTAATCTCCAGTTAATCCCCTCCCCCTTTCCCCTTAGCTAACCATATGTTTGTTTTCAACACATTTTACTTTGATAGTTGTCTTCAAGTTGCTGTCTCATGCAATAGCGACTTTTAGGCGCTCTAGGTTGTGATTTCAATTAGGATGTTGTGTTATTTTTCTTTTTTACATGTTCCTCTCCTATATTGAAGTATTCCAGAGGTTAGAGTCCTGGTGCTACTTAATTATACACACTTGGTAACTCTCACAGTGTTCCAGACCTAGTACAAATTATTTCTATAACGATTTATATGTACCTACTGTGTGCTTCTCATCTGCCTGTGAAAAGTATAGGTCTCAAGCTTTCAAGGCACCCTGCCTGGATGATTCATTCTATAGGTTATATTTTATGGCAGACTTCAGCCTGGTCCCTGATGAGACTTCAGAGTGAGATTGTCCTTTGGAATCAGTGCCACAGTGGAGCCTGATTGGAAGAGCGCAGGCAGACAAGAGATTACACATAACTGGGAAACAACGGTGATTGAAATATGGATATGTTGAAAGGGTGAGTGAAGGCATGCCTTGAGAGAGATGGAACGCTATGATCTTGTAGCCAATTGCCTTGGTTTTCTTTTTATTGGGAAATAATTTACACGGCGGAGTAATCATCAACTAGTTACATGTTTCCTACCTGTCTGATTGGAAATTTCTCTCCCTGGGCAAAAAACTCAAAGAAAGCATAAGTGGGCTTTCCTTCCTCTGAAATTTTCCTGAATCCTGGAACGCAGCTCTGGCTGCACACAGATTGAGGGGTCTGAGGGGGAAAAGAGAATCACTGGTCATAATTTTACACACTCTGAGCAGCTTTGGAGCACGACTGTATTTCTCGCCTCATAAGAGAGAACTTTAATCTTCAGCAGAAAGTCATCACTGGGTCTCCCCCAACCTCCACGGTTGATATGATGTACACCCTCAATTATGTGTTACTATGGTTATTGTTCCTCTTTTAAAATTTTTTATCAAATAGTTCCAAGATATCAAATCAGTTTTACTTCATATGTCATCCCCTGGGGTTTTCTCTCCTTTATGATGCATTTTATCCAACATCTTTCGAATGCAGGTTTCTATATAGTAATGACTCTGAGAACTTGTGTGCCTGATGACATTCTTATCATGACTTATTACTTAGAGTGATGACAGTAGTTTCTAGATGAAAGAATCCTGTGATGTGATAATTAGGCACACTACTAAAAATATCTAGGAGTTCCTGTCGTGGCGCAGTGGTTAATGAATCCGACTAGGAACCATGAGGTTGAGGGTTCGATCCCTGCCCTTGCTCAGTGGGTTAAGGATCCGGCGTTGCCGTGAGGTGTAATGTAGGTCGCTGACGTGGCTCGGATCCTGTGTTGCTGTGGCTCTGGTGTAGGCTGGCAGCTACAGCTCCGATTGGACCCCTAGCCTGGGAACCTCCATATGCGGCGGGCGCGGCCCAAGAAATGCCAAAACGACAAAAAAAAAAAAAAAAAAAGGAAGAAAAAGAAAAAAGAAACAGATTCACAGACACAGAGAACAGACTTATGGATGCAAAGGTGGGAATGGTGGGGGAGGGATGAACTAGGAGTGAGGGATTAGCAGATGCAAACTATTCTATATAGAATGAATAAACAACAAGGTCCTACTATATAGCACAGGGAACTATATTCAATGTTCTGAGATAAACCATAATGGAAAAGAACATGAAAAATTATATACATATATATCTGAATCACTGCTGTATAGCAAATTAATTATATTTCAATAAAAATTTAGGTACAGAGCATTACTTTAATATAAATCACTCGCAAAATCACCTGGGATTGTTCTACTGTGGAAAAATTAAATGAAATCTCAGTCAGTGTTTTGAGAAGCTAAGGAGAATGAAGGTTGATGACTGGATGGTATGCAAGAAAACAAAGGAACATGGGAATGGTGTCTACAGAACAGTGCTTAAAAACTGTAATGCAGTTGTGTTTACCATGCATCTAAACCTAGTAAGGTCTCTGCTCGTACATGATTAGAACTTAAGGCTATCAGGATCAGTGGAGGGATATATTTGTTATGTACACACACACACATTAACTTCATAACTCCATTCATTTTATTCATTTTATTGCTGCATGAAAAGATATACTCAAATTTAAAAGCAAGAGCTTATCCAAATCTGTTTTTCCCATAAGCATTAGCTCAGAATATGTGTGGGAAAGATGTCGGAGAACAAAATTGAGATGTGAAATATGAATTGAAGGGTGAGTCAAAGAGGTGTGCATCCACTCTCATTCAGGATTTCCTTATCGTCTAGCTCCATACCTGAAAAAATTTCACACCTTTTTGAAACCAATAGGCCATTATATCATGTCTTCATTGATGACCCAGCTTTGACCACATGGAAGATTGGAGACAAACTCTTCTACTTTAATCATCAGCCCAAGACCGGCAGGAAAATTCACAGTGTTCTGGATATCATACTGTGACACATGGTTCTGTTTTTCATTTAAGGCTATATGGTCCCCAGCGCTATTGGTAAATTGAATTTTCCTTAAGAATGGGTGAAGCTGGAGGGGAGGCATGATTTGGAAATGAGGCTTACCTTCAAATTAGATGTGGAAGGCACATACCCACCAAGCAACATTTTCCCTCACCTCTCACCCTCAGGTTTCTTTCTGGTAGAATTTGGTTTTGTTTCTGTGTTCACCATCTCAAGGGCTCACGTGAAATGAACTCTTCTCCTACCCTTGAGAGAAATGGTGGAGTCTTTGGAGCCAATCAGAAAATTCTAGGATGGTGCCCTGGGGGTGGCTTAGACACTCTGACCAATAACTCTGCTCGGTGCTCCTTAGAAGCAAGTTCTTATACTTAAAAAAGGAGAGCACAATATAGTGGTTTTTCTCTTTGTCTTTGGACTTGTTTTTAGTGAGAATGTGGTTGTCTTGTTACAATGCATGGGTCAACTTATGCATATAAACATTCAAAATTTTGGATTTTAATGAATTTTTGATTCAACCAGTTAATCTTTGACCTCTGGGGCTCATGCAATATAATATTGTTGTGGGAAATAATAAACTACTTATTGTTCAGGAACCTATTGTCTCAAATTACTTGTAGCAGAAATATTGTAAATAATCCAGAATCATGTCTTGGGAAGTCATTTTGGCAAAGTCACCTACATTTCTGAGTCAAGACTAAATAAACTCGAAGTTGCACATCAAATATTATTGTAAGTAAAAATAGAAATTAGATGGTAAATTAAATTTTCTGACATAGATTTTTACATGTGCATATTTGCCTTTCTCTAGATATTGAATTTTTTTATTAGATATGTTTGTGTGATTTAATCAACAAATTTGATGTATTTTTCCCTTGTTCATCAGGACAGGTGGTCATAAAATATATTCTATATGTGGGTTGTGGATTTAGGCACACAGAGTGAAAATACAGTCAAATCCCTTTATAGCCTAGGAATATATTCTGAGCTTATAAGCATCATCATTATTCTCACATTTAAAAATGGGAAGACAGTCCCTAATCCCTATTCTTGCAGGTTTTGCAAGAATAGTTGTATCTGAAAAATTCATTTCCCAGCATCATGTTTAGGTATAACGTAGAACCTATTTCTGTTTTCAGCAAAAGCCTTTCTTGGCACTTTTGGCCACATCATGTACAACAGTCAGATATGGTTATTACATCAGTATTTTCTGACATTGCATAAATTCCAAGGGAAAGTACAGATTTGGCCAAATTTGATCTCCCTCTGTTTTGTTATGAGTTGTTTTTCGATATTCTACAGCATTTCATCCTACCTTAGAAAATATATCTTTAATGATATTTCTAGTGGGGTGTTGGTCTTTTGCTTATTTATTCATCATATGTTATATAATAGTTATCTGAGCCCATCATAATTTTGGCAGTTACTTACCCCCGGTATCTGTTTTGCCATTTAATTGTGTCATGGTGGAGAATTGTAAAGTGCCCCATTTCTGCTGTAAAATCTTTTATTTTTTGTGTTTCATTTAAGTCAATAATTTTTGTGACTATAATGTCTATATTGAATTTTTAAGTAAATGTTGTATGGAGATATGATTCACTTAATGTAAAATTCAGCCCTGGAGTTCCTGCTGTGGCTCAGTGGTAACAAACCTGACTAGTATCCATGAGGACTCAGGTTTGATCCCTGGATTTGCTCAGTGGGTTAAGGATCCAGCATTGAGGGTTGCAGACCTGGCTCGGATCCTGTGTTGCTATGGCTGTTGCTGTGGCCAGCAGCTGCAGCTCCGTTTTTTTTTTTTTTTTTTGGTTTTTTTTTTTTTTGTCTTTTTGCCATTTCTAGGGCCGGTCCCGCGGCATGTGGAGGTTCCAAGGCTAGGGGTCGAATCGGAGCTGTAGCCTCCGGCCTACACAGTATCCGAGCCGCGTCTGCAACCTACACCACAGCTCACGGCAACGCGGGGTCGTTAACCCACTGAGCAAGGGCAGGGACCGAACCCGCAACCTCATGGTTCTTAGTAGGATTCGTTAACCACTGCGCCACAAGGGGAACTCCTGCAGCTCCGTTTTGACCTCTAGCCTGGGAACTTCCATACGCCGCAGCTGTGGCCCTAAAAAGACCAAAAAAAAAAAAAAAATCCAGCCCTTTACAGTGTACAACTCTATGGTTTTGTACATTCACAGATTTGTGCAACCAGCACTACTATCTAACTATCTAATTTTAGGTTATGTGTATCACCCCAATGTGAAATTTCAACCTATTATCAGTTTCTTTCCATTTTCCTCTCCAACCCCAGTCACTAATATACTATCTCTTTGGAGCTTCCTATTTTGGACAATTCATAGAAACAGGATTATGTCCATGGGCTTTGTGAGTGGCTTCTTTCACTTTGTTTTCTTATTGATTTTCTGTCTGGATGTTGAATTCACTTGAAATGGCTCATGTGACTATGGTGGCATAAAGAAATCCTTCAGAAATGTTTAGGAACTGTTGAGTCATGTGCTAGTTAAAATATTCTAAGTATGGGGAAGGGAGATGATGCATCTTGGCTTTCAGCCCTAAGAAAAAGTAGATGACATTGAGAATTAATTACATCTTTCCACAATGGTATATACAGGATGGTTTTTGCATTCCTTACTCACATACCTAGAGGAGAATATCTTGCCAAGTTGATGCACATCATCTTCAAAGAAGTAACAAAAATCTGTCCCAATGGCAGCTCTATCATTCAGCTAAATACCATCTCACCTCACTCATTGTGCCCTATAAAGCTTTCTAGAACATGAAATCCTTTTAGTGAAAACAGAATTGGGATCTCCAGGAGATGCAGACCAACCCATGCTTCTTCCTTGGCAGGTAAATGTCCTTCAGATGCAGGTTATGAATAGACAATTGGTGATAATCAGGTTGCATTTTATTGAGATGCAGCATCATGATCATATTTTAGTCCACAAGATTAGGCACAATGGATAGAGAGTTCTTTCGCAATGGTTATACATGGATCTAATTACTAGGTGCATGTTGAGAATTCTGCCATTGGAGGCTTTACCTTCTAGTTATTTCTGTTAGAAAGTACAGTAGAGAAGTTCCTGTTGTGGCTCAGTGGAAATGAATCTGACTAGCATCCATGAGGTCGCAGGTTTGATCCCTGACCTTGATCAGTGGGCTACAGATTCGGTGTTGCCATGAGCCATGGTGTAAGTTGAAGACATGGCTCGGATTTGGCATTGTTGTGGCTGTGGTTTAGGCCAGTGGCTAACATAAGATGGTGTTATAAATTTTACTTCTGCTGTCAAACATAAATTAAAATATCATGAGAACATAGGTTATTTTATCCTTATTTTTTCCCATTTCAGTGTTCTTTCTTCCTTTCTGAAGTTCCAAGACACCTTCTTTTTTTCTTTTTTTTTCTGTCTTTTCTAGAGCCACTCCCATGGCATATGGAGGTTCCCAGGCTAGGGGTCTAATCGGAGCTGTAGCCACCAGCCTACACCACAGCCACAGCAATGCAGGATCCGAGCCACGTCTTTGACCTACACCACAGCTCACGGCAACGCCGGATCCTTAACCCGCTGAGCAACACCAGGGATCGAACCCCCAACCTCATGATTCCTAGTCGGATTCATTAACCACTGAGCCACAACGGGAACTCCACAAGCCACCTTCTTTTATCACTTCTTTTCTCTTTGGAGAACTTCTTTTACCTGTTTTGAACAGCATATGTGCTGTTCAAACACATTCTCTCACATACAAACAAATTCTCTTAGTTTTTCTTGTTCTGTAAAGTTTTTATTTTCCCAATATTTCTATTGAATATGGATTTGGTGTTGACAATTACTTTTTTTCATCACTTGAAAAAATATTTTGCCATAGCCTCCTTGCCTGCCTGCTTTTATCTTTCACAAGAGTCCTATCTTAATAAATTTATTTCTTGCCTATCGAAAAAAAAAGAAAAACTTTTTTGCCATTCTTCCTAACCTTTGTGATTTCAGATGAGAAATCCACTGGCATTTGAATCTTTGCTTCCCTATAGATAATTTGTCTTTTCTCCCTAGATGAAATTAAATTTTTTTTTGTCATGAGATTTCTGAAGATTAATTATAATATGTCTTGGCTTGGTTTTGGGGAAGCCAGGGCAAAAGGCCTATTTGAGGTCAGGCCTTATTAAATCTGTAGTTTTATGACTTTTACCAAGTTTGGGATATTTTAAGATAATATTTCTTAAAATATTTCTCATCATCACAATCTTGTGTTTCTGTTTATGTGACTTTAAAGATATAAATATTACCTAATATGCTAACATCTCATAGGTCTCTGAGTCTTGTTCATTTTTTCAATCTATTTTCTCTTTTATGTTTTCATATGGTCGATTCTACTGATATGAACTCAAATTCACCAATTCTATTATCTGCCACCTCTAATTTAGTATTGAGCCATCTAATGACGTTTTTCTTTCAGTTATTATATTTTTCAGCTCAACAATTTTTATTTGGTTTTATTTTATTTTATTGTCTTTTTTAGGGCCACACCTGCAGCATATGGAAGTTCCCAGGCTAGGGGTTTTATTTTATTTTTTATCTTTTTAGGGCCTATACCACAGCCACAGCAACACGGGATCCAAGCTGTGTCAGCAACCTACACCACAGTTCATAGCAACCCTGGATCCTTAACCCAATGAGTGAGGCCAGGGATCGAACCCACATCCTTATGGATACTAGTCAGAATCACTACAACTGAGCCATGATAGGAACTCCTTCATTTGGTTTTATATCTTCTGTTCTTTGCTGAAACTTTCCATATTTGTGTGTCAAGAGTATTTCTAATTTTTTTCCTTCAAACACTTTGTGATGGCCACCTTAAAATTCTCATCATTTAATTCCAAAATCTGTGTCATGTCAAGGTTGGCATCTTATGATTACCTGTGTTCTGGTTGTGATTTTCCTTGTCTCTGACATGATAAGTGATTTTCCTATTGTATTATGGACATTTTCATATTATATCAGGAGACTTGGGATCTTCCATTTTTGCAGGCACTCATCTTAGGTATATCAACAGATGCTGATATCATTTTGTGTGCCGTGATTCCCATGACAATTTAGTTTTCAGAGCCCTTGGAGTGCTTGCTATGGTTCTACCTCGTTTTTATGCAGAGTTTGGAGGACACTCTGAAAATACAGCGTGGGCTCTCACCCTGTGGTTCAGGTTTTATACTTTTGGCATATTCTATTACTTCATGTTTGCATTACGAGGTGTCTACTCAGCACTTCTTGTGCAGCATTGAGAGTCCCTTTCTCCAGAGCCTTCCTCTCCAAGATTCTCCCTTCCTCTGTAATTTCGAGAATGAAGGATGCCCTTTGCCACCTCTGGGTGGGAATAGAAGTTCAGACTCCTACTCCATCTCCAGCAAGAAAAGAGAAAGGGGGGTGCCTCCATGGGTTTCCTGCTGCCACTGAATTGGAGGCAAATGTCCAAACTACCTTCTTAGTCTTCCTTGGTAGTAATCCAATAGCTATCTCCTACAACACCCATTGGAAACAAAGGGACAGATTCTCAGCTCTGTCTGCTGATGTGTCATTGAATAGGAGAGCTCCCACCTGGGTTGCTTGCCGTTGCCTGGTGGGGGCATGAGACCAGGTATCTGGCTTGCTCTTATTGATGCTGCCACTGGGATAGCAGAGTGACTTCCTGGGTCACTTGATGCTGCTGGATTAGACAGTCAGTAGAGACCAGGTCAGCAGGCAGGAAAGTGCCCACCTGGGCATCTGATGCTCTTTGGCGGATAACAGGCATGAATACTTCCCAGTCAGTCCCCACTGATATCATGGAGAGGGTTGGTGAAGGATAGGGCAAGTATTGTCAAAAGTGTATCTGTTCTCCTGAGATTCCCATGCCCCGATCTTTTGGTCAAAGGGAACAGGGTTTTTTTTAGGATTCTTCTTGTTTGTTTGCGTCTGTTGCCAATCTTAGGCTGCAAGCTCCTCTGGTGATCAGTATGAGATAAACAGGAGAGAAAACCTAAAGACCTCATAGTTATATCATTTCTCAAGTGCTGAGGTCCTTTGCCAGTCTGCTTTCCTCTTTTCATCTTTTGTACAATTGTCTTTTTGATTATTTTAAATTGTATTTAGCAGAGAGAATAAAAGAGAGTCTACACCATCTTGTCTAGAACTAGAAAACATTTTTTAAAAGGCTTTAATGCTCTTAAAATATTTTCCACATTAAGGGAGATCTTTCTATTCCTTGAGTTATATATTAGGAATGTGTATTATATTTTGTCAAATTTATTTTGTGACAAAAAACACAGAACATAAAATTCACCCTGCCAATAATTAACAAGTGTACATTACAGTATTTTCAATCACATGCACATCAGAACCACCCCCCTATTCCGCATGACTGAAACTGTGCACCCATCAAACAACTCCCCTGCTCCCCTTACCCCATATACTGAAAACCATCATTCTAATTTGTTTTTAGTTTGACTACTTTAGATACCTCATGTAAGTGGAATCATGCAATATTTGTTCTTTTGTATGTACGTATGTATGTATTTTTGTCTTTTGTATTTTTAGGGCCACACCCCCGGCAAATGAAAGCTCTCAGGCTAGAGGTCGAATCCGAGCTACAGCTGCCGGACTATGCCACAGCCACAGCAATGCCAGATCTGATCTGCATCTGCAACCTACACCACAGCTCATGGCAACGCCCGATTGTTAACCACTGAGCAAGGCCAGGGATCGAACCTGCAACCTCATGGTTCCCTCGTGGTTCCTAGTTGGATTGTTTCCACTGTCACAATGGGAATTCCTGTTTGTTCTTTTGTGACAGGATTAATTCACTTTGCATAATACCTTCAAGGTTCATGCATGCTGTAGCACATGACAGGATTTCTTTCCTTTTTAAGGCTAATGTTCCATTGTATGTATATACCACATTTTCCTATTCTTTCACCCCTTAATGTACATTTAGGTTGTTTCTATCTCCTTGATTTTTTTTTTGCCTTTTTGTCTTTTCTAGGGCTGCACCCATGGCATATGGAGCTTCCCAGGCTAGGGGTCTAATCAGAGCTGTAGCCACTGGTCTATACCAGAGCCACAGCAATGCCAGATCCGAGTTGAGTCTGTAACCTACACCACAGCCCATGGCAACACCAGATCCTTAACCCACTGAGCGAGGCCAGGGACTGAACCTGCCACTTCATGGTTCCTAGTCCGATTCGTTAAACACTGAGCCACAACAGGAACTCCTCCTTGATGATTTAATAATGCTGCAATGCATTTTCTGAAATGATTCCTGGTACTTATCAAGACTGGAAAAAAATTTTCTTGCAAATATTAGCTAAAATTTCTTTCTAGGAGTTCCCGTCGTGGCACAGTGGTTAACAAATCCGACTAGGAACCATGAGGTTGTGGGTTCGATCCCTGGCCTTGTTCAGTGGCTTAAGGATCCGGTGTTGCCATGAACTATGGTGTAGGTTGCAGATGCAGCTCATATCCCACACTGCTGTGGCTCTGGCGTAGGCTGGTGGCTACAAGCTCCGATTAGACCCCTAGCCTGGGAACCTCCATATGCTGCGGGAGCGGCCCTAGAAGAGGCAAAAAGCCAAAAAAAAAATAAATAAATAAAAAATCTTTATGAATTCCTAAAGTATAAATATTTGTTCTTCTGCAGGTAAATCTTGCCTAATTATGATTTGTATTGATTAATTCATTAATAATTAAAGACTTTTGCATCAAATATTTTATTATAATATTTTTTTGTGTGCATGTTTAGGAAGTTTGGATTTCCCCAATTCTTGAATACTTACTAAAGTTTTCTAGTAAACATTTAGTATAGGAAATATCTTCCTAGATATGAGGCAGAAAGCAGAAAAAATAATAATGTGATCGATATATTTAACTACAACAAAAGAAAACTATAGTTTTATGAAACCATTTTTACATACTCTTCGTTTATGTTAGAATAACATTTATTAATGAAAACAAAGTTTGATAAACAATTTTGAAATAAAATGATATCTACTGACAACTTCAATGAAATATGAACATGTTCCAAAACGCTGCCATCAATTTCTTCATTTGTGAAATGGAGACAGATAATAGCACCTTCCCTATGGATTGCTGTGAAAATATTCATAAAATGCTTGTTACTAGGAACTGTGGAAAGTAATATCCTATTCGTTTTTCCATCAGCGTGATTATAGAATTTTTTCTAAATGGTTGAAGTCTGTGGTTCTCAAAATACATTCTATTTTTGCAAAGTGAACCTTTTTAAAAGTTTTTCCTAGAGTTTGATAATCCCTTTAAAATATAAATTCAGGTTTCTGTGTGTGTGTCTATACATATAAAACTCAAATAATACCTTATGCCTTCTGAAAAGCTACATCCCCCAGTCCTTACTGTGACCCCCACAAAAAACTTTGTTTTCCGTAACTCTGTATTTCTAAATTAGCTACTTATATATTTTCAGCTTTTTTTTCTGTTTTCTTCTCTGAAAAATACGGGCATATAGTTCTCTTATTATCTTAAACCATAATTCTCCTCGCATAATATAATTATATAATAAATTAGGATAAGTCAAAAGTCAATGTCTATTGTTTTATTATCTAAATATTTATCATTTTGTGATATATGAATCTGATCTAGATGCATCGTGTAGGATATTATGAATACATTTTCTTTCTCATTTTTTCTTTGGATGTTCAAACCGATAAATTCTCATTTCTTTGTTTTATTCCTATCAATTAATCACTGGTCCATCTCCCTCCAGCATACATTTAAATCTCTTTTCAGTAGATTCAGATGCATGAGACAATTCATCAGCTTTTAGTTTCTGCGTGGGACCATCCTTCTTTGGCTTGTACACACACACACACACACACACACTTGACCTATCTGGAAGGATAAAGGAGAAAATGATGTTTATCTCCAGATAAAAAGGACTGGGAGATATGGGAGTGAGAATAGTACCACTGTTAGAAGATTTCCCGTATGTTTCTATGACCTAGCTCTTCCCCCGCCCCCAATATTAATACCGTTAGATTCCCTAACTGGCTTGGGACAGCAAGTCAAAGAGAAATGTGAATATATGATCCAATTAAAAAAATTAAGAACTGCACTCAAGCACAAAAGTAAAAATCCTGAATATGCGCATGTTGTTTTACCGCACTGTGTGAGGCTCCGCAAGTAGGAAGGATTGAAGAAAAGTTGTTTCAGCGTTCATATATTTGTACAGCCTGGGGAATCCAAGGAAAGTCCCGCCTTCAAGGGGCTGTTTTTCTCCCACACTCCTGCACGGCCAACCCAGCCCCAACCCCGCCTTATACCGGCCCTCGGAATTGGTCTCCACCTACCTTCAGGCTAGGAGACTAGTAACCGCCCGCAAGATCCGGTGCCGCCCTCAGTCCGGTTCCGAAATGGGTGTCCGCCCACAACCCTGCCCTCCAGGCTTGGTTCCGCCCACAAGCTGGTACACGCCCACAGCCCTCCCCTTAAAACGGATCTCAGGCCCTGGTGCTGACCCAGCCCACCGCCCACGACTATGCAAGCGAGAGCCCTTCTTCTGAGGCTAGGGTGCGAGGCCGCCGCCCCTCCTGCAACCTCAAACCGCAGCCCCTCAGTGTACCCCGCTTGGGGGCGGCTAGACACCGGAAACTCGAGCTTTTGGCTGCCTGCCCGAGACCGGAAGCGGAAGCGCGGGGTGTTGGTGAGGAAGGAGTTGCGGGGTGGTTCGCTGCGTGCTGTGTACTGTCTTCTCCGCGGGGATCAGGATTCATGTGGTATGTTCGACCTATGAGAGGGGCAGTAGTCTGTGCGCGGCGGGCAGGCCTGAGGCTACCGTAAGAGTTTAGGGAAGGGCATAGGCCTGGGGCACCCCAGTCACGGGCTCTGGCGTTCCTCTCTTTCCCGAGAGCCGCGTTTCCACCCGTGGGGCCTCAGGTTCCCTCTGGTCAGCCCGTAGCTTCCGTTTCCTCCTAGCTCTGGGCGCCGCTGTCACCCCCTCAGAGAATTCTTCCGTCCATCCTCCTCAACATCTTTCCCGAATGTGATTTTTGCTCCCCTAGGGGATTTTTATTAATCACGTCTGGAAGCATTGTTTTGGTTGTTATAAATGGGAGGGGCTGCTACTGTCATGAGTGGGTGTAGGCCGGGGTCCTGCTGCACATCCTACAATGCACTGAACAGCCCCCATGACAAAGCATTATAAATAGTGCCGAGGTTTGGAAACCCCGCTCTAGGGTCTTAGAAATCTTCAAAGCCCTGAATGAACTTAAAAGGTTAGTTGAGTCACTTTTAGCGCCCCTGAGTGACAAGCCATGTTAGAAGTGCCTAGAGTCACCAAAAAATTTCTATCTAGCCAAATGGGTTGAGCAAGGCAAATGCACAGCACATGAAGCTTTCTTACACTTGAGGAGCAGATGGCTGGATAGGGATCAGGAAAACCAGTCATAGCCAACAGTTACACGTTACATAAGTACAGTAAATCCAAAAAGGAAAAGTGATTGGTATGGCCTTTCCATCCAGCAACTGTATTACACCCTATAATACAGGCTTCTTATAAAGGGCCTCAAAAAGAATTTTTGTCCCGTTTCTTTTTTTTCCCCCCACAGACAAGTAAAACGTCTCTGTTCATGCTTGAGTTGAAACTAGCCTCAAGCTTCACCTGTCCTCACTGATCTGTGGATTTCTGTATGACCAGGTGAGTATCATGTGGAACTTGTAGCAACAGATTCCAGCAGCCTCAGCTGTGCAGAAGTGCTAATAGGCCCTACTGTGGGCTCAGATTGTAAACACAAGGAGTCCCTGAGAGGGAGAGTATCTTAAAAACATTTATTTATATTTGATGGATTATATTCAAGGAAAAGATAGTAAGGTGTGTGGTTATGTGTGTGTAAAAAATTAAGTAAATACAGTTATGTGCAGGTAAATACACATTAAACATGTAAACAACTGTAAGTGTAATGGAAATAGAGATTTATTTGCATTCCATAGTACTAAAAATTGTAGGATTTTATATATAAGTGTAAACTTATTATGTGTGCGTGTAATAGTATAAGCCATCCCACTGAAGACTAGCAGAACTACTCAGCAACATTTCTCAGGACTGTTACCATTTGAATTCAAAAACTCCTTTAAATCCTCCACAAAGATTCAAAATATGGGGTACTGAGGGAAAAAATAACTTGAACTTATTTATATTTGCAACAGAATTTTTTTTTTTTGTCTTTTGTTTGTTTAGGGCCACACCTGCAGCATATGGAGGTTCCCAGGCTAGGGGTCGAATCAGAGCTGTAGCTGCCAGCGTACACCACAGCCATAGCAATGGGGGAATCCGAGCTGAATCTGCGACGTACACCACAGCTCATGGGAATGACGGATCCTTAACCCGCTGAGCGAGGCCAGGGATCAAACCTGAGTCCTCATGGATACTAGTCGGGTTCGTTAACCACTGAGCCATCACGGGAACTCCTGCAACAAAAATTTAAAATTAAATTGACCAGATGTATTTTGAGCAAGTGTTTTCTGTTTGGTTTTGTTTCTTTTTGTGTGTGTGTGTGTGTCTGTATTTTCTAGGGCCGCACCCGTGGCATAGGGAGGTTCCCGGGCTAGGGGTCCGATCAGAGCTACAACTACCGGCCTATGCCAGCCTATGCCAGAGCCACAGCGTAGATCCGAGCCAGATCCGAGCCATGTCTGCAACCTACACCACAGCTCACGGCACCGCCAATCTTCGACTTATACCACAGCTCACGGCAACGCCAGATCCTTAACCCACTGAGCAACACCAGGGATCGAACCCAAAACCTCATGGTTCCTAGTTGGATTCGTTAACCACTGAGCCAAGAGGGGAGCTCCTTTGTTTTTTTCTTAATGAGATTTAAAATCCCTTGGAGGAATACTAAGCAACAACTTGTAGATTGAAGGGTAGGGTAGTAGTTTCCAAAAAGATTGTCCTCTACACCTTGCCTTCTAATAAGAATTTACTTTGTTTCTTTAAACTTTTCTGAAATAACAGTCAGGATTTATATTGCAGAGAATCATATTGAGTAATTTTGTATTTGTTGGGTTTTATTAATTGCGTGTATGCCTTTTTAATTCTATCTTTCCTATAACATTTTTAAATGGAATGTTTGATTGTCATGCAGTAGACATTCTTTGCACAATATGTGGTGATCCATCATCCTACTTTATTCAGGACTGAGTGGTTTGCCATGGCACAGGACATTAAAGGTTTAAACTAGTACTAGGTTTCTAGGCAAACCAGGATGGTTCATCATCTTTTATGAGCTAGGCTGTGAGCCAGATGCATAGGGACCCTGGAGAACCAAAGGGAGTTTGTCCTGCCTCTGTGGAATTTATATTCTAATAGGAAATTTGGATTTTAAACAATCAGTGACAAGAGTGATGGGGGAGTTGGCACAAGAGGGCTTAACCTGAGGGAACAGGGAAGCCCTCCTGAGAAGAACTGAATAAAAGAGCTAAAGTTGGGACTGGATTTAGTGAGTCATAGGGTTCAACAGAACATTTCAGGCAGAGGGAACTGTATGTGGACAACCTTTGAAGCAGAAAGCCTGGTGTCCTCCATGGCCTGATAAGACAGGAGTGGCTGAGCCAAGCCAACCAAGGGAGAGGGGTGTCAGCCAAACCAAAAAGGTAGGCAGGTAGGACCAGATCAGGCATTACTTTGGACTCTGTTCTAAGACCAGTGGGAAGACCCTGAAGAAATGTGAGCAGAAGGATGATTGGCCTATTATGCACGTGAGTTAAAATGGACCTAAGGATTAAAAATGAAAAAAGAGTGTTGGGAAGTTTAAGGAATGAATTGATTGTTCCCTAAGCCTGAATAATGGCTGTAGAGTTGGAAAGAAGTAGAAAAAAGAGACCTAGGAGTTTAGAACTGAGAGAATGTAATGATGTTTCCTTTCATATGTGCATTTGTCAGTTGGCACAGAACTCTTACTGTGTTCTTAGCTGCTGGTTCTGCAAACCTGCAGGCATTCGCTTCACCTAGGCATCTTTTTCATCCTACTTTGCCTCTCACAGGGCCCCTTCTGCACATGCTAGAAGTCAGACCTGTTGTCTATGGCTGGACTCTCTACCACATTAGCAACTACCCACATGTGGCTATTGCAGTTAAACCAATAAAAAATGCGGTTAAAAATTCCTTTTCCCAGTCCTATTGGCCTTATTTCAAGTAGCCATATGTGACTAGTAGCTGCCATGTTGGACAGAGTAGTATAGAACATTTCTTTATTTAAAATTTTTTTAAAAACTTTTCTTTAAAATTAAGAAAAAACCCAAAAAACAACAACAAAAAAACTAGTTCACTTATTTCTTCTATTCCAAGCCTCCACCTCTGCAACTGCCAATCTGTTCTTTATCTTTGTGAGCTTATTTTTGTTGTTGTTGTTATTGCTTAGCATCTGTGTATAAGGGAGATCATAGATCTTTGTCTGTCTGACTTATTTCACTTCGCATAATGCCCTTAGAGTCCATTCAGGTTGTAGCGGAAGATAAGATTTTTCTTTTTTTTTTTTTTTGTTATTTTCCTCTTGGTGTTTATTTCTCTTTTGTTTAAATTCACTTAAGTATTTAAAAATTTTTTTTACATATTTTTTCTACTGTACAGCATGGTGACCCAGTTACACATACATGATGGAACACTTTATATGAGAAAAAAGAATGTATATATGCAAAAGACAAGATTTCATTCTATCTTATGGCTGAATAATTTTCCATTGTGTGTATACCACAATTTCTTACCCATTCATTCATTGCTAGAACTTAAGGTTGTTTCTGTGTCCTGGTATTGTAAATAATGCTGCAGTGAATATGGATATGTTTATGTGTGTGTGTGTGTGTCTGTTTGAATGGTATTTTTGTTTTCTTCTGATAAATACCCAGAATAAGAATTGCTGGATCATATGTTAGGTCTATTTTGATTTTTTGAGAAACATCCATACTGTTTTCCAGAGTGTGCGCACCAATTTACATTCCTGCTAACAGTTCACAATGGTTCTCTTTTCTCTACATCCTCACCAACACTTGTTATTTCTTGCCTTTTTGATAGTGGCCATTATCACAGATTTGAGGGCATATCTCACAGTTTTGTATTTGCATTTCCCTGATGATTAATGATGTTGAGCATCTTTTCATTTACCTATTGGTTATCTGTATGTGTCATCCTTTGAAAAATGTCTATTCAGATATTTTGTCCATTTTTAATTTTGATTTTTTTTTGATATTGAGTTGTATGAATTCTTTGTATATTTTGAGTATTAGCCCCTTGTCAGATACTTGATTTATAATCATTTTCTCCTATTCAGTAGTTTGCCTTTTCATTTTGCCAATGGTTTCCTTTGCTGTACAGAAGCTTTTAGTTTTATAGAGTCTCACTTGTTTATTTTTGCTTTTGTTGCTTTTGCTTTCTGTGTCAGATTCAAAAAATCCCTAAGACCTGTGTTAGGGAGCTTATCATTTATGTTATGATTTCAGGTTTCATGATCAAGTCTTTAATCTACTCTGAGTTAATTTTTGTGTGTGGTGTAAGATAGTGGTCCGGTTTTATCCTTTTGCATTTGACTGTCCAGTTTCCATAACAACATTCTTTGAAGAGACTGCCCTTTTCTCATTGTATATTCTTGGCTCTTTTGTCATAAATTAATTAGCCATATATGAGTGGGTTTATTCTTGGGCTCTTTGTGTCTATTTTTATGCTAATACCATACTGTTTTAGTTACTGTAGCTTTGTAATATAGTTAAAAACCAGGGAGTGTGATGCCTATAGCTTTGTTCATTCTCAAGATTGTTTTTTCAGTTTCATAGAAATTTTAGGATTGTTTGTGCTATTTCTGTGAAAAATACCATTGGAATTTTGATAGAGTTAGCACTCAATCTGTATTGCTTTAGGTGGTATGAACATTGTAACATTACTAATTCTCCCTATCCATGAGCACAGAATATCTTTCCATTTATTTGTGTCTTCTTCAGTTTCTTTCATTAATGTCTTATAGTTTTCTTGTAGCTTTGGTTAAATTTACTCCTGGGTATTTTATTCTTTTTGATGCAGTTGTTAATTGGTTTACTTTCTTAATTTTTTTTTGTCTTTTTTTTTTTTTTTTTTTTTTGCTATTTCTTTGGGCCACTCCCACGGCATATGGAGGTTCCCAGGCTAGGGGTTGAGTTGGAGCTGCAACTGAAGCCTATACCATAACTATAGCAACTCCAGATCTGAGCCGCCTCTGTGACCTACACCACAGCTTGTGGCAATGCCAGATCCTTAATCGTCTGAGCAAGGCCGGGAATTGAACCTGTGTCCTCATGGATACTAGTTGGGTTCTTAACCTGCTGAGCCACAACAGGAACTCCTCGATGAAGTCTTTAGTGTTTTCTGTATGTGAAATCATGCCATCTGCTAACAATGACAAAGTTTTACTTTTTCCTTTCCAATTTATATGCCTTTCATTTCTTTTTCTTGTCTAATTGCTCTGGCTAAGACTTACAATACTGTGTTGAATAAAAGCGAGAGTGTATGCATTCCTTTATTGTTCTTGATCTTAGAAGAAAAGCTTTCAGCTTTTCACCATTGAGTGTGGCCTTTATTCTGTTGAGGTATGTTTCCTCTATACCTGCTTTGTAGAGATTTTTAAAAATCATAAATGGATGTTGATTTTTGTCAAATGCTTTTCTGCATGTATTGAGATGATCGACCATATGATTTTTATCCTTCATATCATTATGTGGTGTATCATGTTGACTGATTTGCAGATGATGAACCATCCTTGCATCCCAGGAATAAACCCCACTTGATCATGGTGTATGGTCGTTTTAATTTATTGTTGAATTTGGTTTGCTAGTATTTCGTTGTAGATTTTTGCATCTGTGTTCATCAGGGATGTTGACCTGTAACTTTTTTTTGTGGCATTCTTTTCTGGTTTTCAGTATCAAGGTAATACTTTTCTTGTAAACTTTGGAAGAATTCCTCCCTCTTCTGTTTTTTATAAGTGTTTGGAAAGGATTAGTATGAGTTCTTTGAATGTTTGATAGAATTTATCTGTGAAGCTGCTTGGTCCTGGACTTTCATTTGTTTGGAGGTTTTGATTATTGATTCAGTCTCTTTGCTACTGATTAGTCTGTTCAGCTTTTCTATTTCATCATTTTCTATTTGTTTCATTATCTCTGATGAAATAGAAAATGTGGACTGCCATGATGAATAGGAGAAATATAGAACATAGATAAGACTCTCCATCAGTACCCAGAAACTGTGCTGAGCAATACTGGTATAGAGTAGCCCATCCTCTGACCCTCTATCAACACCAACATGTATCTGGGTACAGGAGTAACTGAATCTGTAAACTGAACAGTGACCCCCTCTTCCCCTAATAGTAGACTTCAGCTGCCAAAGACCTTGACAGGGTACTCTGGGCCTGTCCCAGGCACCTTCTCAGCTTGCCCTCTTCTTGGGGCTTTGGAGGTGGCTGGATTCCAGCCCTCCTCTCACTTCACATCTCATGCCTGTTACTGTTTCTAAATGTGAATTTGACTCCTGGTGGGAAGAATATAGACTTCTTCCACCTGAAGAGTGGGGAAGTTCCGCAGCAATTGTCTGGGTCTGCTGGACTCAGACCAAGACCTTGGGGAAGGTTTGTTATGAGAGGCTATCCTAGTTTTCTGTGGCTGCTGTAACAAATGACGTAAACTTAGTGGCTTACAGTAACACAAATTTATTTTCTGGTCATTCTGGAGGTCAAAAGTCCTAAATGGGTTGGCAGGGCTGCCTTTCTTTGGGGGCTCAGGGAAAGAATCTATTTCCTTGCCTTTTTCATTATGTAGAGACCACCTGTATTCCTCGATTTGTGGCTCCTTCCTCCATCTTTAAAGCCAGTCAGAGCATCTTTAAATCTCTCTCTCTCTTACCTCTGCTTCCATCCTCACATCTCCTTCTCTGACCCTGACCTTCCTGCCTCCCTCATATAAGGAAGGGCCCTTGTGATTTCAGTGGATCAGCATGTGTAATCCAGGATAATTTCCCCATTTTCAGATCCTCACTGTGATCACATCTGCAAAATCCCTTTTGCATGTAAGGTCACATATTTGCAGATTCCGAGGCATAGAACATGGAGAAATTTGGGACATAGGTATTCATCTGTCTCCATACCAGGCCCAGGAGTCAAAGAATCCCTGCAACAATTTTTCGCCTGACATTCATTCATAGTGTCCAGTATTCCCCTCTCTGCACAAATCACTTTATTGCTTTTATTTTTGGGGTGTAGGAAGCACACATAGAAAGACCTTGAGAAGCTGTTTTTGAAGTTCTTTTGTGGCACAGCAGGTTATGTGTCCAGGGTTGTCACTGCAGCAGCTTGGGTCACTGTGTGGCATGGGTTCAATCCCTGACCCAGGAACTTGTGCATGCTTTGGGGCAGCCAAAAAATAAGAAGCTGGTTTTATGGAGTTAGATTTTATTCTGTAACTCCAGGGAAAGGAGACATTTCCTTCTTATAACAAGAAAACATTCTATATACAGTGCTTTGTACCTTGATTTTTGTTGTTGTTTTTGTTTTTCACTTAAAGTTATGGGGAATCAGACTCTCCATCAATACCTAGAGATCCTCTGTGTTTTGTTTTTTTGGTTTTTTTTTTTGGGCTTCATGTTTCTTCATTAGGTGGAAATTCTGTAGTATTGAACCAGTTTCCTGTTGATGGCCAGTTGTGTTTCTGGTCCTTTGGTATTATAAGTAATGCCGCAATGAATAATCTCACCAATGTCTTTTAGTATTTGAGTATCTTTCGTATAGATTCCTTGTACTTTGAGTGAAAGGGAAATGGTAAATTTTGGCATTTTGCTTGAGTCTGACAATTTTCCTTCCCTAAGAGTTGTACCCCAACAGTGTAGAAGAGTGCTTTTCTCTACAGCCTTGCCAGTGAAAAATGTGGTCCTCTGAGTTTTTGAGTCTTTGTTGACAGCTAAGAAATGGTATCAGTGTAGTTGCAGGCTGCATATTTGTTCTGTTAATCAGTGGTGATTTTAGTGATTGAATTGATAATGGTGGAAACAAAATTAAACTGTGTAGGAGTAAGTGGGACATGAGGAAATGAGACAGAGAGTGAAAGAAAAAAAAAAAAAAACCCCAACAACTGGCTGTGATGAGAGAGAGAGACTGGGTGGTAACTAGAAAGAACATTGTGTGCTTAGGATAGATTTATCTCACTTCCAGAAACACACCATTGGGTTTAAATGGTGTGAGGGAGTCTGAAAGAGTGGGAGAGCTTGAAAGGAAGGGGGAGATAATTGATGGTGTACAGCTCCTAAAAAGGCAGGTAAGTTGAAACACAGAACAGAGCTGCAGAGCCTGGTCTTAACAGAGAAGCAGGTTCTGGTTTATAACAAGGAAGAGGGAGGACTCTGTGGTGCAGAATGTAGTTTTAGTGAAGATGACTTTGAGAAGTAGGATGTGGGGCTGTCTGCTGAAAATTGTGGCATCTTTGTTATCTATTGCTACATGACAAATCACTCCTAACCTTAGTGACTAAAACTGATCATTTGTCATCTCACATGGTTTTCATGGTTCTAGCGGCCTAGCTGGAAGGTTTTGACTTGGGACTTTTGTGAGGTTGCAGGAGGACATTAGCTGGGGGCTGCAGTCATCTGAAGGCTCGACTGGTGCTGAAGGCTTCATTTGCAAGGAGGTTCACTCACATGCTGGTACATTAGTGCAAACTGTTAGAGGGAACAGTTCCTGTCCAAGTAGGTCTCTCCACAGGGCTGCTTTTGAGTGTCTTTGTGACATGGCAGTTGCCATCCCTTAGAGCAGGCAGTCCAAAAGACCAAGCAGAAGCTGCAGTGCCTTGTAGAGACATAGCTCTGGAAGTTACCTTCGCAGTTCACTGTTGGGACAACAGGTCAGCTCTGATTCATTGTGGCTGTGAATACCAGAAAGCTTGGATCCTTCAGGCTATTCAGAATGCTGGTTTCCATAGAGGGAAAAGGTGAGGCTGTGTGAGATTTAAAGAGATATGAGAAGGGTTCATGAGTACGAAGCTACATTGACTTATAGGATTGTCTTGCAGGGTCAAGTGCTCTTTTCATGTTGGTGACTGTGTTTTTCTAGAGGTGGCAATATGGCAGCTCTTCTGTAGGCTGGTTTGCCCAGATGTTTCCATGGAGCAGGCAGATGATTGTATCATGCCTGTTTGGAGTTCTGCTGGGCCAGAGTGAAGGTAGGAGGTAGAGGTAAGGAAATTTGTCACATTGAAGGTCAGTGAGATCTAAGCTGGCTAAGTATGAGATGAGGAGAGAAGGTGGCTCTGGCAAGAGAGTTACAGAGAGAGTGGGCTGAGTCCTTTGCATGGGAGAAGAACACATATAATGAAAGAAAAAAAAATGGGTGAACAAGGTTGAGGTTTAGGAGATTGGCTTTATAGAGAGAAATTTCTGAACTGTTGTTCTTGAGAGTAGAATTGTGTCAGGTGTTGACAGAGTTTAGGGTGGTGCCCAGGAAGCATGTGGCCCAGGCAGAGTGGGAACAGACTTGTAATACTGTGAGGGTCACCCTCAGGGGTTCTAATGTTGTCTGGGTGAGACGGGAGGGGAGGTTGTAAGAATATTGGGAGTCAGGGGCCAGAGTCTCCAGTGAATAAGGGATTATAACAGGGAATGTGTTTGTGACAACCACGTGGATGGGAAGAAAGTGCCCTGAGACTCCGTGAAGGTGAGGTGTTAAGGGGGGTGGAGCAGTATCCACCACTATGGGCAGAGGCCGACACATCTTGGCATCACGTGGTCCTGAGTTCATCCCTGCTAAGCAAGGTAAAGAACTATTCAAATACATTGCATTTTGAAGGAGGATGTAGTAGATAGGCTCTGAAAGATTCATCCTCAGTAGCCTAGAGAGGGATGCCTGTTGGCAAATTCTTTGTGCTTTCTTATTTATTCCAGAGCCCTGACTGAGTGCATTGTGGGGAGAAGAGGAGGAGTGTCCTGGCCCTTCCACTGCCCTGTTGTTCACTAAAACTTACCATCAGAGTCACCACAGGATGGCAACCATGGTTCTGTCCCCTACTTGTGGTGAGTGTTGGGGTCAGCCCTCAGAGTCTAAGCATTAAAGGCCCCTGCACCACAGAGCAGGGAGAGGGGGCTGAGCAGGTTAGGCGGGAGTGTTGCCCCAGGAGCACCGAGGTCTCTAGTATCTGACTCTGTGGTTCTTGGGATTTGGGACTTAGCTGGTTTGAGTATCTGTGGAGATGTCCCCTGTGTGGTGAATGTGTGGGAGCTTTGGCATTATATCTCTAATTCTTTCTATAAACTTGCAAAAAATGACAGTGGTGTCCTTTGAGACTTCAATTTCTTTATCTGCAAAATGGATATAGTAATCTTTTCCTCCAATGCAGTAAGACCCTTGACCCTGTTTTCTGGTCCTGGATGAGAAAACAGTTCCCTGTGGAAACTGGGTGTGAGTGTATGGGTGTGGGTATGTGCTGTGTGGGAATAGACCGGTTTGCGTGTGTGTGTGTGTGTGTGCACGTGCAAGCCTTCAGATTTGGGAGTGTGAGAACAGGAGACAAGCCTGGATTCTTGTGACATTTCTTCTTCTCCAGCTCAGTCTTCCTTGTACCCAATCTCTCATCAAAAAGGATGCACAGAGGAGGAAGGGTTGGCCAACGGCTTCCTGACAAGCTGGTTACAAGTGAGTCAGATATTCTTTTTTTTTGTCTTTTGTCTTTTTAGGGCCACACCCGCGGCATATAGAGATTCCCAGGCTAGGGGTCTTATCGCAACTACAGCTGCTGGCCTACACCACAGCCACAGCAATGCCAGATCTGAGCCGCCTCTGTGACCTATACCACAGCTCATGGCAATGCTGGATCCTTAACCCACTGAGCGAGGCCAGGGATCGAACCTGCGACCTCATGGTTCCTAGTCAGATTCGTTTCTGCTGAGCCATGACGGAAAACTCTAGACATTCTTTTTCCAAATCATCATTTCCTTTGACCAAAAGTTGGACCTATTATCCTTCAATGACCTGGAGCATCAGAGCCAAATCAGATCTTCAGGCATCTGATGGAGGGTTTGGGGCAACCCAAACAATGTCAGCACATGTCAGCATTTCCTACAATGCAGAGCTTCCTCTATGGTCACTGTCTACATCATGTTCTGCTGAGACATTTAAGGGGAAGCTAGTGAAAGACATGACTGTGTCCTAAACTCAAACAATTGATGATGCCCACTAGGGCATCAGTCATACATTGACCAAGTATTTCTTTGATTTCTGCAATGTCCCAGGCCTATGCTCAACCTTTAAGGTTGAGGGGAGTTTGATTGCAGGATTTCATAGTCTCACTGGGAAAGAAAATCACCTGTGTGGTGTTAGAGGTGCATTTAACATTGGGGGTGGACATAAGTAACAAGAGATGAGTGTTCAGGGCTGAGCCTGGAAGCAGTTGAGAGCAGAGCTCAGAACCCTTCCTGTACATCTTCTGCTTTGGGTTCCATTTTCCTACTCCTCTTGTTTTTGGCTCTTTTCCTATCAACTTTGCTGGGAGTGGTTCTTAGCTAAGCCATGATCTTTGTGATGACTTAGGACTTGGTGACTTTTGAGGATGTGACGGTGGAGTTCACCCGGGAAGAGTGGGCACTGCTAGACCCTTTGCAACGAACACTGTACAGAGATGTGACGCTGGAGAACTGTAGGAACCTGGCATCGCTTGGTAAGCTTGACATCACTCCTGCATTTATTTAATGACTCAGGTAATAAGACTTTTAAGATTGAGATATCTATCATTCAGATAACCTAAAATTCACCATTTTAGTCATTTTATACAATGAGTATACTATTCAGCGGCTTTCAGTTCAAAGCCTGTCTAATTTCAGAATATTCTCATCACCCCTAAAAGAAACCTGTACCCATTAAGTGGTGGGTACCCGTTACCTTCCCCACGCTCCACTGTTGGCAACCACTAATTTGCTTTCTGTCTCTGTGGGTTTGACCATTCAGAATATTTCATATCAATGGAATTATAAAATGTGTCATGTTTTATATCTGGTTTCTTTTAGTCAACTTAATTTTTAAAAGTTTAGGTATGTTGTAGCTTGCATTGGTTCTTTATTCCTTTTTAATAAGGAATATATTCCAATGAATAATTTCCATTTTCTGAATATACACAGTTTGTTTATCCTTTTGTTGGTTTATAAACATTTGGGTGGTTTCTACTTACTGGCTTTTGTAAATAATGCTGTTATGAATATTCATATGAGTTTTTGTTTAAACACTGATTTTCAGTTCTCTAGGAGTGGAATGCTGAGTCATATATTACTATATTTAGCTTTTTGAGGAACTGCCAACCTGTTTTTACAGCAGCTGCACTAATGTATGAGCATTCTCATTTCTCCATATCTTTCCAGACATTTGCTTTTTTGATTATAGCTATCCTCTTGGGTATGAACTGGTTATCTTCCTATTGTTTTGATTTTCATCTCTGTAATTACTAACAATACTGAGTATTTTTTCATGTAATTGGTTAACTGTATATAGTTTTTGAAGAAATGTCTATTCAAGTTCTTAGCCTAGTTGTTGTTGTTGTTGTTGTTGTTGTTTTCTTTTGCTTTTTAGGGCCATGCCTGTGACATATGGAAGTTTCCAGGCTAGGGATTGAATCAGAGCTACAGCTGCCAGTCTGTGCCACAACAACACGGGATCCAAACCATGTCTGTGACCTACACCATAGCTGATGGCAACACCAGATCCTTAACCCACTGAATGAGGCCAGGGATCAAACCTGCAACCTCATGGTTCCTAATCGGATTAGTCTCCGCTGCGCCATGATGGGAACTCCGGGTTATCTTTATTCTTGGGTGGTAGAGGTTTATTATATTCTGAATATTAGACCGTATTTGCAAATGATTTCTTCCATTCTGTGGTATCTTCATTTTCTTGATAGTGTCCTTTGATACACAAAAGTTTTAATTTTGATGAAGCCCAATTTATATACTTTCTTCTTTTTTTTCCTTGTACTTTTGGTGTCATACCTGGTTATTGCCAAATCCAAGGTCCTGAAAATTCACCTCTACATTTTCCTCTAAGGATTTTCTAATTTTATCTCTTCAATTAAACCTTTTATCTATTTTGAGTTAATTTTTCATATGGCTTGGAGAAATTGTCAACTTCATTCTTTTACATGTATTTATCTGGTTGTCCCAGCACCTTTGTAGCAAAGACTGTTCTTTCCCCCATTGGATTGTTTTGGCAGAATTGTCAAAAATTATTTGACCATAAATGTGAGTGTATTTACTATCAATTACTTTCCATTGATCTATGTCTATCCTTGTGCAAGAACCATATTATTTCAGTTACTATTGCTTTGAAGTAAGTTTTGGTGTCAGTAAGTGTGAATCCTCCTATTTAGTTCTTTTTCAAGACTGCTTTGTCTATTTAGCATCAGCTTGCCCATTTATTAAAAAAAAAAGCCTTTAGAAGTTTGATAGTGGTTTTATTGAATCTGTAGATCATTTTGGTTAGTGTTGTCATCTTAACAATATTAAATTTTCCAACATATATCCTCTGTTACTTATTTTTAATTTGATTCTATTATAGCCAGAGTGGATACTTTGTATGATTTTATTGTTTTTAAATTTATTTAGACTCATTTTGTGGCCTAACATATGTTCTATTCTAGAGCATGTTTCACATGCACTTGAGATAAATGTATACTCTGTTGTTGGGTGAAGTTTTTTTTTTTTTTTTAAATTATAGTTGATTTACAGTGTTCTGTCAATTCCTGCTGTACAACCAAGTGACCCAGTTATACATTTATATACATTCTTTGCTTCACATTATTCTCCATCGGGTTCCATTACAAGTGATTAGATATGGTTCCCTGTGCTATACAGCAGGATCTCATTGCTTATCCACTCCAAATGCAAACGTTTGCATATACTAACCCCAGACTCCCATTCCATCCCACTCGCTCCCATGTTTTTGTTTTTAATTTTATTATAGTTGATTTACAATGTGTTAGTTTCTGCTGTATACCAAAGCGACTCAGTTGTACAGATAGGTATATGCTTTTTCATATTCTTTTCCATTATGGTTTATCACAGGTTGTTGAATATAGTTCCCTATGCTATACAAAAGGACCTTGTTGTTTTTCCATCCTATATATACAAGTTTGCATCTGCTAATCCCAAACTCCCAATCCATCCCTCTTCAACCTTCCTTCCCCCTTGGCGACCGAAAGTCTGTTCTCTATGTCTGCCAGTTTGTTTCTGTTTTGTAATTATGCTCTTCTGTGTACTATTTTATTATTTTTTATTTTTTTAGTTTTTAATTTAAAAAAAAATTTTGCTTTTAGGGCCACACCCACGGCATGTGGGGGTTCCCAGGCTAGGGGTCTCATTGGAGCCGTAGCTGCTGGCCTATACCACAGCTCATGGCAATGCTGGATCCTTAACCCACTGAGCGAGGCCAGGGATCTAACCTGCAACCTCATGGTTCCTAGTCGGATTCATTAACCACTGAGCCATGACAGGATCTCCTGTGTCCTACTTTAGATTACACATATAAGTGGTATCATATAGTATTTGTCTTTTTTTTTTTTTTTCAGAGCTGCACTCACAGCATATGGAGGTTCCCAGGCTAGGGGTCTAATTGAAGCTACAGCTGCTGGCCTACACCAAAGCCACAGCAACGCCAGATCCAAGCTGTGTCTGTGACCTACACCACAGCTCACTGCTGGATCCTTAACCCACTGAGTGAGGTCAGGGATTGAACCTGCAACCTCATGGTTCCTAGTCGGATTTGTTTGCACTGCGCCACAACAGGAACTCTGTCTTTCTCTTTCTGACTTACTTTGCTTAGTATGATAATCTCTAAGTCCATCCATGTTGCTGTAAATGGCATTATTTCATTCTTTCTTATGGCTGAGTAATATTCCATTGTGCTTGTGTGTGTATACACACATAAATACACAACACCACATCTGCTTTATCCATTCATTGGGTGATAGACATTTAGGTTGTTTCCATGCCTTGGCTATTATAAACAGTGCTGCTGTGAACCTAGATGTGCATTATCTTTTTGAATTATAGTTTTGTTTGGGTGTATACCCAGGAGTGGGATTGCTGGATCATATGGTGATTCCATTTTTAGTTTTTTGTTTTCCATAGTGGTTGTACCCCCAGTTTACTTTTCCACCAACAGTGTAGTAGGGTTCCCTTTGCTCCACACCGTCTCCAATATTTATTATTTGTAGACATATATAATCTTGGCCATTCTGACTGGTGTGAGGTGGTGCCTCATTGTAGTTTTGATTTGCATGTCTGTAATAATTAGTGATGATGAGCAGCTTTTCATGTGCCTATTGGCCATTTGTATGTCTTCTTTGAAGAAATGTCTAGGTCTGGGTGAAGTGTTTTGTTTCTGTTATATCTAGTAAGTTTGTAGAATTAAGTCCTATTTCCTTGTTGATCTTTTAACTGGTTGTAAAAAGTGGGGCATTGAAGTCTGCAACTATTATTGCAAAACTCTGTTTCTCTCAATTCTGTCGATTTCGAATTTATATATTTTAGACTTGTTATTAGATACGTATGTCTATATTTGTTATATTTCTTGCTTAATTGATCTTTTAATCATCATATAATACCTCTCTTTGTGTCTTGTAACAATTTTTGTCTTAAAGTCTTTTTTGCCTGATATTAGTATTGGCATACTCTCTTTTAGCTGTGGTTTACATAGAATATCTTCTTGCATATGATGACTTTCAACCTATCAGTGTTTTTGGAAATAAAGTGTCTCTTATAGATAGCATAATAATTGAATTATTTTCTATCCATTCTGCCAAAATCTTCCTTTTAATTGGACATACTCATCCATTTACGTTTAATGAAATTACTGATAAAGAGGGACTTATTTGTGTCATTTTGCTATTTGTTTTCTACATGTCTTATGTCATTTTTATTCCTCAATTTCTCCATCATTCTTTACTTTTGTGTTATGTATTTTCTAGTGCACTATTTTGATTCCCTTCTTATTTCTATTTATGTTTTTTAGTTATTTTCTTAGTGGTTGCCTGAGTGATTGCAATTATCATTTTAATTTTAAATAGTCTATTTTGATTTAATAGCAACTTTGTTTCAGTATATATAGTGTATAGCTAGTTGCACCCTTCCTTATGCTGCTTCTTTTAATACATTGTAACTTTATACATTGTGTTCCATTAACAAGAATTTTTAATTTTTGGTTTAGGCATTTCTCTTTTAAATCATATTAGAAAAAAGAAGAGTCACAGCCAAAAATACAGGGGCTATAAACAAAAAATAAGCAATTATTATTGACTTCTTTCTTTAATAATGCATTTTTCTTTATTGATGTTCTTTATATTCTTGTGTGGATTTGAGTAAATATTTATTGCCTATTCTTTAAGCTTGAAAGTTTCCTACTAGTTTTTTTGGTAGGATAGATAGTGACAAACACTCAGATTTTGTTCATGTGAATGTCTTTATTTTTATTTTATTTTATTTTATTTTATTTTTTTTTTGTCTTTTTGCTATTTCTTGGGCCGCTTTCACGGCATATGGAGGTTCCCAGGCTAGGGGTCGAATCGGAGCTGTAGCCTCCGGCCTACGCAGTATCCGAGCCGCATCTGCAACCTACACCACAGCTCATGGCAACGCCGGATCATTAACCCACTGAGCAAGGGCAGGGACTGAACCCGCAACCTCATGGTTCCTAGTCGGATTCGTTAACCACTGCGTCACCACGGGAACTCCGGAATGTCTTTATTTTTAAAGGACGGTTTTGCCAGATACAGAATTTTTAGGTAATTTTTTTTCCCCCTTAAAGCAATATGAATAATTCATCCCACTATCTTGTTGCTTCTGTGGTTTCTAATTCAAAACTGTCTGTTATTCTTACTGATAATCCTGTGTAGATGATGAATAACCTCTCTGTTGCTGCTTTCAGGATACTCTTCGTTTTTCCACAGTTTGATTATAATGTGTTTTGGAATGGATTCTGACTTTGAATTTATCTTCTTTTGGGTTTGTTAAGCTTCTTGGCTGTATACATTTATGTCTTTCATCAAATTTGAAGAATTTTTTTTTTTCTTTGTAGGGCAGCACCCACGGCATATGGAGGTACCCAGGCTAGGGGTCGAATTGGAGCTGTAGCTGCTGGCCTATGCCACAGCCACAGAAATGCCAGATCCGAGCCCCATCTGCGACCTACTAGTTTTTTTGGTAGGATAGATAGTGACAAACACTCAGATTTTTTCATGTGAATGTCTTTATTTTTATTTTATTTTATTTTTTTATTTTTTTTTTGTCTTTTTGCTATTTCTTGGGCCGCTTTCACGGCATATGGAGGTTCCCAGGCTAGGGTCGAATCGGAGCTGTAGCCTCCGGCCTACGCAGTATCCGAGCCGCATCTGCAACCTACACCACAGCTCATGGCAACGCCGGATCATTAACCCACTGAGCAAGGGCAGGGACTGAACCCGCAACCTCATGGTTCCTAGTCGGATTCGTTAAACCACTGCGTCACCACGGGAACTCCGGAATGTCTTTATTTTTAAAGGACGGTTTTGCCAGATACAGAATTTTAGGTAATTTTTTTTCCCCCTTAAAGCAATATGAAGAATTCATTCCCCACTATCTTGTTGCTTCTGTGGTTTCTAATTCAAAAACTGTCTGTTTATTCTTACTGATAATCCTGTGTAGATGATGAATAACCTCTCTGTGCCTGCTTTCAGGATCTACTCTTCGTTTTTCCACAGTTTGATTATAATGTGTTTTGGAATGGATTCTGACTTTGAATTTATCTTCTTTTGGGTTTGTTAAGCTTCTTGGCTGTATACATTTATGTCTTTCATCAAATTTGAAGAATTTTTTTTTTTCTTTGTAGGGCAGCACCCACGGCATATGGAGGTACCCAGGCTAGGGGTCGAATTGGAGCTGTAGCTGCTGGCCTATGCCACAGCCACAGAAATGCCAGATCCGAGCCCCATCTGCGACCTACACCACAGCTCACGGCAACACCACATCCTTACGGATGCTAGTCAGATTCATTTCTGCTACAATGAACTCCTAGAGAAGTTTTTTTTTTTTTTTTTTTTGTCTTTTTTGGCATTTCTTGGGCTGCTCCCGGGGCATATGGAGGTTCCCAGGCTAGGGGTCCAATCGGAGCTGTAGCCACTGGCCTACGCCAGAGCCACAGCAACACGGGATCCGAGCCATGTCTGCAACCTACACCACAGCTCATGGCAACACCGGATCATTAACCCACTGAGCAGGGGCAGAGACCGAACCCGCAACTTCATGGTTCCTAGTCGGATTCGTTAACCACTGCGCCACCACGGGAACTCCGAGAAGTTTTTACCCATTATAGCTTTAGATATTCTTTCTGCTCCTTTTCTTCTTTTAATGGATTCCTATAATTTGTATGTTAGTATGTTTTTAATTATATCCCATAGGTCTTTTCAGCTCTGGTCATATTTTGTTTATTCTTTTTTTCTTTCTGTTTTTCAGAGTGATATAAATTGTCCTGTCTTGGTGGTTAGTGATTCTTCTTGTCAAATCTGTTGCTAAACTCCTCTCCTGAATTTTTCATTTTGGTTATTGTACTTTTCGACTCCATAATTTCTGCTTTGTTTCTTTTTATGATTTCTGGCTCTTTAATACATTTTCTATTTGATCAGGATTTGTTATGGTTTCTTTGCAGCTGATTTCCTTTAAATCTTTGAGTATTTTTATAATAGTTGATTTAAAGTTTTGGGCTATTAAGTCCAATGTTTGGGCTTCCTTAAGGACAGTTTTTACTAATTTTTTTTTTTTTTTTGGTAACAGGCCATACCTTTATTTGTCTGCCTTATAATTTTCCGTTGTTAAAAATTAAACATTTGAAATACTGTAACATAGTAATTCTGGAATCAAATTTTTCCCCATCCCTAGAGTTTGCTGTCATTGTTTCTTATTCTTGTTGATATAGTATGTATGTTTAATGATCTTTTCTGAACTCATTTTTGTAATGTCAGTATTGTTGTATGTGGCCACTGAAGACTCTGTTTGTTAAGCTTAGTGGTTAGCTAGTGATTTATCAAATGTCCTTGAACAGTGGAACAAAAATCGAAACCTTCCAATCTCTATACAGGGGCATACCTTCAAAATCAGGCAGTACAACTTTGCCTAAGTTTTCACTTCCTCCTTGTACAGAGCCTGAAGGTCCATCAAAGGCGAGTCCTCTCATATCTTTTCTGAGCATGTGCCCAAGCCTGGGTATGCACATGGCCTTCTAGATTCAAAGGAATAAGAAAGAGATTTTTCAGAAATTCCCACAAGGCATCATATTCTATACTTTTTGTCCATACTTCTTGTTCTGTCTTTTTTCTACTGTTTCCGCTTGCCTTAGGCAGTGGTGGCTAGTATATTGCCTTTTAGTGTTTTCAGCATATGTCCACTGGCTAACCATCTTAGCCCTTGAAGAGTTTGGGGTCAGAGAAGTAAAGGCAAGCTCTTTGAGCCAGTCTTTCAGGGAGCCACCAGAAAAGTCAAAATTCAGTTTGTTGAGAATAGGGTCTGTCTTACTTCTTTTAGTACTAGGAGTCATCTTCAAGGTCACAGGCAAAGAAAAGAGTAGAGAATGAGGCAAGGATTAGTTAAAATGTCAGCTGTTTTTTGTCCTTGATTAAGCATTTTTTTGCTTGCTATAAACTTTTGGTAAGTTTTCAGAGTTCTAATAAAGTTGATTCTGATGGTTTTCATGAGTTTTTTTCAGTTTTTTGCAGAGGGAGGGACTATGGAAGTTCCATATTCCATGATTTTCATTGTCCTCACTTCTCACAAGTCTTTCTTAATCATGTCTCTCTGTTCCTGATTCTGTTTCTGGGGTGTCGGAGTATAGTGATAAAAGAGACAGACATGGTCCCCTTGCTCATAGAACTTTCTGTTTAATGCCATCCCTGTGAACTGAAGATTTATTTCTTATACTGACTTTACATTCCTCATATTTAAAAGCTTTATAGTTTTTGAAGTGAATATGGACTTTGGGACTCTGTGTGTCCCAAAACCCTGGATATTGAAAGAGTTTGCTTGTATTTTTGTTTCCCGAGAGTTACTGAGTTCATTAGAATTTAGGCATAATTGTTCTATTGCTCCAAAAAGTCACACTTGCCCATCTTAAGAATTGTTGGCTTCATTTTCATGGAGTTACTTGTCACCTGCCCAGTCCCCTACAACTCTATGTCTTTTCTCTACAAATAGGGTATCATATTGATAAACCCAGTCTGATCTCCCAGTTGGAGCAAGAAGACAAGGTGATGACAGAGGAGAGAGGAATTCTTCCAGGCAGCTGTCCAGGTGAGCACTAGGTGGATATGAGAAATAGTCTTTTTGAGGAAGAGCTCTGGCCAGCAATTCAGGGCATAGGAGTATTAGAAAATGCTAATCAGGGAACTTTGTAAAATGCCCTTTTTTCTGACTGAGATGACTAAGAACATTTGGTATGATGAGTTTCCTCATGCACCCTCTTTCTTTACTTTGTAACTTTCTGTTCAACATCTCATACTTTACTTTGGATTCAGAGAGTGGAAAAAAAAGACACGTCTCTTTTCCTTCTTTAGGTCTCATATGAGCCCTTTGTCTAAGTTCTTCCTGCTTTGCCTTCCAGATGATTCCTTCTTTTGTAAATCTCAGATCAATCTTAATCCTTTTAGAGTCCTTTTTTTAATGTCTATAATTTGCATACTCATATTCCTTTCATTGCAAACCTCCTCAAAAATCCTAATCCCTGAGAGTCTGCCTTTACTCATGTGTGCACTTTAGTATTTCTTTTCTCCATCAGCTTAAATTTCTCTTCAATTTGTTTCAGATTTGGAGACTGTACTTAAAGCCAAATACTTAACTCCTAAGAAGCATGTTTTTAGAAAAGAACATTCTAATGGTGTACAAGCGGTAAGACTAACACTGGTGATAATTCTGTTTTTTCACAGTAGGAGGATTCCATAAGTTAAAAAAGCCATGAAATAAATAGGAGAGTCATTAAAAGGAAATGTTTGTACATGAGATGATGGTATCTCAGGAGAGATACTGTAAACCAGTTGAGAATTTGGAGAAAACTATAAGTTAGCGCCAAAAGTGTTTCTTCGCTGAGAATTTCCATAAGTAAATGTTTCCTTAAATGTGACTAAAATATTGACTATTAAAATATAAAATGTTCTTAAATTTATCAGAAAATGCTTTGTGAATATGATAAAAACTTGTGGAAATGAATATCCTTTTTAACTTCTAAGAGCTCAAACTGGGAAAAAGCCATATAATGAGCATGTAAAATAGTCATGTAACAGAATTCCTGAACGAGGATTTGTATGACAGCATTGAATATTGAAAAATAATATAAATTATAAGTTTTCATTCATCTTTTAACAGGAGAGAAGTCATCTTGGAGTGAAACTCAATGAATGTAATCAGTGTTTTAAAGTCTTCAGCACAAAATCTAATCTTACTCAGCACAAAAGAATTCATACTGGAGAAAAACCCTATGACTGTAATCAATGTGGCAAATCCTTCAGCAGTAGATCTTATCTTACTATTCATAAGAGAATACATAATGGGGAGAAACCCTATGAATGCAATGACTGTGGGAAAGCCTTCAACGATCCTTCATCCCTTAGACTGCATGTAAGAATTCACACTGGAGAAAAACCCTATGAATGTAACCAGTGCTTTCATGTTTTCCGCACTAGTTGTAACCTCAAAAGCCACAAGAGAATTCATACACGGGAGAATCATCATGAATGTAATCAGTGTGGCAAAGCCTTCAGCACCAGGTCCTCCCTTACTGGGCACAATAGTATTCATACAGGAGAGAAACCTTATGAATGCAATGATTGTGGGAAAACCTTTAGGAAGAGCTCCTATCTGACCCAGCATATGAGAACTCATACTGGAGAAAAACCTTATGAGTGTAATCAGTGTGGAAAATCCTTCAGCAGTAGCTTTTCTCTTACTGTGCACAAGAGAATTCATACTGGTGAGAAACCCTATGAATGCAGTAACTGTGGGAAAGCTTTTAATAATCTCTCAGCTGTTAAGAAACATGTAAGAACTCACACTGGAGAAAAACCCTATGAATGTAATCATTGTGGAAAATCTTTCACCACTAACTCTTACCTTTCTGTGCACAAGAGAATCCATAATAGGTGGATATGACTACAATAACTAGAAATGCATTCATTGATTTCATATCTCTCAGACAACTTGTGATAACTCACACTAGATGTATACGTTATCTATTGCTGTATAACACATTTTCCTTCTAAACATAGTGGCTTTAAACAACAAACATTGATTATCTATAGGTCAGGAATTCGGAACAGCTTAGCTGTGTAGTTCTGACTCAGTATTTCTTTTGAAGTTCTAGTCAAGATGTCAATGGCTGCTACAGTCATCTGTGTCTTTACTGCTGAACAGTCCACTTCCAAAATGGGTCACTCACATGTCTGGCAAGTTATTGCAGGTTGCTGGCGAGGAATCTTCATTTTTTTTTTTTTTTACCATGTAGGACTCTCCACAGGGCTAAGTATCTTTATGATGTAGAAGCAGTTTCCTCCCAGAGCATTTGATATAAAGATGCATTGTCTTTTGTGACCTAGCCTTAGAAGGACATATCATTTCCGTATTTGACACAGACCAGTCCTGACGCAGTGTGGGAAGAGACCACACAAAATATGAGTACCAGGGGACAGAAATTTTGGGGAACCATCTGAGAAGCTTGTTATGAAATCAATGAGGGAAAGACCTTCAGGAGAACCACCCTCATTCTTTGAATCTGTTCAGTATAAAGGAACATTCAATAACTCTTGTGTTAATTCTCTCGTGAGAGAAACCCCATGAGTCTAATCTTTGTGATAAGCTTTCAGCTCAAATTTCACCCTCATGTGCAGAAAATATTATGTATTGGCAATAAATCTGAGGACTACATCTAGGGAGTCATGTGACAATTCATACTAGGGAAAATCCTGTGAATATCATTAGAAAGTAAAAGTCTTCACTTTTCACTTAGAACACACATGAGAAAACACTACAGAGGAGCACTTACCTAAGGAATGTGGAAAACCTTATAGCAAAAGCATTTATATTATTGAGCAGAAGATGAAGAGATATTGAGTGTAGTTACTATGGGAAAGCCTTCAGTGTTCTCTCAACTTTTAAGAGATAGGAGGATTTATTCTTGAGAACAAGTCCCATTGAATGTCATCAGTATTGGAAAGCTTCCATTTTTTTTACATTCTTCAAACTGAAAACTCACTGCAGAGAAATTTGTGAGTATAAAGAATGAGGGAGTACTTTTAATGATACTTCTTAACTTAGGAAAAATGTGAAATTCGTGGAGCAGCAAAACCTGGAAGTGGATTAATTTTGGAAAATCTCTTGGTGATTCTTGTTTTGTTGACTTGAGAAGTCACATTGGAGGGGAACATTAGGAAGGTACTCAACATGAGATTGCCTTAGCTCTTCTCTGAGTGGCCACAGAATAATTTAAACTGGGAATGAAAAGTATACATGTTGAGTGTGGGATTACTTTTATCAGTGTCTCATCTTAGATTGAAGCATCAGTCTTAATTTTCAGTCTTTTTGTTTAGGTATAAACATGTCTCTAGCTATACCCTGAAATAAACCCTAAATTATATTCTATAGCTTTGTATGTAATACATGTCATTTAATCTAAAATATTAGTATATTGCATATTCATAAAGGCATTTCTGAATATCTCCTGAGTGATTTAGTTTATCATAGTAAAAATTAGACCGTAGTCCAATTTCCCCTATTTATTAAAGAAGAAAAAGATTTTTTTCAAGTTGTTGATGAGTAGTATTGGAAATAGTCAATCTGTGAGGCATCACAGTAGCCCAGAGAGGCATTGTCCCACTGTGCTGACCATAAGAAATTGTTAGAGTCACTAGGGGGAACATTTTGCAGTTTGTCTGCCTCACCCATGTTCTATTAATCCTACCTATTCTTTTTCTTGAAAGTAGACTCAAGGCCTAGATTTGGAAGAGCTATATTTTGATCATGATAAAAACCACAGTGTGGCAAAAGTTAACCATGGTTTGGGCTCCCAAGGAGCCTCTGATTGGCTCTGTCAGCTATGGACTGCTTATTCCTAGACTTCTTACATGATTAGAAGTAATTGCTAACTAGTTGAAACCCAAGTGATTTGGGGGGAGGTTGTTTTTGAGTTGCTTTTATGTTGATGTCCAGCTGAATGTAATATTATTTGTTGGTCAGCTTTTATAAATGCTCCAGTTTTCTTTGAAAAACAACATGTATTCTCTAATTTTTGGATATAGAATATATTCCCATTAACTCAAGCCAGTTGTGTTTTCAGATATAGTATGTACATTCAAGTTCTTTTTCTTTCAAGCTTTTTTAGTGATAGATGTGTATTAAAGTCTTCCATCATGGATATGGATTAAAAAATTCATTTTGGTAATTCTGTTACTTTTTTCTTTATGTATTTTTATGTAATATAAATAAGTACATGGTTAGGTATTACTTTGTGATTTGTTCTTATGTAGGAACTGTGTTTTTTCATTGCAAAGTATTTTAGTGGAATAGTAAATGATCAAACACTTATATAGCCCTTCCCCCAAACCAGGCACTCTTCTAAATGCCTGATGGACATTAACTTATTGAGTATTCATTATAAGCTTGAGAAAGGTGTACTATTATTATCCCATTTTGCAGATGAGAAAATTGGCATGGTACACTTATATTACTTGCCAGAGTTCACTCACTAGTGAATGGTAGAGGCCAGATTTGAATCCACATAGTATATGCTATTAACCAGTAGCCTATTTATTGAGTATTTTCTCTATGCCAACTCCTGTTTGAGACTGGTGTCTATAACAATGAATGAAACTCAGATTTTGCCATTACTTAATCCTGTTGATTTTTCCTTGTAGAAAAAAATCAAGAAAATAATGTCATTAGTGTAATGTAGAAAAGTAAAGCAGTATAAGATAGTTAATGGGAATTGAGGTCTTGCTATTTTATGTAGAATAGGAATGAAAAGCCTCTTAGTTAAGGGGCACTCTAATATTAGACACCTTAATGAGTTGGGACAGGGAGTCATGAATTTGTGTAGCAAGAGTAGTTTTGGCATCCAGAGGCCCACACCACCGAGGTCAGTGTGAATGGAGTAGAATAAGTTGAGTATGGTGAGAAGATGATGTGGTCAGAGACTTGGTAGATCCCTCTCTTTCTGTGTTTTATGGGTTATTGTTAGGAGCTTTCCTTCTCCTTTTAGTGAGTTGGCATATCATTTACAGCCTAAGCAGGAAACAACTGACACACTCAAACTAGGACAATTCAAGTAGAATTTTCATAAAGGGGCTACTTACAGAGTTTTGTAGGAGTGATGTAGAAAGACTATAAAAGGTTGTTGTACCAGTAGCTGGTAAAGGCAGAGTTCTAACACCACTAAAGCTTGAAGGAACAATTATTGAAATCAAGAGACAAGAGAGGAGAGAAATGTATTGCAGGAGGACTCTCAAGGAGGTCAGAGGTAGCATTCAGTCCCAGGTTCTGCAGGGAATAGCCAGTGCCAGACTTAGTCTCTTAATTCAGTTTCATGCCTAGACTCCCCCTTAACCAAACCCAGCCAGAAGCCCATTGATAATGGTTCATACTGACTAACCTTCCTAGGTGCAGCAAGGTAGAGTTAAAGGGATCCACCAAGGGGAAGGAAACTAGAACTGCTCACCTCTTTTGTTTCTCAGAATCTACTCTTGTCAGTTACCTGGGTGGAAAGTTTATGACCCTGCCTAGGAATTCCATAGCTACTGTAGCATCCTGGGCCTGTTAAAGCACTGATATACTCCCAGCTGTAGTGTAAAATTGTTTCCTCCACAAGTGTTCTTCAAGATGGGTATGGGGTTGGGAGGAGAGTACAAAAAATAACCTAAAGTTTTGGTTCCTTGAGGGGTGAAGGAGACAAAGTAAGAGTCCCATTGAACTTTATGGCTGCTATGAGACCAGCACACAAAGAAAGACGTCACCATAACTTCTGGTGTGGGTAATGAGCCTGTCATCCAGATGTGGGTCTTGTTAAACAGTGATGGCCAAGAAGAAAACATTTGGCATTCAGCTAATCTAGTGGGATGTTTCTTGATACTCTTCCCAATTTTGTTAAGTGTAACAGCTATAATCTGAGAAGGATGTCGTGGCCAGGTATTCAGACTCTTCAGTGATGAGGATATGGATTATCCCTCCAAGTAAGCTACCTAGACCACAGAGATGCTAGTCAAGGGTGAAGGAAATGTAGGAGAGAGTAGTAGAGGAATGTGATGCTAAAAGTATCAGCAGCAACACTGAAAGTTGCTGTGGACAGCTAATTTGTCCCACTGATCTTGTACATTTCTCCAGGCAACTAGAGCCACCAGAATCCTATGTGCATTTACTTTTAGAAGCAAGTACATCTGAGTGGCATAATTGGTGGACCCTAATGGAGACTTCTTTTAGAACTAAGTTCAATTGCTGGAAGTGTTGGCTGCTAATGGCTTGTGCAGCCAATTCGCTAGGAATTTCCTTGGACCAAAGAAAAATGCCACACCTAAGGTGATGGCAACTCTTGAGGGGCTAGTTCACTTCCAGTGACTGGTTCATTTGAGGAGTACAAACGTGCAATTAATTTGCCTCAATTTGAGACACCCATGAAGGGCCACCCCAGGTCCAGAACTCCCCATGGGATCAAGGGTAGTCCTCATTTTTAACTTATCACAGTTCTGTCTTTGTCTGCTCAATTTTGGTTCTCTCCTTTAGAGATAGTTGCTTCAGGCAAGTGACAGACTTTTCATACTAAAGTTTCTTCTTCTGTAAAATGGGAACAAAAAAGAGTGCCTCTGTAAACATATATTAAGGATTAGACTAATATATGTAAAGCACCCATGAGACTTTCTGGTATATAGGAAACGTATATTTATTTCATCTTTCATTATGAATTAATTAAAATTCATTGTAGATTATACTGAGCAAAATAAGCCACACTCAAAAGTAAATATGGTACAATTATATTTGTATGAATTTTAAGAACAAGCAAAAAATCTGTGATAGAAAAATAATCAGAACAGTGATTATTTCAATCTGAGATGAACTTGTGGGGGAGGAGGTAAGGGAGGAGCAGGGATTGACTGAAGGGACAGGAAGGAACTTTATGGAGTGAGGAGAATGTTCTATATCTCAGTAGGAGTATGAGTTACCTAGGTATGTGCATTTATCAGAATGCACTGACTGTATATATTTAAGACCTGTACATTGCACTGTATGTAACATACCTAAGTTTATATCAGCTTTGTTATGTCAAGTGTAAAAAGCCATTTATTTTATGATTCCATTATATGCCATTCTGGAAAAAGCAAAACTCTAGGGAAGGACAGCAATTCAATGATTCCCAGGAGCAAGGGGTAATGACAGAGGGCAATGACTATAAAGGGACAGAACAAAGGAACTTGAGACTGATGAAATTATTTTTTCAGGTCTGTCTATGTTCACTGTGTTGATGGATATATAACTCTAGTATTTGCCAAAGCCTATAGAATTGTAGCACTACAAAGAGTGAATATTACTGTGAGTTCAAAAACAAAAATCCACCATATAGTGGAGGGGATGCAAAATGGAATGCAAATGATAATAAATGGATTAACTATATGAAAATGAATAACATAACCACAGTGAAGGGGGCAAAAAGAAAAGCAGATTTACCTTAGAAATCTGTTTTGACCAGATAGTGTAAGGCTGAATACAAAAACAACTGTCTGGGAGGTCAACAGTTAAAGATCTAACATCGTCACTGCTGTGGCTCTGGTCAGTGCTGGCATGGGTTTGATCCCTGGCCTGAGAACTTCAACATGTTATAAGTGCAGCCATAAAAACGAAACAAAACAAAACAAAACCCTGTCCAGAAATTCTGTATGCCAGTTCAAAAACTTTTCATATGGTGCAGATTAGCAGTTCTGAAATTTTGTGTGTATACTAGGGTTGAACAACTAAGTAAATATAAAAGTGGATAGTTTGAGCCAGTTTCTCTCTGTCTAAGGAAGATGTTACAAATGAGGACAGAGAAAAGGCTGGCGTGAACACTGTGGTGTTGGATTAGAATTGGAGATAGTATGAATTTCTGGTGGTTTGTTGGTGGTTGTCTTTTTAGGGCCACAACTGTACATTATGGAGGTTCCCAGGCTAGAGGTTGAATCGGACCCCTATACAGCTGCTGGCCTACACCACAGCTATAGCAATACTGGGTCCAAGCTGCATCTGCAACCTGCACCACAGCTCATGGCAACACCAGATCCTTAACCCACTGAGCAAGGCCAGGGATTAAACTCACGTCCTCATGGATACTAGTTGGGCTCGTTAACTGCCGAGCCAGGACAACTGCTGAGCCAGGATGAGAACTCCAGAATTTATGGTTTTTGATGGATGAATGGAGATAGGTAGATGTGTGTATGTGCACAGGATAGTATACATTCATATATTTCCAAGGCCTATCAGCTCTGAAGGCTTAGAAGCAATGATATTCCAGTAGCAATGAGAATACCTGTCACCTACCCAGACAGTATTGTCTAAAGTACTATTTTAAAAAAGTTAGCAGGGGGTGGAGTACCCAGGCTCTTTGGAGAAATGATTGATTACAAGACTGGGGTAGGGAAAATACAACCTTAACCTGAAGCCTGAACTATTTCTGAAGAATCTTCCAATGTAAATAAAATATTGACAAAGAAGAAGCTCCAAGATTTGCCTTAAAATTCCCTCCTAGGTCTTTAAATAACGTCTAAGCTATGCATGTGCAGGGGAAGACTCTAGGATGATTAGAAGAGAATAACTACTGAAAGCTGAAAATTGTGCCAAAATTTCAGAGTTCACACACATGCCAGGAGTTGGAGGTTGGATTTTTGTACTCATCTGGAGTGGAGTGCCCTTGGTAAAAAACAAGATTAAAACAGGTTTCAGGAGTTCCTGTCGTGGTGCAGTGGCTAACGAATCTAACTAGGAACCATGAGGTTGCAGGTTCGATCCCTGGCCTTGCGCAGTGGGTTAAGGATCCGGCGTTGCCGTGAGCTGTGGTGTTGCTGTGGTTCTGGCGTAGGCCGGTGGCTATAGCTCCAATTGGACCCCTAGCCTTGGAACCTCCATATGCTGCAGGAGCGGCCCTAGAAAAGGCAAAAAGACAAATAAATAAATAAATACACAGGTTTTAATTAGGACCCTAGAAATGTCCCATCCTGAGAGTAAGTATCATTCACTAAGAGTGAGGACTGCTTCTTAGAAGTCAGTGCAAAACTGAAATAGCCCTGCCCTAACAGTCTAAAACTTAGCCTTCATATTCTCAAGATGACTCATTTGTATTATAACGCCTGCCATAACAAAACCCAATCTTTAGAGGAAGTTAACACAATTAAGAGCCTCTACAAACTATTTTTCACAAGATTCAGCCCACAAGGGAAGAATACTAGACCCACGAATCAGCAGGAAAATGTTCTCAGTTATGAATATATAAAACAATAGAAGCAAACTCAGACATAATCCAGATGGAGTTGACCTGACAAGGACTAAAAAATAACAGGGAATAATATGTTAAAGAAGATGGAGGAAGCATGGACAGATTGTAGAAAATGAAAAACTACAAATCTTCAAAGCAACCAAGGGAAAAGGAGCTTTCAAAGGAGCATCAGTAATACTGATGACTTCTCAAAAGAAACTATGGAAGCAAGAAGGCAGTGAATGACATTTGATATTAAAGGGTTTAATGGAGGGGGGAGGAAACCCTACCAATCAAAAATTTTATGACCTAAGAAAAAAATTCTTTGAAATTGCAGACAAAGATGTGTTTCAACAAATGTAAATAAAGCAAAAGTCAAAAGAATCAACAGCAGAACTGTACTTCAAGAAATACCATAGTGTTTGTCAGGCTGAAAGAAAATGATTCCATGTGGAGAGACATGATTTAGGAATTATCATCAGCAAGAAACAGAATGTAGGTAAATTTAATGAATATTGACTGTATTAAAACAACCCTGTGTAGTTTTACAACTTTTATGAAAGTCTAAACTTTTTCAAAATAAAATCCTTTTAAAAAATGTTAAACTGATCCCCCAAATAGAGATGCTGGGAACCTCAGCAGGTGATGCTCAAAGTCTGCATCCAACAGTAAAGCTGACAGAAGCCCTAGCAAGGGACCACCAATCCCATCAAAACTAGAGGCAGTAGGTAGCAGCTGTCATCCAAATACAAATGATGGGGTCCGAGCAAACAAGACTGCATTCTCCACAAACTATAAATGATGGGGAACTCGAGCAGGCACCTTCCAGTCACTTCCAATACTAAACACTACAGCAGCCCCATACGTGACTCAGCTGCTCCTCAATACTAGAGAATGGAGTGCCCCAGCTCAAATCTGTCTATATAAACATAAAAGGGGGAATCCAGGAAGTGATTCTTGTAGTCCCCACCCCCAATACTGGATAAAACAGTGAGACCTCCGTCCAGTGATCACCCCATTCTGTCACATAAATGCTTTAAAAATGGGTGCACCAGACAACTGTGACATATGGAAGTTCCCTGGCTAGGGGTCCATTTGGAGCTGCAGCTGCTGGCCTATGGCACGGCCACAGCAATGCCAGATCCAAGCTACAGCTTTGACCTATGCCACAGCTTGTGGCAATGCTGGATCCGTAACCCACTGAGCTAGGCCAGGAATTGAACCCACATCCTCACAGACACCATAGTTTGTTCTTAACCCACTGAGCCACAACAGGAACTCCAAGTGTTTAAATTTTTTTTCCAATTTTATGGCCACACCTGAGGCATATGGAAATTCCCTGCCAGGAGTTGAGTCCGAGCCACAGTGGCAGCAATGCTAGAGCCTTTAAACCCACTGGATTGGGTCGGGGATTGAACATCACCACTGCAGCGACCCAAGCCTATGAAGCCAGATTTTTAACCCACTGCACCACAGCAGGAACTCCCATGTGACAGATTTGACTTTCATCAACATTTCCGTACAATTCCCATCATGATCTTCACTTTTCATGTAAACCTGTTTGTATTTACCAAGATTGGTCTTCATTTATTTTTGTTTGGGTTTTTTTTTTGTTTTTATTAATTTGACCATACCCATGGCATGCAGGGCATGCAGAAGTTCCCACGCCATGGATCAAAGCCACACCATTCAGTGAGTGACCTGAGTCATAGCAGTGACCATGCTGATTCTTAACAGCTAGACCACCAGAGAACTCCTGGTCCTCATTTTTATATTAAAGACTACAAGACCATTGAGGCTGAGGGTCTACTTGATGTTTTTAACTTATGTTTGTTTCATCTGGTACTTATACTCAAGGAAGAAATAACTATGCAAATTAGATTTTCCCATAAATTTAATATTGTAAATCTGGATTTGGAAATAATTTTTTAAAGTTTAAAAACTAATTTGGAGTTAGTATATTATTTTAAATTTGAGGATTTTCCTGGTGGTCTACTGGTTAGGACTTGGCACTTTTACCAGCGTGGCCGGGTTCAATCCTTGGTCTGGGAACTGGGATCTCCCATCAAGCCACTGCACACCATGACTAAAAAAAATTGAATTTTAAAACTCTTAAAGAATTGCAATAACATATGGGAGAATCATGAATGACTTCAATATTTTATCCAAATATGAACTGTCAGTGGATAAAACAAAACAGACAATGTACAACAGGTGTGAAGTTTAAGTTATAAAATGACCTTTGGGATAGAAGAGAGGTTGAAGCATAAGAATGTGCTTATTGTATACATATAGATGGAGGAAATGGCTAGATTCAATAGTAAAAGCTTTGAGGATATCCATTAATCTGGTATAGAAGCTCTATCTGTGAGTCTTGATGACTGAGGGTAGTTGTACACCAATACTCTTTAAAAAAAAGTGGGCAGGAGTTCCCGTCATGGCGCAGTGGTTAACGAATCCAACTAGGAACCATGAGGTTGCGGGTTCGGTCCCTGCCCTTGCTCAGTGGGTTAACGATCCGGCGTTGCCGTGAGCTGTGGTGTAGGTTGCAGACGCGGCTCAGATCCCGCGTTGCTGTGGCTCTGGCGTAGGCCGGTGGCTACAGCTCTGATTCAAGCCCTAGCCTGGGAACCTCCATATGCCGCGGGAGCGGCCCAAGAAATAGCAACAATAACAACAACAACAACAACAACAAAAAAGACAAAAAAAAAGTGGGCAGAATTCCTTGATAAATAGAGGTTAAGTAGTTTTGATGGATCCTAATATATGAATGAATAAATATAAAAATTTATTTATCTGAATGCTTAATATTTCAAAAGCCACAACTGTGGTAGGGACTTGAGAGATAAAACTTGAATGCCTATTTCCCTTAGAATCTATTTGATTCCTTAAACTTTTCAAAGAGTTCTTCTCAGGTCTTATAAAAATAATGTAGCACTTTGGGGCAAAGATGCTGCCCAGTAGCCCAGCACTGGAGGCCAAGATGGAGATCTCCACGGCCACCGTGACCTTGCCCTTGGTGCTGAGGAAGGTGACCTAGACACTGAAGAACACCAGGATACTGAAGGTCAGTAACTAGGCTTCATTGAAGGTGTCAGGCAGGTTCCTGGCCAGGAAAGCGAAGGAGAAACTTCCCAGAACTAAGGCGCCCAGGTATCCCAAGACACAGTAGAAGGCAGTGACGGAGCCCTTGATGCACACAATGATGAGGCTCTTGGGCTCAGAATGAGTGTCTATCTCAAGGAAAGGGGGAGAGGTTCCAAGCCAGGCTCCACAGATAATCACTTGAATGAGGGAGCAGATGGGAATGACATAGTTAGAAGCTCCTGCTGCTAGCAATCGCCTCACGGTTCTTCCTAGTTTCATGACCTTGAATGCCAGAATCACAGTAAGAGTTTTGGCAGAAACAGTGACAACAGCCACAGTGAACACAGCTGCAAATGTGATTTGTCTGAGGATACAGGTTGCTGTGGGGAGTTGGCCAATGAAGAGCAAGGAGCAGAGGAAGCACAGGAGGAGGGAGATGAGATGGTAATAGCTGAGAGCCTTGTTATTGGCCTTGACGATGGGGGTGTCTTGGTGCTGCACAAAGGCCCACAAAACCCAGTCGTGATGACACAGAAGCACAGAGCCATGCAGGTTAGTGCCATCCCCAAGGAATCCTTGAAGTCCAGGAAGGTCACAATTTTGGGGATGCAGTGATTTCTCTCCTTGTTTGGATACTCTTGTTCTGGGCACTGGACACACCGCTCTGCATCTGGAGAGAAAGCAGACTCGACATTTTATCCTCACAGTTTCTTCATTTCACCACATTTAAATGTTTCAGTAAACAAATATTTCCTTTATTGTGTATAAGTGCATTGCGCCCATTTATCCTCTCTGATTCAATATTCAGACATATCGTATTAGACGGTATTTGTGAGGATGTTAAAATTGGAACCTTTGTAGATTCTTCTTTTTTTTTCTTTTTAGGGCTGCACCCACGGCATATGGAAGTTCCCAGGCCAGGGGTCGAATCAGAGCTACAACTGCTGGCCTACACCACAGCCACAGCAACGCCAGATCCTTAACCCACTGAACAGGGCCAGGGATCAAACCCTCATCCTTGTGGATCCTAGTTGGGTTTGTTAGCCTCTGAGCCATTGAAGGGAACTCCCATTTGTAGATTCTTGATGGAAATGTAAAATGGTACAGCTGCTGTATAAAACAGTCTAACAATTCCTCAAAAAATTAATCACTGAGTTACAGTAAGAGTCAGCAATTCCCACCCAGGTATATACCTCCCAAAATGAAGGCAGTGGTTTGGATAGATATTGGTACAATACCCTTCCTATTATTTGCAATAACTAAAAGATGGAAACAACCCAAAGTCCATTGATAGATAAATGAATAAACAAAATGTGGCACATACAAATAATGTAATACTATTCTGCCTTAAAAAGGAACAGAATTATCTGACACATGCTACAATGTGGTTGAATCTTGAAAGTGTTATGCTGTATGAAATAAGCCAGTCTCCAAAAGACAAATGCTGGATGATTATTATATAATGTACCTAGAATAGTCAAATCCATAGACACAGAAAGTGGAATGATGCTTACGAGGGACCTGTGGGAGGTGGTAAGTGGGAATAATTTTAATGGTAGCAGAGATTAAGTTAGGTATGATGAGTTCTGTAGATGGATAGTGGAAAAGGTTTTATAGCAGTGGAAATGGACTTCATGGCCCTGAATCGAACTCTTTTTTTTTTTGGTCTTTTTAGGCCACACCCATGGCAAATGGAGGTTCCCAGGCTGGGCGTTGAATCAGAGCTATAACTGCGGCCTATGCCACAGCCACAGCCACAGCCACTTGGGATCTGAATTGTGTCTGTGACCTACACCACAGCTCAAAGAAATGCTGGATCCTTTAAACTCACTGAGCGAGGACAGAGATAGGACCTGCGTCCTCATGGATACTAGTCAGGTTCATTAACTGCTGAGCTACGACGACAGGAACTCCGGAACTGTAATCTTAAGAATGGTTAAAATGGTAAGTTTTATATTATGTATATTTTACCGCAATAAAAACTAAGTCAAAAAAATAAATGTATGAATTGGGAAACTGATGTCCAATGACTCCATTGTGAATGCCCTCAGTTTTCTTTTCATTACAAAGTAGATAAATGGTCGAGTTACCATAGGGTGATTATAAATTTTTATACCTGTATGGTTGAAAATGTGTCTCTCTGGGCAAAAAGCACAAGTAAAGCAGCAAATAGGCTGTCCTTCTATATATCTAATCTTGAGAAGGGGTCATAACTCTGAATCCAATTGGCCATTCTATCCTCTCTTCATTGATCACCAAGGCTTGATCCTATATAGTATTGGAGACAAACTCTCCCACTTTAACCAGGAGCCCAAGACCACCTGGAAAATTTACAGCATTCAGGATGTCATAATGCACCACATGGTTTCTTTCCTCATCTAAGGACATAGGTGCTCCAGCAATGTTTGTAAATTGGATTTTAGCCAGGAATAGGTGAAGCTAGAGAAGAAAGATTGAAAAATGAAAAATGCATTCAAGTTAGAGATGGAAGGCCCATACTTACAAAGCAAGCATGCTTCCCACCGCCCCCTCCCTGTGGCATATGGAGTTCCTAGGCCAGGGATCAGATCCCAGAGGCAGTTGATGCAGCAATGCCAGGTCCTTAAGTCACTCTGCCAGGCCAGGGATGGAACTTGCATCCCAGCACTCTGGAGATGCTGCTGATCACATTGAACCACAGTGGGAACTCCAAAGCAAGCATTCTTTCCTATCTTCCCAGCCTCAAGTTTTCTTGTTGCCAGAAGTGAAGTTTTGTCTAGGTGTTTACCATCTCTGAGTCTAGTGATAGGAACTTTCCCTCTCATCCTGAAAACAAAGAATTGAACACAATCTTGACACTGTTAAAAGCATGCCTTAGTCATGGGTTTTGGTGCAACCCTGAGCCATGAAGTTTGATGTGGCTTCTGGAAGGAAATGCCTGTATTTGAAAAGGGGTACCACCTGGAATTTTTCTCTTACTACATTTGTATGTTTTTAATTAAGAATATGATAGAGTGAGCACTCTCACTATGAGAGAAAACTGAAATCTACAGCACATAGAGTGTGTGTGTGTGTGTGTATGTGTGTATATATATTTTTGGGGGGGAGGTCACACCCGCAGCATATGGAAGTTCTCAGACTAGGGTTCGAATTTGAGCATATCTGCAACCTGCATTGGAGCTCAGCTACACTGTAGCTCAGCAACACCAGAACATTAACCTACCAAACAGGGCCAGGGATCAAACCTGGGTCCTCATGGATACTGGTCAGGTTTGTTATCGCTGAGCCACATGGGAACTCCAACAACTCATAGAATATTAATGAAATTGGTTTTTTGTTTGTTTGTTTTGGTCTTTTTGCCTTTTCTAGGGCTGCACCCATGGCATATGGGGGTTTTCATGCTAGGGGTCTAATTGGAGCTGTAGCTGCTCGCCTTTGCCTGAGCCGCGGCTACACCAGATCCGAGCCGCGTCTGCAACCTACACCACAGCTCATGGCAACACCAGATCTCTAACCCACTGAGCAAGGCCAGGGATCGAACCTGCAACCTCATGGTTCCTAGTCAGATTCGTTAGCCACTGAGCCATGACGGGAACTCCAAAAGATAGGTTTTAAACCCAGGCTTCCCATTCAGAGATTCTCCTGTCTTGCTATATGGAGATGGTGTGAGTAAGATCCCTGGGGCTCTGAAAGACCCCAGCAAGGCTCTCATTCTGAGGACTCAAATGATGGCTAATCCTCCTAGAGAGGTTTTTAGAGCACTGAGTTGGGGGGTGGGGTGGTATTTAGCTGGATGGTATACCTATCAACTGGCCTTTTTTTTGTTGTTGTTATTAGCTCTTATAATGGATGGTGCACCTACATATGGATTTGACAGAAAGATATTTTCCTCTAAGTATATGAGTAGGGAGTGCCAAAACCATCTCATAAACCATTTTATAAAGACTTTTTGAATCCCAAATGTGAAAACTTGCAACCAAAAGAAGCATGAACAGAACACAGGTTATTTGAGGAAACTCCTTGTGAGGCATCATTACTGTAACTCAACCAGAGACATGCATGTCACACCTTTGGATAAAGTCTAAATTTTAAGGCAGTGTTCCTTATTTTTCCAGGAGAATTAAATTGTTTGGACGAAAGTGATAGGCTTTGATCTACTCTGAAATATTATCTACTTCTTTTGGCTTCCAGGATAATGGACTAAATACCTCATTTGTGATGGGATTAAATTAATGTCTTAGGGGGCCTCATTTTCTTAGGGTGGTGGAGCTAAGGCACTTAGGTACACTCCAGGGAGGGCACATTTCAACAATGTCTTTGTCAGGAGTGAGCATCCAGGTTGAGTCATTTTCTACTGAGAGTGACCTCAGGCCACAGAGATTAATGTTTCAAAGGTTTTGTGTGTGCCTTAGTCCTGGCAGAGGAAGGGGCTGGGGTTCTGCGGATTCACAACATACTTGCAGGGACTGATCATGGGTATTGGACCAATGGAGTGGGAGATGAAAGAGGCATAATTCTTTCATCTGTCTTGAAAAGAGTGAGGAGAAAAACATTTTTAAGAAACTAGAGAGACAAGGAATAGAACATTCAGAATCCCATTGGTCTACATTTCTGCCATTTCTGTGCACACCTTAGATCATTTTCATGGGGATGAAAGACACACACACCTGCAAGTGCAAAGAAGAACTTACATGTAGGATGCCACGTGCTCACGCCTGAGCATAAAAGAGAGACAGGATATGTCTGATTATGGGTCCATGACACAAAGGGGGAAAAACCCACTCACCATCATAGATCCCCATATCTGCAGACACTTTGCTTCTGGTAGAGCAAACAGTAATCAAAATCCATCTCACATGCAGTGTATAGAGACTGCAGGAGTAGGAAAAGACATCAGAGAGAACGACATGGCAGAGTCTGACCACAGAGAGACAAAACCCTGTGTCTAAGCTTAGCTGAGAAGATGAATCAGGAGTGAGTCTGTAGGCTCTGCCTTAGAAAGGAAAGTTTCCCTCATGTAAACCACAGCGTGTGGCCACTACTACTCCGTCTCTTAGCCTGTGGACGCACTGCAGGGCATGTGCCAGGGGTGCCAGACAAAGGTACACTTAGAATAATAAATTAGGCATTTATAACAAAGTCACAGAGCTGAGATGTCACCTCACTGTCACTGTGACAAGAGCAGCTGGCTTTCCCTTCTCTTTAGTGCTTCATGTCAATCCCTGTCCTGGGCTCTGCACTTGTGTCCCTCCATCCTGGTGAAAAACAATGAGGAATTACAAATGTTTTTCCTACTTGCCCCTATGGTTTCATCATGAGTATGACCATAAGACCTCAAGATAGGAGCAGAAAGGGAGGTGTGGAAGAGACAAGCCCATCCTGATATAGAGAGCTCCATCGTCCTGTGTCCGTGATTGACATCCCTGCAAGGAACTTAGGTTTGTAGTATCAGACTATTGCTCTGAGGGACTTTCAGGTATAGGACAAGCTGATGTTGGAATCAACATAGGACCTTTAGCATAATTTCAGCTGATGCTTTAGCAAAAAAGTAAAAGGGAAACATCAATTACTGATAATGGCAGGTGTCATCAAGAAGACTATTGCCTAATTTCTTTGGCTTGAACACCAGTACTATGTTGAACAGTAATGGCAACATGAGGCCCTTTTTCTTATTCCTGGTATTAGAAGAAAAGCTTTCAACCTGTCAGCATTAAGTGGGATGTGAACTGTGGGAATGTCACATATGGCCTTCGTTATCTTAGGTACAATCCATCTATACTGAATTTGTTGAGTTTTTATGACAGATGGAACTTGAATTTTGTCAAATGCTTTTGTGGCATCTATTGAGGTGATTATGTGATTTTCATATTTTATTTATTAATATAATGTATCATATTTAGGATTTGCATGTGTTGAGCCATCTTCCATCCCAGAGATGAATCCCACATGATTGTGGTGCATATCCTTTTAAGGTACTGCAGAATTCAGTTTCTAGTTATTTTGGAGGCATGTTTTGCATCTCTGTTTATCAGGGATATTGGTCTTTCATTTTCTCTACTTATGGTTTCCTTATCTGGCTTTGGTATGAGATAATGCTGGCCTACCTAAGAGAAATAAGCATTAAGGTTTTATCTCACAAGTATCACATTTTTGGCTTTTGTATATTAATCCACTCAGGTAGATAACATATGTTTTTTATTCAGATATTAGAAAACAATCAAAATTGCTTTATATGTATTCATCAAGAGAGTCTCCTCCCCCACCCTTTTTTTTTTTTTTTTTGTCTTTTTAGGGCTGTACTCATGGCATATGGAGGTCCCCAGGCTAGGGGTTGAATCAGAGCTATAGCTGCCAGCCTACACCACAGCCACAGCAATGCCAGATCTGAGCTATGTCTGTGACCTACACCACAGCTCATGGCACTGAGCGAGGCCACTGAGCGAGGCCAGGGATCGAACCTGCAACCTCATGGTTCCTAGTCGGATTCATTAATCACTGAGCCATGATGGGAACTCCAAACACAACCTTTATTTTTATTTATTTATTTATTTATTTTTTGTCTTTTTTGCTATTTCTTTGGGCCGCTCTTGCGGCATATGGAGGTTCCCAGGCTAGGGGTCGAATTGGAGCTGCAGCCCCCGGCCTACGCCAGAGCCACAGCAACGTGGGATCTGAGCCGAGTCTGCAACCTACACCACAGCTCACAGCAACGCTGGATCGTTAACCCACTGAGCAAGGGCAGGGATTGAACCCGCGACCTCATGGTTCCTAGTCGGATTCGTTAACCACTGCGCCACGACAGGAACTCCATTTTTTTTTTTTTTGCAAACACAACCTTTAAAATTATACTTTAAGTGTGAAAAGTAGAATTGGAGTTCCCGTTGTAGCTCAGGACATTAGAATCCGACTAGTTATCTGTGAGGGTGCGAGTTTGGTCCCTGGCCTCGCTCAGTGGGATAATAGATCCAGTGTTGCCCTGAGCTACAGTGTAGGTCACAGATGCAGCTCAGATCTGGCGCTGCTGTGGTTGTGGCGTAAGCCAGCAGCTGTAGCTGCGATTCAATCCCTAGCCTGGGAACCTCCATGTGCCGTGGGTGGGGCCCTGAAAAGACAAAAATGAATGAATGAATAAATAAATAAATAGTAGAATTATTTTCTTTAAAAATTTTTTATTTGTATAATGATTTTTATTTTTTTCCGTTATAGCTGGTTTACAGTGTTCTGTCAATTTTCCACTGTACAGCATGGTGACCCAGTTACACATACATGTATACATTCTGTTTTTGCACATTATCATGCTCCATCATAAGTGACTAGACATAGTTCCCAGTGCTACACAGCAGGATCTCATTGCTAATCCATTCCAAAGGCTATACTCTGCATCTCTTAACCCCAAGCTCCCAATCCATCCCACTCCCTCCCCCTTGGCAACCACAAGTCTATTCTCCAAATTCATGATTTTCTTTTCTGTGGAAAGCTTCATCTAATACAGATATTAAGATTCCAGATATAAGTGATATCATATGGTATTTGTCTTTCTCTTTCTGACTTACTTTACTCAGTATGAGAGTCTCTAGTTCCATCCATGTTGCTGCAAAAGGCATTATTTCTATCCTTTTAATGGCCGAGTAATATTCCATTGTGTATATATACCACATCTTCCTAATCCAATCGTCTGTCGATGGACATTTATGTTGTTTCCATGTCTTGGCTATTGGGAATAGTGCTGCAATGAACATGCGGTTGCATGTGTCTCTTTTAAGGAAAGTTTTGTCTGGATATATGCCCAGGAGTGGGATTGCTGGGTCATATGGTAGTTCTGTGGCTAGATTTCTAAGGTACCTCCATACTGTTCTCCATAGTGGTTGTACAAGCTTACATTCCCACCAACAGTGGAGGAGGGTTCCCTTTTCTTCACACCCCCTCCAGATAGCAAAGAAGCACATGAAAAAATGCTCAACATCACTGATTATTAGAGAAATGAAAATCAAAACTACCATGAGATACTACCTCACACCAGTCAGAATGGCCATCATTAATAAGTCCACAAATAACAAATGCTGGAGAATTATTTTCTGAATACTGATTTGGGCCAATTTTTAATACTTGAAAGGTAATTACCTCATCCTTTTAAATAATAATTTTCCAGTACACTTGAATTGACATCTTTTCAAATAAATGAGAAAGAAGCTTCACCTGGGGCTTTTTTGGGTATCATTCTTTGCTCATCTGAGGTTGGAGATGGAGTGGGCAGAGAAGAGGAAGATTCTATTTTATGTGGTCCCCAGGTTTGGCCACATACACAAACTAAAGATGGTGGTGTCTGGGTGTTTCAGAAATTAGTCAAAAATTGTGCCTGTATATTAGCCCTCAAGTTTTTTATTTCTTTACAGCAGGCTGGGATCCAAAAACCTACTGGGACAACACTCACATTTATTTATACACACCCAGTTGTGTTAAACATTGGCCAAAGCAGGATATTTTAGTCATTTAGAGACTGCCTTGTTTGCATACCCTGTGAAATTGTATCCAACATCTGATAGCCATAAGAAAGATATACCCTGTTGTTGTAAAAATCCTTAACCTCTGCTGCCCTTCAGAGCCGTCTAAGCCAGACTCTCCACCAGGCTACTGAGTGACATCACCTAGACATCTAAGCTTCCTCTGTGACTGTGTTCCCCTCTCTCCAGTGGGAGTTCCCTTGCCTTTCGCTCCTGAGTAGTGCTAAGATGGTCTGGCATGGAAACATGTGAGAAAGAGATGGTCAGGAACTACCTGAATGTCTTGGCTTGAGTCAGTTTCTTCTTCCTATCAGGGCACTTTTGAGGACCCTCCTGGACATGTCTATCTTCCAATGCCTCCTTTGGGAATCTGCATGATGGGCGGCATGCCTACCAACAGTTTTTTCCCTTTATTTGTTTATTAAGTCTTACCTCCTGAATAATTCTGTTCCAGTATAATTTTATTCAAGACTCTCTCCCCCCCCTCTCTTTTTTTATGTGTGTGCTTTTTAGGGCCACACCTGCTGCTTATGGAGGTTCCCAGGATAGGTGTCTAATCGGAGCTACAGTTGCTGACCTACACCACAGCTACAGCAATGCCAGATCCCAGCGCATCTGTGACCTACACCACAGTTCATGGCAACACCGGATCCTTAATCCACTGAATGATGCTAGAGATCGAACCCCACAACCTCATGGTTCCTAGTCAGATTCATTTCTTCTGTGCTACGACGGGGACTCCTAGTGTAGTTTTATTCAAGAGTGAATTTGTTTATTTTTTTTGTCTTTTTGTCTTTTTCTATGGCCTCACCCACCGCATATGGAGATTCCCAGGCTAGGCATCCAATCGGAGCTGTAGCTGCCAGCCCATGCCAGAGCCACAGCTACGTGGGATCCAAGCTGCCTCTGCAACTCACACCACAGCTCATAGCAACATGGGATCCTTAACCCACAACCTCATGGTTCCTAGTTGGATTCGTTAACCACTGAGCCAAGAGGGGAACTCAAGAGTGAATTTAAAGCAAGGAGACAGAGGCAGATTCTGCTTGGGTGTCTTTAGAAGTCAGTGCCATTATAAAAAACAGATTGAAGGGGAAAGTTCTTAGTAGGACTATTTAAATAGAAAGACACTGAAAAGGCAAGGTAATTGATATAGGAAGTTTGATTGAATCCTAGTTAGAAAAAAGCCCACTCTAAAGAGGAGAGTTTGGGAGAAAGTTGAAATATGAACTGCATATCAGAAGATATGGAAGATTTCTTAATTTTTGAAAGGTGGGAGTTCCCGTTGTGGCGCAGTGGTTAACGAATCCGACTAGGAACCATGAGGTTTGCGGGTTCAATCCCTGGCCTTGCTCAGTGGGTTGAGGGCCCGGCGTTGCCGTGACCTGTGGTGAAGGTTGCAGACGCGGCTCGGATCCTGCGTTGCTGTGGCTCTGGTGTAGGCCAGTGGCTACAGCTCCGATTTGACCCCTAGCCTGGGAACCTCCATATGCCACAGGAGCGGCCCTAGAAAAAGGCAAAAAGACCAAAATAAATAAATAAATAAAGGTGGTATTTGTATCATGGTTACACAGGACAATATCCTTATTTTGGTGATTCTTGCCATAATATTCAATGGTGAAGTGTCATGATATTTCCAACATTCAAATGGTTCAGAAAAAATTCTGTCTACATCTATATACAGGCAAATCTACTATAATACTTGTTCTGAACACATGATTTTAATCTGGGTCATTTGATGCATTAAGGAACAATTGTAACAATGTAAACTTCAGGTTTGCTTATGTGCAATCTCATTTATAAGGAACACAAGAGAAACATTAAATACGGAAAACTTCACCCAGCTGAACCTAGCTAGGCAGGCATGCGCAAAGCACATGCACACAGCTCAGAATTCTACTAGCTCAATCAGTGCCCCTCAAGTGTTTTGAGGGAAACCTATATCCCTCTTGAGTTGGGATTTTCTCTCTGATTTCAGGTCTCCCCTCCACCTCTTCATTATAATTCACAAATATCAAGCCTCCTGATGATCACTTCTATAAGCAGATGATAGGCTTCTTTCAGATTAAACTGCTCTATTTCTTACAGCGTTTTTGTATTTCTTAACCATTTAACATACGTAAACTGCTGCTTTATTAGACTGCTATTTTTTATGTACCGACAAATTTTTAGTGTTGAACCCAGATCTCATTTTTCCCACAAGCTCCGCGGTTTTCATTGTGTGAGTTTACATAGCATTGGCTATGAACAGCTATGAACAAGATTTTTTCAAAAGCAAATGCCCATAGAAGGTACATGTTCCAGGCCAACTGGTTGAAGAGCAATCTTTTCAATCAGGTGACCCCTGCCCCAATTGTTACTCAGGAAAAGAGGGGTGGAATGTCTGAACTGTCCAATCGGGGCTACAGCAGTGGAAGGTGGGTGGGGCGAAGCCCAACAAACCAATTGGAGGCTTCAGAGGAGGCGCCTGATCTTATTTCATCTGTGCGTAAAGGCCCCAGGTGTTTCTGCTGCAGCATCTATAGTGCTGCGGCATGTAACGGTGGCCGGGGCATAAGGATGGACGCGGGGGAACCTCAGAAGCCAGAAAATGGTGAGTGTATGTGGCTGGGTGTCCCAAGACTGGGAATAGGGGTTAAACTGGGACACGTGGCAGAGTCTGTGGACTCCACTCTGCCAGAGACTCTGTTCAGATAAGTCCCCTCCAGCTATAAGCCTAAGGGTTAGGTGTATAGCCCCCCTGGTTCCTGGGCAGGCATTGTGCACGGTGACCTCAGCCAGGATCCTGGAGCCTCTCTGGGCAGCTCTGCGCGATGGCCCCTACACTGCCCCCTTATTGTGCTGTGTCTAATTGGAGGGTCGTTAGAAAGTGTCTGGGCTTTATGCATGGAAGCCTCGGTCTGTGGGGTCCCCTGGCCCTCCTTTCTCCTCAAGGGTAATCATTGAGGCTTCTGAGTTTTCCAAATGTTTGGGAGTAGAGTCTCAAATACAAGACCCTGTCCTCCTAGCCTAGCTCTTTCAGGTGCTGGCAATAAATCCTTAAATTTCCAGTTCCCTCCCTTCTGTCCAAAGCTAACTTGCCCTCTGATTCATGGCATCATTATTAACCAGCTGTCCTCTGTGGTGCCTTTTAAAAGGCACAGTATTGGAGTTTCCATCTTGGCACAGTGGTTAACGAATCCGACTAGGAATCCTGAGGTTGCGGGTTCAATCCCTGGCCTTGCCCAGTGGGTTGAGGACCCGTCATTGCCGTGACCTGTGGTGAAGGTTGCAGACGCGGCTGGGATCCCGCGTTGCTGTGGCTCTGGCGTAGGCCAGCGGCTATGGCTCCGATTCGACCTCTAGCCTGGGAACCTCCATATGCCATGGGAGCGGCTCAAGAAATGCCAAAAAATAAAAAATAAATAAAAAACAAAAGGCACAGTATTTGTTGTCATTTTCCCACAGCCAATGAATGGCTCATATCTAAAGTTTTATTTTTGAGTGTTTGGTTTTTTTCTGGCTGTTTTACCCTTAAGTGGAAAGCAGAATAGTGTTACCCTTAAGTGGAAAACCTGGAATAGTGTTATGTGAAATTCTTGTGCCTCTCCTCCCAGAATCTTTGCTGTATACACACACACACTCACACAAATTGTTTCTTTCACCAGTGTCTTATAGTTTTCAGTGTACATATCTTTCATCACGTTGGTTAAATGTATTGCTATATTGCTAAATATTTTATTGATTTTGATGCTATTGTGAATATATTGTTTCCTCTTCTTTCTCAGTTTTGTTAGTGTACTGAATGAAACTGCCTTTTGGGTGTTGATTTTATATCTTGCCACTTTACTGAATTCATTTATTGGTCAGAAGTATTTTTTGTGGTGTCTTTATGGCTTTTTCTGTGTAAGATGATGCCATCTGCACACAGAGACAGTATAGGTTTTTCCTTTCCAACTTGAATAACTTTTCTCTCTTTTTCTTGTCTAATTGCTCCAAGTGGGAATGTCAGTGTTATGTTGAATAGAAGTGACAAGACTAGGGATCCTTGTCTTGTTCTGTTTTTATTGTATTTATTAAAAAGGTGGGGTTTTTTGCCACACCCATGGCATGTGGAAGTTTCTGTGTGAGGGATCAAATCTGTGCCACAGATAAAATCAGAGCCGCTGCAGTGACAATGCTGGATTCTTTACCCACTGAACCATGATGGAACTCATTGTTCTGGATTTTAGAGGAAGAGCATTCAGTTTTTCACCACTGGGTGTGATGTTAATTCTGGACTCTTCATATTTGGCCCATATCCTAATACAGTAATGTCCTTCAATATTAAATTTGTGGAGAATTTCTAACATGAATGGATGTGGAGTTTTGTCAAAGGCTTTTTCTGCACCCATTAATATGATTATGTGAATTTTATCCTTCATTTGGTGAATCTGGTGTATCTCAATGATTTGTCCAGCTTTGTTAGCAAGGTAACGATGGCTTGGAAAAATGACTTTGAAATGAACCTTCCTTTTCAATTTTTTTGCAAGAGTTTGTAAAGGATTGGTATTAATTCTTCTTTAAATAATGGTGGATTGACCAATGAAGTCTTCTGGTCCTAGGCTTTTCTTTTGAGTGTTTTTTTGGGTAACTTATTCAATCTGTGAAATCGTTATTGGTCTGTTCACATTTTCTATCTCTACATTATTCAGTCTTTTTTTTTTCCCCTCCATTTTTCAGGGCTGCAACCCTGGCACATGGAAGTTCCCAGGCTAGTGGTCAAATAGGACCTGCCATGTTGGCCTATTCCACAGTCACAGCAATGCTAGATCCAAGCTTTGGTTGTGGCCTACACCACAGCTTGTGAAACACCAAATCCTTTAACCGATTGATTGATGCCTGATATCGAACCTGCATGCTCATGGATACTAGATGGATTCTTAAACTACTGAGCCACAATGGAAACTCCTGCATGATTCATTCTTGCTAGGTTATATGTTCCCTGTAATTTATCCATTTTGGGGGGGGGTTTATCCTATTTGTTTGCATAGTAATCTCTTATGAACCATTGTATTTCTGTGGTATCGATTATAATTCTCCACCTTCAATTCTGATTTCAGTAATCTGAATCATCTTTTTTCTTAATCTAAGTAAAGGTTTGTCAATTTGGTTTATCTTTTTAAAAAAACAACATTTAGTTTCTTTGACCAGTTATTTTTGTACTTGCACATTTTTTTAAAATTTACTAATTAGTATCCATTAATTTCATATTGAAGAACTCTTTGTAGCATTTTTTTGTAAGGCAAGTCTAGTGGTGATCAAAGTTTCTCAGTTTCTCTTTGGCTGGGAACGTCTTTACCTTTCCTTCATCTCTGAAGGACAGTTTACCAGTTAAAACATTATTGATTGGCAGTTTCTTTCTTTCAGTACTTAGAATATAACACCCAATTCTGTCCAAGCTTGTAAGGTTTCTACTGAGAAATGCATTGATAGTCTAATTGGGACTGCTTTGTGTGTAATGAGTTCCTTTCCTCTTGCTACCTTCAAAATTCTCTCTTTTTGACTTTTGATGATTCGATTGTGATATGTTTGTGAAGCTTTTGGGGTTATTCTGAAGCTCAGACTTTCCTATGGTTGTGTCTGCTTCACACCTCTTACTCCCTCTTTGGGCAGGATTTTTAAAGATTGCATGCCTATTTTGATTCCTCTCAGCCAGCCAGGGTACTGTGTTTGTTTTTCCCAGGGTGATTTTCTGAAATACTTAATTTTGCCTTAGTACTGTTATTTTAACAATATTATTGATTCCATAAACAAGGTGTATTTTTCCATCTGTTAGTGTTATCTTGTGATTTTCATCATTGTCTTTTTGTTTTCCATGTACAAGTCTTTTATTTTCTTAGATATGTTTAGTCCCTGATATTTTTTCTCTTTGATGCAATTAAGTGGGATTGTTTTCTTATTTTCTCTTTTGGATAGCTTGTTTTTAGTACATAGAAATGCAGAAGCTTTCTCTATATTAATTTTATATCTTCTAACTCTACTTAATTACTTGGGGCACTCTAGTAGTGTTTTGGAGGTGTCTTTACGATTTTTTGTGTATACTATCATGCCATCTGTAAAGAGTTACAGTTTAACGGCTTCTTTTCCACTTTAGATTCCTTTCATTTTTCTTTTTTCTTGTCTGAGTGCTGTGGCTAGGACTCACAGTATGATATTGAATTTAAGTGATGAGAGTGAAACATCCTTGACTTGTTCCTAATCTTAAAGGAAATGATGTCAGCTTTTCACCACTGAGGATGATATTATCTGTGGGTAGTCATATATCCCACTTATTATGGTAAGATATATTCTCTACCAACATTCTTGAACTTTTAAAAATAAGTTGATGTTGAATTTTATCAAAAAGAATTTCTACATCTCTTGGGCAGATCACTGATTTTTATATTTCAGTGTTAAAATATGATGTATCACATTGACTGAGTTGCAGATCTTGAAAATCCTTGCATCTCTGGACCCATTTGATCACTGTCTATGATCATTTTAATGTATTGTTGGACTGAGTTTGCTGATACTCAGTGAGGATTTTTGCATCTTTGCTCATTAGTGAGATTGGCTTGTAATTGTCTTATGCTTGTCTGATTTTGGTATTAGAGAGATGGTGGCTTTGTAGAATGCGTTCAGAAGCATTCATTCCTCTGCAGTTTCTTCAGATAGTTTGAGAAGAATACATATTAACTCTTCTCTAAATATTTGGTAGAATTCACCTATGAGGCCATCTGGTCCTGGACATTTGTTGATTGGGAGCTTTTAAAATTTCTGATTGGATTACATTACTGACAATTGGTCCGTCCTTATTTTCTGTTTCTTTTTGTTTCATCTGGGAGATTGCACATTTCTAGGAATTTGTTCATTTCTTCCTCATTGTCTTTTTTATTAGAATATACTTGGTGATAATTTTTATCACCCTTGGTATTTCAGTGATGTCAGTAGTAATTTATCCTTTTTCATTTAAAAAATTATTATCATTATTATTATTTGACTGGGCGAATGAATGACTTTATTGGAACATTTTATTTTATTTTTAACTATTATTTACCCAATACAATTTTTTTCTACTGTACAGCATGGTGATCCAGTTACACATACATGTATTCATTTTTTTTCTCACAGTATCATGCTCCATCATAAGTGACTAGACATAGTTCCCAGTGCTACACAGCAGGATCTCATTGCTAATCCATTCCAAAGGCTATACTCTGCATCTCTTAACCCCAAGCTCCCAATCCATCCCACTCCCTCCCCCTTGGCAACCACAAGTCTATTCTCCAAATTCATGATTTTCTTTTCTGTGGAAAGCTTCATCTAATACAGATATTAGATTCCAGATATAAGTGATATCATATGGTATTTGTCTTTCTCTTTCTGACTTACTTTACTCAGTATGAGAGTCTCTAGTTCCATCCATGTTGCTGCAAAAGGCATTATTTCTATCCTTTTAATGGCCGAGTAATATTCCATTGTGTATATATACCACATCTTCCTAATCCAATCGTCTGTCGATGGACATTTATGTTGTTTCCATGTCTTGGCTATTGGGAATAGTGCTGCAATGAACATGCGGTTGCATGTGTCTCTTTTAAGGAAAGTTTTGTCTGGATATATGCCCAGGAGTGGGATTGCTGGGTCATATGGTAGTTCTGTGGCTAGATTTCTAAGGTACCTCCATACTGTTCTCCATAGTGGTTGTACCAGCTTACATTCCCACCAACAGTGCAGGAAGATTCCCTTTTCTCCACACCCCCTCCAGCATTTGCTATTTGTGGACTTATTAATGATGGCCATTATGACTGGTGTGAAGTGGTACATCATAGCAGTTTTGATTTGCATTTCTCTAATAATCAGTGATGCTGAGCATTTCTTCATGTGCTTGTTGGCCATCTGTATATCCACCTTGGAGAAGAGTCTATTCAGGTCTTTTGCCTATCTTTCAATTGAGTTGTTGGCTTTTTTGCCATTGAGTAGTGTAACTTGCTTATACATTTTAGAGATTAAGTCCTTGTCAGTTGCATCATTTGAAACTATTTTCTCCCATTCTGTAGGTTGTCTTTTTGTTTTCTTTTTGGTTTCCTTTGCTGTGCAAAAGCTTGTCAGTTTGATGAGGTCCCATTGGTTTATTTTTGCTCTTATTTCTGTTGTTTTGGGAGACTGACCTGAGAAAATATTCATAAGGTTGATGTCAGAGAGTGTTTTGCCTATGTTTTCTTCTAGGAGTTTGATGGTGTCTTGTCTTCTATTTAAATCTTTCAGCCATTTTGAGTTTATTTTCGTGCATGGTGTGAGGCTGTGTTCTAGTTTTATTGACTTACATAGAGCTGTCCAGGTTTCCCAGAAATGCTTGCTGAAAAGACTGTCTTTTTCCCATTTTATGTTCTTGCCTCCTTTGTCAAAGATTGACCATAGGTGTCTGGGTTTATTTCTGTGTTCTCTATTCTGTTCCATTGGTCTGTATGTCTGTTTTGGTACCAGTACCTCACTGTCTTGATGACTGTGGCTTTGTAATATTACCTGAAGTCTGGGAGAGTTATGCCTCCTGCTTGGTTTTTGTTTGTCAGGATTGCTTTGGCGATTCTGGGTCTTTTGTGGTTCCATATAAATGTTTGGATTGTTTGTTCTAGTTCTGTGAAAAATGTCCTGGGTAATTTGATAGGGATTGCATTGAATCTGTAGATTGCTTTAGGTAGTATGTGTTCCATAGTTTTTAGATCATTGTCTTTTCATTTTTATTTGACTCCAGGTGTTTTTTTTTGAAACTGTTTTATTTTATTTCTTTCACTGACCCATCAGTTGTTTAACAGAATATTGCATAGCTTCTCCATGTTTGTGGTTTTGCCCTTGTTATCTCATAGTTGACATAGTGTCATAGTATTGCAGTTAGAAAAGATGTTTAATATGATTTCAATTTTTACACATTTCCTAAAATTTGTTTTGTGGCCTAGCATGAGATCTAAACTGGAGATTATTCCTTGTACACTTTAAAATATGTAAAATATGTAAAAAATGTATTCGGATGATTTAAGTGGAATATCCTATATGGGTGTATGAATTCGTTTGATAAAATGTGCTGTTTAAGGCCAATGCCCTCTTATGAATTTTTGTCTGGATGGCATGTCCGTTGATGTTATTGGAGTATTTAATTTCCCTACTCTACTGTGTTACTGTCAGTTTCTCCCTTTTGTCTCTTAATAGTTTATTTAGGCTATATGTTAATATTTGCTTTATTATTTTGTCTTTATGTATTTATGCAGTAGTAGTCAAAACATTATGGAACTGATGTGAAAACTGATATATAGTCCAGTGAAAGAGAATAGAGAGCCCAGAAATAAAACCATGAACATACAGTCACCTGATATTTGATAAAAGAGTCAAGAATATGCAATGAAACAAGGACAGTCTATTCCAGAAGTGAGGCTGGGAATAAAAAAGATCAACCAAGTTAAAAAACAACAACAGCTATAACTGAAATGAAAAAATAGATGAGGGAGTTCCCATCATGACTCAGCAATAATGAACCTGACTAGTATCTGTGAGGATGCAGGTTTGATCCATGGCTTTACTCACTGGGTTAAGGATCTGGCATTGCTATGAGCTGTGGTGTAGTTCACAGACATGGCACAGATCCTGTGTTGCTATGCTGTGGTGTAGGCTAGTAGCTACAGCTCCAATTTGACCCCTAACCTGGGAACTTACATATGGTGTGGTTGCAGCCCTAAAAAGACAAAAAAATATATTAGAGGTTGTGGCCCTAAAAAGACAGAAAAATTAGAGGATTGCAATAGTGTAACTGAAGACTTCAATACCCAACTTCAACAACTGATAGTACTACTAAAAACAAAAAAAGTCAGCAAGAATCTAAAAGGCCTGAACAACTGTCAAAAATCAGTATCAAATTGGCACATATGGAACACATTTAGATATTATAAAACACTCTATTCAACAAGAGCAGAATGTGCATTTCTGTCTATCAAAATAGAACATATTCTGAGTCACACACACACAAAACGAAAGAAAGTTGAAGAATTGAAATTATACAGAGTTAGTTCTCTGAGCATAATGGAAACACTTAAATCAATGGAAAGATAACAAAAAATCTCTACATAATTGGAAATTAATCAAGACATATAAGTAACCCATGGTAAAAACAGAAAATCTCAGGGGAAATTTTAAACGTTGATAAAAGGTAATGAATCTGTGGACTTCCCATTGTGGCTCAGTGGAAACAAATCCAGCTAGGAACCATGAGGTTGCAGTTTTGATCCCTGGCCTCTCTCAGTGGGTTAAAGATCTGGCATTGCCATGAGCTTTGGTGTAGGTTGCAGATGTGGCTCAGATCCTGTGTTGCTGTGGCTGTGGCATAGGCTGGCAGCTATAGCTCTGATTCCACCCCTAGCCTGGGAACATCCATATGCCACAGGTACAGCCCTAAAAAGAAAAAAAAAGTAATGAATCTGAAAATGCAACATGTATGAATTTAAGGAATGCAAATCAAAAGGTGCTGAGAGGGAAATTTATTGCAGTATATGCTTACATTTGAATAGAAGAAATGTCTAGTTCCCTGGTGACCTATTGGTTAGGATCTGGCACTTTTACTGATATAGCCCAGGTTTGATTCTTGGTCTGGGAACTGAGATCCCACATCAAGCCCTTGCAGGCTGTGGCTAGTGGGAAGAAGATGAAGAAAAGAAATGTCTGAAATCAGTAATCTGAGCTCCTTCCTCAAGAACTATAAAAGAGGATAGCCAAATAAAATCTGAGCAATTGGAAGGAAGGTTATAATTGACATATCAATGAATTCTAAAACAAATATAATAGTGAAAATGAAAAAAATATGATAAAGCATTGAGAATAAATAAAATTTCTGGTTAAATAGAGAAATACCACCTTTATAGATTCTTAAAAGTGTGTAACAGACACATTTTCATCCAGTGTATATGACTCAGGTAATAAAGTCCAAACCATAATATAATTTTTAGAAAGTAGAGATGTTGATTCTTAAATTCATGAAGAAGGGAATTTTTTCAAAGATAAATAAGAACTTTTATTGGGGAAAAACATGAGAGGTTATGGAAGAAAGTAATATAACACAACATTGTCAAAAGTTCATTCTTGGGAGATAAAACTCAACAAATTCAGTATTAATAGAGAGGCTCCACAAAGAATCCCATATTTCTGTGGAGGCCTAGTAGTTGATAATGTTGACCTTTCAAGTAAGGGATAAATGATGATTTGAAAAGAGAAAAATATATTTTAATAATTAAAAGTTGGCTATCTTCTGCATTCAGAAAATTTTTTAAAAAAATTCACTTTTAACTTAAATTTCTATTTTAAATTTAAATCTCTGTAAGAGTTGTATTAGAAAATGTAAAAAGCATGTATACTTTCAACATTTTACCCAAATATGAATCTTTATGCTGTCAGTTGATGAAGCAAAATAGACAGGGTACAATAATGGGTGGTCTGAAATATTTTTACTAATAAAATGAACTTTCTGAATACAGGACTGGGTGAAGGAATAAAGATGTGCTTACTATATACCTAATGATGGAAGAATTGGCTAGATTCACTAGCAGAAGCTCTGAGGACAGCCATTAATATGAGATAGAACACCTCTCTGAGAGTCTTAATGACTGAGTGTAGTTGTACACAGACACTTTTAAAATGGGGGGGGGGATTAAGATGGCAGAATAGGAGGACTGGAGCTCACCTTGTCTCATAAAAACAACAAAATTACAGCTAAATGCTGAACAACCTTCAACCAAATGAACTGGAAACTTTCAAAAAGATATCCTACTCCAGAAGACAAAGAGGAGGCCACATCAAGAGGTAGGAGGGGCAATTACATGATATAAGCAACTCCATTCCTGCCAGGTGGGCAGCCCACAGACTGCAAAGTAACAGTATCACAGAGACTCACCTCCATGAGTGAGAGTTCTGAATCCCACGTCAGGTCCCCGCACCTGGGGATCTGGCACTGAAGGCCAATGGGGCTTGTGTGCAGGAGCTCCATGGGACTGGGGGGAAATGGAGACCCCATTTTTAAAAGGTGCACACAGGCTTTCATGTGCACTGGGTCCCAGGGCAAAGTGGAGGCTTTGGAATAGGAATCTGGGTCAGACCTGACTGAAGTTCTTGAAGGATCTCCTGGGAAAATAGGGGGTGACTGTGGCTTGTTGTAGGGGAAGGACATTGGAGGCAAAGCTCTCAGGATATTCATCAGTGTGTATTCCTCTAGAGGTGGCCATTTTGGGAAAATCTGGCTCCACCCATCAGCTCTGAGAATCCCGAGGGCAAACAGTAATCCTGATGAAATCACAGCCCCACCCATCAGTAAATAGGCTGCCTAAAGGCCCTCCAGGTGCAGAGCCACCTCTAATCTCACCCAGAGACAAAGCCCCACCCACCAGAGGGATAGGAATCAGCCTCACCTACCAGTGGGCAAGCACCAGTCCCTCCCATCAAGAAGCCTACAGCAACCCCCCCCCACCAACTTCAGCCATGAGGGGAACAGACACCAGAAGTAAGAGAGGCTAAACTCTATTGTCACCACACTAAAGGACACCACACCAAAAACCTATAAAAATGAAAAGGCAGAGAACTATAACCCAGATAAGGGAGCAAGAAAAAACACCAGAAAAACAGCTAAGTGATCTGGAGATTATCAGCCTCTGAGAAAGACTTTAGACTGATGATGTTGGAGATGATGCAAGACTTTGGAAATAAACTGTGAGGCAAAGATTGATAATTTACAGCAAACACTGAACAAAGAAATACAAGATTTAAAACTTAAGCAAGCAGAGATGCAAAATACAGGAACTGAAATTAAAAATCCATTAGGAGCAACCAACAGGAGAATACATGAAGCCGAAGAATGAATAGTGAGGTGAAAGAATAGTGAAAATCACTGATGCAGAACAAAAAAGATTGAAAAGAAATGAAGATGGTCTAAGAGAAATCTGTGACAATGTTAAATGCACTAACATCCATATTATAGGGGTGCCAGAAGGAGAAGAGAGAGAGAAAGGGACAGAAAAAATATTCGAAGAGATAATAGCCAAAAAATTCTTAACATGGGAAAGGAACCACTCACTCAAATCCAAGAAGCACAATGAGTATTGTATAAAATAAATGCAAGGAGGAACACCCAAGACACATATTAATCAAACCAGCCAAAATTAAAGACAAAGAGAAAATATTGAAAGCAGTCAGGGAAAAGAAACAAATAACATACAGGGGAACCCCGATAAGGTTATTGGTGGATTTTTCTGCAGAAACTCTGCATGCCAGAAGGGAGTGGCATGATATACTTAAAGTGATGAAAGGAAAAAACCTCCAACCAAGATTACTTTGCCCAGCAAGGCTCTCATTCAGAACTGAAGGAGAAATCAAAAGGTTTACAGGCAAACAAAAGCTAAGAGAATTCAGCAACACTAAACCAACTTTACAACAAATAGAAAAGGAACTTCTCTAGGCGGAAAGGAAAAGGCCACAACTAGAAACAAAAATACCACAAATGGCAAGGCTCACCAGTAAAGGCATATATACAGTAAAGATAGGAAATCATCCACACTCAATTATGCTACCAAAATCAGAAATCGTGAGAAGAGGAGAGTACAAATGCAGGGCACTGGAGCTGTACTTGCAATTAAGAGACCAACAACTTAAAAAAATCTTGTATATATATATAGACTCCTATATAAAAACTTCAGGGTAACTGCAAACCAAAAATCTATAACTGATACACAAAGAAGAAAAATCAACTCAAATACAACACTAAAGATTGTCATCAAACCACAAGAGGAGAGAACAAGAGAAGAAGGGAAGAAAAAAAGGCAACAAAACCAAATCCCAAACAGTTAATAAAATGACAATAAAAGCATACATATCAATAATTACCTTAAATGTAAATGGACTAAATGCCCCACCCAAAAGACATAGACTGGCTGAATGGATACAAAAACAAGATCCATATATATACGTTGTCTTCAAGAGACCCACTTCACTTCTAGGGATACATACAGATTGAAAGTGAGAGGTTGGAAGAAAGTATTCCATGTAAATGGGAATCAAAAGAAGGCTGGAGTAGCAATACTCTTATCAGACAAAATAGACATTAAAATAAAGAATACTATAAGAGACAAAGAAGGACATTACATAATGATCAACAGATCAATCCAAGAAGAAGATGTAACAATTGTAAATAGATATGCACTCAGCATAGGATCACCTCAATATATAAAGCAACTGCTAACAACCTTGAAAGGAGAAATTGACAATGACACAAGAATAGTGGGGACTTTAACACCCGACTTACAGCAATGGACAGATCATCCAGACAGAAAATCAACAAGGAAATGCAGGCCCTAAATTGAAGCACTAGACCAGACGGACTTAATAGATATTTATAGGACATTCTACCCAAAAGCAGCAGAATACACATTCTTCTCAAGTGCACACAGAACATTCTTTATGATTGATCACATTCTGGGCCACAAATCAAGCCTCGTTAACTTTAAGAAAATTGAAATCATATCAAGCATCTTTTCTGACCACAATGATATATGACTGGAAATCAACAACAACAAAAACTACAAAAAACAAAAACACGTAGAGACTAAACAACATGCTACTGAACAATCAATGGATCACTGAAGAAGTCAAATAGGAAATTAAAAAATACCTAGAAGCAAATGACAACAAAGATAACAATCCAAAACCTATAGGATGCAGCAAAAGCTGATCTAAGAGGAAGTTTATAGCAATACAAGCCTACTTCAGGAAACAAGGAAAAGCTCAAATAAACAAGCTAACTTTACATCTAAAGCAACTAGAGAGATGAGAAGAGACAAGACCTAAAGTTAGCAGAAAGAAAGAAATCATAAAGATCAGAGCAGAAATCAATGAAATAGAAATGAAGAAAACCATAGAAAAGATCAATGAAACGAAAAGCTGGTTCTTTGAAAAGATCAACAAGATTGATAAACCCTTAGCCAGACTTATCAAGAAAAAAAGAGAGAGGACTCAAATCAATAAAATTAGAAATGAAAAAGGAGAAGTCCCAACAGACATCACAGAAATACAAAGGGTCATAAGAGACTACTCTATGCAACTATATGCCAATAAAATGGACAACCTAGAAGAAATGGACAAATTCTTAGAAAAGTACAATCTTCCAAGACTAAAGCAAGATGAAATAGAAAAATGAAGGACCAATCGCAAGTACTGAAATTGAAAATGTATTTAAAAAACTTCCAACAAACAAAAGTCCAGGACCAGATGGCTTCACAGGCGAATTCTATCAAACATTTAGAAATGAGCTAGCACTTATCTTTCTGAAACTGTTCCAAAAAAAGAGGAAGCAACACTCCCAAACCCATTCTATGAGGCTACCATCACCCTGTTGCCAAAACCAAAGATACCACAAAAAAGAAAATTATAGGCCAGTTTCACTGGTGAACATAGGTGCAAAGATCCTCAACAAAATACCAGCAAACTGAATCCAACAATACATTAAAAGGATTGTACATCATGATCAAGTGAGATTTATCCCAGGGATGCAAGGATTCTAAAATATCCACAAATCCATCAGTGTGATACATCACCTAAACAAACTGAAGAATAAAAACCATATGATCCTCTCAATAGAAACAGAAAAAGCCTTTGACAAAATCCAACACCCATGTTATATAGAAACCTTTAAGAAAGTGGGCATAGAAGGAACCAACTTCAACATAATAGAGGCCATATATGACAAACCCAGAGCTAACATCATTCTCAATGGTGAAAAGCTAAAAGAATTCCTGCTGAGATCAGGAACAATACAAGGATGTCCGCTCTTGCCGCTACTATTCAACATAGTTTTGGAAGTCCTAGCTGTGACAATCAGAGAAGAAAAAGAAATAAAAGGAATCCAAATTGGAAAGGATAAAGTAAAACTATCACTATTTGCAGATGACATGATACTACTATACCTAGAGAATCCTAAAGACACTACCAGAAAATGGTTAGCGCTCATTAATGAATTTGGCAAAGTCGCAGGATACAAAATTAATACACAGAAATCGATGGCATTTCTATATACTAACAATGAAAGAGCAGAAAGAGAAATTAGAGAAACAATCCCACTTACTATCACATCAAAAAGAATAAAATATTTAGGAATAAATCTACCTAAATAGAGAAAAAAACCTGTATTCTGAAACCTATAAGACACTGATGAAAGAAATCAAAGATGATACAAACAGATGGAAAGACACACCATGCTCTTGAATTGGAAGAATCAGTATTATAACGACTATACTGCCCAAGGCAACCTACAGATTCAGTGTAATCCCTATCAAATTACCAAGGACATTTTTCACAGAACTAGAACTGCTGTGTCCAGTGCTTCAGGGCAACAGAGTCCTGGAAGAGGAACGGCTTGGTATAACAGAATACTTAAGACTCTTTTACATTTAGAAAGTGGGGGACCAGGAGGCACTCTGTTCCTCAGAACTAAGGCCCCTAGGCTTTAGCACATATGGCTTTTATTAGGGAAGTTTAAGTGTTTAGGTTAGTGAGCAAGAACAGGCAAAGGGAGTGTCAATGCTATCTCTTAGTGAGACCTAAGGGAGACTACTAGCAATAAAAGTCACTGCAGCCACTGTGGAAAACAGTATGGAGATTCCTCAGAAAACTAAAAATAGAATTACCGTTTGATCCAGCAGGCCCACTCCTGGGCATCTATCTACAAGAAACCATAACTCGAAAAGATACAAGTACTCCGTTGTTCATTGCAGCACTATATGCAATAGCCAAGACATGGAGACAACCTCAATGTCCATTGACAGAGGAGTGGATAAAGATGTGGTAAAAATATTCACAATGGAATATTACTCAGCCATTAAAAGGAAAGAAATAATGGCATTTTTAGCAACATGGATGGACCTAGAAATTATCATGCTAATTGGAGTTAGACAGACTTCAGCATCATATGCTATCACTTACATGTGGAATCTTAAAAAAAGACACAATGAACTTTTTTTCACAACAAATACTGACTCACAGACTTGGACTTATGGTTTCCAAAGGAGACAGGTTGGGCATGGGGGGATGGGCTGGGGGTTTGGGATGGAAATGCTATAAAATTGGGTTGTGATGATCATTGTACAACTATAAATGTAATAACACTCATTGAGTAAATGAAATGAGAGGGGAGGATCCCTTGATAAAGATAAAGCAATTTTTTTCAATAGGCAAGGAATAGATTTATTAAGATAGGATGCTTGTGAGAGATACAAATGGGCAGGTGAGAAGGTTCTGACCTGAGGATTAAGTTGGTGAAACCGTTTTGATGGTTTCTAATGTCTGAATGAATACACCTATAATATTATGTATCTTAGTGTTTTATTGTCCAAAATCCCATGTGATACTTGTTATGAGATAAACCTGAATGCCTCTTTCTCTTAGAATTTATTTTATTCCTTAAACCTTTCAAAGAGTTCTTCTCAGGTCTTATAAAAATAATGTAGCACTTTGGGGCAAAGATGCAGCCCGGTAGCCCAGCACTGGAGGCCAAGATAGAGAAGATCTCTGCGGCCACCATGACCTTGCCCTTGGTGCTGTGGTAGACTGGGAGGAAAGTGACCCAGACAGTGCAGAACACCAGCATGCTGAAGGTCAGGAACTTGGCTTCATTGAAGGTGTCAGGTAGGTTCCTGGCCAGGAAAGCCAAGGAGAAACTCCCCAGAGCTAAGGAGCCCAGGTATCCCAAGACACAGTAGAAGGCAGTGACGGAGCCCTTGATGCACACAGTGATGAGGCTCTTGGGCTCAGAATGAGTGTCTATCTCAAGGAAAGGGGGAGAGGTTCCCAGCCAGGCTCCACAGATAATCACTTGGATGAGGGAGCAGATGGGAATGACATAGTTAGAAGCTCCTGTTACTAGCAATCTCCTCATGGTTCCTCCTGGTTTCATGGCTTTGAATGCCAGAATCACAGTAAGTGTTTTGGCCAGAGCAGTGGCAACAGCCACAGTGAACACAGCTGCAAATGTGATTTGTCTGAGTATGCATGTGGCTGTGTTGGGACAGCCAATGAAGAGTAAGGGGCAGGGGGAGATGAGCAGGACATAGCTGAGAGCCTTGTTATTGGCCTTGATGATGGGGGTGTCTCGGTGCTGCACAAAGACCCACAAAACTCCAGCTGTTATGGCACAGAAGCACAGAGCCATGCAGACTAGTGCCATCCCCAAGGAATCCTCGTAGGCCAGGAAGGTCACAACTTTGGGGAGGCTGCGATTTCTCTCCCTGTTTGGATACTCTTGGTCTGAGTACTGGACACACTGCTCTGCATCTGGGGAGAAAGCAGACTCAACATTTTATTTTCAAAATTATCAATTCTACCATATTTACATATATGGCAAACAGAAGTATTTCCTTTCATTGTGTGTATGTGCATTGTGCATATTGAGCCCTCTGATGTAATGTTCACACAACAAATTAGAAAGTGTTGGTGAGGATCTTAAAATGGAAACAATTGTACATTCTTGGGGGTGAATTTAGAATGGTGTAGCTGCTGTGGGAAATAGTCTAGCAGTTTCCCAAAATATTAAACATGTAACTACCAAATGAGTGAGGAATTCCCATCTGGGTACATACTGCCCACAAATTGAAGACATGGGCTTGAACAGGTGCTTGTACAATAGTCTTACCATTGCTATTTACAATATCCAAAAGATGGAAACTACTTAAACATCCATTGACAGATGAATGAGTAAACCAAATGTGGTACATACATAAAATGCAATATTATTCTGCTGAAAAGGGAAGAAAAATTTTTGGCACATGCTCTAATGTGGGTGAATCTTGAAGGTGTTATGCTAAGTGAAATAAGCCAGTCTCCAAAGGACAAGTACTATGTGATTCTGCTTATATAACATTCCTAAAATAGACACCAAATTAGAATTATGTTTCAAGGGACTTGGGGGAGGGGTAAGTAGAACTGTTTAATGGTAGCAGAGATTAAGTTAGATATGATGAAGTTTGAAATGAATAGTGGAGAAAGTAACACAATAGTGGAAATGTACTTCATGTCCTTGAATTGTACTCATAAGAATAATTAAACTGATAATTTTATATTATGTATATTTCACCACAAAAAACCCAGTCAATTGAAAGACTGAATAAAGACAGGAATTGAGAAACTGGTGCTTGATGACTGCTTTGCCAAACCCCTCAATTTTCTTTTTTTTGTTGAGAAATAGGTGAGAGGTGGAGTTATCCTAGGTGATGATAAGTTTTTATACCTGTGTGGTTGGAAATATGTCTCTTAGGCAAAAAACACAAGCAAAGCAGCAAATACGCCATCCTTCTTGTGGAATTTTTCTGAATCCTGAACTGCAACTCAGATTACACACAGATTTCGGTGTCTGAAAGGAAAAATAGTGAGTCATTGGTCATGATTTTGTATATGATTAATGGCTATTGGTGGATATCTATATTCCTTTTAGAAGAAGAAAGGATATTTCACCTTTGATTATATCTCTAGGTCTCTTTCCCATCCCCAGTTTATTGATATTAGCTAAACATCCGAGTGTGGGATATGAGGGTTATATTTCCACTTTCTTCTTAAATATTTATAGAAACAGCCAGAATTTTACCAAATAATTACATCTCTGATTTCATACATTACTGGCAACAAACCTTGATTTGTCTCTGATTTAACCACCTCATCTGCCACTCCTGTCAGTGCAGATATCCATGTGGTCATGATTCTGAGGTTTTTTATGAAAAAAAAAAAATTGACTCTGCTCTCATACTTGGCTGCATAGAAGGCTGTCAATTCCAGGTAACTGAGCCTAATAATAAGAAAAGCAGCCACTGGTTCAGCCACTATGGAAAACAGTGTGGAGCCTTCTTTAAAAACTAAAAATAGAATTACCAGGCATTCCCATTGTGGCTCAGTGGTTTGAACCTGACTAGTATCCATGAAGACACGGGATTCGATCCCTGGCCCCGCTCAGTGGGTTAAGGATCGGTGTTACTGTTAGCTATGGCGTAGATCACAGATGTGGCTCGTATCTGGTGGTGCTATGGCTGTGGCATAGGCAAGCAGTTGCAGCCCCTGATTCGACCCTTATCCTGGGAACTTCCATATGCTGTAGGTGAAGCCCTAAAAAAAATTTACCATATGACCCAGCAGTTCTGTTCCTGGGTATATAATCAAACCAAACCAAACCAAACAAAAAAGAAACAAACTCCATCAACCCTCACTAATTTGAAGATGCATACATACTAATGTTCATAGCAGCATTATTTACAGTTTCCAAGGTATGGAAGTTACCTAAGCATCCATCAACAGATAAATGGATAAAGAAGATGTGATATATATGTGTGTGTGTGTGTATATATGCATATAATAAATGTGATATATTTATATTATCACCACATCATAAATGTGATATATTTATCACATTTATTATATATATATATATCACATTATATAGATAGGTATAGATATATAGATATAACTCAAGAATGAAAATTTGCCATTTTCAGTAACATGAATACACTTGGAGAGTATTATGCTAAGTGGAATAAGATGGACAGAGACATACAAACACTGTATGGTAAAGCTCCTATGCGGAATGTAAAATAAACAACAAATTAGTGAATATAACTAAAAATAAAGAGACCCAAGATACAGAGAACAAGCTAGTGGTTAGAAGTAGGGGGAGGGAAGAAAGGAAGGGCAAAATAGAGGGACAGAATTAATAAGTACAAATGATTATGTATAAAATAAGCTACAAGGATATATTGTACAACACAGGGAATATAGCCAATATTTTAGAATAACTATAAGTAGTGTATAGCCTTTAAATTTGTGAATCACTATATTCAACACCTGCAAATTATATAATATTAGTCACAACTACACTTCAATTAAAAATTAGTTATACAAACCTGCTCTTTCTAGACATTTGCTCAAAATGTGTATAAGATTTCACGTTATGAAGTCAAGATGTTGCATTCAAAGAGAAAGTTTACTGCTCAGTTAAATGGGTGCACACTTTCATCTTGGAGGAGAATTCTGCTCTCATAGCTTTACAATGTACACATTTAGTCTTGAAAAGATGTCATACCTCTTTGAATCTAATAGGCCAATCTATCATTTCATCATTGATCACTAAACCTTGGTCATATAGGCCACTGGAGCCAAACTCTCCCACTTTAACCAGGAGCCCAAGACCACCTGGAAAACTCACGGCATACCATATGGTTTCTTTTTTCATCTAAGGACACATGCTCCCCAGCAGTGTCTGTAAATTGGATTTTAACCAGGAATGGGTGAAGCTAGAAGAAAAGAGAGATTGAAAAATGAAAAGTGCATTCAAATTAGAGATGGAACACCCATACTCACAAAGCAAGCATTCTTGCCCACTTCCCCAGTCTCAAGCTTTCTTGTTGGTAAAAACTAAGTTTTGTTTGGGTGTTTACCATCTCTCAGACTCCAGTGATATAAACTTGGTCTGTCATCCTGAAAACAAGGAGAGAAGGAATTGAATGCAATGTTCACATTGTGCAAAGCATGCCTTAGTCCTGGGTTTTGGTGCAACCCTGAGCCATGAAGTTTGGTGAGACTTCTCTAAGGAAATGCCTATGTTTTTTTTTTTCATTGTTTCAATAGCTTTTTATTTTTTTTTTTATTTCCCCACTGTACAGCAAGGGGGTCAGGTTATCCTTACATGTATACATTACAATTACATTTTCCCCCCAGCCTTTCTTCTGTTGCAACATGAGTATCTAGACAAAGTTCTCAATGCTATTCAGCAGGATCTCCTTGTAAATCTATTCTAAGTTGTGTCTGATAAGCCCAAGCTCCCGATCCCTCCCACTCCTTCCCCCTCCCATCAGGCAGCCACAAGTCTCTTCTCCAAGTCCATGATTTTCTTTTCTGAGGAGATGTTCATTTGTGCTGGATATTAGATTCCAGTTATAAGTGATATCATATGGTATTTGTCTTTGTCTTTCTGGCTCATTTCACTCAGGATGAGATTCTCTAGCTCCATCCATGTTGCTGCAAATGGCATTATGTCATTCTTTTTTATGGCTGAGTAGTATTCCATTGTGTATATATACCACATCTTCCAAATCCAATCATCTGTCGATGGACATTTGGGTTGTTTCCATGTCTTGGCTATTGTGAATAGTGCTGCAATGAACCTGCGGGTGCACGTGTCTCTTTTAAGTAGAGTTTTGTCCGGATAGATGCCCAAGAGTGGGATTGCGGGGTCATATGGAAGTTCTATGTATAGATTTCTAAGGTATCTCCAAACTGTTCTCCATAGTGGCTGTACCAGTTTACATTCCCACCAACCGTGCAGGAGGGTTCCCTTTTCTCCACAGCCCCTCCAGCACTTGTTATTTGTGGATTTATTAATGATGGCCATTCTGACTGGTGTGAGGTGATATCTCACGGTAGTTTTGATTTGCATTTCTCTTATAACCAGCGATGTTGAGCATTTTTTCACGTGTTTGTTGGCCATCTGTATATCTTCTTTGGAGAAATGTCTATTCAGGTCTTTTGCCCATTTTTCCATTGATTGATTGGCTTTTTTGCTGTTGGGTTGTATAAGCTGTTTATATATTCTAGAGATTAAGCCCTTGTCGGTTGCATCATTTGAAACTATTTTCTCCCATTCTGTAAGTTGTCTTTTTGTTTTCTTTTTGGTTTCCTTTGCTGTGCAAAAGCTTTTCAGTTTGATGAGGTCCCATGGGTTTATTTTTGCTCTAATTTCTATTGCTTTGGGAGACTGACCTGAGAAAATATTCATGCTGTTGATGTCAGAGAGTGTTTTGCCTATGTTTTCTTCTAGGAGTTTGATGGTGTCCTGTCGTATATTTAAGTCTTTCAGCCATTTTGAGTTTATTTTGGTGCATGGTGTGAGGGTGTGTTCTAGTTTCATTGCTTTGCATGCAGCTGTCCAGGTTTCCCAGCAATGCTTGCTGAATAGACTTTCTTTTTCCCATTTTATGTTCTTGCCTCCCTTGTCAAAGCTGTCATGGGTAATTTGATAGGGATTGCATTGAATCTGTAGATTGCTTTGGGTAGTATGGCCATTTTTACAATATTGATTTTCCCAATCCAGGAACATGGAATATCTTTCCATTTCTTTACATCTTCTTTGATTTCTTTGATTAAAGTTTTATAGTTCTCAGCATATAGGTCCTTTACCTCCTTGGTCAGGTGTATTCCGAGGTATTTGATTTTGTGAGGTGCAATTTTAAAAGGTATCGTATTTTTGTATTCCTTTTCTAATATTTCATTGGTGGTATACAGAAATGCAACTGACTTCTGAATGTGAATCTTATATCCTGCTACTTTGCTGAATTTATGAATCCGTTCAAGGAGTTTTGGGGTTGAGTCCTTAGGGTTTTCTATGTATAGTATCATGTCATCTGCATACAGTGACAGTTTGATCTCTTCTCTTCCTATGTGGATGCCTTTTATTTCTTTTGTTTGTCTAATTGCTGTGGCTAGGACTTCCAAAACTATGTTGAAGAGCAGTGGTGAGAGTGGGCATCCCTGTCTTGTTCCAGATTTGAGTGAGAAGGCTTTCAGTTTTTCCCCATTGAGTATTATATTTGCTGTGGGTTTACCATAAATGGCTTTGATTATGTTCAGGAATGTTCCCTCTATACCCACTTTGGCGAGGGTCTTGATCATGAATGGATGTTGGACTTTGTCAAATGCTTTTTTTGCGTCTATTGAGATGATCATATGATTTTTGACTTTTTTTTTGTTAATGTGGTGTATGATGCTGATTGATTTGCATATGTTGAACCATTCTTGTGAACCTGGGATGAACCCAACCTGGTCATGGTGTATAATTTTTTTGATATGTTGTTGGATTCGGTTGGCTAAGATTTTGTTGAGAATTTTTGCATCTATATTCATCAATGATATTGGGCGATAGTTTTCTTTTTTGGTGGTATCTCTGTCTGGTTTTGGAATGAGGGTGATGGTGGCATCATAGAATGTCTTTGGGAGTATTCCTTCTTCTTCAACCTTTTGAAAGAGTTTAAGGAGGATGGGCACCAATTCCTCTTTATATGTTTGATAGAATTCACCTGTGAAGCCATCTGGTCCTGGACTTTTATTTGTAGGGAGTGATTTTATGACCTCTTCAATTTCATTTCTAGTGATTGGTCTGTTCAGTTGGTCTGTTTCTTCTTGATTCAGTTTTGGCAGGCTGTAAGATTCTAGAAAATTGTCCATTTCTTCCAGATTGTCAAACTTGTTGCCATATAGTTGTTCATAGTATTCTCTTATGGTTTTTTTTGTATTTCTGCTGTATCTGTTGTGATTTCTCCTTTTTCATTTCTAATTTTGGTTACTTGGGTTCTTTCTCTCCTCTTTTTAGTGAGTCTGGCCAGGGGTTTGTCAATTTTGTTTACCTTTTCAATGAACCAGCTCTTGGTTTTATTAATTTTCTCTATTGTTTTTTGAATCTCTATTTTATTGATTTCTTCTTTGATCTTTATAATTTCCTTCCTTCTGCTGACTTTAGGACTTTTTTGTTCTTCTTTTTCTAATTCATTTAGGTGGAGGGTTAAGTTGTCGATTTGGGATCTTTCTTCTTTTTTGAGAAAGGCCTGTATTGCTATAAATTTCCCTCTGAGCACTGCTTTCGCAGCATCCCATAGATTTTGAGCGGTTGTGTCTTCATTATCATTTGTTTCAAAGTAGTTTTTAATTTCCTTCTTGATTTCCTCATTGACCCATTGGTTTTTTAGTGGCATGTTGTTTAGTCTCCATGCAGTAGGTTTTTTCTCTTTCCTTTTCCCATGGTTGATTTCTAATTTCATGGCATTGTGGTCAGAGAAGATACTTGAGATAATTTCTATGCTCCTAAATTTATTGAGATTAGCTTTGTGTCCCAATATGTGGTCGATTCTTGAGAATGTTCCATGAGCATTTGAGAAGAATGTGTGTTCTGCTTTTTTTGGATGTAGTGTCCTGAAGATATCAATTAAGTCTAACTTTTCCATTGTTTCCTTTAGGATCTCTGTTGCTTTATTGGTTTTCTGTCTAGAGGATCTGTCTATTGATGTGAGGGGGGCATTAAGGTCTCCTACTATGATTGTATTCTCATCAATATCTCCCTTTATGTCTGTTAATATTTGATGTATGTATCTGGGTGCTCCTATATTTGGGGCCTATATGTTGACGATAGTAACATCCTCTCCTTGGATGGATCCCTTAATCATTAAGTAGTGTCCTTCTTTGTCTTTCTTTATGTCTTTTGTTTTAAAGTCTATTTTGTCTGATATGAGCGTTGCGACTCCTGCTTTTCTGTCATGTCTATTGGCGTGAAATATTTTTCCCCACCCTTTCACTTTCAATCTATATGTATCTTTTGTCCTAAGGTGAGTTTCTTGTAGGCAGCATATTGAAGGTTTTTGCCTTTTTATCCACTCAGCCACTCTGTGTCTTTTGATTGGGGCGTTCAGTCCATTGACATTTAAGGTGATAATTGATAGATGATTATTTATTGCCATTTGAACCTCGTGTTCCAGTTGATTCTATGGTTCTCCATTCTTCTTCTTCTTCTTTTTTTTTTTTTTGGTTGGGTGGTCTCCTGTTATTATCTGCTTGAGTGTATTTCTTTTTTCATTTTTTGCAAATGCAATATTTGGTTTTGGCTTGTGGTTGCCCTGTTTTTTAAGTATGCTAACCCCTTCCCATAATTGTGTGTTTTAGCCTGATGGTCGTGTAAGTTCAAACACTTCATTACTATATTAAAACTAAGAAGAGAAACATACATACAAACAAAAAGGGTTATTTACTTCCTAACATCCCTTGCCCACATTTTATGGTTTTGATGACTTTATTTTTTTCTTTTTAATTTTATTTTGTTTGAAGCATGTTCATGATTAAATCTGTATGCTCGCTTATTTGAGTGACTGCTCTCTGATTGTGATTTCCTCAGTCCTAGTTCTTCCTCTTCTTCTTCTTTTTTTTTCTTTTCTTTTTTCTTCCCTTTCCTTCCTTTCTTTTTGGTTTAGAGAAGCCCTTTCAATATTTCCTTTAACCTGGGTTTTGTGTTGCAGTATTCTTTAAGTTTTGTTTGTTGGAAAAAATTTTTATTTCCCCTTCTATTTTAAATGATATTCTTGCTGGATAGAGTATTCTAGGTTGCATATTTTTTCCTTTTAGCACTTTAAATATCTCTTGCCATTCCCTCCTGGCCTGTAGTGTTTCTGTAGAGAAGTCAGCTGATATTCTTATGGGGGTTCCCTTGTAGGTAACATTCTGTTTTTCTCTTGCTGCCTTTAGGATCCTCTCTTTATCACTAACTTTTGCCATTTTATTATGATGTGTCTTGCTGTGGGTCTATTTGGTTCAGTTTGTTTGGGGCCCTCTGTGCTTCTTGTATCTTGAACCCAGTATCCTTTAGATTTGGGAAGTTTCCATCGATAATTTCTTCAAATATATTTTCCATCCCCTTATCTTTTTCTACTCCTTCTGGAATTCCTATTATGCGTAGATTGGCCCGCTTTATATTATCCCATAGGTCTCTTATATTGCTTTCCAGTTTTTTGATTCGGTTTTCTGTCTGTTGACCGGATTGAGTGATTTCCATTATTCTATCTTCCATATCGCTGATTCGTTCTTCTGCATTATTCATTCTGGTTTTTACTGCCCTTAGTTCAGTTTGCATCTCTGCAAATGAATGTTCTAGTTTTTCTTGGCTCCTCCTTATATTTTCTAGTTCCTTTCTGAGGGTATCTGCATTACTGTTCATATCTTCTCTTAATTCCTTCAGTATTTTCACTATTTCTCTTTTGAACTCCAGGTCTGTCAGACTGCAGAGATCTGTTTCATTGTTGACTGTTTTAGGTGAGTTCTCTTGTTGGTTTGACTGGGGGTGGTTTCTCAGCTTCTTCATCTTGCTTGTTGTTTTCTTTCTCCTGAGGGAGTTGTACTCTCCGTTATCGGGCAGTGTTTGCCTTGTCACTGCCGTGGAATGTTTCCTGAGGGCTGGCGTTGTTGGTCAATCTTTTTTGAGGCAGTGTGGCTTTTCTGGAGTGTTGATGGGGCTAACAGTGTTTCTTTGAAGCAAAGGAGGACTTCCTGTGGGCAGACAGGACTGGGAGGTCCACACCAGGATAGTAGCAGATTTCACTTGGTCATGCAGAGCTTGCTCTGGTGTTTTTAGGCTGTGGGGTTCTTGCAGGGGGTTGGCGGTGTTGGGCAGCTGTTCCTCAGGAGTGCAGCACCCTCTGGGGGCTGGAGCAGCTATCTGGGTCACTGAGAACCTAAGAGGCTCTTCCCTAGGGCAGCCCAACTCAGAAGGACGGCCCGAGAATGTAGGCAGATCTTTTCAAAGTCTGTCCAAGCTTGTTGCAGCTTTTCTGGGCTGCAGGGGCTCTTCTAGGGGGGCTGGTGGTGCTGAGCAGCTATTCCATGGGAGTGGGGCACCCCCTAGGGGCTTGGGCGGGTAGCAGGGCCGCTGGAAACCCAAGAGGCTCCTCCCCAGGGCAGCCCAACTCAGAAAGACCGTCTGAGATCTTTTCCCGGCTTGGCCAGGCTTGTTGCAGCTTTTCTGGGCTGTAGGGGGTCCTGCCTGGAGCTGGCAGTCCTATGCAGCTGATCCACTAGGGCACCCCCTGGGGGCTAGGGTGGGTAGCAGGGCCGTTGGAAACCGAAGAGGCTCCTCCCTGGGGCAGCCCAACTCACAAAAACCATCCGGGAATTAGGCAGATCTATTCACTGCCTGGCTAGGCTTGTTCTAGCTTTTCTGGGCTGCAGGCCTTTTCTCGGGGGCTGGTGGTGTTTGGTGCTACTCTGTGGAAGTGTAGCTCCTCCAAAGGGCAAGCAGGCCTGTGCAGGGACAGCCCCTGCGGTGGTAGGCTTCAGGCAATTGTTGAGGCCAGCCCTCCTGGATGGCAGGCAGCCCCAGGTTTGGCGAGAGCGTAGGGGGTGGTGGGGGTGGGGGGAGGGGATGCACTGGGAAGCACAGCTTTCAGCTAGCTAGCGGGCCTGTAAGCTTGCTGTGGCGTGGGGGGTATTCTATGGGGACCCACCCCTTCTTCTCTCCCCTCCCCAGCACGGGCGCAGACCAGGCTCTTTTCCCAGGTTCCCTCTGATGCGGCTTTCCACTTCCCTGCCCCTAGAGTATTGCTCCCTTTCTCTGCGACAGCTTTGTTTTCTAGTCTCCCAGGCAGTCTCTGCCCTGTCAAATGGTTTCTAGACCTCCCAAGCAGTTTCCGCTCCGCCCCGCCCCCCCCAGCCCGGGGACTAACCTCTGGAGCTGAGGTCTTGGTGCCCAAACCCCACACAGGCGTCTCAATTTTTGGTGACTGTGCCCGTAGTTCAGATGGTCCCTTCGGTTCTTGATCGGCTTTTCTGTACTCCAACTTACTGCTATACTCTTCTCTGCATCTGGAGATTCCTGTGGTTCATTTGATCTTTCCCCCGTGTAGGTGACTTTCCAGGGTGCGGGATCCCTTTCTCCTCCACAGTTCCCTTTCGGGAGCGCCCTCCCGCTCGGATTCACCTTCTCTCACTCTCCTCTTTTCTCCCGTTCTGCCCTGTAATGTCACGAACTTCTTGCCATTATTGGAGTTTAGGTTCTTCTGCCAGCGATTGGTTGCTGTTCTGTTGGAGTCATTTATTCTGTAGATGTGCTTTTTTTTTGTTGTGTTTGTGGGAGAGGGCGAGCGTGTCCCCCTACTCCTCCACCATCTTGTCCTCTCTCCGGAAATGCCTATGTTTTAAAATGGGTACAACATGGAATTTTTCTTTTACTGCATTTGGACATTTTTGGCCAAGAGTATGATTCTCTGGTGATCGTGGAATTAATACCCTCCCTAGGAGGGAAAACTGAAACCTACAATTCATAGAGTATTAATGATATTGTTAATATAGCTTTTTAATCCTTGAACCATAGGAACTCTTGACCCTCTGTCCTGGAAGATGATAAAAACTTTATTTTTTTTCACTTAAGTTAAAATTCACATAACAGATAATTCACCATTTTAAAGGGGTATGATTCAGTGTGCTTTTGTATATTCACAGTGTTGTGCAATCATCACCATCTACTGCCAAAATGTTGTCATCATCCTAAAGGAATCCACATATTAATTAACCAGTCATACTCTATTACCTCATGAAGCTAGCTGCTGGCAACCACTAGTTCACTATTTCTCTATAGACAGGCCTGTTCTGCACATTTCATATGGATGAAATCTTACAATATTACTCCTTTTTGTGTCTGCTTTTTCACTGAGACCAAAGTTTCAAGGTTGTGTATCAGTGATGTATTTCCTTTAATGCCTGATTATTATTACATTGCTTGGACATACTACCATCTGATTATCCATTCAACATCTGATGGATATTGGGGTTATTTCTATTTTTGGCTCATGCACAGTGCTACTATGAAGATTCATATACAAATTTTTATTTGAACACTTCTATTTTGGCACATAAGAGTGGATGGATCTGCTCATTCATATGCTAATTCTGTGCTTTAATTCATGTTTTATTAGGGTTGAAATGAACTATACAAACTTGACTTTCTTCATCTCCCAAAACAGCAAAATGTTTATTATTCCTAGATACACCACAAAACACTCCTCTTTGATTATCAAGGTTTTTCTTATACCTCAAGATGAGACATGGAAAAAGACAGAAGAAAATAGAAAATCAAGGTGTCAGTATCCATGGCCTCTAATTCTGTCTAGAGCATAAACCAAAAGTGTTCAACCAGATAAGGTGTTTGTCTAGTAACCCCTGAGGGCTTCTTCAGGGACCATTCTGTTAACTAATTTTTCCTAAGCCTGAGCCACTGTTCCTTGTCACTTCTTAGAACTCATTTTTTTAAAAATAAAAACTCATTATGTGAAATATCAGAATGTGACAACTCTGGAAATCAAGTTTTTCCCTCTAGTGCTTGTTGCTTATTGTAACAGCTTTGTTAATTTATTTAGGGTATTTTCTGATCCAGTCTTGTAAATTGTGTATCCTTTGTTTTATGTGCTCACTGAAGTCTTTCTTCCATTACACTAGGAGCAGCTAGTGATTCAACAGAGATTTCTTAAATGCCAAAAATGCATATAAAATTTCAAAGAATTATTTCCCTGTCTCTGCATGTGAGCTCTTTTGTGTGTTAGAGCAAGCCTTTAACATCCAGCCTTGCAGTTACAGCTCTGCCTTAGCCTTCATTTCCCTCTTGAATGAAATCTGATTGACCTTCAGCAGAATTGAGTGCCTTGGGCTTTCTTGGGGGTATTGTCTGATCATTAGCCAAGAACTGTGCATGATCTTATAGATTCTATGGGATATGTGGGAGCTCTTCAAAGCCCTTGTTTTTATCCAAAGCATATCTTTCCCCAGCCTTTCCTTCAATGTTTTAGAGTTTTTATATAGTATTTCCCATTATTATCTCTGACCAGGTGAAAGATAATATATTTACCTTTATGTATTTTCAACATACACTCCCTTAGCCCTCTCAGTCCTAAAAATGTTCAAAGAGAGACAAAATGAAGGTAAATCTTACTTCAGTCCATCAGAAAGCCACCAGGTTGGTCAAAACAAACAATCATAATATTTAAAATAAGGTTCGCATAGTTCTTTCTATTACAGTAACCTGTAGTAAGAATGTTGGTTTCTATTTAAAAGGTCTCTGTTCAGCTGAGGAATAAAGAATGGTACCAGAGTAAACTAAAACGTCAAGAAGCTCTGTACTAAAATTCTCTCTCTTTTTTTACTTTATTGAACATTCTCCATGTTGGAAGCTTTTGTTTGGATGCTGGTATTCTGAAAAAAGTTAATTTTGATAATTTTTAAATTAAAAAAATTTTTTTGCCTCACTTGCAGCATATGGAAGTTCCAAGATTAGGAGTTGAATCAGAACTACAACTGCCAGCCTATGCCACAGCCACAGCAATTTGGGATCTGAGCCACATCTGAAAACTACACCACAGCTTAGGGCAACACAGGACTCCCAACCGACTGAGCAAGGCCAGGGATTGAACCTGCATTCTCATGGATACTAGTTGGATTCAGTTCCACTGTGCCACAATGGGAATTCCAATTTTGATAATTTTTTAGCCAGATATTTAACACTTTCTTGGAAGACAGACATTTGGAGTTCTCTGCGTTTTTGTCATTGGGTACATTCCAAGGAAATGTATAGATTTTACTAATTGTTGATTCCTGAATGCTTTGTTATGAATTGTCTTTCATGTTTAAAGTTATTGAAACATACATTAGAAATGTTTTATTGGGCTTTTTTTTTTTTTTTTTTTTTACTTTTTAGGGCCGAACTCACGGCATATGGAAGTTCCCAGGCTAGGGGTCAAATGGGACCTACAGCTGCTGCCTACACCATAGCCACAGCAATATGGGATCTGAGCTGCGTCTGCAACCTACACCACAGCTCATGGCAACACTGGATCCCCAGTCCACTGAGCGAGGACATGGATTGAACCTATATCCTCATGGATACTAGTTGGATTCATTAGCCACTGAGCCATGAAGGGAACTCCATATTGGGTGTAACTTTTAATTTCATAGATTGTTAAAGTCCCAAATGGCAGAATTCTCCAAAGAGATGTAGCATTTATAGATCTATGTATAATCCATGCGAAGGAAATCTCCATCCATTGCGCCTAATCCTGTGGATCTTGAGACAAAAAATCTGGTCATGATACTGTATCTCAATAAAATATAATGATATATCAAGCAGCTGTTTATTCACGACATGCATCTGAAGGACCTTACCTTCCAGGGAAGAAGTATGGGCTTGTCTACTTCTGGAGATGCCATTTCTGTTTCCATGGAAAGCATTTCATGGAGCACGTGGGCCACTGCATACACAGCATTATAGATTAAATAACTGGAGTCAGACATGGTCATCATGTCAATATTTATTGCCATAAACTCTAAGGAAGAATTTGGTGGGCAGTCATTGACTTTTCCATAGTGTGACCCAACAAGTGCACAATCAAAACCGAGAAGCCACACTTTACTGAAGTAAAAGTCTTCTGGGTATTGGGAAGGATCAAATTTCTTGAGAAAGTGCTCAAAACCTGGGATTTCCCTCTTCTGGAGTGAAAAGGAGAGACTTCCATGGGAAGAGTGCAGTATGCTGTCCACCTCATTCAAAACAATATCCCACTTTGCTACCAAGATCTACACCTTGTCCAAGGTTAAATAAAAATCTCGTCCCATGTTGAGAGTCATGAAGCTTGCCTCATCACCACATATTATATGCACATTTGCAGATGAAACTCTATTCCTGGTCAAGAAATTTATATCAGTTGATCTGTATGTTCTCTTAGTGGTGGGAATCTTTTCAGTAAAGGCCACACATATACTTTTCTGTAGCATCTCTGCTTTCAGGTCCCAGAGGAAATGCTCCCCTGCTCTATCATCAGAGAAAAGGAGTGCCACCCAGGTCCAGCCAAAATGTAGCAATAACCAGACCAATCCCTGGATGAGAGAGCTGTTCTTGCTGGCCATCTGATAAAGAGATGGAAATTGATCTTTGTCACTCGGTCAAAAGGATCATATGTGACCTAAATAAGAAAAGAAAGCACAGTTCTTAGTTTAGGAGATTTTGATGTTGCCTTCCATGGGAAGAGATGAACCAATTCTCAATTGAACCAATTCCAATTACAGGGAGGGTGGCTTGCTTATTTGATGAAAATGAAGAGACTTCAGTGGACATTATACAGTTCTCATGTCATTCTGGGCACAGACAAGATTATGTTTCCTAGATCCCTTGCTTTTAGAGAAGGCATGTGGTTACTTGTGACCAATGGTATCATCTTCAAAACAAAGATTAAAAGAGAAAATGCAAGATTCTTCTGTGCTTATTATCTCCTTCTATTGGCACCTGAAGAAGGCATGTGTTGCAGAGTGTATACCAGTTTCATGATGGTGACTCCATCAGCCTTGCACTGTATGACTTTTGAGAAAGAGTTATTTTCACACTAACAACTGATGATTGATGTAAACTCTGAATAAATCAACCTTTTAAAATGAAATCTTTATTACTGGATTAAATTTATTACCACAACATTACTGAGATTATCTTGGAGATTACAAAATTTATCCTTGCTGATATTCTAAAAAGTAATTATTCTAGAACTGAACTTTCCTAACCTAATGTTGCCATGCTCATCTAGAAGTAATGTGTCCTGCCAGATGCTGGTCGGAGATCTTTCCCTGGAAAGAGATCCGGAGATAGAGATATCCATGTGAAAACTTTATGGGATGGTTCTCCACAGAAACACCTGTGGGAATAGAACAAGGCAGGAATAGGAAGAAGGAAATGCTGAAACACAAAACACTTGCAACTGAGTTTCAGCCAGTCCTCTGAGATCTCTTGAGCTGGGATGACCCTCCAGTGTTGTCCCAAATTTAGAATGCTAACCAGTCTTCTTACTCCCATGCCTGCCAGACACTGTCTTCTGGCTGGGCCCTGAGAGGGTTATGTCCTTAGGTGAGGCAATTCCTTGTGCTCTGGGCATTTCCTGTAATGTAATGAGCTGTGAGCTGTCATCTGTCAGTATTCCCATTAGCTCTGGGAAGGATGTCTTGGTCCTGAGCATGAATCTGAGTTGAGCTTCCAAGTGTTGACTGCACCTCTCTTTCATCACCCTTTTCCTTCCCAACTCAGGTAATCATCTCCCATTCTGAAGTCTCTGGGGTGTGTTTCTTTAATTTATTTTGTTAAGGTATAGTTGATTTACAGTGTTGTGCCAGTTTCTGCTGTAGAGCATAGTGACCCAGTCATTCATATATATATATACCAACATTCTTTTTTTGGATACTATCTTCCATCATGTTCTATCAAAAGAGAGTAGATGTAGTTCCCATTTCTTATCCATTCTAAATGTAATAATTTGCATCTACCAACCCCAAACTCCCATCCATCCCACCCCCTACCCCCACTTTGGCAACTACAAGTCTCTTCTCTATGTCTGTGAGTCTGTTTTTGTTTTGTAGATATATGGAATTTAAAATGTGGGATGTGTTTTTAACTCTGTAGAATGCATACACACAGCTTCCAACTTTCCCTTTGATTGCATGAGAAGGAAAGGCATTTGGGAACAGTAGAGTATCTTTCATCAGAACACAGACCCGCTCACTTGAGGGATTTTGTATAGCTCCAGAAGTGTTCCAGTCTCAGCTGAAAATGCCAACACTGTTCCTGTAACAATAGCCAGATTTCCTCTGTCTCTGGCAGTTGTAGTTAGGGACAATCTGATTCCCTCCAGAGAGCCAGAACAGGGCATTTTCCAGAGTCTCATGGTCACTTTTTAGGGCATTGTAGAGATCATAACCCAAGGACTGTTTGGGGAAGAGATAGGGGTTCTTGTTGATCTCCTCAATGGCGAAGAGAAAGGCCAGAACATGTGGATAGCTCTTGAAGAACCACCTAAACAGAGGGGACAGCATTAGGTGAATGGTCCAGTAATTCAGGGACAAATCCTAAGCCAAGCTATGGGAAAGGAAAAGTTTAAATTCAGGTTTCTCATTTAGAGATTCTCTTGTCTTGGCACGTGGAGATGGTGTGAATACCATTCAGAGGACTCTGGAAGACCTTGGCAATACCTTCTCACTCTGAGGAGGCAAATTTGGCCAGTCCTCTAAGAGACATTTGTAGGAAACTGTGTGTGGTGTGAGGGGGGTATTTAGCTGGATGATTTGGCTGTTAACTGGATAGAATTTTTTATTAGCTCTTATTAATGGAAGGTGCATCAACATCTGGACAGGATAGCAAGATATTCTCCTTTAGGTTTATGAGTAAGGAGTGCAAAACCATCTCATTAAGCATTTTGAAAAGATTTAGTTGAATCCCACATGTGATCTTTTTTTAAAAATGTTTTCTTTTTTTTTCTGTTTGTTTTTTTATGTGGTTTTTTTTTTTTTTTTTTACTTAGGACTAGAAGGCAACATGCAAGCATTGCTTCCCTCCCCCATACATGGATTACTTTAAATGGCACCTGACATAACAGTTCCTCAAACTTTTTAGAGGATTGCTTTCTGACACCATATTCATGTGAGGCATTTCAAGGGACTTTCACTATTAATTCTGCTCTATCTTGTCAGCACTTATAAGGCCAACTATCCTTAAAAAAATGATTCATCCATAATTCTAGTTTATATTCATGGATTTCAGCAAATTCTTTTAATAACTTTTATCATTTCTTATTCATATGTAATTTTTCCAATATTTCCTTCATTCTATTAACTAAAAATATAAATTCTTTGATATTTAAAGCACATCTAGCAGTTCCCGTTGTGGGGGAGTGGAAACACATCTGACTAGGAACCATGAGGTTGCGGGTTTGATCCCTGGTCTCATTCAGTGGATTAAGGATCTGGCGCTGCCATAAACTGTGGTGTAGGTCGCAGATGCGGCTTGGATCTGGTGTTGCCATGGCTGTGGCATAGGCCAGCAGCTGTAGCTGCAGTTAGACCTTTAGCCTGGGAACCTCCATGTGCTGCAGGTGTGGCCCTAAAAAGAAAAAAAAAACTCTAACATGTTTGTATTTCCTCAGAATTAATGTTTCATTTTTCTTCTTAGTCCTTGTCTTCTCCTTTTCTTGGAATTGTCTGGTATTCTTCTAACTTTGTAAATTACAGCCTTAATTTAAACACATTTATAATCCATACTTATTTGTTAAAAAATTGTAATAGAATCAATATTCTAACATAAATGGTGTTTTGGTTGCTTTTCAGTGGTTCTGACCTGTTTTTAATACTCAATTTTTTTAAAAAGCTGTGATTTTCAAGATAATGTGCCATTTTATTTTGGGGTAATTATTTATCCAAATATGATGAACTATTTTTTAAAAGTTACCAAGTAATGGCATTACATTTTTAATAAAAACATGTCATTTCATTGTGCTCAAATAATTTCATTGTGTTATTTCTACTTTTGGAATTTGAGGTTGTTTTGTTTTGTTTTCTGCTGCCCAAATATTGTTTTTTCCCCTCCATTATCTTCTGGAAGAAAACTGTATAGAGTTCATGTAGAAGACAGACTTGATAACCTATTAAATAGCTCCTCCACACTAATGATGCTCCATAGAGATTTCTTCTTAATTTCATGTACTCAATTTATCAAAAATGGGGAGAGGTGAATTCACCTTTTTTTCATTTACTTTTAGGATTGCCTTAAAATGTATATTTTCTTTTTGAAGGAATTTTTTGTTTGTTTTTGCTATTGGAGTGTAACACTTCAGTCAGCTTTAAAGTAAATTTTGTTGAATTACGTTTTCCCGTAATTTAAACCTGTCTGATGTTGTTTATCACTCTGCACGTAATAGATAGAAAGCCCGAAGAGATCGTACATATCAACAGAATTAGATTTGCAACTTAACTTTCCATGAGAATAGAAAGCTAAGATGTAGACTGCTTTACAAGTGGTCTTTAGTAAACTTCAGGGTGAATGTGAAGTGTGATTTATAAAATGTGTCCCAGAAACAAAAATGAAAGGCATTCCATCTATTCTCTTGAGGCTCAAAAGCTATGACTCTAAGTTAGAGAATGAGAAAATGATTTTTGTCCCATTCCACTGACCATTCCTCAAAATATGTTAGCTAATGAAATTCAACATCATCAAAATAGATGACCATTTTATGACATAATTAAATATATCCCAGCATCCAAATATTGGAAGAAAGTAAGTCTATGACTTCTCTGAAATATTTAAGCTAGAGTTCAGAGCAATTGTATAAAACTCTTCCAGAAAACTAAGAATAGGTAATACTTTCTATTTCATTTGTGCAACTACCTTTACATTAAGAACAAAGTAAAAGGATGCTACAAGAAAATAAGAGTACGAACATCTTTCCATACCTAAAATGTAAAATTTCTCACCAATGTTTCATATATATATGTATATATGTATCTATATATACACGTATGTAAATATATATGCGGGTCTGTATATATAACTGTTGTCAGTTGTTGAGTTTATTATAGGAATTCAAACTTGTTCTAACCTTGAAAAATCAATGTAATTTTCCATATTAGCAAAATAGAAGAAAATATGTGGTGATCTGAATACGTGAAGATAAATGTGTAGCAAATCTAAACTCCTTTACCATTATAACCTCAGCAATCTAGAAGTAGGGGGAATTTTTCAACTTGATAAAGCATTTGCTAAAAATTACTACTTACATCCTACTTTCTGGGGGTGCCTCAATATATTAAGCAAATATGAACAGATCAAAGGGGAGAAACAGACAAGAATTTAATAATAGTAGGGCCACTATTACCTCAGTTTCAGCAATGATTGGTCTTCCAGATACTCAATAAGGAAGCTAAGTGAAAGAAGCCACTCGTAAAAGACCACATATTATATAATCCTGTTTATAGGAAATGTCCCAAATAGGAAAATCTATAAAGATAGTAGATTAGCTGTACAAGTTAGGAGGAGAGGAAAATGGGGGGAAAACTGATAATGAATATGGAATTTCATTTTGCAGTACTATAAGTATTATGAAATTAGATAGTAATAATGGTTTCTCATATCTGAGTATAAAAACACATAGAATTGTACACTGTAAAAGGTTCAATTTTATGTGATGGGAATACCCTTTCAATAAAGCATTTGTTTAAAAAGTCAGTGTAGAAATTCTTGAGTTAGATGAAAGAGGAGAATGGAACTGGAAAAATAAAAGATTTAATTACATAAATGTGAGCACTTTTTAATACTCTACACCATGACACAGTTAAACAGCAAAACAGAAACTGAGTGTCAGCAAGTATCAAATCTATCGTGATAGGCACAGAAAATTATTAAAGTATATTATGAATACATGAGAGAAAAACCAATCCCTCAACAGAAATGTTGATATACATAAAGGCTATGACCATCCATACGCCTTTACAAATATGTACAGTGGTCTAAACTATAAACAACACTATTGAGAGGTACACTTTAAAATGATGGCCTTGTATTTGTGCCTCTGAAGCGGTGCAAACTGTAGAATATTGTTGGGCAAGAATGTAGGAAAGGATGACCCTGCCCTCTGCTGGCTGGATTGTGAAATACTAGTTACCCATACATAAATGCTCTTTGTATGCACATGAAGTCTTGATTCAACAATTTTACATTTATCTAAAGGAGAGAAATGTTCCAAGCTTGATATGAAGACCTGATCGTTACTTATTTGTTGACACACACAATTAATGACAATGTCTAAATAAATACATATCAATATGAAATGACATCTGTAGACATTAACTGATACTATACATGTACATTTTTTAAACTATGTTGATGATTGGGAGTTCCCATTGTGGCACAGTGGAAACGAATCTGACTAGTATCCATGAGGACACAGGTTCAATTCCTGGCCTCATCTAGTGGGTTAAGGATTCAGCGTTGCTGTGAGCTGTAGTGTAGGTCACAGCCGTGGCTTGAATCCAGCATTTCTGTGGCTGTAGCATAGGCTGGCGGCTACAGCCCTGATTTGACCCTTAGCCTGGGAGCCTCCATATGCTGTGGATGTGCCCCACTAGAAAAGACAAAAACATTGTGTTGATGATAAATTGTTATGTACAAGAAACAGTTCATATAACGAAGTTCACAGTATATGCCCACCTAGTAACCCAGAGAGTTTAGGAAAATATTCCAACACTTGGAATATAATGCCTGCTGCTCCTCTGCCCACAATAGAGATTCTGGAAATTTCTCTGGCTGCAGTACAGAAGGAAGTATGCAAAGTTTGACCTCAGCCTTGTGACATTACTAAAGACTCTCACCCCTCCCCATGACCTCATGGACAAAGCAGGTTAGCTCTTTCCCCACACAGTGCCTGAGATAAGAGAGTTTCCATCCTCTCTTGATATGCATCTCCCTGCCACCCTTAGCCTGGTAGAGGGCAAATAATCAGTAGATTCCACCCAACCAGAGAATGTACACCCATGAAACAATTTCCATGAAACATTCCATTTCATATTTGATCAGAGATACAGAAACAAGAGGAAAAGTAACATGAAATGAGACAGCAGTAGGGGACAAAGCTTGGGCTGGCAGAGGTCTTCACACAGATGAAGGAAAATAAAACCGAAATTCTAACTCCAGAATTCAGCAGCCCTCTGGTGCAAGGGCACTGCTGATATGACCGTCGTGGCTCAGTGGTTAACGAATCTGACCAGGAACCATGAGGTTGCAGGTTCGATTCCTGGCCTCACTCAGTGGGTTAAGGATCCGGTGTTGCCATGAGCTGTGGTGTAGGTTGCAGACGTGGCTTGGATCTGGCGTTGCTGTGGCTGTGGTGTAGGCTGGCGGCTACAGCTCCTGATTAGACCCCTAGCCTGGGAATCTCCATATGCCGTGGGTGTGGCCCTGAAAAGACAAAAAAAAAAAAAGTAAATAATGGAATATACAAACCTGTTCCTTTTAGACATTGGCTCAGATTTTGTGTAAAATGACATAATATTAAGTCAAGATGTTGCGTTCAAAGAGTAAACTTAATGCTCAGTACCTTCATACTTCATACTTCTTCTCATACCTTCATACTTCTTCTCATAGGAGGATTCTGCTCTAATATCTTTACAGTGTATACATCTAATCTTGAAATGGTGTCATGCCTCTTTAAATCTAATAGACCATTCTCTCATCTTCATTGATCACCAAGCTTTGATCATATGGGCTACTGGAACCAAATTCCCCCACTTTAATCAGGAGCCCAAGACCACCTGGAAAACTCACACCATTGAGGATATCATACTCCACAATATGGTATCTTTTCTCATCTCAGGATATATGCTCCCCAGCAGTGTTTGTAAATTGGATTTTACCCAGAAATGGATGAGGCTGGTGGAGAAGAAAGATGGAAAAAATGCTAAATGCATTCAAATTAAACATGAAAGGCCCATACTTACAAAGCAACCATTCTTTTTTTTTTTTTTTTTTTTTTCCCACTGTACAGCAAGGGGGTCAGGTTATCCTTACATGTATACATTACAATTACACTTTCCCCCCAGCCTTTCTTCTGTTGCAACATGAGTATCTAGACAAAGTTCTCAATGCTATTCAGCAGGATCTCCTTGTAAATCTATTCTAAGTTGTGTCTGATAAGCCCAAGCTCCCGATCCCTCCCACTCCCTCCCCCTCCCATCAGGCAGCCACAACAAAGCAACCATTCTTTCTCAACTCTCCACCCTCAAGATTTCTTGTTGGTAGATATTAATTTGTATTTGGGTGTTTACCATTCCTCAGACTCTAGTGACATGAACCTTACCTCTTATTCTGAAAACAAAGGGAGAAGAGTTTGAATTCAATTATGACACTCTTCAAAGTATGCAATAATCATGTATTTTGGAACCACCCTGAGCCATAAAGTTTGCTTGGGGCTTCTGGAAGGAAATACCTGTACTGCAAAGGAGTACAACATGGAATTTTTTCTCACATTTTTGACAAAGAATACAATTGTCTAGTGATAATGGAGTGAACACGCTCACCATGTGAGAAAAGTAAAATTTAGAAATCATACAATACTAATGATGTTAATATAGCCTTTTAATCCTTGAATCATAGAAACTCTTGGTTGTTTTATGGGTGCCAGAATTCTGAATAGGCTAATTCTGATCATTGTTTGCCAGCTATTTAACACTTTCTTGGAAGGACACGCATTTGGAATTGTCTACTTTGCTCTTTTTGCTGACATCTTTTATTTTTTAAGGAACTAGTGTTTATGTCTTCAATCACTTGTGGTAGATGCATCCTAAAACAATCCAGAATCACATCTTTGAAAGTAATATTAGAAAGGTCACCTACTTTTGGAGTTCCATCATTGCCCAGCAGAAACAAATCTGACTAGGAACCAGGGGGTTGCGGGTTCGGTCCCTGGCCTTGCTCAGTGGGTTGAGGATCTGTGTTGCTATAGCTGTGGTGTAGGTCACAGACACAGCTCAGATCTGGCATTGCTGTGGCTGTGGTGTAGGCTGGCAGCTACAGCTCCAATTGGACCCCTAGCCTGGGAACCACCATATGCCATGGGTGTGGCCCTCAAAAAGACAAAAAAATAAAAGGTCATCTACTTTCTACAAGCAAAAATTAAATGAGTGCTAAGTTGTTTGCCACATATTGTTTTTTTGGTTTTTTTGGGTTTTTTTTTTGTCTTTTTGCCATTTCTTGGGCCGCTCCCGTGGCATATGGAGATTCCCAGGCTAGGGGTCTAATCGGAGCTGTAGCTGCCAGCCTACGCCAGAGCCACAGCAACGCGGGATCCGAGCCGCATCTGCAACCTACACCACAGCTCACGGCAACGCCGGATCGTTAACCCACTGAGCAAGGGCAGGGATCGAACCCGCAACCTCATGGTTCCTAGTTGGATTTGTTAACCACTGCGCCACGACAGGAACTCCCACATATTGTTAATAATATAAAAATCATCCTGTAAATAAACATTCTGACATGAATTTCTATACATACGCATTTGATCTAATTTCCTGTTAAGATATTTAAAAGACAGAAATGTATTCAATCTAATTAGTTCATTTGCTTTAATCAGAAACTTGGTTAAATATGTTTATGTCTTGTGTATGAAAACAGAGGTTGTGAAATATGTCATATAAAGTAGATGTACATTCAGAGAAGCCTGGGATAAAATTCAGATAAATACATTTATTATTTTTTTTATGGCCACACCTGTAGCATATGGAAGTTCCTGGGCTAGGGGACAAATTGGGGCTGCAGCTGCCAGCCTACACCACAGCCACAGAAACAATGGATCCAAGTCCCATCTGCAACCTACACCACAGCTTGTAGCAATCCTGGATCCTTAACCCACTGAGTGGCCAGGGATTGAACTTGCATTCTCATGAACAATATGTGGGGTATTTAACCCACTGAGCCATGACCGGAATTCCCTGGATAAATACTTTATAACACAGGACAATATCTTGAGCCTTTAAGTACCCATGGTCACACATTTTATATTGAGACCACGGTCTCTGCTCCTTTGAGTGTTTGCATGTTTTTTATGAATAGTTCTAACAGTAATTAGTTTTTCAGGCTCAGTGTAGTACAGCAGTGGGCAGTGTAGATGCCAGTTCTGTTTTCCTCAATATTATTTCATGGAGCACTTAGACCACAGAATATGTGGCAACTCTGATGAAATTTCTGAGTCAGAAATTGTCAATATGTCAGTATTTTCTGGCATTGGGTACATTCTAAGGAAAAGCATAAGTTCCTAATTTTTGATTCCTGTGTGTTTTGTTATGAATTCTCTTTGGATATTTTATAGCACTTCACCCTAAAATAGGAAATATTTATCTGGTATAATTTCTTGTTAAAGAGATTGTTAAAGGGCCCCAAATGGCTGATTTCTCCAAATAAATATAGCATTTATATATCTATGTATAAGCAATGTGAAAGAACTCTCTATCCATTGTACCTAATTCTGTGGATCTTGAGACAAAATAATGGTCATGATGATGAATCTCAGTAAAATACAACAACAACAACAACAAAATAAGGAAATCCTCTATTTGCTAGAGTATTGGATGGCCAGTGAAGTAAGTCAGAGAAAGATATTGTATGATATCATTTATATGTGGAATAAAAAAACAAACAAAAATAAACTAATAGAAAAAAGATCATATTTGTGGTTACCAGAGTTAGACAATTGGTGGGAGGAGAAAGAGGATAAACGTTATCAGAAGGTACAAACTTCCATTTATATAAAAAATGAATATAAAATATATAATGTACAACATGAACACTGTAATTAACGTTATGTTGTTAAGGGAATAAATCAATAATTCACAGAAAAGAAAAAATTTTTGTAACCGTATGCGATGAATGTTAAATTAATTGTGGTATATGTTATACATACATATAATGAACTTATATATATATGAGTATATGTTATGTCATTTTGCTGCATATTTAAATTTATATAGGGCTCTCTGTCAATGATATCTCATAAAAACTAAGAAATGTTTATTTGAAAGAAAATATATGAGAAAAAAATCAGTGAAAGAGGACAAACTACAACTTGTTTCCTTTAAAAGGCCTTAATTAAATCATAAAGGAACAGCAGCTACTTAAATGTACACATGCACTTAAAGTTTTAAAAAATTTTGTTATTCATGCTATATTTAATGGTGAAATGTTGTAATAGTTTCAACTTTTAAATTGTTCAGCTAAAATTGTCTCCATTTAGGTACTTATTTCTGCTATAATGCTTGTTTTGAAAGCATAATGTTTTCAGGTCATTGATACATTAGGGAACAACTTGAACATAATTTCAGTTTCACATTTGCTAATGTGCAATTTCATCTGCAAGGCACACAAGCGGAACATTAGGTAAGTGCAGAAAACTGCACTTAGCTCATCCTAGCTATGAAGGCATACACAAATGCATACATACAGCTCAAAAATCTACCAGCTCAATTAGTGCCCCTCAGGTGTTTTGAGGGCTCCCATTCCAACCTGGGTTCTGACTTTCTGATTGCAGGTAAATCTCCTTCCACCTCTTCATCATAACTCACAAGGTTCAGCCCTTCCCATGATTATTTATACAAGCAAAAGACAGGCCTCTTTCAAGGCTCTATTTCTTATCGTGGTTTTCTTTAATTTTCTTAACTATTCAACATATGCAAAACTGCTGTTTCATTAGACTCCTTTTTTTAAATATATGACTGACAAGTTTTGAGTGTTCTGCTCCAGTCCTGTTTTTCCCATAAATCCTGTGCTTTCTCGACTGATTTTTGCATAGCATTTGTTATAAATGTCTAAGAACCATTCTTATTTAAATGCAAACTTCCCTAGAGGTGGAAGCCTTCTGACCAGTGGCAGAAGCCCTTCCTTTAATCATGACCTCCTGCCTGGTTGTCAGGGGAGGGGCGGGGAATATGTGAACTGTCCAATCAGGTGCTGCAGCCTTGTAAGGAGTGAGGCAACGGTCAACCAACCAAGTGGAAGCTTCTAAAAGCACTCAATATGATTCTTCACCTGTTCCTAATAGGACCAGGAGCCTCTGCTGCAGTGACTAGTATCTAATCTGCTTCAGCCGCAAGAGTGGAAGGGAGGACGCCTGGAGGACCCCAGAAACCAGGATATGGTGAGTCTGAGGGGCCTGTTCTCACAGGACGGGAAGGATAGGTTGAGTCAGAAATGGAAGTTGCTGGGATCCAGACTTCCTTCTCTCAATTGTGGAATCCACCACAGCCGACACTCAGATCTCAGTCCCATCCAGCTCTGACTGGGTGGGCTAGGCCAACAGCCCCGACCCCTTGAGTCCTGTAGGGTTTCTGCATCTGGCAGCGTGGGCCTGGCCCCTCTCTGGGCAGCTCTGTGCCCACAGCCCCAAGTCTCCCCCAGGTTGTGCGGTGACCAGAGGTGGTCATTGGACTCAATGTCTGGACTTTATGGATGGGAGGAGCTGTGTATTTTGGGTCCCCAACCCCTCCTATCTCCTCAAGGGAATCTGATTTCTCTGAGTGTTCCAAATATTTAGAAGCATATTCTCACATTCAGGACGCTGCTCCTCCAGCCCAGCTCTTCCAGGCAGAAAATCCCTAAATTTTCAGGTCCCTCCCCACCTTCCCAAAGCCAGCTCTCTCTCTGATTCATTGCCTCGTTATCAACTATTAGTCCTCTGTGGTGCATTTCAAAAGATGCAATATATTCTTATCATTATCCTACAACCAAAAAATTGCTCAGTTTGAAAAATTTATTTTTGGTTTGTGGTTCTCTTACCATGAGATGAAAGCAGAGAATAGCCACGTGTAACTGTGTTGTATGCAATATTGTGCTTCTCCTCCCAGAAGCTTTTCTGGCCACAGACATCCTATATCCTATGGGAAGTTCTTTGGGCAAAATTTCCCAGGTGATGTGCCTATCAGCATTGCCCCTGCCTGGGTTTGTCACACTGAAAAGACTTATACACTTTTGAAAATCTCCTTTTAATAACAAATGTAAACTGAAGAAAGAGATGCCTTTCAGAAAAGTAAAAAATAACAGTTACGTTGCCCGTGGTAAAATTTGTTTTCCTTTTTTACTGTCCTTTTTGGGTGTTTCTTTTTTTTTTTTCAAGGCCATCATATTGAGGTTTTTTTTTTTCAACTGAAAGAATTTTATTATATTTATAGTTGTACAACGATCATCACGACCCACTTTTACAGCATTTCCATCCCAAACCCCCAGCCCATCCTTCCATACATCCGAACCCATCTCCTTTGGAAACCCTAAGTTTTTCAAAGTCTGTGAGTCAGTATCTGCTCTGCTAAGAAGTTCATTGTATCCTTTTTTTAGATTCCACATATAAATGATAGCATATTATGTTGGCATCTCACTGACTGCACTTAGCATGATAATTTCTAAGTCAATCCATGTTGCTGCAAATGACACTATTTCATTCCTTTTTATGGCTGAGTGATATTCCATTGTGTATATGTACCACATCTTTATCCACTCCTCTGTTGATGGACATTTAGATAGCTTCTCTGTCTTGGCTATTGTATATAGTGCTGCATGGTTTTCTCTGGATAGATGCCCAGGAATGGGATTGCTGGATCATATGGTAATTCTTCTATTTTTAGTTTTTTGGGGAATCTCCATACTGTTTTCCATAGTGGTTTCACTAATATATATTCCCACCAACAATGTGATAAGGTTTCCTTTTCTCCACACCCTCTCCAGCATTTATTGTTTGCAGACTTTTTGATGAGGGCTATTCTGGCTGGTGTAACATGGTACCTCATAGTAGTTTGATTTACATTTCTCTAATAATTAGTGATTTAAACATCTTTTCATATGTATTTTGGCCATCCGTATGTCTTCTTTGGAGATTTGTCTGTTTAGATCTTCTGCCTATTTTTTGATGGGGTTGTTTGTTTTTTTGGTATTGAGCTTCAGGAAGTGTTTATAAATTTTGGAGATAATCCCTTGTCAGTCACTTCATTTGCAAATATTTTATCCCATTCTGTGGGCTGTCTTTTTGTTTTGTTTAAGGTTTCCTTTGCTGTGCAGAAACTTTTAAGTTTAATTATACCACTTTTATTTTTGTTTTTATCGTTATTACTCTAGGTGATGGATCTGAGAAGATATTGCTGTTGTTTGTGTCAGAGAGTGTTTGGCCTATGTTTTCCTCTAAGAGTTTTATAGTGTCTGGTCTTATATCTAGGTCTTTAATCCATTTGAGTTTATTTTTGTGTATGGTGTTAGGAAGTATTCTACTTTCATTCTTTTACATGTAGCTGTCCAGTTTTTCCAGCACCACTTATTGAAGGGTCTTTTCTCCATTGTATATTCTTGCCTCCTTTGTCATAGATGAGTTCATTGTGGAAGCATTGGTTTAATTCTGGGCTTTCTATCCTGTTCCATTGATCTGTGTTTTGGTTTTTGGCCAGTACCATAAGGTTTTGATGACTATAGATTTGTAGTATCATCTGAAGTCAGGGATCCTGATTTTTCCAGCTCTATTTTTCTTTCTCAGGGTGACTTTGGCTATTCTGGGTCTTTTATGCTTTCAAATAAACTTGAAATATTTTTTTCTATTCCGTGAAAAATGTCCTTGGTAATTTGATAGGGATTGCATGAATCTGTAGATTGCCTTGGGTATTATAGTTATTTTGACGATATTGATTCTTCCAATCCGAGAGGATGGTATGTATGTCTTTCCATCTGTTTGTGTCATCTTTGATTTCTTTCATCAGTGTTTTATAGATTTCAGAGTACAGGTCTTTTGCCTTTTTAGGCAGGATTATTCCTAGGTATTTTATTCTTTTTGATGTGATGGTAAATGGGATTGTTTCCCTAATTTCTCTTTTTGACCTTTCATTGTTAGTATATAGAAATGCAGTTGATTTGTGTATTAATTTTGTATCCTGTGACTTTGCCAAATTCACTGATGAGCTCTAACCATTTTCTGGTAGCATCTTTAGGTTTCCATAGGTGTAGTGTCGTGTCATCTGCAAACAGTGATAGATTTATTTCTTCCCTTCCAATCTGGATTCCTTTTATTTCTTTTTCTTTTCTGATTGTCGTGGCTAAGACTTCCAAAATTATGTTGAATAGTATTGACGAGAATGGACATTCCTGATCTGAGTGGGAATTCTTTCAGCTTTTCACCATTGAGAATGATGTTAGCTGTGGATTTGTCATATATGGATTTTATTATGTTGAGGTAGGTTCCCTCTATTTCCACTTTCTGAGGTTTTTTTTAAAATTAGAAATGGGTGTTGGACTTTGTCAAATGCTTGTTCTGCATCTATTGAGAGGATCATATGGTTTTTTTTCTTCAGTTTGTTAATGTGGTGTATCACACTGATTGATTTGCCGATATTAAAGAATTCTTGGATCCTTGGGATAAATACTACTTGATCATGATGTACAATCCTTTTAATGTATTGCTGGATTCGGTTTACTAGTATTTTGTTGAGGATTTTTGCATTGATGTTCACCAGTGACTTTGGCCTATAATTTCTTTTTCTTTTTTTTTGTGATACTTTTGTCTGGTTTTGGTGTCAGGGTGATGGTGGCCTCATAGAATGAATTTGGGAGTGTTCCTTTCTCTGCAACTTTTTAGAATAGTTTCAGGATGATAGGTGTTAGTTCTTCTATAAATGTTTGATAGAATTCGCCTGTGAAGCCATCTGGTCCTGGACTTTAATTTATTGGGAATTTTAAAATCACAGTTTCAGTTTCAATACTTGTGACTGGTTCATTCATCTTTTCTATTTCATCTTGGTTTAGTCTTGGAAGATTGTACTTTTCTAAGAATTTGTCCATTTCTTCTAGGTTGTCCACTTTATTGGCATATAGTTGCATGAAGTAGTCTCTTATGACCCTTTGTATTTCTGTGATGTCTGTTGTAATTTCTCCTTTTTCATTTCTAATTTTATTGATTTGAGTCCTCTTTCTTTTTTCTTGATAAGTCTGGCTAAGGATTTATCAATTTTGTTGATCTTTTCAAAAAATCAGCTCTTGGTTTCTTTGATCTTTTCTGTGGTTTTCTTGTTTCTATTTCATTGATTTCTGCTCTGATCTTTATGATTTCCTTCCTTCTGCTAACTTTGGGTCTTATCTGTTCTTCTCTCTCTAATTGCTTTATTTATAATTTTAGGTTGTTTATTTGAGCTTTTTCTTGTTTCCTGAGGTAGGCTTGTATTGCTGTAAACTTCCCTCTTAGATCTGCTTTTGCTGCATCCCATAGGTTTTGGATTGTTGTGCCTTTGTGATTGTTTGCTTCTAGGCATTTTTTAATTTCCTCTTTGATTTCTTCAGTGACCTATTGGTTGTTGTTTAATAGTGTGTTTTTTAGTCTCCATATGTTTGTGGTTTTTGCAGTTTTTTCCTTGTCGATTTCCAGTTGTATAGAGTTGTGGTCAGAAAAGATGCTTAATATGATTTCAGTTTTCTTAAATTTACAGAGGCTTGATTTGTGGCCCAGAATGTGATCAATCCTAGAGAATGTTCCATGTGCACTTGAGAAGAATGTGTATTCTGCTGCTTTTGGATGGAATATTCTATAAATATCTCTTAGGTCCATCTGGTCTGATATGTCATTTAGGGCCTATGTTTCCTTATTGATTGGTCTTTTTTATTCCCTTCTTGTCTTGTTCTCTTCTCTTGTGGCTTGATGAATATCTTTAGTGTTGTATTTGGATTGATTTTTATTATTTGTGTGTGTATCTATTGTAGATTTTTGGTTTGCAGTTACTTTGAAGTTTAGCTATAGGAATATATAACACACACATATATACTGTTTGTTTTAGTTGTTGGTCTCTTAATTGCAAGTGCATCTCCAATGTTCTGCATTTGTACCCTCCTCTTCTCATGATTTCTGATTTTGGTAGCATATTTGTGTGGGGATGATTTCCTACCTTTGTTTATATATATGACTTTACTGGTGAGCCTTGTCATTTGTAGTATTTTTGTTTCTAGTTGTGGCCTTTTCTTTTCCACCTGAGACGTTCCTTTAGTATTTGTTCTAAAGCTGGTTTAGTGGTGCTGAATTCTCGTAGCTTTTGCTTGTCTGTAAAGCTTTTGATTTATCCTTCAAATTTGAATGAGAACCTTGCTGGGTAGAGTAATCTTGGTTGGACGTTTTTTCCTTTCATCACTTTAAGTATGTCATGCTACACCCTACTGCCCTGCAGAGTTTTTGCTAAAAAATCATACAATAATCTTACAGGCGTTCCCATGTATGTTATTTGTTTCTTTCAGTAGTTTCTCTTCGTTTTTAATTTTGGTTAGCTTGATTAATGTGTGTCTTGGGTATTCCTCCTTGGGTTTATTTTATATGGTACTTGGTGAGCTTCCTGGATTTGAGTGAGTGGTTCCTTTCCCATGGTAGGGAAGTTTTGGCTATTATCTCTTCAAATATTTTCTCTGGCCCTTTCTCTCTCTCTTCTCCTTCTGGCATCCCTATAATACATATGTTGTTGTCTTTAACATTGTCACAGAGTTCTCTTAGACTTGTCTTAATTTTTTTTCAATCTTCTTTGTCTTTTCTGTTCCACATCACATATTTCCACTAGTCTGTCTTCCAGCTTGTTTATTCATTTTTCTGCCTTTGGTATTCTGCTGTTGGTTACTTCTAGTAAATATTTTATTTCAGTTATTATATTTTGCATCTTTGCTTAATCCTTAAATCTTCTATTTATTTGCTCAGTGTTTCTCATAATTTATTAATCTTCACCTCCAGTTTATTTCCAAGATCTTGAATCATCTTTACTATCATCAGTCTAAAGTCTTCTTCATGGAAGTTGGTAATCTCCCGATCAAAAAAGTTTTTTTTCTTGCTTCTTTGTCTGAGTCATAATTCTGTGCTTTTTCATTTCATATACACTTTTGGTGTGGTCTCCTTTTTGCAGGCAATTGAGTTGTTGCTTCTCTTGCTTTTTATGTCTTCCCCCCTTGTGGCTGAAGTTGGTACTGGGTCTTGCTGTAGGCTTCTAGACTGGCAGGACTGTTGTCCGCCTATTGGTAGGTGGGGCTGATTACTATCCCTCTGGTGGGTGAATCTTTGTCTCTGGGTGAGATTAGAGGCAGCTGTGCCTGGGGGTTTTAGGCATCCTGTTTACTGATGAGTGGGGCTGTGTTCCCACCTGGATTATTGTTTGGCCTTGGGCTTCTCAGCCCTGATGGGTGCGGCCAGATTTTTCTAAAATGGCTACTTCTAGAGGTGCACACATGGATGATTGTTCTGAGAACTTTGTCTCTAAAGTCCTTCCCCCAAAACGAGCCACATTCACCCCCCAGTTTTCACAGGAGTTCCTCCAAAACTGCAGGTCACGTCTGAACCCAGATTCCTATGGAGTCTCTGCTTTGTCCTGGGACCCAGTGCACATGAAAGCCTGTTTATGCCTTTTGAAAATGGAGTTTCTGTTTCCCCCAGTCCTGTGGAACTCCTGTGCACAAGCCCTGCTGGCCCTCAATGCCAAATGCTCTAGGGGCTCACCCAATGCCAGATTCCCAGGTGTGGGAACCTGACGTGTGGCTCAGAACTCTCACTCCTGTAGGTAAGTCTCTGTGATACAGTTATTTTCCAGTCTCTGGGCCCCACACCCAGCAGGTATGGGGTTATTTATATCATGTGATTGCCCCTCCTGCCATCTTGATTTGGCCTTCTCTTTGTCTTCTGGAGTAGGATATCTTTTTTGATAGCTCATAGTTTATTTGATTGAATGTTGTTCATCAGTTGGTTATAATTTTGTTGCTTTTATGAGAGAAGGTGATCTCCAGTCCTTCTATTCTACCATCTTAATCCCTTCTCCCACCATTGTAGTACTTATTGGGTGTTTCTGAGTCTTCCTTATTTTGAGTGCTTTCAAGTATAACTCCAGGGGTTAGACTTGCAGAGCAGAAGTACTCAAATAGGATTAAATGTATACAAAACAATTTCTTGCCCTAAAAATAATAACTAACATCACCAAGATAATAGATATTTATGGATTTTCATGTTGAGCTAGCAACAGGCCTTACAAACGTCTCCTCTCTTTTACTTGAAATAAAAGATTTAGGTGATTGTGCTGGATTGTTCATACTCTGCACCTGTGTCATTTAAAATACCAGTGCTGGTCCAGAGCCCTTCTAGGGGGAATAGAAGCCTGAGGTTTGTGTCACCTATCTAAGGCACACTTGAACCTAAGGGATGGGAAGCCTCCTCCTCCAGGTGTCCTTCCTGCTCACACCCATTAGAGAACACCCAGCCTTTATCCTGAGATAAACTACAGAGCCCTGGGACCTGGGGATGCAAGTGCACAAGAAGTGGGGGTGCTATTCTGAGTTAAGGAGGGTCCTTTGGGCCTCTTTCAAGATAGAGGTTTCAGGTTTGCAGCCATATTGGAGGGATACTCAGAGTGTAATAAATGAACACTGAGAAAGTTTGTGAAATTCAGGAGTTCTGTTCCCTGGATTAGGGTTCATGAATTGGGGAGTTCTTTGGAGTCAGAACCTTAAACTAACTCTCAGTTATTTCCTCACTTATGAGAATGGAAGTTTAAGGTATGGAGCTTTTCAGTATTCCCAAGGAAGAGGAGCGTGGGCAGAGCTCCCAGAATTTACTCCTGTGGCTGCTCAGGTGTCTCCACCCCCCTTCTCCAAGGGACTGACCCATCCCACGGGTTGTCTCTCAACTAGGAGGGTCTGGATGTGGCTTTCCTTCTGTCCCATGGGAAGCCACATCCAGATCCAGGCTGCTGGCCTGTCCTGGCACCAGTATTTTTTTTCCCATTGGTTTCCTTTATCCACTGAATATTACACCCATTTGATTCTTTATACTTTCCTTAGCTCTGGAGTTCTAGTACAGAATTTATTGCCAGGCACCCAACTTGGTACCAAAGAAAAATAAAGGGCAGCTCATCCTCAAAAGACTCAGTTGTGGCTTTTAGGGAAGTGTCTTATAGACAAAGGGAGGAAGAGGATCATGTTGCATTATTCTCTGATTGGTTGATGGTGGGGTAACAGGGTGTTATTTCATGAGTTAACAGCATCACCTTTTGGTGCCAGTCTGGTGTCCACGTGCTTGTGGTCAGCATGCAGTTAATGTCTTCAACCTGGTGGGAGTTTTAGTATTGAAAAACAATTAAAAGACATGGCTCAGATCATTACCTATACCCTTGAGGAGGAACTAAGGTCCTTGATTTTGTTTTTTGGCTAAACCATGTTATTGTCTTACTTAACTCTTTTCCTTTGTTTCAGCATCCCCCCCTTCTCTAATTAAATTTGTTCTTTTGAAGACTAGGAGGCTAAAGTTTTCCTATAAGCATGAGGTAGGGGACACAGGATTCTATCCCCACAGGGTCCTGCTTGGGTCCAAATAGACTGCACATTAGATGATAACATAATATTCCTAACTTTTGAAATGTGGTATTGATATTATGGTTACACAATAAAATGTTTTGATTTTTAGTGATTGTTGCTGAAATATTTAATGGTTAAGTGTCATGATATTTTCAACTATCAAATCATTCATAAAAAAGTATATTGACATCTATATGCTGTCAGTTCTGCTATAAAGCTTGTTTTGAAAACATGATCTTTTTCTGGGCATTGATAAATTTGGAAACAATTTGAACATAATGTAAATTTCATGTTATATGCAGTTGCCCCTACAAGATACACAAGAGGGCTTAGGTACGTAAAACTGCCCCCAGCTGAACCTAGATAGGCAGGCATACACAAAACACATGCACACAGCTCAAAACTCTACAAGCTCAGTCAGTGCCCCTAAGATGTTGTGAGGGATCCCCATATCCATTTAGGGTTCTGACTCTGATTTAAGGTAACTCTCCTTCATCCTCTTCACAATAACTCACAAGATACAAACCTTCTAATGACCACTTCTGCAAATAAAATACAGACCTCTTTCAGGGTAAAATGCTCTATTTATTGCAGTGTTTTTTAATTTCTTAACCATTCAACACAAGTAAAGTTCTGTTTTATTGCACTCCTTTTTTTTAAATGTCAGTGACAAGCTGTGAGTGTTGAGCTCCAATCCTGTTTTTCCCAGAAGCCCTGAGGTTTTCATTGTGTGATTTTGCCTAGCAGTGGTTAGGAACACCTATGAACAAATAATTAAACCACTGGAGGGAACAGATTCCAGCCACTTGGCTGAGGCTCATTAGGTTCAGGTGATCTTCTGTCTGGTTGTCAATCCGGGAAAGGGGGTGGGTAGGTTCTTGTGAACTGCCCAATCAGGGGCTCAGCAGGGGAAGGTGGGTGGGGCAACAATTAGCCAACCACTTGGAGGATGGTTTCAGTGCTCAGGATTGCATTTCACCTGCTCAGTTGGGGCAGTCTCTGCTGCAGCGTCTCTGGTCCTGTGAGCTGCATGGGTGGCAGGAGTGGAAGGGAGGATGCCAGGGTGGACCCAGAAGCCAGGAAATGGTGAGTGTGAGGGACTTTATGTCCCAGGATGGGGAAGAGGGGTTGAGTTGGAACTGGCCATTGAGGGACTGGACCCCGCTATGTCAACTCTAGAGTCTGCAAACCCAAGTCTCCTCCAGCTCTTGACGTGCGGGCTGGGCTAGCAGCCCTGACATCAATAAAGAATTTAAATTATTTAGAGTATGATCTCTGACCATTATGGAATCAGTTTTAGATCAACAAAGTAAAGGTAACAAGAAACTCTCCAAACATTTAGAAATTTTTCACACATATTAAAAAATACCTATGTTTTATGGTTCTCAGCGTATAAGTCCTTTACCTCCTTGGTCAGGTTTATTCTCAGGTATTTGATTTTTTGGGGTACAATTTTAAAAGGTATTGTATTTCTGTATTCCTTTTCTAATATTTCATTGTTAGTATACAGAAATGCAACTGATTTCTGAATATTATTATTATATCCTGCTACTTTGCTGCATTTTTGATCAGTTCAAGTGGTTTTTGGGTTGAGTCCTTAGGCTTTTCTATGTATAATATCATGTCATCTGCATACAGTGACAGTTTTACCTCTTCTCTTCCTATTTGGATGCCTTTTATTTCTTTTGTTTGTCTGATTGCTGTGGCTAAGACTTCCAATACTCTGTTGAATAACAGTGGTGAGAGTGGGCATCCCTGTCTTGTTCCAGATTTTAGTGGGAAGGCTTTCAGCTTTTCTTCATTTAGTATTATATTTGCTGTGGGTTTGTCGTCAATAGCTTTGATTATGTTAAGGAATGTTCCCTCTATACCCACTTTGATAAGAATTTTTATCATGAATGGATGTTGGACTTTCAAATGCTTTTTCTGCATCTATTGAGATGATCATGTGGTTTTTGACTTTTCTTTTGTTAATCTGGTTATGAAATTGATTGATTTGCATACGTTGAACCGTCCTTGTGAACCTGGGATGAATCCCACCTAGTCATGGTGTACAGTCTTTTTGCTATGTGTTGTTGGATTTGGTTGGCTAAAATTTTGTTGAGAATTTTTGTGTCTATATTCATCAAAGACATTGGCCGTTAGTTTTCTTTTTTGGTGGTATCTTTGTCTGATTTTGGAATTAGGGTGATGGTGGCGTCATAGAATGTCTTTGGGAGTATTCCTTCTTCTTCAACCTTTTGAAAAAGTTTAAGGAGGATAGGTATAAGTTCCTTTTTGTATACTTGGTAGAATTCACCTGTGAAGCCATCTGGTCCTGGACTTTTATATGTAGGGAATGTTTTTATGATCTATTCAATTTCATTTCTAGTGAATGGTCTGTTCAGTTGATCTATTTCTTCTTGATTAATTTAGGCAGGCTGTAAGTCTCTAGAAGGTTGTCCATTTCTTCTAAGTTGTCAAGTTTGTTGGCATGTAATTGTTTATATAGTATTCTCGTATTTTTTTTTGTATTTCTGTAGTATCCGTTGTGATTTCTCCTTTTTCATTTCTGATTATGTTTATTTGGTTTCTTTTTTCCTCTTCTTGGTGGGTCTAGCCAGAGGTTTTTCAACTTTGTTTACCTTTTCAAAGAACCAGCTCTTGGTTTGATTGATTTTTTCTATTGTTTTTTTAATCTCTATTTTATTGATTTCCTCTTTGATCTTTATGATTTCCTTCCTTCTGCTGACTTTAGAATATTATCTTTTTTTTTCAAACTTTTTTTTTGTCTTTTTGCCATTTCTTGAGCTGCTCCCATACCATATGGAGGTTCCAGGCTAGGGGTCTAATCAGAGCTGCAGCTGCCAGCCTACACCACAGCCACAGCAACACAGGATCTGAGCCACGTCTGCAACCTGCACCACAGCTGATGGCAATGCCAGATCGTTAATCCACTGAGCAAGGGCAGGGATCAAACCCGCAACCTCATGGTTCCTAGTCGGATTTGTTAACCACTGTGCCACGACAGGAACTCCTAGAATATTCTTGTTCTTCTCTTTCTAATTCATTTAGGTGGTGTTGATTTGAGATTTTTCTTCTTTTTGAGGAAGGCCTGTATTGCTGTGAACTTCCCTCTGAGCACTGCTTTTGTGGCGTCCCATAGATTTTGAGTGGTTGTGTTTTCATTATCATTTGTCTTGAGGTATTTTTTCATTTCCTTCTTGATTTCCTCATTGACCCATTGGTTTTTTAGTAGCATGTTGTTTAGTCTCCATGTAGTAGGTTTTTTCTCATTTCTTTCCCTGTGGTTGATTTCAAGTTTCATGTCATTGTGGTCAGAGAATATAATTGAAGAAATTTCTATACTCTTAAATTTGTTGAGGTTAGCTTTGTGCTTTGTGATCACATATGATCAATTCTTGAGAATGTTCCATGTGCACTTGAGAAGAATGTGTATTCTGATTTTTTTGGCTGTAATGAAGGAAATTAAAGAAGAGGTAAAGAAATGGAAAGATATTCCATGCTCCTGGGTTGGAAAAATTGATATTATAAAAATGGCCATACTAGATTGAGTGCAATACCTATCAAATTACCCATGATATTTTTCACAAAACTAGAACAAACAATCCAAAAATTTATGTGGAACCACAAAAGACCCAGAATTGCCAAAGCAATTCTGAAGAACAAAAACCAAGCAGGAGGCATAACTCTCCCAGACTTCAGGGTAATATTAAAAGCCACAGTCATCAAGACAGTGTGGTACTGGTACCAAAACAGACATACAGACCAATGCTACAGAATAGAGAACCCAGAAATAAACCCAAACACCTATGGTCAATTAATCTTTGACAAGGGAGGCAAGAACATAGAATGGGAAAAAGACAGTCTGTTCAACAAGTATTGCTGGGAAACCTAGATAGCTCTGTGCAAATCAATGGAACTAGAACACACCCTCACACAGTGCACCAAAATAAACTCAAAATGGCTGAAAGACTTAAATATAAGACAAGACACCATCAAACTCCTGGAAGAGAACGTAGGCAAAACACTCTCTGACATCAACCTTATGAATATTTTCCCAGGTCAGTCTCCCAAAGCAACAGAAATAAGAGCAAAAATAAACCAATGGGACCTCATCAAACTGACAAGCTATTGCACAGCAAAGGAAACCAAAAGGAAAGCAAGAAGACAACTTTCAGAATGGGAGAAAATAGTTTCAAATGATGCAACTGACAAGGGCTTAATCTCTAGAATATACAAGCAACTTATACAACTCAACAGCAAAAAAGCCAATCACCCAATGGAAAAATGGGCAAAAGACCTGAATAGACATTTTTCCAAGGAAGATGTACAGATGGCCAACAAGCACATGAAAAAATGCTCAACATCACTGATTATAAGAGAAATGCAAATCAAAACTGCTATGATGTACCACTTCACACCAGTCATAATAGCCATCATTAATAAATCCACAAATAACAAGTGCTGGAGGGGCTGTGGAGAAAAGGGAACCCTCCTGCACTGTTGGTGGGAATGTAAGCTGGTACAACCACTATGGAGAACCGTATTGGAGGTACCTTAGAAAACTATACATAGAACTACCACATGACCCTGCAATCCCACTCTTGGGCATATATTGGACAAACTTTCCTTAAAAAAGACACATGCACCCTCATGTTCATTGCAGCACTATTCACAATAGCCAAGACATGGAAACAACCCAAATGTCCATAGACAGACAATTGGATTCGGAAGATGTGGTATATATACACAATGGAATATTACTCAGCCATAAAAAAGTGTGAAATAATGCCATTTGCAGCAACATATGGAACTAGAGACTCTCATAAGGAGTGAAGTAAGTCAGAGAAAGACAAATACCATATGATATCACTTATATCTGGCATCTAATATATGGCATAAATGAACCTTTCCACAGAAAAGAAAATCATGGACTTGGAGAATAGGTTTGTGGTTGCCAAGGGGGAGGTGGAAGGAGTGGGATGGATTGGAGCTTGGGGTTAATAGATGCAGAGTATTGCCTTTGGAATGGATTAGCAGTGAGATCCTGCTGTGTAGCACTGGGAACTATGTCTAGTCACTTATGATGGATCATGATAATGTGCAAAAATAGAATGTGTACATGTATGTGTAACTGGGTCATCATGCTGTACAGTATTAAAAAAATTGTATTGGGGAAATAATTTAAAAAATAAAATTAAAAAAATCTTCAGTGAAAAGCCAAAAAAAAAAAAACCAACAAACCTGTGGTAAAAATAGAAACACTCAAAAAGCAATTTTTTAAATAGTTGAAAAAGTAATAAGCATGAAATTACAGCATGTCAGAATCTCTGAAATGCAAATATCAAGTTCCAAGAGGGAACTTTATTGCAGTATATGCTTACACTAGAGAAGAAGAACTGTCTGCAATCAATAACCTGAGTTCCTTCCGTGAGAAATATAAAAGATAAGAGGAAAATAAAATGGGGCCAATTGGAAGGATGGCAATAATAAAAGTAATGGCAAATCAATGAATTTTTAAAAAACTGCAGTAGAGAAAATGAAAAAAATTTGTTGAAGCATTAAGAGGAAATAAAATTCTGGATTAAATAGAGAAATGCCATCTTTTTATATATGATTTTGATTTTTTCCATTATAGTTGATTTACAGTGTTCTGTCAATTTCTACTCTACAGTAAAGTGACCCAAAGTGATTTATACATATATTTTTTTCTATTTCTCACATTCTTCTCCCTCATGTTCTATCACAAGTGACTAGATATAAATATAGTTCCCTGTGCTATATAGCTGGGTTGCAATGCTTATCCATTCCAAGTGCATTAATTAGCACCTATTAACCACAGACTTCCAGTCCATCCCACTCCCTTTCCCTCCCCCTTGGTAACCACAAGTCATTCTCCGAGTCCTTGAGTTTCTTTTCAGTGGAAAGGTTCATTTTTGCCATATAATAGATTCCAGATATAAGTGATATAATATGGTATTTATCTTTCTCTTTCTGACTTACTTCACTTAGTATGAAAGCCTCTAGTTCCATTTATATTGTTGCAAATTGTATTATTTTGTTCTTTTTTATGGCTGAGTAGTATTCCATTGTGTATATGTATCACATTTTTTAAACTTTTTTAAATTAAATTACTCAAATGAATTTATCACATCTATAGTTGTATAGTGATCACAACAATCCAATTTCACAGGATTTCTATCCCATAACCCAAGCACATCCCCCCACCCCCCAAACTGTCTCCTCTGGAGACCATAAGTTTTTCAATGTCTGAGAGTCAGCATCTGTTTGGCAAAGAAGTTCAGTCTGTCCTTTTTTCAGATTCCACGTCAGTGAAAGCATTTGATGTTGCTGTCTCATTGTATGGCTGACTTCACTTAGCATGATAGTTTCTAGGTCCATCCAAGTTGCTAAAAATGCCAGTATTTCATTCCTTTTAATGGCTGAGTAATATTCCATTGTGTATATGTACCACATCTTCTTGATCCACCCTTCTGTTGATGGACATTGAGGTTGTTTCCACGTTTTGGCTATTGCAAATACTGCTGCAATGAACATAGGAGTACACGTGTTTTGTGAGTTGTGGTTTTCTCTGGATAGCTGCCCAGGAGTGGGATTGCTAAATCAAATGGTAGTTTTATTTTAGTTTTCTGAGGAATCCCCATACTGTTTTCCACAGTGTTTGCAGCAATTTACAATCCCACCAACAGTGTACTAAGATTCCTTTTTCTCCACACCCTCTCCAGCACTTATTGTTTGTAGACTTTTTGATGATGGCTATTCTGGCTGGTGTAAGGTGGTACCTCAGAGGGGTTTTGGTTTGCGTTTCTCTAATGATGAGTGATGCTGAACATCTTTTCCTGTGTTTCTTGGCCATCTGCATGTCTTCTTTGGAGAACTGTCTGTTTAGATCTTCTGCCCATTTTTTGATGGGTTTTTTTTTTTTTTTTTTTGGTATGGAGCTGCAGAAGGTGTTTATAAATTTTGGAGATGAATCCCTTGTCAGTCAAATCGCTTGCAAAGATTCTCTCCCATTCTGTGGGTTGTCTTCATGTTGTTTAAGGTTTCCTTTGCTGTGCAGAAACTTTGAAGTTTGAGTAGGTCCCATTTGTTTATTTGGGCTTTTTCTTGTTTCCTGAGGTGGGCTTGTATTGCTATAAACTTTCCTCTTAGAACGGCTTTTGCTGCATCCCATAGGTTTTGGAGTGTCATATCTTCGTTGTCATTTGCTGCCAGGTATTTTTTAATTTCCTCTTTGATTTCTTCAGTGATCCATTGGTTGTTTAGTATCATGTTATTTAGTCTCCATGTGTTTGTGTGTTTTGCAGTTTTTTTCTTGTTGTTGATTTCCAGTCATATGGCATTGTGGTCGGAAAAGATGCTTGATATGATTTCGATTTTCTTAAAGTTACTGAGATTGGATTTGTAGCCCAGGATATGGTCAATCTTAGAGAATGTTCCATGTGTACTTGAGAAGAATGTGTATTCTGTTTCTTTTGGATGGAATGTCCTATAAATATCTATTAAGTCCATCTGGTTTAATGCTTCATTCAGGGCCTGTGTTTCCTTATTGATTTTCTGTCTGGTTGATCTGTCCATTGCTGTAAGTGGGGTGTTAAAGTCTCCCACTATTATTGTGTTATTGTCAATTTCTCCTTTTAAGGTTGTTAGCAGTTGCCTTATATATTGTGGTGAACCTGTGTTGGGTGCGTAGACATTTAAAATTGTTATAACATCTTCTTGGATTGATTCTTTGATCATTATGTAATGTCCTTCTTTGTCCCTGAAAATATTCTTCATTTTAAAGTCTCTTTTGTCTGATATGAGTATTGCTACTCCAGCTTTCTTTTGATCCCCGTTTGCATGAAATATTTTCTTCCATCCTGTCACTTTCAATTTGTATGTGTCACTAGAAGTGAAGTGGGTCTCTTGAAGACAGCATATATATGGATCTTGTTTTTGTATCCATTCAGCCAGTCTATGTCTTTTGGGTGGGGCATTTAGTCCATTCACATTTAAGGTAATTATTGATATGTATGTTCTTATTGCCATTTTATTAATTACTTTGGATTAGTTTTTGTTGCTCTTTTTTCTTTCCTCCTTCTCTTGTTCTTTTCTGTCTATAGAAGTTCCTTTAGTATTTGTTGTAAGGCTGGTTTAGTGTTGCTGAATTCTCTCAGCTTTTGCTTATCTGTGAAGGTTTTGCTTTCTCCTTCAAATCTGAATGAGAACCTTGCTGAGTAAAGTAATCTTGGTTGGAGGTTTTTTCCTTTCATCACGTTAAGTATATCATGCCACTGCCTTCTAGCCTGCAGAGTTTCTGTTGAAAAATCTGCCGATAGCCTTATCGGGGTTCCCTTGTATGTTATCTGTTTCTTTTCCCTAGCTGCTTTCAAGATTTTCTCTTTGTCTTTAATTTTGGTCAGTTTGATTAGTATGTGTCTCAGGGTGTTCCTCCTTCGGTTTATTTTGTATGGTACTCATTGTGCTTCCTGGATTTGAGTGAGTGATTCCTTCCCCATGTTAGGGAAGTTTTCAGCTATTATCTCTTGGAATATTTTTTCTGTCTCCTTCTCTCTCTCTCTTCTCCTTCTGGCACCCCTATAATACGGATGTTGGTGCATTTCACGTTGTCCCAGAGTTCTCTGAGACTCTCTTCATTTGTTTTCAGTCTTTTTTCTTTTCTGTTCCACATCCATAATTTCCACTAATCTGTCCTCCACCTTGCTTATTCGTTCTTCTGCCTCCTGTATTCTGCTGTTAGCTGCTTCTAGTGAATTTTTTGTTTCAGTTGTTGTATTTTTCATCTCTTCTTGTTTAAGTTTGATATCTTGTATCTCTTTGGTCAGTGTTTCCTGTAAGTTATCCATCTTTGCCTCCAGTTTATTTCCAATGTCTTGCATCATCTTCAGCATCAACAATTCTAAGTCTTTTTCCTGGAGGCTGAGAATCTCCTTATGGCTTAGGTGATTTTCTGGGGTTTTTCCTTTCTCCCTCTTCTGAGTTATAGTTCTCTGTCTTTTCATTTTTATAGGCTTTTGGTGTGGTGACGTTTTTACAGATAATAGAGTTGTAGCCTCTCTTACTTCTGATGTCTGCCCCCCTGTGGCTGAAGTCGGTATGGGGGCTTGGTGTAGGCTTCCTGATGGGAGGGGCTGATGCCTGCCCCCTGGTAGGAGGAGCCGATTCTAATCCCTCTGGTGGGTGGGACTTAGTCTCTGGATAGGATCAGAGGCAGCTGTGTGCCTGAGGGGTCTTTAGGTAGCCTGTTTCCTGAGGGGTGGAGCTGTGATCCCACCTGGGTTGTTGTTTGCCCTGGGGCTTCTCAATGGCTGGCTGACGGGTGGGGCCAGATTTTCCCAAAATGGCCACCTCCAGAGAAAGGCACAGCTGCTGAATATTCCTGAGAGCTTTGCTTTCAATGTCCTTCCCTCAACAAGCCACATTCACCCCTGTTTTCCCAGGATGTCCTCCAAGAACTGCAGTCAGGTTTGACTCAGGTTCCCTTGGAGACTTTGCTTTGCCCTGGGACCCAGTGCACGTGAAAGTCTGTGTGCACCTTTTAAGAATGGGGTCTCCATTTCCCCCAGTCCCGTGGAGCTCCTGCACACAAGCCCCACTGGCCTTCAATGCCAGATGCTCCAGGGTCTCTTTCTCCCAGTGCCAGATCAGCAAACGTGAGAGTTTGATGTGTGGCTCAGAACTCTCACTCCTGTAGGTGAGTCTCTGTGAACCAGTTAGTTTCCAGTCTGTGGAGCTTCCCACCCAGGCGGTATGGGGTTGTTTATATCGTGAAATCACCCCTCCTGCCTCTTGATGTGGCCTCTTCTTTTTCTTCTGGAGTAGGGTATCTTTTTTAAGGTTTCCAGTCCATTTTGGTGAAGTGTGCTCAGTCTTTAGTTGTGAATTTTGTTGTTTTTAGGAGAGAAGTTGAGCGCCAGTCCTTCTATTCCGCCATCTTAATCCCGTCTCCTGTCACTAACATTTTTGAGTGTTGTGTCCCAATCCCGTTTTCCCCACAAGCTCCGTGGTTTTTATTGTGTAAGTTTACAGAGTATTGGTTATGAACAAGATTTGTTTAAAAGCAAATGCCCCTGAAAGCCACAAGTTCCAGGCTACTAACTGAAGCTCAATCTGTTCAGTCACTGGACCTCCTGCCCCTGTTGTCACTCAGGAAAAGGGCGGAGCTGGGAATATATGAACTGTCCAATCAGGGAAGGGACATAGCAGCAGAAGGGGCGTGGAAGAAGCTCAGAAAACACCTGCAGGCTCCCAAGGGAGTTCCTGACCATGTATTCCTACACCTAAAAGCCTCAGGTGCTTCTTTTGCAGTGTCTTTAGCGCTGTAACCTGTACTGGTGACAGGAGGGGAAAGGCAGATGCTGAAGGTCCCCAGACCGGGAAATGGTGTGTGTGTCTGAGTGTCTCAAGACTGGGAGTAGGGGTTAAGTCAGAACCCTGATGGCAGAATCCAGCCTTGCCTGTGATCAACTCAGGTGTCTGAGGACTCGTTTGGGATCAATTCCCTCCAGCTCTCAGCCTAAGGGCTCCATGGAGAGACAGAACCTGGGGTTCACAGCCAGTCACTGTGTGTGGTGACTTCAGCCATGACCCTGAAGCCTCTGTGGGCAGCTCTGTGCCCACAGCCTTGAGTCTCCCCCAGATTGCACTGACCAGAGTGAGAGTCCTTAGACTAGGTGTCTGAATTTTATGTGTGGAAGAACCTGTGGTCTGCAGGATCCCTAGTCCATCCTTTCTCCTCAGGGGTAACCATTGTCTCCTGAGTTTTCCAGTTTGGGGAATAGAGTCTCAAATTCAATACGGTCCCCTCCCACCTCATTCTTCCAGGTGCTGGCAATAAATCCCTAGATTGCCAGGTCCCTCCCAGCTTTCCCAGAGCCACCTTACTCTCTGATTCATAGCATCTTTATTAACTAATTGTCCTCCATGGTGGATTTCAGAGAGCACAGTTTTTATCATTTTCCCACAGCCAATGAATGTCTCATATTTAAAGGTTTTTTTCTTTTTTGTGAATACTTTAATGTGAGAGGGAAATAGAGAATGACCACCTGGAATTGTGTTGTATGAAATCTTTGTGCCTCTCCTCCCAAAATCTCTGATGGGCACAGACATCCTATGGAGAGTCCTTTGGGTGTAGGTACCTCTTGGGAAACTTCCTGCATCACCTTTCAGTGTAGATTGTCCCTGGGTTTATTATCCTAAAAGATTTATTCACTTTTTAAAGTCTGTTTTACAACAAATATAGACTGAAGAAAGAAGTGGATTGTAGAAGAGCAAAATACAACACGATTAATTGGACTGTGTTAAATTTTTTTTTTGTAATATCCTGCCCTTAGCAGGTGTTCCTGAAGACTGTTGCTAACTTTTAGTTGCTTTCAAATATAATTCCAGTGCTTAGACTTTTTAAGAGGTGCTCAAACATGAATGATTACAAAACAACTTCTTGCCTTGGGAATAATAAATAATATCATTATTTTCTGAAAGGAATAGATACTTGAGGGTTTTCTTATTGAGCTAGCAAAATACCTTACAATGTGCTTCATCTTTTCCATGAAATACTGTAGTGGGGAGGGGGAAGGGCCTTCCCAGAACAAAGGGAAGGCAACATGCAACACCAGCATCTGTGCATGGGCATGCACAGTTCTGCAACAATGTAGCATAATCTGTATCCATGAGTGCAGGTATATCTATAATGGTCTGCTCAAAATTTATAGAACACCTTATAAGGGGGACGAAGGAATTTAGATGTAGCAGGAACACTAACGGGGTATATAAGGTGACACCCTGCCGCATTCAGGGCTCAGTCTTTGGCTATGAATCCACTGAGCCAGTGCCGGCACAAATAAATGCTGCTTCTTGGCAAAAAGCCTCGGGGTCTTGTTTCTCTGTATATAAGTCCTACAACATTTCTTGTGGGCTTGTCTGGGATTCAGAGACGGTGATTTCACCTCCTTTGTTGCCAGGGTACGACCCCTGGGATGCCATGAGAAGTGATCTCCCCTGGCGCCAGTGGACCAGTTGGTTCGTAGTGGACTAGCCCTCCTGGCATGCCAGGGTGAGGACCCCGAGAGCACAATGGAACCCAGTGAAGCCCAGGAACCAGCCAAGGGAGCATCGCCTATCAGACTGGCAAGAACCTGTGTTCAGTTTGGTGGCCTGCCCCTAAGAGGCCAAAGGGAGCCTGATCCCCTCCCAGAGTTGCCCTAGTAGTCTCACAGGAGTTCTCATAGAGGAGACAGGAGATGAAACCACAACTCTAAGGCACTGGGTGGCGGGTTAGAGACGTTCTGTGAATGTGAGTAAATGAAACGGACAAAGCGATTGATTACCATTTCCCTTTCTCTTCTTGTGTGTGACTGTCATCTTTTAGGGGGAGGAAATGGGTGGAAAACAGAGTAAACCTACCCCCTTAGCATTTATGATAAAAAATTTTTTTCTTTCAAGAAGGGATATTCAGGAGATTACAGTAAAATTGACTCCCAGAAAGCTCCAGACGTTCTGTGAGATAGATTGGGCTTTGTTCAGGCTGGGTTGGCCTTCTGAGGGGTCACTAGATAAAGAACTAGTTAACAAAGTGTTTAGAGTCATCAGGGGTGACCCGGGGCACCCGGACCAATTCCCTTACATTGACTGCTGGGAAGACATGGTCCTTTCTCCACCACCTTGGTTAAAAGCCTGTCTGAAGGAAAATTGTAAAATTACGTTGGCTGGAATAACAGCTCCCTCAAAATGCTGACTGGAACCCAACAAGCCTGTTTTATCCGAGGAACTGGAAGAAATTCCCCCACCTTATGCACCATTGTACCCTCCACTGCTGCCTGCACTCCTAACAGCTGGGGCCATGCCAGAAGCAGCTGCCTCCCCCAAGAACAACCCCTCCCTTAGCAGCCCCTCCCCTGACTCACCCATGATGTCATCAGCAGCCACCTCTCCCGAGACACCAATGTTAACCCCATATACTCCTGTTGGAAGGCAACCAACCAGAAAGCCAGGCCAGCAGGAGCAATGTCAACTCGGCTCAGAGAGAAAACAGACTGCTCAATCCTGGTTCCCTCCACCTGACGCCAGGTTTGGGAGTTTCTCAGGGCCACAGGTTTCTGCAGGATCTGGATACCAAACTTCTCTATTTTATTTTATTTATTTATTTGTTTATTTATTTATTTGCATTTTAGGGCCGCACCTGCGGCATATGGAGGTTCCCAGGCTAGGGGTCGAATCAGAGCTACAGCTGCTGGCCCACACAGAGCCAGAGCAACGCAGGATCTGAGCCACATCTGTGACCTATACCACAGCTCACAGCAGTGCCAGATCCTTAACCCACTGAGCAAGACCAGGGATCGAACCCTCAACCTCATGGTTCCTAGTCAGATTGGTTTCTGCTGCACCAGGACGGGAACTCCCAAACTTCTCCATTTTAATAAACCCCTTTATGAGGCCACAAAGGGGGGAAAACAGGAAGCTCTGTTGTGGGAACGAGTACAAAAAAAATCTTTTGAAAAAAAAAATTAAGTGGGCCCTCACCAGCGTACCTGGCTTGGGACTCCCAGACATCTCCAGGCCTTTCTTCTTGTATGTACACGAGTGTACCAGGGTTGCAGTAGGTGCCTTAACTCAAATGCTGGGGTCATGACATCATCCAGTGGCTCATCTTTCCAAATAACTTGACTCTGTTGCCCAGGAGTGGCTGCCCTGCCTGCGGGCACTTGCAGCAATAGCACTCTTAGTGTCAGAGCTAATAAATTAACTATGGGACAAGAACTAACAGTCCATGTGCCACATTCAGTACTGATATTAATGAAATACAAGGGACAATACTGGCGGGCTAATGCCTGGATGGTCAAATATCAGCTAATGTTATGTAAAAATCTGTGCATTCACCTGGAAGTGGTGAGAACTCTTAAACCCTACAACCCTACTGCCAGTCAGGCCAGGTCAATCAGATCATGATTGTACTAAAATCATGGATAAAATATTCTCCAGTCAACCGGATTTAACAGACCAGCATTTGTGGCAAAAGTAGTACAATTGGTGACAGGTTAAAAATCACCAGAAGTTGCACACAGCCTATAGGCCCTAGTGCCCCTGGAAGATGGAATGGATAAATCAGAACCTGAAATTGCAATTAAACAAACTGTGCCAGGAAACACACCTGAATTAGGACCAGCTCTTGCCAGTAACCTTGCTAAAAATTGGGTCCAGCCCTACCAAACAGACTGGGTTTTCTCTTTACAAAATCCTCTATGGGCACACACCCCCCCCCCATTAAAGGTATAACTGGGGACTTAAAGGATTTAGGGACCCTCACCCTGAGACAACAGATTCAGGTGCTAGATTCCACCCTGGCCACCCTCCATCAGTGGGTTAAGGAACAGTTGCCTGCAAGTCTAACCACAGACACCCACCCCTTCAAACCAGGGGATGCTATATGGGTAAAAGAATGGAATGTCCAGCCATTAACACCTCTTTGGAGGGGCCCATTTACTGTCATTTTATCTACCCCTACTGCAGTAAAGGTGACAGAAGTGGCTTCTTGAATTCACCACAGCAGAGTAAAACCAACATCAGGAGACTGGGCATGCACCCCTGATCCATCGACACTGTGCAAGCTAACCATCCAGAGGAAGCAAGCTGCAGCTTCAGAGACCCACGAGGATGACAGCCCTGCTCTAGTCACTGCAGAGGCTGACTAGTCTATGCACAGCAGAAGCTTGAGGAGTCAGCCTCCAGATGGGATAAATAGACTGTGTCCATTCCTTATTTCAGTCCCCTTATTGTGATGTACTGCCACCCCTTGTGTTATCGTGGTCATTGTCCTGATCTTTGCCATAGGACTGGTGGAAACTGCTCCGGCCAATTGGAAACATGGCAGAGGGTCCCTGCTAGCACTTTGCTTTCTCTTCTGGGTAGGATGTCTTGTTGTTATTGCTTGCTTCTGGTCTGGGCCCCTTTTGCTTTTTTTGTAGACTCAAATTCCACCCCTTGTGATAAGTATGGGAAAGATTTGGTGTCAAGGGAATGTTGGATTATCTCTCACCTCCTATGCCTACCAACCAGCTGCTTGTTATTGAGTTACCATCCCCACCCTTTACACATATAATGGCAAAAGGTATTGGATGGGATGGATAAAGACAAAATTCCCAGAGGGGCACACTTGCCAGGGACCAAATGAAAGGGAAACAGGGGCTTGGGCCTGCTGGACATATAGCAGATGGTGGGACATGTCTGATTGAGGGGGAGTTCAGGATCACACCTAGGCCCAGCTAGTCAGAAAAACTATACAAAGGATAAAGCAACAGGTAGGCCCAAGGCCCCTTGAAATTGGTATCCAGACCAGGACCTCCCCACCCTAGGGAAAAACCTTTTCATTGACCTAGCTGAAAGGATTGCCCATGAGTTCAATGTCACTGACTGTTGGGTCTGTGGAGGGGCCCTTATGAATGAAAAATGGCCTTGGAAGGGGATCAGCCTAAATGCACTTCATTTACTCCAAAGGAATCATTCCATAATGGAGAGAAAAAGTAACCAGCCTCAAAATTGGGTTTTGGCCTCAGAGGTAATTGGAGAAGAGTGCATTAGTAGAACAGGTCCAGATTATACACAATGGGTAGGAGAAACTCCCAGTAAAAAAGACTTTCTTGGGACTGTATCAGTTTCCAGTGGTGGCCAAACACTCCTACCTGGTATCAGGCCCTGGCTTCCACAGTTAACACTCCCCAGTGCCAGTCCTCTCCCTATTAAGCCATAGTCAACTGCTCTATACATACTGAGGAGGAGGCCAGTCCGTTCCATGGCATACCTGAAATAAGTTAAACACTGGGACAGCCTCATTCTTAGTGACCCCAAAATACTGGAGGGCACCTGATGGGCTGTTTTGGATATGTGGAAAAAAGAGCATATACCCAACTCCCCGCTCGATGGAAAGGGAGCTGCATCATTGGCATAATCCAACTGGGATTTTTCCTCCTGCCTAACCAGGAGGGAGAGAAATTAGGGGTTCCACTTTATCAGAGCCTAAAGGTTAAAAAACCTAAAGGAGTCCTGTGATAGGAGGACAACAAAGATGGGGAAAAAATGAGTGGCCACCCCACTGGACTATTAAAACATATGGCCCAGCCACTTGGGCACAAGATGGGAGTTGGGCTACTGGACCCCTATGTATATGCTCAATCAAATCATCAGGTTACAGGCGGTACTGGAAATTATTACTAACCAAACAGCCACGGCCCTGGAACTCATGGCAAAACACAGTGACAAATGTGTGCAGCTATTTACCAGAACCACCTAGCTTTGAATTACCTATTAACAACAAAAAAAGACATATGTAAAAAATTTAGTCAATCTGACTGCTGTCTCCAGATAGATGACAGTGGCCAGGCTGTAACTAACATAGCCACAAACATCAAAAAAAGTGGCACATGTCCCCTTACAAACTTGGAAGGGGTGGAACCCCGGAGAACTATTCAGGGGATGGTTTTCAACATTTGGGGGATTCAAAACCCTCATAAGTATCATGCTTATGATCTTGGGAAGCTGCCTGACCTTACCCTGCTGACTCCTCTAGTTGTGAGATCTGTCTCTGGCCTCAGTGAGGCCATGGTTGAAAGAAAAACAGCTGCACATGCAGTGATGCTATGGAAATGTAAACTGCTAGCCCAAGATGATGCTCTTTGACCCTGAGAGAGGGATCAGAGCATCGAAAGGGGAGATGTAGTGGGCAGGGGGAAGGGCCCTCCCAGGACAAAGGCAACATGCAACACCAGCATCTGTGCATGCACAATTCTGCAACAATGTAGCATAACCTGTATCCATGAGTCAGGTGTACCTGTAACTGTCTGCTCAAAATGTATAGAACACCTTATAAGGGGGACAAAGCAATTTAGATGTAGCAGGAAAACTAATGGGGTATGTAAGGTGACACCCTGCCATGTTCAGGGCTCAGCCTTTGGCTATGAATCCGCTGAGGCAGTGCCGGCACAAATAAATGCTGCTTCCTGGCAAAAAGGCTTGCAGTCTCGTTTCTCTGTACATAAGCCCTACAAGAATACAAGGTTTGAGTGATTTTGCTGGATTGTTCCAACTCTGGGTTTTTTTCATTTAATATATCAACACTGGTCCGGAGGACCTCCAGTGGGTGTAGCAGCCTGAGGTCAGGGTCTCCAAGCTAAGGCCCACTTGAGCCTTAGGTAGTGGTTTATCCACAGCTTCTGTCTGATCTGGCTACAAATCAGAAGTTCCCATGACCTCCTCCCCCTTGGATTTGATTATTTGCTAAACTGGTTCTCAGAACTCAGGGGAACTCTTACTTATGTTTACTAGGTTATTAAAGGACATGATAAAGGATAGAGATAAATAGCCAGATGAAGAGATATATAGGACTAGGTCTCCTGAGGGTCCGGAACTCAGGAGCTTCTGTCCCTGTGGAATTTGGGCATATGACTCTGCTTGCATGTGGATGTACACTGACTTGGAAGCTCTCTGAACTTCCTCCTATTGGAATTTTTATGGATACTTTGTCATGTAGGCATGAGCCATGGTTAACTCCATTTTTAGCCTTTTCCCCTTCTCAAGAGGGTAGGTTTGTGGAGCTGAAAATTCCAAGCTCCTTATCATGGCTTGGTCCTTCTGGACACCAGCCATTATGCAGAAGCCATCCAAGAACACATCCAGAGTCATCTCATTAGAACAAGACATTCCTATCAAACTAATCACAAAGATTTCAAGAGCCCTGTCAGAATGGGGACAAAGACCAAATGTATATTGATTGCTTCTTATGAATCATGGTATCACGTGGACCTCATCACATGCTACTTGGTTGTTAGTATGTCTTCTTAGGAAAAATACCTATTCAAGACCTTTCTCCATTTTTCTAATCTTTTTTCCCCCATTTTCTTGCTGTTGAGCTGTGTGAGTTTGGATATTAACTCCTTATCAAATATATGGTTTCAAAATGTTTTCTCCCAGTCCATAAGTTTTCTGCTCATTTCATTGATTGTTTCCTTTACTATGCAGAAACTTCAAGTTTGATGGTTTCCCACTTGTTTATTTTCACTTTTGTTGCCTGTGCTTTTGGTGTCAAATCCAAAATATCATTTCTAAAACCAACATGAAGGGCCATTTTTCTGTTTTATTTTAGATCTTTTATGATTTCAGGTCTTTAGTCCCCTTTGAGTTGATTTTTGTTTATGGTAAAAAAATAAATGTTTGACTGAATTCTTTTACATGTGAATATCTGGTTTTCCCACAACCAAAAGATTGAAGACTGTCCTTATGCTCTTGTGTATTCTAACCTTTGTTGAAGATTACCTGTCTGTATATTCGTGGGATTCTGTTTTCTGTACCATTGGTCTATGTGTCTATTTTTCTACCAGTACCATACTTTCATTGTTATAGCTTTGTAATATAGTTACAGAAAAATCAGGAAGTATAATGCTTCTAGTTTTGTTGTTCTTCATCAAGTTTCTTTAGCTATTCAGTATCTCTTTTGGTTACATATAAGTGTAAGGATATCTGTGTATATTACTCTGAAAATGTCACGGAATTTTGAGAATTCCATTGAATTGCATTGCATTGAATCTGTAGTTTACTTTGGAATGTATGGACATTTTAACCATACTAATTCTTAAATTCCATGTTCACAGGTTATCTTTCCATTTATACACATACACCACATCATATATATATATATATATATATATATACACACACATACATATACATGTTTATATATACACTCATATATACATCACATCATATACACAAATACACATGTTTATGCACCTATATATACACCCACACACTCAAATATATATACACACACACAAATATATATATATACACACATACATACACACACACACTCCTACAATTTAAATTTCCTTCACTAGTGTTTCAGTGTACATATCTTTCACCTCTTTAGTTACATATATCAGTAAATATTTTCTTGGTTTTAATGCTTTCATGAATGCATTGTTGTCTTAATTTTTTTAGAAATTTTGTTTACTGAATGAAACTGCTTTTTAGATGTGATTTTATATCTTGCAACTTTACTGAATTCTTTTATTACTTCTAATGGCTCTTAGTGAAGTCTTTAGGGTTTCTATATGTAAAATGATGTCATATACAAATAGAGACCATTTGCTTTTCCCTTTTCAATTTGAATAACTTTTCTTTCTTGTTTCTTGTCTAATTGCTCTGGCTAGGAATGTCAGTACTGTGTTGAATAGAAGTGTCAAGAGTAGGCATCCTTGTCATGTTCTGGATTTTAAAAGAAGAGCTTTCAGTTTTACACCATTGAGTATGATGTTAGTTCTGGGCTCTTCATATTTTGCCTTTATCTTGCTATGGTGATTTCCTTTAGTATTAAATTTGTGGAGAATTTTCAACATGAATGGGCTTAGAGTGTTGTCAAGGCTTATTCTGCACCAATTAAGATGATCACGTGGTTTTTATCCTTCATTTGACTAATCTGATTTATTTCAGTAATTTGTCCACTTTTGATATCAAGGTTATGCTTGCCTGAGAAAATGACTTTGGAAATGTTTCTTCCTTTTCAGTTTCTTGCAAGAGTTTGTGAAGGATTGGTATTAATTCTTCTTCAGTTGCTTGGTGGAATTCACTAGTGAAGTCATCTGGTCCTGGGCTTTTCTTTGGGGTGGTATTTTTCACTATGTATTCAATGTCATCTGTAATCATTATTGGTCTATTCGGATTTTCTATTTCTGCTTGATTCACGTTTTAAATTCCTAGGAATTTATCCATTGTGTGTGGTGGGGTTATCCAGTTTGTTTCCCCAGTAATATGTAATGATCCTTTTTTTTGGTATCAGTTGTAACTTCTCCACATTCAATTCTGATTTCAGTAATTTGAATCTTCTTTTTTCTTAGTCTAAGTAAAGATTTGTCAATTTGATTTATCTTTTCAAAAAGCCAATTCTTACTTTCTTTGACCAGTTTTATACTTTCATATGTTTGCATGTTACTAATTAATGTCCATTCACTTCATATTGAAGAACTCTTTGTAGCATTTCTTGTAAGGCAAGTCTAATGGTGATAAAAATCCTCTGTCTGCTTGTCTGTGAAAGACTACCTTTCCTTCATTTCTGAGGGACAGCTTTACCAGATCAAGCATTTTGGTTGGCAGTTTATTTCTTTCAGTACTTTGAATATAGCATCCAATTCTGTCCAAGCTTGTATGTTCTGCTGAGAAATGCATTGAAAGTCTGATGGGGACTTCTTTGTAAGTGATGAGTCCCATTCCTCTTGCTACATTCAAATTCTCTTTTTCTTTGATTTTTGATCATATGATTATAATCTGTTTTGTGAAGCCTTTGTGGTTGAACCTATTTTGGGACATTTGACTTTATTAACTGGATGCTCATATCTTTCCCAAAGTTTGAGACATTTGCAGCCATTTCTACAAAAAATTTTTAATGTCTCTTCTCCTTCCTGGATTTCTCAAATGCATATAATATTTATCCTGATGGTATCCTATGAATCTTGTATGCTTTCTTCATTCTTTTTCACTCCTCTAGACACATAATTTCAAATGCTCTGCATAGTGTTTCACAGATTCTTTCTTTTGCATGATCAAGTCAGTTTTTGATCAAGTCATGATCAAGTCAGTCACATTTTATTTGATCAAGTCATGATCAAGTCAGTCATGTGTTATTTCTTTCACAGTATTCTTCAGCTCAAAGGTTTCTGTTTGGTTCTTTATGATTTCTATATATCTCTTGAACTTCTCATTTTTTTCAGGTATTGTTTTCCTGATTTCATTGGATGGGCTTTGCTCATAAAGCTTACTGTCCATTGTTAAAAGAATTATTTTGAATTCTTTGTGAAACAATTATTTTTTACTTTTATTTTTTATTTTTTTGTGGCCATGCGTGTAGCATATGGAAGTTCCTGGTCTAGGGGTCAAATTGGAGCTCCAGCTGCCAACCTACACCATAGCCACAGCAGTGCCAGCTTTGAACCGCATCTGTGACCTATAACACAGCTTGGGGCAATGCCAATTTTTGAAACACTGATTAAGGCCAGGTATCAAACATGCATCCTCATGGACTTTATGTCAAGTTCTTAACCTGCTGAGCCACAACAGGAACCCCTGTGAGACAAATTTTAGATCTTCATTTCTGTGGGATAGGTAACTGAAAAATTATTGTGTTTCTTTGTGGTAAGTTTTTTCCTTAGTTTTCAGTGTCTTTGTGGTCTTGTGTTCTTGCCTTTGCATTTGAAGAAATAGTTATCTTGTCTAGATTTTACTGACTGGCTTTGGGAGAGAAACAAGTTCACCATTCCATCCATATATTCTGAGGCTCTCTCAGACTTTCCTGTGTATGTCCCTGCTTCACACCTCTTACTCTCTCTTTGGGCAGAATTCTTAAGACTGCATACCTTTCCTCGATCCCTCACAGCCAGCCAGGGTGCATTGTTTGTTTTTCCTAGGGTAGTCCCCTTAAAAAAATCAAGTTGGTATGCCTTCTCTCAGTCCCTCTGAGTCAAACCAGGTAAACTTGTGATGTATAAGTCATGTACAGATGTTTGTGCTCATCATCAGGGGGCACATGTGGAGCCAGACACAGGTTGGGCCTTTATACATTAGGTGTGCCTGAGGGCCAGTTGAAAGTGCCTGGAGACATAGTATCCCAAGTGGCTGGTGTTCAAGCCTTCTAATGATGTCAGTGAGCAATTAGTGAGGTCAGCAGGCATTTTTTGAATTTCCAAGTCCTGATTGATATGCATGTTCGTGAGTCCCTTGTACCAGCCTTCCAGCCCCTCATCCATGCAAAACCCCTTGTTACTCTTAGTGAATGAGAAAGCAGCATACCTCCTGGATTGTGTCCTAAACCTGAGGGGAGGCCAAGTGATCAATCAACATGCTCCCACTTTCTTTAGTGGAGGAATCACTAGTCAATGAAAAGGGTCTCTCTTGGTAATGAGATGTACTGCTTGGGGGGATGGGTGAAGTGGGTAAAGTGAAACTGTTCTTATTTCTGCAGTTTGTCTGTTCTTAGTCTTTGCTGTTGTTGTTGTTGCACTGATATGTTGGAACTACTCCATTGAACTCCCCAAAAGGTATTCCCATTCCTGTGTGGTTGTCAAAATTGATGCACTACAGGGAGATTTCAGCACAAAACACCTATTCCACTATCTTATTGACATCACTCTCATTGAAAGGTGTGTAATTTAGAAGTGTGTTGTTTAAAAACCAAACCCATCGAGGGTTTTTCAGCTATCATTATGTTATTGTTTTGTAGTTAAATGCAATTATAGTCTGAAGGCATATCTTGTTTGATTTTTATTCTTTCAGTAATTTTAATGTACATGCTATGGCCCTGGAGTTCCTGTCATGGCTCAGCAGTAATGAACCTGACTAGTGTCCAGGAGGATATGAGTTCAATGCCTGGCCTTGCTCAGTGGGTTAAGGATCCAGCTTTGCCATGAGTTGTGGTGTAGGTTGCAGATGCAGCTCGGATCCCACATTGCTGTGGATGGGCATACGCCAACAGCTGCAGCTCTGATTCGAACCCTAGCCTGGGAATTTCTGTGTGCCATGGGTGCAGCCCTAAAAAAATGTGCATGTTATGGCCCAGATTGTGATCTATTTTGGTGAATGTTGCAGAGGAAACTTGAGAAAATGTGTATTCTGCTGTATTTGGATGAACTATTGCATGAATTTCAATGAAATTCATTTGTTTAATGGTACTATTTCATTAACTATGTCCTTCCTAATTTTCTGCCTCCTAGAACTGTTCTATTTTTAATTTTAAAAATCAAAGTATAGTTGATGTAAATATTTTATGTGTATAATATAGTAATTTACAATTTAACAAATTTGACTCCATTTATAGTTATTATCAAATATTGGCTATGTCCCCCATGTTGACCACTATATCCTTTCACCTCATTGAATTTATACATAATAATCTGTAGCTCTTAAACCCCTATCACATTCCTGTCCCTCCCCCTCTGCTCTCCCCACTGGTACCCAAGAGTTTGTTCTCTATGTGTGAGGGTGTTTCTTTTTTGTTATATTCATTGGTTTGTTTTATTCTTAGATTTCACATAGAAGTGATATCATACACTGTCTTTCCCTGTACGGCTTTTTTCATTTGGCATAACAGCCCCAAATCTTTCCATGTTGTTGAAAATGGCAAACTTTCATTCTTTTTTATGCCTGAGTAGTTTTTCATATACTCTTTTTTGTCTTTTGAGGGCCTCACCCATGGCATATGGAGGTTCCCAAGCTAGGGGTCTAATCGGAGCTGTAGCCACTGGCCTACGCCACAGCCATGGCAATGCCAGATCCAAGCCACGTCTGTGACTTACACCATAGCTCACGGCAATGCCAGATCCTTAACCCACTGAGCGAGGCCAGGGATCGAACCTGCAACCTCATGGTTCCTAGTCACATGTTTCCACTGCACCATGACGAGAACTCTGAGATTGTCATTCTAAGTGAAGTAAGTCAGAAAGAGAAAGACAAATACCACATTGTATCACTGATATGTGGAATCTAAAATATGTACAAATATCTACAAAACAGAAGCAGACTCACAAACAGATCTGTGGTTGCCAAGGAAGAGGGGTATTGGAGTGGAATGGACTGGGAATTTGGGGTTAGTAGATACAAAGTATTACATTTAGAATGGAAATGAAATGAGATCCTACTTTATAGCATAGGAAACTATATCAAATCTCTTGGGGTAGTAGTACATGATGCAACAAAATATGAGAAAAAGTGTATGTACATATACACACGCATATGACTGGGTCATTTTTCTGTACAGCAGAAATTGGCACAGCATTGTAAATCAACTATACTTTAATAAAAAAGAAAAAGTCTACGAACAGTAAATGCTAGGGAGGGTGCAGAGAAAAAGGAACCTTCCTACACTGTTGGAATGTAAATGGATACTGAAATGAGAGTTTTAACTAAAGAACAACCCCCCCCCTTGGCTAAAAATGCAGCTGCAAGCCTTTCCAGCTATGCTTGCCTCCTACCACCCTTCTTGTAATAATGTAGCAACTGTGTGCCCTATGTCCAAGCCAGCAGCCCTGCTAATGGTGTACCCAGCATTGCTTATCAGTTCTGCTTCTGTAACCTTGCTTGCTCAGTTTCTTAGGGAGAAACACTGTCTGCTTGGGGAAGCGGGGAGGTCTGGGGCTGCTTACATGGGAAAATCAAGACCCTGTAATGTAATGTAAGTTGCTGAGAACAAAGACATGGTGCTCAGACTCTGGAGGTGACTCCTCTGAGCCTGCACCGGTGCTGAATAAACCTTGCTTTTCCATATCTCCGAGTGCTTGTTTGTCTCCTTCCGTTGCCACAGTTTTTGTGGTTTCTGCAACAATACAACCACTATAGAAAACTGTACAGAGGTCCCTCAAAAAACTAAAAACATATTTATCATATGATCCATCATTCCCACTCTTAGGCATCTGCCTGGAGAAAACCATAGAAAAGATGCATGCACTCCAGTATTCATCGCAGCACTATTTACAGTAACTAGGACATGGAAGCAACCTAAATGTCCTTTGACAGGGGAATGGACAAGGAAGATGTAATATATGTAATAGACTATTAAATGGTTATTTAAAAAAAGTATGAAAGTGGTTTTTTTAGCCACATTGATGAACCTAGAGATTATCATACTGAGTGAAGTTAGTTTGATATTGAAAGAATCATCATATGATATCACTTCTATGTGGAATCTCAAATGGATTCAAGTGAACTTATTTTTCACAACAGAAACAGACTCATAGACTTTGAAAACAAATTTACAGTTACCAAAGGGGACAGACGGGGGGAGGGATGAATTGGGGGTTTAAGACTGGCCTATGCACACTGTGGAATATGGATTGGTTGGCCAACAGGGACCTGCTATATAGCACAGGGAACTCAACCCAATATTCTGTGGTAATCTATATGGGAAAAGAATCTGAAAAAAGAATGTATGTGTGTATATGTATAACTCAATTTGTTGTACATCAAAAATTATCACAACATTGTAAATCAGCTATACCTCAGTGAAACTTTTTTAGAAATCCTCCTTTCCACACCACTTCCATAATGATTGATTTGAAGACATTGAAAATCCTTGTATCACTGGAATGATTCCCATTGGCTCACTGTATATGATCATTTTAATATATTGTTGGATTTGTTTTTCTTCATGAGGATTTTTGCATCTATGCTCATCAGTGAGAATTGCTTTTAATTGTCTTTGTCTGGTTTTGGTCTGGGAGATCGTGGCCTTGTAGGATGGGTTCAGAAAAACACCTTCCTCTGATTTCTTTGAATAGTTTGAATAGAATACGTGCTAAATCTTCATTAAATATTTGGTAAAATTCACCTATGATGCCATCTTGTCCTGGACTTTTGTTTGTTGGGAATTTTTTAAATATCTTTTTTTTTGTCTTTGTAGGGCCACACCCACAACACATGGAAGTTCCCAGGCTAGGGGTCAAATAGGAGCTGTAGGTGCTGACCTACGCTACAGCCACAGCAGTGTGGAATCTGAGCCGCATCTGTGACCTACAGCACAGCTCACAGCAATGCCATGTCCTTAACCCACTCAAGCCACGTATTGAACCCATGTCCTCATGGATACTAGTCAGGTGTGTTACCACTGAGCCACTTCAGGAACTCTGGGAATTTTTAAAATTTCTGATTCTGTTACATTACTGGCAATTGGTCTGTTCTGATTTTCCATTTCTTCCTGTTTGGTCTGGGAGATTGTACATTTCTAGTAATTTGTCCATTCTTCATTTTCTATTTTATTGGAATGTTCCTGGTGATAATTTTTTATCACCCTTGGTATTTCAGTGAGATCAGTTGTAACTTCTTTTCCATTTCTCAATTTATTATTTTTCTCTCTCTTTTTTTTCCCTTGATGCATCTGGGAAAAGTTTATTAGTTTTATTTATCTTTTCAGTGAACCAGCTCTTAGATTCATTGGCCTCTTTCTACTATTTTTTAGTCTCTATTTCATTTATTTTTGCTCTCATCTTTATTATTTCATTCATTATACCAATTTTGTGTTTTCTTTGTTCTTCTTTTCTGGTTCCTCTAGGTGTAAGGCTAGGTTTTTGCATCAGATATTTTTTCTTTCCTGAGGTAAGCTACTGTTGCTATAAACTTCCCTCTGAGAACTGCTTTTGCTGTGGTCCATCAATTTGTATTATTATGTTTCATTTTCATTTGACTCTAGGTATTTTTTTCTTTTTCTCTTTATTTCTTTCAGTGACCCACTAGTTGTTTAATAGACTATTGCATAACTTCTACATGTTTTTGGGTTTTGTCCTTTTTATCTTAGAGTTGATATAGTCTGATAGTGTTGCAAGTAGGAAAGGTGCTTAATATGATTTAAGTTTTTTAAAATTTCCTGAAACTTGTTCTGTGAACTAGCATGTGATTTAAACTGGAGAATATCCCATGTCCACTTGAATATATGTGCACTCTTCTGTTTTAGATGGAATGTTCCATATGGGTCTATGATATTCATTTGATAATATATGAAGTTGAAGGCCAGTGTCCTCTTATGAATTTGTGTTTTGTTAATCTGTTTGTTGATGTCAGTAGGCTTAATTTACTTATTATACTGTGTTGCTGTCAATTTCTCCCCTTTGTCCATTAATATTTGCTTTATTTAGTTCAGCTCTATGTTAATGTTTGACTATGTATTTAGGCTATAATCTTTATGTATTTATGCTATAGTAATCGAAACATTTTGGAAGTGATACACACACACACACACACACACACACACACACAAATGGAAGACTATAGAGAGCCCAGAAATAAACCTGTGCACATAGAGTCACCTAATATTTGACAAGGGAACCCAGAATATGCAGTGGAGCAAGGACTGTCTCTTCAGTAAATAAGGCTGGGAAAAATGAAGACCGGCCAAAATTAAAAAAAAAAAAACAACTATAACTGAAATGAAAAATAGAGGAATGCAAAAGTTTAAGTGAAGACTTTAATCCCCACCATCAGCAAACTAAGAGTACTAGTCAAAATGTCAGTAGGAATATACAAGAACTGAACCATGATCAATATCTAGTTGACATGTATAGATCACACATTTGAATTTTATAAAAACGGTCCATTCAACAACAGCAGAATGCACATTACTATCAAATCCCCATGGACCATCTGCTAAAATACAACATTTTCTGGGTCACCAAAAAAAAAAAACCTCAAGAAATATAAAGAATTGAAATTATACAGAGTATGTTTTCTGACCATAATGGAAACACTCTTCCATTAAAAAATAAATATAACAAGAAAATCTCTGAAAGGGAGTTCCCGTTGTGGCACAGCAGAAACGAATTCACCTAAGAACCATGAGGTTGTGGATTTGATCCCTGGCCTCACTCAGTGGGTTAAGGATCTGAAGTTGCCGTGAGCTGTGGTGTAGGTCACAGACAAGGCTCGGATCCTGAGTTGCTGTGGCTGTGGCATAGGCTGGCAGCTGTAGCTCCAATTTGACCCCTAGCCTGGGTACCTCCATATGCTATGGGTTCGGCCCTAAAAAGACAAAGAGACAAAAAAAATCTCTAAATGATTGGATATTATTAAACACTTATGAATAAATTATGAAAAAAGTAGAAACTGTCAGTGGAAAATTTAAAAATAAAATGTCAACCATGAAACTGTGGCATGTCAGAATTTCTGGAATATGAAAAAAAGTGCTGAGCAGGAATTTTATTGCAGTATATTCTTAGAAGAGATGTCTATTTCCCCACTGGTCTTCTAGTTAGGATTAGGCACTTGCACCACTGCTGCCAGGTTTGATCCCTGGTATGGAAACTGAGATTCCCATATCAAGCTATTGCAGGCTGTGTCTAGTGGAAGGAAAATGAAGAGAAGAAATGTCTGAAATCAATAATGTGAACTCCTTCCTCAAGAAATACAAAAGAGGAGATCTGAGTGAACTCTGAACAACTGGAAGGAGGCAATAATAAGAATAATGACAAATCAATGAATTCTAAAACAAATGCAATAGATAAAATGAAACAAAATATGATAAAGCATCAAGAGGAAATAAAACTGATTAAATAAATACCATCTTTATCAATGGTTAAAATAGAGTAACAAGCACATTTTCATCCAAAGTATATGATTCAGTGTAATAAAGTTAGAACCATAGTATAATTTTTAGGATGTGGAGTGGTTTGTTCTCAAATGCATAAGGAAAGGAAATTTGTCAATGAGAAATAAGAACTTTTATTGGGATAAAGACAGGATATGGAAAAATTAACATATCACAACATTGTCAAAAGTTCATTCTTGGAAGATAAAAAGCAAACTGAATATTAAAACAGAAGCTCCAGAAAGAATCCCATGTTTATGGGAAAGTTCAGTAGTTGATAAAGTTACCATTTCAAGTATGTTATAAAATGATAATTTGAAAGGATGAGGAAAATATAATAGTTATTAAAATTTAACTGCCTTCAGCATTCTGAAAAACTATTTTAAAATTCATTTTTAATGAAATTTTAAATTAAAATCTCTAATGGAGTTACACTAACATATGTGAAAAGCTTGCATACCTTCAATTTTTTACCCAAATACGCATCTTTATACTATCAGTTGATGAAACAAAACAGAAAAGATACAATAAAAGGTGGTCTTAAATGTTTTTAGTTGTAAAATGACATTTTAGATCCAGAAATGGGTGAAGCAATAAGGATGTGCTTGCTGTATACTTCATGATGGAGTTAGACTCATTGGTAAAAGCTGTGAGGATAGCCATTAATCTGAGATAGAACACCTATCAGAATGTCTTAATGATTGAGTGTATTTTACATAGACTTCGAAACAGTGAGGGGAGAATCACTTGAGAAATAGAGGTAAAGCAGTTTTGATGATTTCTAATATCGAAAGAATAAACATGTAATATTATCTATCTGGGGAGTTCCCATTGTGGCTCAGCGGAAACAAATCTGAATAGCATCCATGAGGACAGATTCGATCCCTGGCCTTGCTCTGTGCATTGCCATGAGCTGTTGTGGAGGTTGCAGACACGGCTTGGATCCATCGTGGCTGTGGTTGTGGCATAGACCAGCAGCTACAGCTCTGATTCAACCCCTAGTCTGGGAACCTCCATATGCCAGGGGTGCAGCCATAAAAAAAAAAAAAAAACCAAAAAAAATTATTTGAGTGATATATTGTTCAGAACCAAATGTGATAGAGACTTATTATGAGATAAACCCTGAATGCCTATTTCTCTTAGAATCTATTTGATTCCTTAAAGCTTTCAAAGAGTTCTCTTCAGGTCTTAGGAGAATAATATAGCACTTGGGAGCAAAGATGCAGCCCAGTAGCCCAGCACTGGAGGCCAAGATGGAGAAGATCTCCACGGCCACCATGACCTTGCCCTTGGTGCTGTGGTAGACAGGGATGAAGGCGACCCAGACAGTGCAGAACACCAGCATGCTGAAGGTCAGGAACTTGGCTTCATTGAAGGTGTCAGGTAGGCTCCTGGCCAATAAAGCCAAGGAGAAACTCCTCAGGGCCAAAGAGCCCAGATATCCAAAGTCAGAGTAGAAGGCAGTGACAGAACCCTTGTTGCACACGATGATGAGGCTCTTGGGCTCAGAATGAGTGTCTATCTCAAGGAAAGGGGGAGAGGTTCCCAGCCAGACTCCACAGATAATCACTTGGATGAGGGAGCAGATGGGAATGACATATTTAGAAGCTCCTGTTACCAGCAATCTTCTCATGCTTCTTCCTGGTCTCATGGCCTTGAATGCCAGAATCACAGTAAGTGTTTTGGCCAGAACAGTGGCAACAGCCACAGTGAACACGGCTCCAAATGCAACTTGCCTGAGGATGCAGGTGGCTGTATTGGGTTGACCAATGTAGAGCAAGGAGCAGGGGAAGTACAGGAGGAGGGAGATAAGCAGGATTTAGCTGAGAGTCCAGTTATTGGTTTTGACAATGGGGGTGTCTCAGTGCTTCACAAAAACCCACAAAACCCCAGCTGTATGACACAGAAGCACAGAGCCATGCAGACTAGTGCCATCCCCAAGGAATCCTCATAGGCCAGGAAGGTCACAACTTTGGGGAGGCAGCGATTTCTCTCCTTGTTTGGATACTCTTGGTCTGGGCACTGGATGCACTGCTCTGCATCTTGGGCGACATCACACGCATCATTTCATGTTCACAATTTCTTCACATTTAAATATTATGTAAAACAGAAATATTTCCTCCAATTGTGCATATGTGCATTGTGCACGTTGACATGTTGATTCTCTGTGATATAGTATTCCAACACATCAAATTGGGAAATATTAGTGATGGCGTTAAAATCGGAACCTTTGTACATTCTTGGCAGATGTGTAAAATGGTGCAAAAGCTGTTGAAAAGGGGCTAGCAGTTTCTCAAAAAATTAAACATAGAATTACAGTAGGAGTGAACAATTCCCATCTAGCCATATATCCCCCAAAATTGAAGGCACTGATTTAAATGGACATTGGTCGCATACTCTTAGCTGCATTACTTACTGTAACCCAAAGGGGGATTCAAGGGTAAATGTCTGTTGACAGATAAATGGATAAACAAAATATGGTACATACATACAATGCAATATTATTCTACCTTTAAAAAGAAGGAATTGATTGGACACAGATTCCAACGTGGATGAATTTTACAAGTGTTATGCTTTGTGAAATAATCCAAAGAACAAATGCTGTATGATTCTACTGATATAATGTAGCTGTACTTAAAATTCCAAGTGGATGAATCTTAGAAGTGTTATGCTTTGGAAATAATCCAAAGAACAAATGCTGTATGATTCTACTGATATAATGTAGCTGTACTTCAAATTCATAGACCCAGAAGGTGGAATAGTATTTACATGGGAGCTGGGAAAGGGAGTAATTGGGAGTAACTGATCAATAATTGTGGAGATGAAGTTAGGTATGACGAGTTCTGTAGATGGATAGAGGAGAAGGTTGTGCAACAATGAAGATGTACTTATGTCCCTGAATTTTAATCTTAAAAAGGTTAAGATGGTAAATTTATATTATGTATATTTTATGACAATAAACATGTAAAAGTCAAAAGAATGAATGAATGCATGCATTAATGAGAAACTGGTACCTGATGACTCCTTTTCCAAAGCTCTCAGTTTCCTTTTCATTGAGAAATAGATAAGAGGTGGAGTTACCATAGGCAATTCTAAATTTTTATATCTATGTGGCTGGAAATGTGTCTCTCTGGGCAAGAAGCCCAAGTAAAGCAGCAAATAGGCCCTTCCTTCTTGTGGAATTTTCCTGAATCCTGAACTGCAACTTTGGCTACACACAGATTTTAGTATCTAAAAGGAAAAATAGAGTGTCATTGATCATACTTTTGCACATTACTAGCTACTAAGAGAAGTGTCTGTATTTCTCCCAGAAGAAGAAAGGACATTTCACTTGCTGTTACATCACTGTGCCTCCTCTTCATCCCCAACTATTTGATATTATCTAGACATCTAAGTGTGGAATAGTAAAGTTTTTTTCCCTTTCTTTTTTCTTAAATATTTACAGAGACAACCTCTGTAGCCTATGGTACAAATAGAACTTTTCAAAGGAAATTTTTGAAATAGATAAAAAGGGCAAGAAAATATGGCATGTCAGATTAATAGAGTGCAAATAATACATGCCAAGAGTGAAATTCATTGCAGTATATGCTTATGTTAGATGTCTTAATAACCTGAGTTCCTTCCTCAAGAAATAGAAGAAGAAAATAAACTCAGAGCAATCACTTTTATTACATACATTCCTGAGAACAAAACTTGTTTTTCTCTTACCTAAACACCTCATCCCAATATATCTGTCAATTCATATATCTTTATGGTCATGATATTTATCTGCAGAAAAATATTTTACTATCTTCTCATCCATTGCTGCACAAAGGGCTGTACATTCTAGGTAGAAGATCCTAATAATGTGAAAAGCAGACAAACTCCAAAAATTAACTTTATAAAACAAACAACCTGATGTAAAAATGGGCAGAAGAACTGCATAGACAGTTTCCAAAGAGTAAATGCAAATGGCCAACAGGCACCTGACCAGATACACAACATTCGGCATCAACAGGGAAATGTAAATGAGACCACAGTGAGATATCAGAATGACTGTTTTCAAAAAGAGCACAAGGAACAAATGTTGGCAAGGATGTGGAGAAAGGGGACCTTCCTGCATGTTGGTGGGAATGTAAATTGGTGGCTGACACTGTGGAAAATAGAATGGAGGTTTCTCAAAAAATTAAAAATAGAACTACCATATGATCTAGAAATTCTACTCCTGGGTTATATCTAAAGGAACAGACTAATTTGACAAGATACACGGTCCCCTATGTTCATAGCAGCATTGTTTATATGGCAGTGATATGGAGGCAACCCAAATGTCCATCAATACATGATTGGATAAAGATGTGGTAATATGTAGACAATGGAAAAGTACTCAGCCATAAAAAAAATTAAATTTTTCCACTTGCAGCCCCATGGATAGACTTAGAGGGTATTAAGCCAAGTGAAATAAGTCAGAGAAAGACAAATGCTGGGTGATACCACTTGTATGTGGAATATAAAAATTCAATGACTTAGGGACTATAACAAAAAACAAATAGACTTACCATTATAGAGGAAAAACTACTGGTTACCAGTTAGAAGAGCATAGGGGGATGGGTAAAATAGTGGTAGGGTATAAAGAGATGAAAACAATGCTGTTAAAATAAGCAACATGGATATAAGGTACAATACATGGAATACATGGAATACAGCCAGTATTTTATAATAAGTCTAAATTGTGTATACTTTTAACATTATGAATCATTGTACTGTACATCTGTAACATATAATACTGTATATCAACTATAATTCAATAAAAATCATAATGTCATATACAAACCTGTTCCTTCTAGACATTGGCTCAGATTTTATGTAAGATGACATTATGAAGTCAAGATGTTGCATTCAAAGAGTGAATTTAGTGCTCAAAATAGTGGATTCACACTTCTGTTCATAGGAGGATTCTGCTCTAATATCTTTACAGTGTATACATCTAACTTTGAAAAGATGTCATACATCTTCGAATCCAATAGGCCATTCCACCATCTCTTCATTGATCACAAAGCTTTGATCATATGGGCTATTAGAGCCAAATTTCCCCACTTTAATCAGGAGCCCAAGACTGCCTGGAAAACTCACAACATTCAGGATATCATACTCCACCATATGGTGTCTCTTCTCATCTAAGGACATGCGCTCCCCAGCACTGTTTAGAAATTGAATTTTATCCAGGAATTGGTGAAGCTAGAGGAAAAGAAAGATTGAAAAGTGGAAAGTGCATTCAAATTAGACATGGAAGGCCCATACTTACAAAGCAACGACTCTTTCCCACCTCCCCGACTTCATACTTTCTTGTTGGTAGAAATTAAGGGGTTGGTTTGTTTGTTTTGTTGTTTACCATCTCTCAGACTCTAGTGACATGAACGTAAATTTACCTCTTATTCTGAAAACAGAGAAGAGATTGAATTCACCTGTTCAAAGTGTGCATTAGTCATGTTCTTTGGGGCAGCATGAGCCATAAAGTTTGCTCAGGAGAAGAAGTGCAACATGGACATTTTTCTCTTACATTTTTGGCCAAGAGTATAATTGTCTAGTGATAATGGAGTGAACACTTTCACAATGAGAGAAGAGTAAAATCTACAATCTGTAGACTATTAATGGTGTTTTTAATTTAGCCTTTTAATCTTTGAACCATAGAAACTCTTGCTGGTTTTTTTGTAAGTTTTTTGGTGGGTTTTCGCATAACTTTTCAAGGTTTAAATGTGTATCAGTGATGCATTTCTTCTAATGGCTCCATCTTATTCTTCTGAATGGATATATTGCTTTTTTATTATCCATTCATTGGTTCATGGAAATTGGAGTTGTTTCCACTTCTTGCTGTTATCTATAGTGCTGCTCTGAATATCCATATGCAAATTTTGGTATGAATACCTGTTTTCAGTTTTAGAGTATAAATATCTAAGAGTAGAAGTGCTAGGTCATACAGTAATGAGACACTCTAGAGGTGGACTCTTTTGCGTTTTGGAGCAAGACTTTAACATTCAGCCTGGCAGTTACAGCTCTGTCTTAGCCTTCACTTCCCTCTGGAATGAAGCCTGACTTTCAGCAGAATTGATCACTTAGGGCTTTCTCAGGACTTTTCTTCTGATTAGAAGCCAAACCCTATGCATAAAGTTCTAAATTCCATGGAATATATGGAAATTCTTCAAAGCTCTTATTATCCAAAGCATCTCTTTAGGCAGCCTTTCTCCCAGTGTTTTACAGTTTTTCTATAGTATTCCCTAATTGTTACTTCTGACCCCATGTGGCAACTGATATCTTTATATGCTTTCAACATTTACCCCCTTAGCCACTCAGGACTTAGAAAAGTTGAAAGTGAGGCAAAGGTAAGGCTTAGATCAATCCTTCAGAGAACCACCAGGTAGGTCAAAATAAAGGATGTTAATTTTTTAGAATGAGGTTCATAAAACTCCTTCTGGAAATGGTAAATTGTACTGAGAATGTTCAGTTTTGTTTAAAAGATCTCTGTTGAGCTGGGGAGTAAAGAATGGTACCAGAGTAAATTAAGACATCACGATGTTCTATACCAAAATTCACCTGTTCTTTTCTTCATTAAGCATTCCCCCTTTTGGAAGCTTTTGTTTGGATGCCAGAATTCTGAAAAAGCTAATTCTGATCAATTTTTTCATCTATTTAACACTTTCTTGGAAGGACAGACATTTAGAGTTCTCTACTTTGCTCTTTTCATTGACTTTTTTTTTTAAGGAACTAGCATTTAAGCCTCAATCACATGTGGTAGATGCATCCTAAGTAATCCAGAATCACATCATTTGAAGTCATATTGTAAAGGTCACCTACTTTCTAAAAGCCAAAACTAAATGAGTGCTAAGTTCCTTGTCAGATATTATTATTAATAATGTAAAAATCATCCAGTGAATTAACAGTCTGACATTAATTTCTATACATAGATATTTGATTTAATTTCCTATTAAGATATTTAAAAGATAGACATGTATTAAAGCTAATTAGTTCCTTTGCTTTCATCAATATTTGGTTAAATATATTTATGCCTTGTGTATGACAACAGAGTTCTTAAGTATACCATATAGAGGAGATGTAGATTCAGAAAAGCCTGGGATAAAAATTCATGTAAATACATTCATAACACAGGAAGATATCTTAAACTTTTAAGTATCCATGGTCATACATTTTTTGTGTCTTTTTGCCTTTTCTAGGGCTGCTCCCATGGCATATGGAGGTTCCCAGGCTAAGGTCCAATCAGAGCTGTAGCCGCCAGCATACGCCAGAGCCACAGCAACGCTGGATCCTAGCCACGTCTGCAACCTACACCACAGCTCACAGAAACTCCGGATCCCCAACCCACTAAGCAAGGCCAGGGACTGAACCCTCAACCCCATGGTTCCCAGTCGGATCCATCAACCACTGCGCCAGGACAGGAACTCCCATGATCATACATTTCAAATGGAGGCCATGTTCCCTGCTCCTAGGATTGTGTGCATATTTTGTAAGAATAGATCTGTCTAAAAATAACTCATTTATGGGGCTCAGTGTAGGGTAACAAGTAAATGTCAATTATAATTTCCTCAATATTATTTCACAGGGCACTTGGATCACAGAGTATGTGGCATCTCTGATGAAATTTCTGGGGTCAGACATGGTCAATATGAAGTGTTGTGCATTGGGCACTTTCCAAATAAAAGTGTAGATTTTCCTAATTTTTGATTCCTATATATTTTATTATGAATTGTCTTTGGATGGTTTACAGCCTACATTAGGAAATATTTATCAGGTATAATTTCTTATTAGATAGAATGTTAAACAGCTCCAAATGTCAGCTTTCTTCAGATAAACATAGCACTTATAGATCTATGTATAACCAATGTGAAAGAACTCTCTGTCCATTGTGCCTAATTCTGTGGACCTTGAGGCAAAAATATGGTCATGATGATGAAGCTCAATAAAACACAACCAGATATCCTTTGATTGTCAATTCATGACCTGCATCCGAAGGACATTTACCTTCCAGGGAAGAAGCATCTCCTGGTCTATATCTCCTAGAGATCCCATTTCTGTTTTCACCAGAAGCAATTCATGGAGTGCTTGGGCCACTGAATATACAGCATTGTAGATGATATAGCTAGAGTCAGACATGGTGATCATGTCAATGTTTATTGGCATAAACTGCAAGGAAGAATATGTTGGGCACTCATTGATTTTCCCACATAGTGATCCAGCAAGTAAATAATAAAAAATGTTAAGCTACATTCTACTGAAGTAAAAGTCTTCTGGGTATTGGGAAGGATCAACTGTTTTGAGAAAGTGCTCAAAACCTGAGATTTTCCTCTTCTGGAGTGAAAAGGAGAGACTTCTATGGAAAGAGTTCAGTATATTGTCCACCTTATTCAAAACAATATCACACTTTGCCACCAAAATCCACACCTTATCCAAAGTTAAATAAAAATTATGTCCTAGATTGAGAGTCATGAAAATTGCCTCATCACCATGTATTATATGCACTTTTGCAAATGAAGCTCTGGTCTTGGTCAAGAAATTTATGTCAGTTGATTCAAATGTTCCCTTAGGGATGGGGAACTATTCAGTAAAGTCTGGAGGTTTTTTCCTTTCATCCTGTTAAGTATATCATGCCACTCCCTTCTGGTCTGCAGAGTTTCTGTTGAAAAATCTGCCAATAGCCTTACTGGGGTTCCCTTCTACGTTATTTGTTTCTTTTCCCTAGCTGCTTTCAAGATTTTCTCTTTGTCTTTAATTTGGGTCAGTTTGATTAATAAATGTCTCGGGGTGTTCCTCCTTCGGTTTATTTTATATGGTACTCATTGTGCTTCCTGGATTTGAGTGAGTGATTCCTTCCCCATGTTAGGGAAGTTTTCAGCTATTATCTCTTGGAATATTTTTTCTGTCTCCTTCTCTCTCTCTTCTCCTTCTGGCACCCCTATAATACGGATGTTGGTGCGTTTCACGTTGTCCCAGAGTTCTCTGAGACTCTCTTCATTTGTTTTCAGTCTTTTTTCTTTTCTGTTCCACATCCATAATTTCCACTAATCTGTCCTCCACCTCGCTTATTCATTCTTCTGCCTCCTGTATTCTGCTGTTAGCTGCCTCTAGTGAATTTTTTGTTTCAGTTATTGTATTTTGCATCTCTTCTTGTTTAAGTTTGATATCTTGTATCTCTTTGGTCAGTGTTTCCTGTAAGTTATCCATCTTTGCCTCCAGTTTATTTCCAATATCTTGCATCATCTTCAGCATCAACAATTCTAAGTCTTTTTCCTGGAGGCTGAGAATCTCCTTATGGCTTAGGTGATTTTCTGGGGTTTTTCCTTTCTCCCTCATCTGGGTTATAGTTCTCTGTCTTTTCATTTTTATAGGTTTTTGATGTGGTGACGTTTTTACAGATAATAGAGTTGTAGCCTCTCTTACTTCTGATGTCTGCCCCCCTGTGGCTGAAGTCGGTATGGGGGGCTTGCTGTAGGCTTCCCAATGGGAGGGCTGATGCCTACCCCCTGGTAGGTGGAGCCGATTCTAATCCCTCTGGTGGGTGGGACTTAGTCTCTGGATGGGATCAGAGGCAGCTGTGTGCCTGAGGGGTCTTTAGGTAGCCTGTTTCCTGAGGGGTGGAGCTGTGATCCCACCTGGGTTGTTGTTTTCCCTGGGGCTTCTCAGGCTGACTGATGGATGGGGCCAGGTTTTCCCAAAATGGCCACCTCCAGAGAAAGGCACAGCTGCTGAATATTCCTGAGAGCTTTGCTTTCAATGTCCTTCCCTCACAACAAGCCACATTCACCCCTGTTTTCCCAGGATGTCCTCCAAGAACTGCAGTCAGGTTTGACTCAGGTTCCCTTGGAGACTTTGCTTTGCCCTGGGACCCAGTGCACGTGAAAGTCTGTGTGCACCTTTTAAGAATGGGGTCTCCATTTCCCCCAGTCCCGTGGAGCTCTTGCGCACAAGCCCCACTGGCCTTCAGTGCCAGACACTCTGGGGCTTTTTCTCCCACTGCCAGATCTGCACACGTGAGAGTTTGATGTGTGGCTCAGAACTCTCACTCCTGTAGGTGAGTCTCTGTGAACCAGTTAGTTTCCAGTCTGTGGAGCTTCCCACCCGGGAGGTACGGGGTTGTTTATATCATAAAATCACCCCTCCTGCCTCTTGATGTGGCCTCTTTTTCTTCTGGAGTAGGATATCTTTTTTAAGGTTTCTGGTCAATTTGGGTGAAGAATGCTCAGCTTTTAGTTGTGAATTTTGTTGTTTTTAGGAGAGAAGTTGAGCTCTAGTCCTTCCATTCTGCCATCATTCCTTTTTGGGGTCAGCTCCGGGGTCTTCAGGGCCGCGGAGTCCGCTCGGCGCCTGCAATGAAGGTAGGCAGCTGGCTGCAGTGCCCACAGGCTTAGCCCTTCACCTGGACGCAGCAGGGCGGCTGCTCCACACTCTGGTAGCTGGTGGTGGGCGGAAGGCTGTACAGCTCATGAATAACAGAAACTGAAGGTGAACTTAGGACCACACATATACCTTTCTGTAGCATCTCTGCTTTCAGGTCCCAGAGGAAATGCTCCCCTTCCCTATCATCAGAGAAGAGAAGTGCCACCCAGGTCCAGCCAAAATGCAGCAATAACCAGACCAATCCCTGGATGAAAGAACTATCCTTACTGGCCATCTGATAAAGAGATGGAAATTGGTTTTTATCACTCAGGAAAGGGTCAAAAGGACAATATGTAGGAGTTCCCATAGTGGCACAGCAGTAAACGAATCCGACTAGGAACCATGAGGTTGCGAGTTCCATCCCTGGCCTTGCTCAGTGGGTTAAGGATCTGGCATTGCCCTGAGCTGTGGTGTAGGTTGCAGATGTGGCTCGGATCTGGCGTTGCTGTGGCTCTGGTGTAGGCTAGTGGCTACAGCTCCGATTAGACCCCTAGCCTGGGAACCTCCACATACCATGGGTAAAGCTCTGAAAAGACACACAAACACACACACACACACACACACACACACACACACACACACACACGGACCGTATGTGCCCTGAATAAGAAGGAAAAACATGATTCTAAATTTAGTGGATTTGGGTTTGTCTTCCTTTGAAAGAGGGTGAGCCAGTTCTTTCTGTGATAGAGAACTTGACCTGATTCTTTGAGGAAAAGAAGGAGACTTCAGTGGACATTATACAGTTCTCGTGTCATTTTGGACACACGAAATACTGTTTAGCTAGACCCCTTGATTTTGCAAAGGACATATGATTTCCTCAGATCTGTGGTACCAGGTTCAAGGAAAGAATTATAGAAAATGTGTAATGCTTCTTATCTCCTTTGATTTCCAGTTGAAAAAGGTATGTGCTATATAGGGTGTACAAATTCCATGGTAGTGACACCATCAGTTTTGCACTGTGGGACTTTGGGAAGGGTTATTTTCATATCAGCAATCAATAATTGATGTAAACTTGAAGCTATATATCTTTTATTATTAAACTCTGAATTATTGTATTTAATTTTCTACCTCAGTATTACCTAGGTTATTGTGGAATTTACAGATACATAGCCTCTCAGATTTTCTAAACATTTCTAGGACAGCATTCTTCTAATCTAATGCTGGCATGCTTAGAAGTAATGTCTCTTGCCTGCTGCTTGTTAGAGATCTACATTTAGGAAGAGATCCTGAGATGGAGAGTTCCATGTGGAAAGTGTATGGGTTGATTCTCAGAGGTATACCCGTAGAATGGAGCAAAGCAGAAATAGGAAGAAGGAAATGCTGAACCTCAGAGCTATTGCACCTGAGTCTCAACCAATCCTCAGCGTTCTCTTGAGCTTGGATAGCCTCTCAGCGTTGGCCCAAGCAGGGACTAGGGTACCAGGCTTCTTTTTCCCATGTATGCTAAACTCTGGCTTCTGGCTGTGCACTGACAATATCCTCTTCTTAGCTGAGGCCATTCCCTATTTCTGAGCATTTTCTATGATGTGAAGACATATGAGCCATTATTGGTCAATATTCCAAGCATCTGTGGGATGGATGTCTTGGCCCTAAGCATGAATCTGGCTTCAAATATTGACTGTATTTATCCTTAACCTTATGCTTCCTTCTCAGCCCACAATCTGAGGAAGTCCCTCACAATCTGAGGAAGTCCCTGGGGAATAATCTCACAATCTGAGGAAGTCCCTGGGGTGTGTTTATAACTGGACCAAATCCATACTCACAGCTACCACCTTTCCCTTTGGATAGATAAGAAGAAAAGGCATAGGGAAGAGCAGAATATCTCACCAGGGCTCAGGCTCAGTCACCTGTGGGATTTTTTTTATAGCTCCAGAAGTGTTCCAATCTCAGCTGAAAATGCTGTTGCGGTTCCTATAAAGACGACCACGGATTTCCTCTGTCTGTGACAGTTGTATTGGGGACAGTCTGATTCCCTCCAGAGAACCAAAACAGGGCATTTTCTAAAGTCTTGTGATCACTTTCAAGGGCATTGTAGAGATCATAACCCAAGGACGTGTTAGGGAGGAGGTGGGGGTTCTTGTTGATCTCCTCAATGGCAAAGAGAAAGGCCAGAACACATTGGTAGTTCTTGAATAGTCACCTAAATAGAGGGGGACAGCGTTTGGTAGAATGGGCAAGTCAAGTAATTCAGGGACAAATCCTAAGCCATTCTAAGGGAAGGGAAGGGTTTTACCCTCAGGTTTCACCTTCAGAGATTCTCTTGTCTTTGCCTGTAGGGATGGCATGAATATTGTCCCCAGCCCTTTGGAAGACTCTGGTAAGGCTCTCTCACTCTGAAGAGGAACATCATAATCAATTATCCTAGAGCATTTTGTTGGGAACTCTGGGTGAGGTAAATTATTATTTAGCTGGATGACATGGCTTGTCAACTCATAGAATTGTTTTAGCATTTATAATGGAAGATGGATCATCATATGGACAAGATTGTAAGATATTCTCCTCTAGAGATGGGAGTAAAAAGTGTAAAAAAAAAATCTCACAAGCCATTTTGGAAAGACTGTTGAATCCCAAATTTGAACTTGTTCTTACCTAAGGCTAGAAGCCAAGACATAAGCATTCCTTCCCTTCCCCAAAATGGACTGCTTTAAAAAAAGTCCCTGACTTAATAGTTCCTTAGACATGTTGCAGGATTTCTATCTGATCATCATAGAGACATTTCAAGGGACTTTCACTATTAAGTCTGTTTTATTTAGTCAGGTCTTAGGAAGCTAATTTTGTTCAATTATATTTTTTTGAAAAAAACCCTCATCTGTTCTATTTTATATTCATGGATATCACTAAACTTTTAAAGTAACTTTTCTTTATGTCTCCTTTTAGATGTAACTTTTCTTATATTTCCTTAATTTCATTCACTAAAATAGAAGTTTTTTGATGTTCAAATAGCTGTAACATTTTTGTATTTCCTAAGAATAAATGTTCAATTTTTCTATGTTAATCCTTGTCTTCTCCTTTTCTTGGAATATTTTTTTGCTATTATTCTAACTTTGTTAATTACAAGCTCAATTTAAGCACATTTAAAATCAATATTTATTTGTTAATAAATTATTATAGTATCAATATTTTGATGTAAACAGTCCTTTGCCTCTCTTCCAGTGGTTTGTACTTATTCTCTCTCTCTCCCTCTCTCTTTTTTTTTTTTTTTGGTTTGTACTTATTCTCAATACTGTGGTTTTTCTAGATACTGTGTGAATTCACTTTGGGGTAATTGTTTATCCAAATATTATAAGATACTAAAAACCAGTTCCAAGTGACAGCATTACATTTTTAATTGAAATCTGTCATTTCGTTGTGCTCAAATAATTTCATTCATATCATTTATACTTTGGGAATTTGAGAGGTTCTTTTTTTCTGTTTCCCAAGCATTGTTTTTATTTTTCCCCTCTATTGTCTTCTGAAAGAAACTGTATATTTTTCATATAAAAGAGAGACTTGAGATATACCATAGCCTTTGCAGACTCTTTAGATATCTCTTCTCACTCTCATGAATTTGAACTGCTACAAACTGGGAGAGATGACTGCTTTTTTTTAACATTTATTATTTGCCTTATAAATTATTTTTTTCTTTATAAAGGAATTGAAGTATGACACTTGAAGTCAGGTTTAATGTGAACTTGTTTATCGATATCTTCCTCTAATTTAAACTTTTGATGTTAAGTTTATCACCCTACATAATAGGTAGAAAACATAAAGAGATCATAAATGTCAACAAAATTAAGTTTTTCACTTAAATTTCCCCAAAGAAGAGAAAGTCCAGATATAGATCAATTTACACATGGCCTTTAGTAAACTTCAAGGTGCATATAAAATGTGAGTTACAAACTGTGTGCCACACACAAAAAATGAGAACTCTCCAGAAAATTCTCTTCAGGCTAGAATAGCTACGACACAAAGTTGGAGAATGAAAAAATGATTTTTTCCCATTCCACTGACTAATCTATATCATCCTACAAAATGTGTTAGCTAATGGTATTTTACAAGGCATCAGAATAGAAGAACATTTTATGACATAAAATGTATCCCAGCATCCAAAGCCTTGAAGAAAAAAAAAATCTATGACTTCTCCCAAACATTAATCTAGTGATCAAACCAATTCTTGAAAAACTCTTCCAGAAAAACAAAAACTAACATTTCATATCTCATTCTGTGCAAATATATGCCCACAAAATACTACGCAAAATAATACAGGAAAATAATACTAGAGACAAAAATCTTTCCATACCTTTGATGCAAAATTTCTTCCCCCAAGTTTTGCATACATTTTTTCTATTATCCTTTTAATTATACATCATTTCACCATGCCTTTTAAGGCACATAGTTCGAGTATTTTAAGAAAGCATAAGAGAATATTTTGGGCAGGGTTTGTGGGTATATAAAGGTCTGAGAACTGTCTTCACACTCTCTTGGTTTTTGTAGGCATAGCACATACACAGCTAGTGCCTCATCATTAAAGTCTTCCCACATATGCATGTTCAGGAACAGCCTGATCAGGCGACCAAGGCAAGCTCCATCCCAGCCTCCACCTGCTGTACCAATTGTTTATCTACCTGGGGAAAGTACAGGGGAATAAGTGTGCTGGGAGGGATGAACATTTTTTGAGTTTATCCAAAAGGTTGTTCCAACATTGAAAAATCAATGTAATTTACCATATTGACAAAAGAAATAAGAAAAACAAGTGATCATCAGACTACATGCAGAGAAATGTGTAGCAAATAATCTAAAATCATTTAGTGATGAATCCTTAGCAAACTAGGAGTAGAGGCACTGTCCTCAACTTGCTAAAGCATATTAACTCAAAAATTATTGCTTATATCTCACTTTCTGGGGTACCTTGATCAAATGGGAGAAATAGACAACAATATCATAACATAGAAGACCTTAATATTCCACTTTCAACACAGAATAGATCATCCAGACAGACAATTAAGAAGGAAAGGAAATGAAAGAAGCCACTCACAAAGGTCATGTATTATATAATTCATTTAAATGAAATGCGCCAAATAGGAAAATCTATAGAGATAGGAAATTAGTGGCTCTGGTTTGGAGGGGGAGGAAAATGTGAAGAAACTGTTAATAGGTATGGAATTTCATTTTAGTGTGATACAAAATTTCCTTTTTCTCCTTTTTTTAAGGGCTGCACCCACGGCACATGGAAGTTCCTAGGACAGGGTTTGAATCATAGCTGTAGCTGCTGGCACATGCCACAGCCACTGCAACACCAGATCCAAACCCCAGCTCACAGAAATGCTGGATCCTTAAGCTGCAGAGCAAGGCTGGGGATAAAACCTGTGTCCTCATGGATACTAGTTGGGTTCATTACCACTGAGCCACAGTGGGGACTCCCCAAATTCATGAAATATAGTAGTAGTGATGGCTGTACAACTCTGTGTATATACGAAAAGCACTGAATTGTATACTGTAAAATGCCTGATTTTATGTTGTGTGAATTATGTCTCAGTAAAGCATTTACACAAAAATTCAGTGTAAGGACATACATAATTTTGAGGTAGATGAAAAAGGAAAACAAAAGTGGAAAAATGAAAGATTATTTAAATAAATGTGAGCTCTTTTTAATTTTCCACACTATCACATGATTGATTGACACAGTAGAAACCGGGTATCAATAGTTGTCAAATGTATGACAGGAGGCTCAAATAATTTTTAACCAAAGGATAGTATGAATACACAAGCAAAAGACAAATACCCTGGTCAAAATGTGTTAAAAAAAAAAGGCTATGACCATATATGCTTATAGGTTACAGTGGTCTAAAACCACTAGGCAACAATATTGAAATTCTATTTTTTTTTTGTCTTTTTGCCATTTCTAGGGCCTCTCCCGCAGCATATGTAGGTTCCCAGGCTAGGGGTTGAATCGGAGCTATAGCCCCCTGGCCTACGCCAGAGCCACATCTGAGACCTACACCACAGCTCACGGCAACGCCGGATCCTTAACCCACTGAGCAAGGCCAGGGATCAAACTTGCAACCTCATGGTTCCTAGTCAGATTCATTAACCACTGAGCCATGATGGGAACTCCCAACAATATTGAAATTCTACTCAGCAAAGCGGTACATATAAAAATTATGGTCTAATATGTGTGCCTTTAAGTAAAGCAAAAGGCAAAATGTGGGTAAACGATGACCCTGTCCTCTACTGGCTTCATTGTGAAGTATTATTTTTCAGCACATAAGCAATTGATCTTGGAAACATACCAAAAGCTATATGAATGTTCACATGGTGTGATACAACAATTTTACAATTAACTAAAGCAGAGAAATATTCCATGCTCAGGATGAATTGATCATGACTTATTTGTCTTTGCACAAGATAAATGACAATGTTTAAATAAATATTGACCCATCGCTATGAAATGACATTTGTAGACATTAAATAATTATATAATTGTACATTACATTAAAATAAGTCTACGATAAATTGTTAAATATGAGAATCAGCTTCCAGAATCAAGTTGAAAGTACAACATGTGTTAACCCACATAGTTTAGGAAAACATTCCAGAACCTGCCGACTCCATGATGCTGGCTACATTTCTGCCCAGAGGAGGGAAATCCAGAATGTTCTCTGGCAGTAGTACAAAAGGAAGGGTAGAAGTTTATCCTCCAGCCCAGTGACATTACTAAAGACTCTCACTCCTCCCCCTACAGTGGCATCATGGACAAAACAGGTTCTCTGATCCCCATACAGTGCCTGAGATCAGAAAAGTCCCTTCATCACTGACAGTCACATCCTGCTACCGTAATCCTGGTACAGGGAAAATACTCAGTAGCTTCCATTAAGCCAGTGAATGTGCATGCATGAAATCACTTCCATTAAACATACTAATTCAACTTTTTGTTAAAGATACAAAAGCAAACCAAGAGGAAAAGAAACATGAAAGGTGATAGCTGGAAGGGACAAAGATTGGGAAGTCTGAGGTCCTCATACAGATGAGAGAAAAGATTGAAATTCTAATCTCAAAGATCAGCAGCCCTCTAGTGCAAAGGCTTCTGCAGAAATGACTATGTTTAAAAATTCCAAAAAGGTCAAATAAGGATACAGACACCTCATGGAAACCAAGTGCATAGCTTCTAAACATCTCCTTACTCTTCTGAGGACATGGGCATGCTGATAGAGGCTGCAGAAGCACTAGCAACTCTTTCAAACAACAAAGGATAAATAGAACACAGGCTGAGATAAATATCGTTGAGTTAGCATATTACTGCAAGTCAACCAAAGGCAGAGACATATATGCCACACGATTGGATAAAGTCCAGATTTTAAAATATTGTTGCTCATTTTTGCTAAAGAAATTAATTTTACATATATTAGGACTTTAACATTATGTGAAATATTACCTACTTTCTTCTTTTGGCTTCCAGGATAATGAGCTGAATACCTCATTTCTTTTTTTTTTTTTTTTTTTGTCTTTTTGCTATCTCTTTGGGCCGCTCCTGCGGCATATGGAGGTTCCCAGGCTAGGGGTCTAATCGGAGCTGTAGCCACTGGCCTACGCCAGAACCACAGCAACGCGGGATAGGAGCCGCGTCTGCAACCTACACCACAGCTCACGGGAACGCCGGATCCTTAACCCACTGAGCAAGGCCAGGGACCGAACCTGCAACCTCATGGTTCCTAGTCGGATTCGTTAACCACTGCGCCACAACGGGAACTCCCTGAATACCTCATTTCTTATGGGATTAAATAACTGATATTTATGGGAACTTTTTTTAGCAGTGGTAGATCCAAGACAACTCACCAGAGGTGCACATTTCAACAATGTCTTTGTCAGCAGTGGGCATCCAGGCTGAGCCATGGTCTCCTAAGTTTGGTTTCAGGCCAGGGGGATCAATGTCTCAAAGGGATCGTGTGCCTCAGTATAAGGGTCTTGGCATCAGGAGGGGCTAGAGTTCAGAAATCTCACTAATTCTAAGAACTCCAGGGACTGATCATAGATATTGTGATAAGAGTGGACACAAAAGCTGTTTAATTCACTCCTCTGTCTTAACAAGCGTGAGGAGGGAAAGTTTTAAGAAAGTAGAGAGACAAAGCAAGGATAGAACATCCAGAATCCCAGTGGTCCACATTTTTTCATTTCTGTGCAAAACTTAAATCATTTTCAGGGGGAAGAGTCTCACACACATGCACATGCAAAAAATAACTTACATGTTGGATGTCACTTGTTTTGGCCTGAGCATGAATGAGAGCCAGAATATGTCTGCTTTCTGGTTCATGACATAAAGGGGGAAAAACCCACCCACCACAAGGTCCCCATCTCTCTAAACACTTGGCTTCAGGTATATATCACAGTCCATATAATCCATCCCCCCATGCAGAATGTAAAGGCTGCAGGAGTAGGAAAAGATAAATCAAGGAAAAGTCCATGGCAGGGTCTGCCCCACAGAGAAAAAAGCCAGCATCTACACTTTGCTGAAGAGAAGATGGATCAGGAGTGAGTTTACAGACTCTGTTTTCAGAAAGGAAAATTTCCCTCATGTAAACACCACAGCACATAGCCACCACCACTCTACCTCTCAGGCTGTGGAAACACTACAGAGCATGTGCCAGGTTGGTATGCCAGACAAGGCACAATAGGAGTCATGTAGGTATTTATAAGGGATAAGTTACTTATAAGTCATGGAGTTAGATCTCACCCTCATTGTCACTGTGATATGAGCAGCTTGGCTTCCCCCTCTTTTTACTGCTTCATGTCAGTCCCATAGAGAACTAGGGAGGGAGGGTCCTGTCTTGGGGCTCCACACCTGTGTCCCCCTATCTTAGTGAAAAACAATAATTAAAACATGTTTTTTTGCCTTGCCTCGGATTTCATCATGGTCTGTGACTAGCACAGTTCATCAAAGGAGGGTGACAGGGAGGTCTGGAGGAGACAAGCCCATTCTGAGATGGAGAGTTCCATCATCCTGTGTCTTTGATTGATGTCCCTGCAAGAAGCTCATGGTGCTTGTGTTAGACTCTTGCTCTGAGGGACTAGACAGGGTTAGGACAAGCTGATGTTGGAATCAACATAGGACACTTTAGCATGATTTCAACAGATGTTTTAGCACAAAGATAAAAAGGAATCATTATTATCTATAATGGCCTTGGAACCCAAGAGGACATTTTAGCTCAAATAAATATCATATTACATCACTTCTTTTTATCTTATATCAACTATATGACTTTACTCCTTAAATGATTAAAAAAACATAGGAAACTAAATGTAAAGCTCTCAATGGAAGGACATAATATAGACTGGAATTAAAATGATTGAAATAGAGAAGAACAAAGTCAGGAATCAAAAATATGAGCCCTAAGTGAAGTAAGCCAGAAAGAAAAAGACAAATACCCCATGATGTCACTTATTTGTGGAATCTAAAATATGGCACAGATGAACCTATCTGCAAAAGAGAAACAGATGATGGCCAAGGAGATCAGACTTGTAGTTCCCCAGGGGGAGGGGGAAGGGAGTGCGATGGATGGGCAGTTTGGGGTTTTGGGATGCAGTGTTGTATTTGGAATGGAAAAGCAATGGGACCCTACTGTACAGCACGGGGAACTGTGTATAACTATGTCACTTTGCTGTACAACAGAAATTAAAGAAACATTGTGGTTCAACTATAATAACAAATTTCAGGTCAACAACATAATAGGATCATACAATATATAATATAAAATAATGCAAGAATCAAAAAATTGTTTCTTGGAAAAGATCAACAAAATTGACACATTTTAACTACATTGACTAAGAAAGAAGCCTTGAATTCTAAAAATAGGAAATGAATATGTGCACATTACTACTGAATTTACATTGTTTTTGAGTTTCTATTTTATTGATTTCCTCTCTTTATCATTTCCTTCCTTATTTTAATTTTTGTTGTTGTTGTTGTTCTTTTTCTAATTCATTTAGGTGGTGGGTTAAGTTGTTGACTTGAGATTTTTGTTCATTTCTGAGGAAGGCCTGTATCACTATGAACTTCCCTCTAAGCACTGCTGTTTCGGCATCCCATAGATTTTGAATGGTTGTGTCTTCATTATCATTTGTCTTGAGGTATTTTTTTAATTTCCTTCTTGATTTCCTCATTGATCCATTGTTTTTTTAGTAGCATGTTGTTTAGTCTCCATATAGTTAGTTTTTTCTCATTTCTTTTCCTGTGGTTGATTTCTAGTTTCATGCCATTGTGGTCAGAGAAGATACTAGAAATAATTTCTATACTCTTAAATTTGTTGAGGTTAGCTTTGTGCCCCAGTATGTGGTCAATCCTTGAGAATGTTCCATGTGCACTTGAAAATAATGTATATCCTGATTTTTATTTGGATGTAATGTCCTGAATATGTCAGTGAAGTCTAACTTTTCTATTGTGTCTGTTGCCTTATTGATTTTCTTTCTAGAGGATCTGTCTATTGATGTGAGTGGGGTGTTAAAGTCTCCTACTATTATTGTATTCACATCAATTTCTCCTTTTATGTCTGTTCATATTTGTTGTATGTATCTGGTTGCTCCTATATTGGGGCATATATATTGATGATTGTACTATTCTCTTCTTGAATGGATCCATTTATCATTAAATAGTGTCCTTCTTTGTCTTTATTTATGGTCTTAATTTTAAAGTCTGAATTTGCAGAAATTGAAAACAATTATAAGAGAATTTGATACACCATTGTGTAAAAATAGGCTAGATAACCTAGATGAAATGGAAAATTTCCTAGAAATACAGACACCAAAATGGAATCATAAAGAAGTACAAAATCTGAATAGACATATAACTAGTAAAGTTATTGAATCAGTAATCGAGAAAAGGTTTAACACAGAAAAGCCCCTGGACCACATGATGTCATGGTTTAATTCTATCAAACATAGTACATATTACTTAACAAACGCTTCTCAAATATTTCCAAAAAACTGAAGGGGAGTGAGTAATTTCCAATTCATTCCATACCTTTATTACCCCGATACAAAAGTCAGGTAAAGACAATACAAGAAAAGAAAGCTACAGATCAATATCCTTTATGAATAAGAATAGAAATATTTTAAACTGGCAAACTGAATTTACCAGCATATTACAGACAGTACATACAATAAGCAAGTGATATTTCTTGCTGGAATCAAAGCATGGTTTTCTTAAAACAATTAATATAGTACACCACACTTTTTAAATGATGGGGAAAAAACCCACAGGATTATTGCAGTTGATGTAAAAAAGGGCATTTAGAAAATTCAACCCCTTTCATGATAAAAATGCTCAACAGAGTAAGAATTTAAGGCAACTTCAGTATAATAAAGGCCATATGTGAAAAAGCCACAGTTGTCATCATCGTCAATGGTGAAGGCCTGAAATTTTTCCTTTAGATCATAAACAAGAGCAAGATTCCTCTTTTGTCACTTCTAGTCAGCATAGTACAGGAAGTCCTAGTCAGAGCAGTCAGAGGCAAGGAAAAGAAAGATACAAAGACATCCACATTGAGAAGGAAGAAGTGAAATTATCTCTGTTCACAGATGACATGATCTTATAAATGGAAACCTCTCTAGATTATGCACACATGTACAAAGATACAGACAGACACGCTTTTAGAGCTAATAAATGAATTTAACAAAGTTTCAAGATACAGATCAACCAGAAAAATCATTTATGTTTCTACACAGTAAACATGAACAATTCCAAAAAGATAAAAATCCTAGGAATAATTAACCAATGAGGCAAAAGACTTGTTTTCTGAAAAACTACAAAATGTTGTGGAAATTAAAGAAGATCTAATTAAATGGAAATACACCCCAGGTCATAATGGAAGACTCAATACTGTTAAAATGTCAGTACTACACAAAGCAATCTACAATTCAATGCAATCATTATCAAAATTCAAATGACATTTATACAGTTATAGAAATAACCTATTCTAAAATTCCTATCAAATCTTAAGGAATGCTGCATAGCTGAAACAATCTTTAAAAAAGCAAACCAGGAATCCGGCTGGGGACCATGAGGTTGCAGGTTCGATCCCTGGCCTTGCTCAGTGGGTTAAGGATCTGGCGTTGTCATGAGCTGTGCTGTAGGCTGCAGATGCAGCATGGATCTGGTGTTGCTGTGGCTGTGGTGTAGACCAGCAGCTGTAGCTCCGATTCGACCCCTAGCCTGAGATCCTCTACGTGCCGTGTGTGTGGCCCTAAAAAGCAAACCACAGTGGGAGTTACCACACCCCATGGTCTCAAAATTTACTACAAACCCTACAGTAATTAAAGCAGTGTGTTATGGGCATAGCGACCAATGGAATAGATTTTTTTTCTTTTTGCAGCCACACCTACAGCATATGGAAGTTCCCGGGCAACAGTTCAAATCAGAGCTGTAGCTGAGGCCTGTGCCACAGCCAGATCCAAACTGCATCCGTTTTCTATGCTACAGCTTGTGCAACACCAGATCCATCACCCACTGAAGGAGGCCAGGGATTGAACCTGCATCCTCACAGAGACAATGTTGGGTCTTTAACCCTCTGAGTCAGAACAGAAACTCCCCAGTGGAATAGATTTTAGAGCCCAGAAAAAGACCCTCAAATACATGGTCAAGTGATTTTCAACAAGAGTGGCAATACAATCTGTGGAAGGAACAGTTTTTTGACAAAATTACATGGGTTAAAGGGGTGAACTGAAGGTGAGGTAGGCCAAGGCAGAGCCCTTGAGATAGAACTAATGCCCAGAGACATCAGCATCAGGTATCAGGTCTAATTTAAATTAATTCAGAAAACAGTACAAATGATCTTGGGAATCGCAAAGGGCCTCCTAGGTAGGTGGAGAGCCATGATTTGCTAAAGGGGTGGAAGGTCCGGGAGTTGCAAGGGGCTTCCTGGATGGGCAGAGAGCAGCAATTTTCCTAGGGGGCAGAGAAAGTTGTTTCAGAAACAACACAAACAATCCTGGGAGTCACATGTGGCCTGCTTGGTGGGCAGAGAGCTGTGAAAACCCCACTGAATTAGCAAAATTATTTCAGAAACAGAGAAGTTCCCAGGAGTCAAAAATGGCCTGGTGGTTGATTGGTTTGCCTAGGGGTCTGAAAGTGAATTCAGAACAGCACAAAGGATCAAGGGAGTTGCAAAAGGTCTGGTGGGTGGGTTGAAAGCTGTGAAACACCCAGTGAAGGGGCAAAGTGAATTTGGAATTACATACTGCCCTGGATTCAGAAATGGCCTGGAGGGTCAATGGAGTGATCTCGGGAATAGCACAATTCTGTGATCCCTGCCAACAATGAAGCAGGGGACTGTGGAAGCAGCATATGTTGCATCACTAGCCAAAGGAACCAAAAGGGATGCGTTGGCACACATTTTTCTTTGCAGCAGCTATAGGGAGCACTCTGCTGTTGGCCTAATGGGGGTAAGGTCTACCAGAACAGTGCAGATCTTACAGCATCAGAGAGATTTTTAGCAACAGTTATGGAGAAGCCCCCACCTTGAGGCTACAGAGAACGCTCTCTAGTGTGGCCAAACAAAGGGAGTGATTACAGAAAGGTGCCTCCCCCCAGAGCTATGGAGAAGAGTCCAAAGAGCCTTCCTAACACGGGGACTGCAGAAACAGCTGCTGACATTGCCAACTACAGGAAATCATCTTGAGAGCTAGGCAGAAGCCAGTGCTGCCCCTGCCCCACCACCACAAAAGCAATCCCATGAATTGTAAACCACAGCCAACTTTCTCACTTCCCATTATTAGCAGCCATCTGGCTCCAGGGGAGGTAACACAATACCACTACTCCCATCACATGCAAACATCCTCAACAAACTATTCGCAAACCGAATGCAAATATATAATAAAATGATCATACATCATGATCAAATGGGATTCATCCCAGGGATACAAGGATTCTCCAATACCCACCAATCAATTAGTGTGATCCACCACAGCAACAAACTGAAGGATAAAACCCACATGATCATCTCAATAGATGTAGAAAAACCTTTTGACAAAATTCAACACCAATTTAGTAAAAACTCTCAAGAAAGTGGGGTGAAACTACCTCAACATAATAAAAGCCATGTATCACAGACCCACAGCTGACATCATTCTCAATGGTGAAAACCTGCATTTCCACTAAGATCAGGGAATGAGACAAGGATGTCCACTTTTACAGCTATATTCAACATGGTTTTGGATGCCCCAACAATGGCAAATCAGCAAAGAAAAAGAAATAAAGGAATCCAAACTGGAAAAGAAGTAAAACTATCATTATTTGCAGATGACAGGATACTGTACCTAGAAAATCCTAGAGACACTACCAGAAAACTGTTAGAACTCATCAATGAATTTGGTCAGGATACAAAATTAATATGCAGAAATTGAGTGTATTACTATATACTAGGAAAGATCAGAAAGAGAAAGAGAAACCATCCCATTTACCACTGCATCAAAAACAATAAAATACCTAGGAATAACCCTACCTAAAGAAACAAAAGTCCTATACTCTGAAAACTATAAGATGCTGATGCAAGAAATCAAAGACAACCCAAAACTAATGAAAAGATATACCATGTTCCTGGATTGGAAAAAAATCATACTGTAAAAATGACTATATTACCCGAGCCAATCTATGGATTCAATGCAATCTATACCCAATAACCAAGGACATTCTTCACAGCACTAGAACAAAATATTTTAGAATTTTATGGAAACACAAAATATCCTGAAAAGCTAAAGTGATATTAAAAAAGAAAAATGTAAATGGAGGAGTCAGGCACCCTGACTTCAGACAGTACTTCAAAGCTACAGTTATTTAAAAATACAGTACTGGCGCAAAAACAGAACTATAGATCAATGGAACAATTAGAAAGTCCAAGCACCTATGGTTAACTAATCTATGACAAAGGAGGCAAGAACAGATAGTGTAAGAAAGACAGTCTTTTCTTTTTCTTTTTTTCTTCTTTTTGTCTTTGTTATTTCCTGGGCTGATCCCGCGGCATATAGAGGTTCCCAGGCTAGCGGTCCAATCGGAGCTGTAGCTGCCGGCCTACACCAGAGCCACAGCAACGTGGGATCCGAGGTGCATCTGCAACCTACACCACAGCTCAGGGCAACGCCGGGTTAACCCACTGAGCAAGGCCAGGGATCGAACCAGCAACCTCATGGTTCCTAGTCAGATTTGTTAACCACTGCGCCACGATGGGAACTCCGAAAGATAGTCTTTTCAATGAATGGTGCTGGAAGTGTTCGTTATAAGGGAACCCCATAAGGCTATCTGCTGATTTCTCTACAGAAACACTACAGGCCAGAAGGGAGTGGCAAGATATATTTAAAGTGCTGGAAGAAAAAAATTTGCAACCTAGAATACTCTATCTAGCAAGAATATTATTTAAAATAGAAGGGGAAGTAAAGAATTTCTCCAACAAACAAAAGCTAAGAGAGTGCAGCAATACTAAGCCCATTCTAAAAGAAATACCAAAAGGGCTTCTCTAAATTACAAAAAAAGAAGAAGAAGAATTAGGATGGAGGAAACCACAATTGGAAAGCAGTCACTTAAATAAGCCAGCGTACAGATCTAAACATGAAGATATTAAAAAAGAAAAAAAAGTCATCAAAATCATACAATGTGGGGAAGGAAAGTACAAAAAAAATATAGATTCTTTTTTTATTTTAATGATGCGTTCCAGCCTATATGACTATCAGGCTAAAGCAAGCAGAGATAGGGAAGGTGTTAACATACTTAAAAAACAGGGCGACCACAAATCAAAATCAAATATTACATTCACAAAAACTGAAAAGAAAAGTACTCGGGCATTAAAAAAATGGAAACCAGGGAGTTCCTGTCGTGAGCGCAGTGGTTAACGAATCCGACTAGGAACCATGAGGTTGCAGGTTCGATCCCTGGCCTTGCTCAGTGGGTTAAGGATCTGGTGTTGCCGTGAGCTATGGTGTAGGTCACAGACACGGCTTGGATCCCACGTCGCTGTGGCTCTGGCGTAGGCCGGCAGCTACAGCTCCGATTTGACCCCTAGCCTGGGAACCTCCATATGCCACGGGAGCGGCCCTAGGAAAGGCAAAAAGACGGGGAAAAAAAAAAAAGGAAACCATACAACCAAAAAAAGAAAGGAAAAAAAAATAGAAACAGAATCAACTGGAAAACAAGGTTTAAAATGGCATTATTTCTATCAATTATCACCTTAAATGTCAATGGACTGAATATTCCAATCAAAAGACACAGAGTGGCAGATTGGATAAAAAAGCAAAAATCTTCAATATGCTGTCTACAAGAAACTCACCTTAGGGCAAAGGACACATATAGACTGAACGTGAGGGGATGGGAAAAGATATTTCATGCCAGTGGACAAGACAGAAAAACAGGAGTTGCACTACTCATATCAGACAAAACAGACTTTAAAACGAAGACCATAAAGAAAGACAAAGAAGGACACTATTTAATGGTTAAAGGATCCATTCAAGAAGAGGCTATTACAATCATCAATATATATACCCCTAATATAGGAGCACCCAGATACATACAACAAATACTAACAGACACAAAAGGAGAAATTGATGGGAATACAGTCATAGTAGGAGACTTTAGCAAAAATGCTGGGGGAGATGTGGAGAAAAGGGTACCCTCCTTCACTATTGGTGGGAATATAAATGGTATAATCCCTAGGGAAAACAGTATAGCAATACCTCAGAAATCTAAATATAGAACTAACATATGATCCAGCAATCTCACTCCTGGGTATGTACCCATACAAAACATTCTTTCAAAAAGTTCCACACACCCCTATGATCATTACAGCACTATTCACCATAGCTGAGACCTGGAAACAACCTAAATTTCCCTCAACGGATGAATGGACTAAGATGTGGCACATTTATACAATGGAATATTACTCAACCATAAAAAGGACAAAATAATGCCATTTGCAGCAACATAGGATGGAACTAGAGATTCTCATACTAAGTAAGTCAGAAAGAGAAAAACAAATACCATATGATATCCAGTTATTTGCAGAATCTAAAATATGGCACAGATGATCCCATCTACAAAACAGAAACATATCACAGCTGTGCAGAGCAGAGGTGTGGATGCTAGGAGGGAGGGGGAAGGGAGTGGGTTGGACAGACAGTTTGGGGTTGATGGATACAAACTTTTAGATTTGGAATGGATGGGCAGTGGGGTCCCTTTGTACAGCACAGGGAACTCTGTATGATTAGGTCACTTTGATATACAACAGAAATTCAAGAAACAGTGTAAATCAACTATACTTTAATAAATAATAAACTAATTTGGTCCATGAAGGAGAGGTATTTTTTAGAGATAGACACTTACTCTGAATACATATTTTCTTTCCCTTCGTGCAATGCCTCAGTCAAAGTCAGCATGCATGGAATGTAGATATTTTATCCATTATCATGGTGTACCACACCATTAATTGGTAAGGCTATGTCCATGCATCCTAACGCAACAATTTAGTGACATTCCTTCTTGACTCCTCAAATCAGCCTTTCTCAAGTTTTCCCATATACCTCCCAGAAGCTAAATCTCTATGGACTCAGGCTAGCTGTGACTTTTTGTCACATCAGTAACAACAAAATTGAGTTTGTAAATTGATGTTTGTCTGAGTCCATGCACCATATGGTCCACATAAAACTCGAAGTCCCATCAGCAGCAAGGGAAAATTTAGGATCATTCACTGTCCAGGTTTATGGTCTCATCTTAGCAAATCAGAGCTTACACACACACACACACACACACATGCACGCACACACACACACACACGTGTGCACACACACACAATGTTAGACTACTGAGCCATAAAAAGAGAAAGTTCTCTATTTCCAACAGCATGGATGCCCAGTGAAGGCATTATGCTAAGTAAAGTAAGTCAGAGGAACGAAATACAAAATACAAAGAGAAAATATTGTATGATATCATTTATATGTGGAATCAAAAGATAAACACAAATAAACTAAGACAAAATAAAGGTCATATTTTTGGTTACCAGAGCCAGGTAATTGGAGGGAGGAAAAGGGGATGAAGGCTGTCAAAAAGTACAAACTTATATGAACCAATGAGTATGAAATATATAATGTATAACATGAACACCATAATTAACACTGAAAGACCTATGTGCATGTTGTTAAGGGAGAAAAATCATAAAAATCCTCATCTTAAGAAAAAATATTTGTAACAATATGAGATGAATGTTAAATTCATTGTTGTAATCATTTCATGATATGTATTTGTATATGTTGTATAATTCTGCCGCACATTTTAACTTAGGGCTGTATGTCAATGATAGCTCATAAAAGCAGGAAATATTTATTTAAAAGAAAATGTGGAAGTGTAAAAATTTATCAGTGAAAGAGGACAAAAAACCCTAGAAAGTCAAGATTTTCCTTACATTGAAAAGTCAATCTAATTTACCATATTAGCCAAAGAAGGAAAAACACATGATCATCTCAATACATACCAATAAACATGTAGCAAATAATCTACAATCCTTTATGAATGAAATAACAGCTAACTATGAGAAGAGGGAATGCCTCAACTTGATAAAGCTCTTCTACTAAAAACTTAGTAGTTACATCCTACTTCGTAGAGTATCTCAATATACTAAGGAAATACTAACAGATCAGAAGGGGGAAGTAGACCAAAATTCAGTAACAGTAGGGAATGTCAACACCCCAGTTTCAGCAGTGAGTAGAGCATGCTTAAAGATAATCATGAAGTAAAAGAAACAGCTCACAATGGCCACATACTATATAATCCTATTCATATGAAATCTCCCAAATAGGAAAATTCATAGAGTTAGTAAGTTATTGGGTTAGGATAGAAGGAGAGAAAAATGAGAAGAAACTGATAGGAGTATGGAATTTCATTTTGGGGTGATACAAATATTCTAAAATTAGTAGTGAAAGTTGTGCCACCCTGTGAATAAAAAAAAGCAATTGATGTACACTAAGAAATTCAATTTATGATGAATTATATCTCATTAAAGCATTATGTTGAAAAATTCAATGTGGAAACATAGCCATATATGCTTGAGTTAGATGGAAGAGGAATACAATGTGCAAAAATAAAAGATTTAACTACACAAATATGAGCATTTTATAAGTCTCCACACCATTAGACTATTAAGTGGCAAAACAGAAACTAGGTACAAGTAACTGTTAAATCTGTGACAACAGGGTCAGATAATTATTACATAAAATATTATGAATGCATAACCCAACCCCAGTAGAAATACTGTTAAAAATAAAGGCTATGACCATACACACACCTTTGCAAATATGTACAATGTTTAAACACTACAGACATCAATTTTGATAATTAGTAGAGGTACACATTAAAATAATGGCCTTATATTTGTACCTTGGAGTGATGCAAAAGTAGAATGAATATTCAATTTGGCAAGAAAGTAGGAAAAGGAAACTGCTCCCTCTCCCTATAGGCTGCATTGCGAAGTGCTCAGAACCCAGAAGGTGCTTGGCCTCATATAGCAAAAGCTGTGTGAATGTGCATATGTCTTGATCCAACAATTTTACAATTATCTAAAACAGAGAAATAATCCATGCTTGCTAAGAATTGATCATTATTATATGCCATCGCACAAAATTAATGACCTTATCTAAATAAAATATTTATATATCTATATGAATTGACAGTTTTATACATTAAACAATAATATGTGTACATTTGCTTATATTAAATTCTATCCGTAGTAAATTATTGTATATGAGAAGCAGTCTACAACATCGAGTTGATGGTATATATTCCCATGTAGTAACCCACAGAGTTAAGAAATATATCCTAGAATTTTACATTGTGCCTGCAGCTCTCCTGCCTAGAATGGAGATGGGCAGAAAGTTCTCTGGTGGCAGTACAGAAGGGAAAATGCAGTGTTTGACCTCCAGACTTGTGACACTACTAAAGACTGACGATCCTCCACACTGACCTCATGGACAAAACAGGTCTTCTCTTTCCCTACACAGTACCTGAAATCAGAGAGGTTCCTTCCTGCCTCCCTAAACCTGTCTTGTCCACCTCATGAAAAAAAGTGCGTAGCTTCTAAACATCTCCTCACTCTTCTGAGGATATGGACATGTCAATCAATGTTGCGGAAGAAATAGCAAAACCTTCAACCAAAAAATCATGAAGGGAACACAGGCTTTTTGTGGAAACCCCTCATGGCGAATCATCGCTGTAACACGGAGACACGCATGCCACACTTTTGGATAAAGTCTAGATTTTAAGGCATTGTTCCTCATTTTTCCTGGAGAATTCAATGATTCAGATAAAAATGAAGGGCTTTAACCTTTTCTGAGATATGACCTACCTTTCTTCTTTTGGCTTCCAGGATAATGGACTAAATAACCTCATTTGTGATGGGATTAAATTAATGGTCTTTAATTTAGGGGGCCTCATTTTCTTAGGATGGTGTCCAAGGCACTTAGGTACACTCTGGGGGTGGAATTTCAACAATGCTTTTGTCAGGAGTGAGCATCCAGGCTGAGCCAATTCCTCCTAAGAGTGACTTCAGGCCATGGGGATTAGTGTATCAAAGGGATTGTGTGCCTTAGTCTAAGGGTCCTGACAATAGGAGGGACTGGGGTTGAGAAGTCTCACTAATTCTCAGACTTGCAGGGATTGATCATGGATATCAGACCCATGGAGTGGACATGAAAGATTCATAATCCTCTGCTATGTCTTGAAAAGAGTGAAGGGAACATTTTTATGGGAATATAGAGACAAAGAAAGGATAGTTTATTCAGCATCCCATTGGTCTGCATTTCTGCCATTTCTGTGCACACCTTAGATCATTTTATGGGAATGAAACACATACACACATATATACACGTACAAATAAGTACTTACTTGTTGGATAAGACTTCTTCTGGCCTGAGCATGAAAGAGTGCTGGAATATGTCTGCTTTCTGGCTCATGACATAAAGTGGGAAAAACCCACCCACTACCAGGTCCCCATCTCTGTGGACACTTGGCTTCACGTATAGATGACAGTCCAGACAAGTCATTGTCCATGCAGAGTGTAAAGGCTGCTGAATTAGAAAAAGGCAAATCAGAGAGGATGACATGGCAGGGTCTGTCCAACAGAGGGACAAGACCTTGTGTCTAAGCACAGCTGAGAAAAATATGGATCGTGAGTGAGTCTGGGCTCTGCTCTTGGAAAGGAAAACTTCTCCTCCTGTACATCATAGCATATGCCCACTATTACTCTGTCTCTCAGCCTGTGGACACACAGCAGGGCATGTGCCACGCTATTTTGCCACAGAGACACACTTAGAATTCTAAAGTAGGTATTTATAAGGGAGTCATAAAGCTGAGATGTCAATTCATTGTTGCTGTGACAAGAGCAGTCTGGCTTCCCCCTTCTGCTTCAGCTCAATCCCATGGGGCTCCTCTCCTGAGGATCTGTACCTGTGCCCCTCTATCCTGGCTAAAAACAATGAGGAAAAACATGTTTTTCCCTTTGCCTCTATGATTTCATCATGAACGTAACCATAAGACATTGGGATGGTGGCAGAAAGAAGGTGTGGATGAGAAAAGTCCTTCCTGACATCAAGAGCTCTGTCATCCTGTGTCCATGATTAATGTCCCTGCAAGCAACTCATGATTGCTGTGTCAAGCTATTGTTCTAAGGGACTAACTGCATTAGGACAAGCTGGTGTTGGAATCAACATAGGAGCCTTTAGCATAGTTTCAGCTTATGCTTTAGCAGAATAGTAAAAGGGTAACAATTATATATAATGGCAGGTGTCAACAGAAAGGCTATTTTCTTACCTAATTACTCTGGTTAAAACACCTAGTACTATGTTGAATAGGAGTAGAAATAGGGGCAAATTTGTCTTCTTCCAGGTATTGGAGGAAAATCTTTCAAGCTTTCATCATTGAGTATGATATGAACTACGGGATTGTTGCACATGGCCTTTTAAAATGTTGAGGTACAGTCCATCTGTACTGAATTTGCTGAGGGTTTTTATGACAAATTGAATTTGAATTGTGACAAATTGAATTTGAATTGTGTCAAATGCATTTTTGGCATCAACTGAGGTGATCATGTGATTCTCATCTTTCATTCTATTAATATAATGTGTCCTATTTAGACTATACCTGTGTTGAGCCATCTTTCATCCCAGAGATGAATCCCACACGGTTATGGTGCATACCCTTTTAATGTACTGCTGAATTAATTTGATACTTATTTTGGTGGCATGTCTTGCATCTATTTGTATCAGGGATATTGGTCTTCATTTGATCTACTTGTAGTTTCCTTATCTGGCTTTTGTATGGTGATAAAGTTGGTGTACCTAAGAGAAATAGGGCACTCAAGTTTTATCTCATAAGTCTCTATCAAATTTTTGGTTTTTGTACAGTAACCCACTCAGGGAAATAACACTGTATTTTTTTTTAGATATTAGAATATAGTCAAAAAAATTTTTTTTGTCTTTCATCTTTTTGGGGCCACACCCGTGGCATACGGAGATTTCCAGGCTAGGGGTCTAATCGAAGCTGTTGCTGCCAGCCTATGCCAGAGCCACAGCAATGCCAGATCCAAGTCACGTCTGCAACCTAAACCACAGCTCAGGGCAATGCCAGATCCTTAGCCAACTGAGCGAGGCCATGGATCAAACCCACAACCTCATGGTTCCTAGTCGGATTCATTTCCGCTGCACCAAGACAGGAACTCCCAAAATTTCTTCATATGTATTTATCAATGTATCCCCCCTCTTATTAAGAGTCTCTGTGTTAATATATTCTTAGTCATCAAGACTAGTAGACATGATTTTATCTTAGATTAATGACTATTTTTAATGCCTTTGTGTTGAATCTAGCCATTTCTTCCATCATTAAGTATATAGTGGGAACATCCTTATTTCTTCAGCCACTCCTGTACCCCAGAAAACTCATTTTACATCTAAAATCTTTTCAATCACTCTTTATTATAATTTGTCTGTTTTGTTTCATCAACTGACAGTTAAAAATTCATACTGGCTGACACAATTAAGTTTTGCATGCCTTTCCTATATGATATTGTAACTCCGTTACAGTTTTAAATTTTATATTACATTAAATTTTAAGTTAAAATTATTTTTTAAAAAATTAACAAAACATTGTAAATTAATTATATTCCATTTAAACAAAATAGGATTATTGAATGAATAATTGGGCAATTTTTTTGTCTTTTTTTTTTTTTTTTTTTTTTTTTTGCTATTTTTTTGGGCCGCTCCCATGGCATATGGAGGTTCCCAGGCTAGGGGTCAAATCGGAGCTGTAGCCACCGGCCTACGCCAGAGCCACAGCAACGCAGGATCCGAGCCGTGTCTGCAACCTACACCACAGCTCACGGCAACACCGGATCATTAACCCACTGAGCAAGGGCAGGGACCAAACCCGCAACCTCATGGTTCCTAGTAGGATTCGTTAACCACTGCGCCACGACGGGAACTCCTAATTGGGCAATTTTAACTGTTGAAATGTGTTTACCTCATTCTTTTAAATCATAGTTTCTTAATTCTCTCAGATTAACAACTTTATTAAATAAACGAGAGAGTAGCCTCTTGGGGATTTTGGGGGTATCATTTTTTGTTCATGTGAGGATGGAGATGGAGTGGGCAGCGGCTTGGAAGAAGTGGTATATTCTATTTTTTGTGGGCCCCAGGTTTGGCCACATACAGAAACTGAAGATGGTGGTGTCTGGATGTTCCAGAAGTGAGCCAAAGATGGTGCCTTTAAATTAGCCCACAGATGTTTTATTTCTTCACAGCAAGCTGAGATCCAAAAACCTGCTGGGACAAAACTCAAGATTTTACACTTCCAGTTGTTTTAAATATTGCCTTAAGCAGGATATTTTAGTCATTTAGAGACTGCCTCATTTGCATACCTTGTGAAACTGCATCCAACATCTGATAGCCATAAGACAGATAAACCCTGTGGCTGTAAAATTCCTGAGCCCCTGCTGCCCTTCAGAACTGTCTAAGCCAGACTCCCCACCAGGCTGCTGAGTGACATCACCTAGACATCTAAGCTTCCTCTGTGACCGTGTACCCTCTCTCCAGTGGGAGTTCCCCTGCCTTTCTTCCCTCCTGAGTAGTGATCCCCATGCCACAACCTCTTGAAGGTGTCATGTTCTATCTCTACGTGCAAGCCAGTCTAGTGTTAACCCAGTAAAGCTTGTGTGTGCTACTGCTATCTAGTGGTCATATCTTTTTCCTTGTTAACTTTGAAATCTTTCAAAACTCTTCCACTAAGTTCAACTGGCCTGGAAGCATGTGAGAAAGACAGAGTTAGGAACCACCAGAATGTCTTGGCTTGAGTCAGTTTCTTCTTCCTACTAGGGCAATTTTTAGGGCCCTCCCGGACACATTTGTCCTCCAATGTGTCCCTTGAGAATTTGCAGGAGCTGCTTGCCAACTATTTCCTTTATGCATTTAATGTGACTTACTTCCTGAATAATTCTATTCCAGTATAGTTTTATTCAAGAGTAAATTGGAGCTCCTGCTGTGGTACAATGAATCTGCAGCATCTTGGGAGCTCTGGGACGTTGGTTTGATCCCCAGTCTGGTACAGTGGGTTATGGATACTGCATTGCTGCAGCTGCAGCTTGGAGTATAACAGTGTCTCAGATCTGTGCCAGGGAACTCCATATGCAACAGGTAGCCAAAAAAGGTAAATTTAAGCAAGAAGATCAAGACAGATTCTCCTTGAGAGCAGATCAAGATGGCAGAGGAGTAAGACGTGGCACTCACCTTTTCCCACAAACATAACCAAAAAAAAAAACAACCATCTACATGTAGAACAATTCATACAGAACATCTGCTGAACACTGGCAGAAGACCTTAAATTTCCAAAAATGGCAAGAAATCCTCCACATAAATGGGCAGAACCAAAGGAAGAAAAAAAGAGAAAAAAGGAATCAGGATGGACCCAGCACTCCTGAAAGGGAGCTGTTAAAGAGGAAAGGAACCCACACCCTGGAATGCCACCCAACTGACGGGGAGATTAGCCAAGATGGAGGGATCTCAAAGTTGTGGAGAAAATCACAGCAATTGGACTGAGGAGGGCAAAGCAGAGTGAGAGCTGTACAGACCATCTACACCACTATCCCCAGACACCATAGCCTGAGATATTTGGATGGGGAGCTGGGTGCTGAGACAAGCTCCAGAGGTCAGTTCTGGGGAGAGGACTAGGGTTGGCTGTATGGAGAGAACCTGAGGGGATAGGGAGTGGTGTGCCATAGGCTAGGAAGCCAAGTGCCACAGCCAAGGGAACCCTGGAGGAGGTCTGTGCCTGAAGGAGAAGCAAGGCACCATTGTTGGGGAGGGTGAGAGATGGAGGGGCAGATGGCCACAGAAATATGTTTCCCTGTGCACGCATAGACTCTCAGAGGGCAGGTGCCTCTGGCGTAGACTACAGATGGCAAGGCTCCACTTGCTTGGGCTATGGGTTGCCATGCACCTCTTGTGTGGGTTAAGGGCACTGGGAGGGGCCTAAGCATAACATGCACCTTCTCCATGGTTTACAGGCAACAAGGCAAACCACAGCAGTCATCTCAGACACCAGATGTGTACATGGCCCACCACCACTAGGGTTCTGTGAACCAAAACCACAAGCACCCTCAGGCACCTCAGAGGTCAGCAAAGAAGAGGGTACTGCAACTAAGCACCACCCATTGTTGCTCTCACTCCCCTGGGAATGCACCTGCCCTGCTGCTGCCACAGCCAAACACTCTGGGAACCCCCTACACTGTCACTTCCCAGGGCCCTACAACTAGGACCAGGCTGCACCACCTTCCCATGGGTCCTTGCCTCTGTCAAGGGCCCAGCAACTAGGCACTAGCTACAAGCCCTGCCCCTTGCCTCCATCTCCCTGGAAGCAATCACAGCACCCTAAAAATAAAAAGTACCTCTCACAAAATACCCAGAGGCACTTAAGCATATAAATAGCCCTCCAAGACTATAGCAGTTGTTTTCCCTAACTCACAGAATAAGAAAAATATAAGCAAAATGAAGAAGCTCAGGAATGATTCCCAGTTAAAAGAACATGAGTATTCACCTGAAGCAGCAAACAATGAAACGGATTTCTGCTTTCTAACAAGCACTGAGTTCAAAAAGGAGACAGGGAAGGTACTGACGGAATTAAGAAGGTATTAAGAGTGAATATGAATGAATTAAAAGTGGATATGTACAGTAATGCAGATTACTTTAGAAAGGAACTAGAAAATATAAGGAGGAGTCAAGGAAAATTAGAAAATTCATTTGCAGGGATGCAAGCTGAGTTAAAGGCACTGCAGAGCAGAATGAATAATGCAGAGGAATGAATTAGTGACTTGGAAGATAGAATAATGGAAATCACACAGTTGGCACAGCAGACAGAAAGCCAAATGAAAAAACATGAGAGCATTATAAGAGATTTATGGGACAGTATAAAGCAGGCCAATCTATGCAAAATATGGATTCCAGAAGGAGCAGAAAAAGAAAAGGAGATTGAAAATATATTTGAAGAAATTATGGTTGAACACTATCCAAATTTAAAGGAAATGGATATTAAGATACAGGAAGCACAGAGGGCCTGACACTAGTTAAACCCCAACAGGTCCACACCAAGACATATTATAATAAAAATTGTACATATAAAGAGAGGATTCTAAAGTCAGCAAGAGAACTCAAAGTGTTAATTATAAGGGAACACCCATAAGGCTATCAGCTGATTTCTCTAAAGAAACACTACAGGCCAGAAGAGAATGGCAAAATATATTCAAAGTTCTAAAAGGGAAAAGTCTGCAGCCTGGAATACTCTATACAGCAAGAATATCATTTAAAATAAAACCAGAAATAAAGAATTTCTCCAACAAACAAAAGCTAAGAGAGTACAGCAATACTAAACCCATTCTAAAAGAAATGCTGAAAGAGCTCCTCTAAAGAAACAAGAAAAAGAAACAGGGTGGAGGAAATCACAATTGGAAAGCAATCATTAAATAAGCCAGTATACAGAACTAAAAGGAAAAAATATATCTATTGTAAAAGCAGCAATAAACACAAGGAACAGCAAAAGGACAAATATGAAGATGTTAAAAAGAAGACTACAAAATCATAAAATGTGGTGAAGGAAAGTAAGAAAATCTAGACTCTTTTTTTAAATAATGTGTTTGACATAAAGTGGAACTCACATTCATCCTCCCTAAATTTTCCAAAAGGTTGAACAAGAAAGAACACTCCCAAAGACATTCTATGGTGCCACTATCACCCTAATACCAAAACCAAAGATACTACCAAAAATGAAAATTATATGCCAATATTTTTGATTAATGTAGATGCAAAAATTCTCAACAAAATTTTAGCCAACCAAATCCAACAACATATAAAAAATATCATACACCATGACCAAGTGGGATTCATCCCAGGTTCACAAGGATGGTTCAACATATGCAAATCAATCAATGTCATACACCACATTAACAAAAGAAAATTCAAGAGCCATATGATCATCTCAATAGATGCATAAAAAATATTTGACAAAGTCCAACATCCATTCATGGTCAAAACTCTTACCAAAGTGGGTTTAGAAGGAACATACCTTAACATAATAAAAGCCATTTACAACAAGCCCACAGAAAGTATTTAGGGCTGATCAACAGCTCTGATTAGACCCCTAGCCTGGGAACCTCCATATGCTGTGAGAAGGGGCCCTAGAAAAGGCAAAAAGACAAAAAAAAAAACAGTAACTATTATGAGGTACCACCACACAACAGTCAGAATGGCCATCATTAATAAGTCCACAAATAACAAATGCTGAAGAGGGTGTGGAGAAAAAGGAACCCTCCTGCACTGTTGATGGGAATGTAAATTGGTACAACCACTATGGAAAACAGTATGGCGGTACCTCAGAAAGCTATATATAGAACTACCATATGACCCAGCAATACCACTCTTGGGCGTATATCTGGACAAAACATTCCTTGAAAAAGACACATTCACCCATATGTTCATTGCAGCACTATTCACAATATCCAAGACATTGAACCAACCTAAATATCCATTGACATATGAATGGATTAAGAAGATGTGGTATATATACATACAATGGAAATGTAAAGCAGAACTACAGTGCAATATTGCCTCACACCGCTCAAAATGGCTATTAGCAGGAAGAACACTAGGAACAAATGTTGGCAAGGATGTGAAGAAAATGGGCCCTTCCTATACAGTAAATAGGAATGTAAATTGGTGGGAGCCACTGTGGAAAATAGAATGGAAGTTTCTCAAAGCACTTAAAATAGAACCACCATATGACCAGAAATTCTACTCCTTGATTTATATCCAAGAAACAGACTAATTTGACAAGATAATTGCACCCATATGTTCATAGCAGCATTGTTTAAAATTGCAAATATATGAAAGCAACCTAAATGTCCATCAAAAGATGAATGGCTAAAGATGTGGCATATGTACACAATGGAAAACTACTCAGCCATAAAAAAAGAATGACATTTTTCCATTTGCAGCCCCATGAGTGGACTTGGATGGTATTATGCTAAGTGAAATGTCAGAGAAAGTCAAACACTGTGTGGAATCTAAAAATACAATGAACTAGTGACTATAACAAAAAACCAAAAGACTCATAGTTATAGAGGACAAACTACTGGTTACCAGTAGGGAGAGTATAGGGGAATTGCCAAAATAGTGATAGGATATTAAGAGGTGAAATCAACAATGTTAAAATAAGCCACAGGAAAAATAAATAAGCTACAGGGATATATATATATATACACTTGTCATATGAGGAAATACAACAAATATTTTGTGATAACTATAAATAGAATATAACCTTTAAAAATTATAAATCACTGTATTGCATGCCAGTAACATATAATATTGTACATCAACTCTATTTTAATAAAAATAATAATGGCATATACAAACCTGTTCCTTTTAGACATTGGCTCAGATTTTGTATAAGATGACATAATATTAAGTCAAGATGTTGCATTCAAATAGTGAATTTAGTGCCCAATTTAATGGCTTCATACTTCTTCTCATAGGAGGATTCTGCTCTAATATCTTTACAGTGTATACATCTAATCTTGAAAAGGTGCCATACCTCTTTGAATCTAATAGGCCATTCCATCATCTTCACTGATCACCAAGCTTTGATCATATGGATTATCAGAACCAAACTCCCCCACTTTCATCAGGAGCCCAAGACCACCTGGAAAACTCACAACATTCAGGATATCACACTCTACAACATGGTGTCTTTTCTCATCTGAGGATATGTGCTCCCCTGTAGTGTTTATAAATTGGATTTTACCCAAGAATAGATGAAGCTGATGGAGAAGAAAAATTGAAAAAACGCTACATGCATTCAAATTAAACATGGAAGACCCATATTTACAAAGCAACCATTCTTTCTCAACTCCCCACCCTCAAGCTTTCTTGTTGGTAGAAATTCTTGTGTTTGGGTGTTTACCATCCCTCAGACTATAGTGACATGAACTTTATCTCTTATTCTGAAAACACAGAGAGAAGGGATTGAATTCAATTATGATACTGTTCACAATATGCATTCATCATATATTTTGGAACCACCCTTAGCCACAAAGTTTGCTTAGGGCTTCTGGAAGGAAATACCTGTACTGCAAAGGAGTACAACATGGAATTTTTTCTCATATTTTTTGACCAAGAATAAAATTGTCTAGTGATAATGGAGTGAACATGCTCACCATGTGAGAAAAGTAAAATCTACAAATCACAGAATATTAATGATGTTAATATAGCCTTTTGATCCTCGAACCATAGAAACTCTTGGTTGTTTTGTGGATGCCAGAATTCTGAAAAGGCTAATTCTGATTATTGTTTGCCAGCTATTTAACACTTTCTTGGAAGGACACACATTTGGAATTCTCTACTTTGCTCTTTTTGTTGACATCTAACTTTTATTTTTTAAGCAACTTCACTTGTGGCAGACACATCCTAAATAATCCAGAATCACATCTTGGGAAGTTATATTAGGTCACCTACTTTCTAAGAGCCAAAACTAAATAAGTGCTAAGTTGTTTGTCACATATTATTGTTAATAATGTAAAAATCATCCAGTAAATTAACATTCACATGTGAATTTCAATATATACATATTTGATTCAATTTCCTATTAAGATATCTAAAAGCTAGAAATGTATTCAATCTAATTAATTACTTTGCTTTCATCAGAAACTTGGTTATATATGTTTATGCCTTGTGTATGAGAACATAGGTTCCTAAATATATCATATAAAGGAGAAGTAGATTCAGAGAAGCCTGGGATAAAATTCAGATAAATACATTTATTTTTTATTTTTATTTTTTTCTGTTTATGGCCTCACCTGTGGCATATGGAAGTTCCTGGGCTAGGGGTGGAATCAGAGCTGCCATCCTACACCAGAGTCACAGCAACAATGGACCCGAGCTCCATCTGCAACCTAGTCCACAGCTCACAGCAAGCCTGGATACTTAACCCACTGAGAGAGGCCAGGAATCAAACTTGCATCCTCATGAACACTATGTGCGGTATTTAACCCACTGACTCATGACAGGATCTCCCTGGATAAATACATTCATAACACAGTAAGATATCCTGACCCTTTAAGTAACTGTGGTCACACATTTTATACTGAGACCATGGTCCCTGCTCCTTTGATTGTTTGCATGTACTTTAGGAATAGTTCTAACAATAGTTTGTTTTTCAGGCTCAGTGTAGAATGGCAGTGAGCAGTGTAGTTGCCAGTTCTGTTTTAATCAATATTATTTCATGGAGCGCTTAGACCACAGAATATGTGGCACCTCTGATGAAATTTCTGAGTCAGAAATTGTCAATGTGCCAGTATTTTCTGGCACTGGGTACATTCTAAGAGAGAGCATAGATTTTCCTAATTTTTGATTCCTGTATATTTTGTTATGAATTGTCTTTGGATGTTTTACAGCGCTTCACCCTAAAATAGGAAATATTTATCTGGTATAATTTCTTGTTAAAGAGATTGTTAAAAGGCCCCAAGTGGCAGATTTCTCCAAATAAACATGGCATTTATATATCTATGTATAAGCAATGTGAAAGAACTCTCTATCCATTGCACCTAATTCTGTGGATCTTGAGCCAAAATAATGGTCATGATGATGAATCTCAATAAAAAACGACAACAAAAAAATAAGGAAATCCTCCATTTTCTACAACATGAATGGCCAGTGAAGGCATTATGCTCAGTGAAGTAAGTCAGAGAAAGACAGATAATTGCATTTATATGTGAAATCAAAAAATGAACGCAAATAAACTAATAGAAAAAAAGGATCATATTTGTGGTTACCAGAGTTAGATAATTGGTGGGAGGAGAAAGAGGATGAACGTCGTCAAAAGGTACAAACTTCCATTTATATAAAAAATGAATATAAAATATATAACGTACAACATGGACACCATAATTAATACTACCATATATATGAATGTTGTTAAGGGAATAAATCACAAGAATTCTCATCATAAGAAAAAATTTTTGTAACTATATGGGATGAATGTTAAATTCATTGTGGTAATCAGTTCATTATATACATATATGTCATGTCATTTTGCCACACATTTAAATTTATATAGGGCTGTATGTCAATGATATCTCATTAAAACTAATAAATGTTTATTTAAGAGAAAATTAAAAAGTGCAAAAATGATCATTGAAAGAGGACAACCTACAACTGGATTTCCCTTTAAAAGTCCTTAATTAAATCATAAAGGTACTGTAGCTTTTTTTTTTTTTTTTTTGGCTTTTTAGGGCTGCACTGGTGGCATATGGAGGTTCCAAGGCTAGGGGTCCAATTGGAGTTACAAAGCTACAGTTGCCAACTTATGCCACAGATGCAGCAACACCAGATCTGAGCCGCGTCTGTGACCTATACCACAGCTCACAGCAATGCTGGATCCCTAACTCACTGAGCAAGGCCAGGTATCAAACCCACATTCTCATGGATCTTAGTTGGATTAATTAACCACTGAGCCATGCCAGGAATGCCCAGCAGCTTCTTAAATGTACACATGCACTTAAAGTTTTAAAAAATTTTGTTATTCATGCTATATTTAATGGTGAAATGTCATAATAGTTTCAACTTTTAAATTGTTCAGCTAAAATTGTCTCCATTTAGACATTCATTTCTGCTATAATGCTTGTTTTGAAAGCATAATGTTTTCAGGTCATTGATACATTAGGGAACAACTTGAACATAATTTCAGTTTCACATTTGCTAATGTGCAATTTCATCTGCAAGGCACACAAGCGGAACATTAAATAAGTGCAGAAAACTGCACTCAGCTCATCCTAGCTATAAAGGCATACACAAATGCATACACAGAGCTCAAAAATCTACCAGCTCAATTAGTGCCCCTCAGGTGTTTTGAGGGCTCCCATTCCAACCTGGGTTCTGACTTTCTGATTGCAGGTAAATCTCCTTCCACCTCTTCATCGTAATTCACAAAGTTCAGCCCTTCCGATGATTACTTGTACAAGCAAAAGACAGGCCTCTTTCAAGTTAAATGGCTCTATTTCTTATCGTGGTTTTCTTTAATTTTCTTAACTATTCAACATATGCAAAACTGCTGTTTCATTAGACTCCTTTTTTTTTTTAATATATGACTAAGTTTTGAGTGTTGTGCTCCAGTCCCATTTTTCCCATAAGTCATATGATTTCTTGAGTGATTTTTGCATAGCATTTGCCACAAAGACCTATGAACCATTCTTATTTAAATGCAAATTTCCCTGGAGGGGAAAGCCTCCTGCCCACTGCCAGAAGCCCTTCCTTTAATCACATGACCTCCTGCCTGGTTGTCAGGGGAAGGGGCAGGGAATATGTGCTGCAGCATTGCAAGGTGGGTGGGGCAACAGGTCAGCCAACCACGTGGAAGCTTCTAAAAGTGCTCAGTATCATGCTTCACCTGCTCTTAATAGAACCAGGTGTGTCTGCTGCAGCATCCAGTGCTCTAATCTGCTTCAGCCGCAAGACTGGAAGGGAGGACGCCTGGAGGACCCCTGAAGCCAGGACATGGTGAGTTTGAGGGGTCTGTTCTCACAGGTCAGGAGGGAGTGGTTGAGTCAGAAATGGAAGTTGCTGGGATCCAGGATTCTTGCTATCAATTCTGGAGTGTGTAGACTCGAATCCGCCAGAGATGCCACTTAGATCTCAGTCCCATCCAGCTCTGACTGGGTGGGCTAGGCCAACAGCCCCGACCCCTTGAGTCCTGTAGGGTTTCTGCACCTGGCGGCTTGGGCCTGGCCCCTCTCTAGGCAGCTCTGCGCCCACAGCCCCAAGTCTCCCCCAGGCTGTGCAGTGACCACAGGTGGTCATTGGACTCAGTGTCTCGACTTTATAGATGGGAGAAGTTGTGTTCTTTGGGTCCCCAACCCTTCTTGTCTCCCCAAGGGAATCTGATTTCTCCTGAATTTTCCAAATATTTAGAAGCATATTCTCACATTCAGGACCCTGCTCTTCCAGCCCAGCTCTTCCAAGAGCTGGCAATAAATTCCTAAATTTTCAGGTCCCTCCCCACCTTCCCAAAGCCAACTCTCTCTCTGATTCACTGCATCGTTATCAACTATTAGTCCTCTGTGGTGCATTTCAAAAGGTGTAATATGTTCTTATCATTACCCTACAACCAAGAAATTTCTCATTTTAAAAAATTTATTTTTGGTTTGTGGTTCTCTTACCATGAGAAGAAAGAAGGGACTAGCCACCGAGTAACTGTGTTGTATGCAATACTTGTGCCTCTCCTCCCAGAAGCTTTCCTGGGCAGACATCCTACATCCTATGGGAAATCTTTTGGGCATGGGTACCTCTTGGAAAAATTTCCCAGGTGATGTGCCTATCAGCATTGCCCGTGCCTGGGTCTGTCACGCTGAAAAGATTTGTCCACTTTTTAAAATCTCCTTTTTACAACAAATGTAAACTGAAAAGATGAATTTCAAAAAAGTAAAAAAGGAAAATAATCCAGTGTTATATTGCCCTTAGTAAAATTTGTTTTCCTTTTTTACTATCCTTTTTGGATGTTTCTTCTTTTTCAAGGCCATTATACTGAGTTGTTTTTTCAACTAAATGATTTTTATTACATTTAGAGTTGTGCAACGATCATCACAACCCAGTTTTACAGCATTTCCATCCCAAACCCATTTCATATTTCCCATTTTATAGTCTTGCCTCCTTTGTGGAAGATTAATTGACTGTAGGTGTCTGGGTTTATTTCTGGGTTCTCTATTCTGTTCCATTGTTCTGTATGTCTGTTTTGGTACCAGTACCACACTGTCTTGATGACTGTGGCTTTGGAATATTGCCTAAAGTGTGGGAGAGTTATCCTTACTGCTTGGTTTTTGTTCCTCAGGATTGCTTTGGCAATTCTGGGACTTCTATGGTTCCATATAAATTTTTGGATTGTTTGTTGTAGTTCTGTGGAAAATGCCATGGGTAATTTGATAGGGATTGCATTGAATGTGTAGATTGCTTTGAGTAGTATGGCCATTTTTACGGTATTAATTTTTCCAACCAGGAGCATGGCATATCTTTCCATTTTTTGAATTCTCTTTAATTTCCTTGATTAATGTTTTATGGTTCTCAGCCTTTAAGTCTTTCATCTCCTTCATCGGGTTTATCCCTAAGTATTTAATTTTGGGGGGTGTGACTTTTAAGTGGTGTTGTATTTTTATATTCATTTTCAAATATTTCATTGTTAGTATAAAGAAATGCCACAAACTTCTGAATGTTAATCTTGTATCCTGCTACTTTGCTGAATTCATTTATCAGTTCAAGTTTTTTGTGTGGAGTCCTTATGGTTTTCTATATATTGTATTATGTCATCTGTCTACAGTGACAATTTTAATCTCTTCCAATTTGGATACCTTTTATTTCTTTTTAAAAAACTTTTTAGTGATTTTTATTTTTTTCCATTATAACTGGTTTACAGTGTTCTGTCAATTTTCTACTATACAGAAGGTGACCTAGTCATGCATACATATATACATTATTTTTTCTCACATTATCATGCTCCATCATAAGTGACTAGATATAGTTCCCTGTGCTATACAGCAGGATCTCATTGCTAATTCATTCGAAAGGCAATAGTTTGCATCTATTAACCCCAGACTCCCAGCCTACCTCATTCCCACCCCTCCCCCTTGCCAACCACAAATCTCTTCTCCAAGTCCATGATTTACTTTTATGTGGAAAGGTTCATTTGTGCCAAATATTAGATTCCTGATGTAAGTGATATATATAGTATTTGACTTTCTCTTTCTGACTTAACTTCACTTAGTATGAGTCTCTAGTTCCATCCATGTTGCTTCAAATGGCATTAATTTGCTCTTTTTTATGGCTGAGTAGTATTCCATTGTATGTATGTGTGTATATATGTGTGTGTGTGTATATATATATATATATATATCACATCTTCTTAATCCATTCATCTGTCAATGGACATGTAGGTTGTTTCAGTGTCTCAGCTGTTGTGAATAGTGCTGCAATAAACATACAGGTGCATGTGTCTTTTTCAAGGAAAGTTTTGTCCAGATATACACTCAAGAGTGGTGTTGCTGGGTCATATGGTAGTTCTATATATAGCTTTCTGAGGTACCTCCATACTGTTTTCCATAGTGGTTGTACCAATTTACATTCCCATCAACAGTGAAGGAGGGTTCCCTTTTCTCCACACCCTCTCCAGCATTTGTTATTTATGGACTTATTAATGATGGCCATTCTGACTGGTGTGAGGTGGTACCTCATAGCAGTTTCGGTTTGCATTTCTCTAATAATCAGTGATGTTGAACATTTTTTCATGTGCCTGTTGGCCACCTGTATCTCTTCTTTGGAGAAATGTCTATTCAGGTCTGTTGCCTATTTTTCAATTGGGTTGTTGGCTTTTTTGCTGTTGAGCTATATACGTTGTTTGCATATTTTAGACATTGAGCCCTTGTCAGTTGCATCATTTGAAACTATTTTCTCCCATTCTGTAGGTTGTCTTTTTGGTTTTTTTTTTTTTTAACAGTTTCCTTTGCTGTGCAAAAGCTTGTCCATTTGATTAGATCCCACTGGTTTATTTTTGCTTTTACTTCTGTTGCCTTGGGAGACTGACCTGAAAAAACATTTTTACTGTTGTCAGAGAATGTTTTGCCTATGTTCTCTTCTAGCAGTTTGATGGTGTTTTGTCTTATGCTTAACTCCTTTAAGCCATTTTGAGTTTATTTTTGTGCATGGTGTGAGGGTGTGTTCCAGTTTCCTTGATTTACATGTGGCTGTCCAGTTTTCCCAGCACCACTTTCTGAACAGACTTTTTCCCATTTTATATTCTTGCCTCCTTTGTGGAAGATTAATTGACTGTAAGTGTCTGGGTTTATTTCTGGATTCTCTATTCTGTTCCATTGGTCTGTTTGTTTTGGTACCAGTACCACACTGTCTTGATGACTGTGGCTTTGGAATATTGCCTAAAGTGTGGGAGAGTTATCCTTACTGCTTGGTTTTTGTTCCTCAGGATTGCTTTGGCAATTCTGGGACTTCTATGGTTCCATATAAATTTTTGGATTGTTTGTTGTAGTTCTGTGGAAAATGCCATGGGTAATTTGATAGGGATTGCATTGAATGTGTAGATTGCTTTGGGAAGTATGGCCATTTTTACGATATTAATTTTTCCAATCCAGGAGCATGGCATATTTTTCCATTTCTTTGAATCCTCTTTAATTTCCTTGATTGATATGTTATAGTTCTCAGCCTTTAAATCTTTCACCTCCTTGGTCAGGTTTATTCCCAAGTATTTTCTTGGGTTCAATTTTAAAGGGTACTGTATTTTTTTATTCCTTTTCTAATTTTTCATTGTTAGTATATAGAAATGCAAGCAATTTATGAACGTTAATCTTGTATCCTGCTACTTTGCTAAATTTGTTGACTAGTTGGAGTAGTTTTTGTTTGGAGTCCTTGGGGTTTTGTGTATATATATATATATATATATATATATATACACAATACATACATACATACATACATATAGTATCATGTCATCTCCATACAGTGACAATTTTACCTCTTCTCTTCCTATTTGGATGCCTTTTATTTCTTTTGTTTGTCTGATTGCTGTGGCTAGGAATTCCAATCCTATTTTGAATAAAAGTGGTGAGAGTAGGCATCCTTGTCTTGTTCCAGATTTTAGTGGAAAGGGTTTTAGCTTTTCTCCATTGACTATTGTATCAGCTTTGGGTTTGTCATAAATGGCTTTTATTATGTTATGTTCCTTATCCTTTTTGCTAATCTATTTTACAAATAGTAGTTTATATCTGTTAACCCCATACTCCTAATTTCTCCCTCCCTCCATGTCCCCTTTAGTAACATCAAGTTTGTTTTCTACATGTTTGTTTTGTATATATGTTCATTTGTATTATTTTTTAAATTCCACACATAAGTGATATCATATAGCACTTATCTTTCTCTGGCTTATTTCACTTAGCATGATATTTTCTAAGTCCATCTATGTTTCTTCAAATGGCAAAATTTCATTCTTTTTTATGGTTCAGTACTGTGTAATATTCTATAGCATGTATATGTGTATGTATGTATATATCTCTATATCTATCTGTATATCACATTGTCTTTATCCATTTATGTTTGCTGATGGACACTTGTGTTGCATGTATCTTTTCAAATTAAGAGTTTTCACTTTTCTTCCAGATATATAAAACCCAGGAATGGAAAACCTGGAACATATGGTAGTTCTATATTTAGTTTTTTAAGGAATCTCCATACTGTTTTTCATAGTGTTTGTACCAGTTTACATTCCTACTATCAGTGTACCAGTGTTCCTTTTTTTTCTACATCATCTTCAGCATTTATTATTTGTAGACTTTTTTTATGACAGTCATCTTGACCAGTATGAGGTTTTACCTCATTTTGGTTTTGATTTTCATTTCTCTAATAATTAGTAATGTTGAGCATCTTTTCATGTGCCTAATGGTCATCTGTATGTCTTCTTTGAAAAAAATATCTATTTAGGTCTTTTTTGTCTTTTTATATACTGAATTGTATCAGCAGTTTGTCTATTTTGGCTATTAACTCTTCGTTGGTTGAATCATTTGCAAATATTTTCTCCTATTGATAGTTGTCTTTTCATTTCACTGCTTGGTTTCCTTTGCTGCGCAAAAGCTTTAATTAGGGCCTGTTTATTTTTGCTTTTATTTCTTTTGCCTTGGGAGACTAATCTGAGGAAATATTTCCATTGTTCATATCAAAGAATGTTTTTCCTGTGTTCTCTTCTAGGAGCCTTGTGGTGTCTTTTTTTTTTTTTTTTTTTCTTTTTAGTACCACACTCACAGCATATGGAGGTTCCCAGCCTACAGGTCTAGTCAGAGCTACAGCTGCTGGCCTATGCCACAGCCACAACCATGCCAGATCCAAGCTGCATCTGTGACCTACACCACAGCTCATGGCAATGCTGGATCCTTAACCCACTCCACTGAGCAAGGCCAGGGATCGAACTTGCAAACTCATGGTTCCTAGTTGGATTCGTTTCCACTGCACCATGATGGGAACTCCCTACAGTGTCATTTCTTACATTTAAGTCTAAACCATTTTGAGTTTATTTTTGTATATGTTGTTAGGGAATGTTCTAATTTCATTGTTTCACATGTCACTATCCAGCTTTCCCAGCACCACTTGTTGAAGAGACTGACTTTCCTCCATTGTATATTTTTGCTGCTTGTGTTATAGATTAGTTGACTGTGTGAGGGTTTAATTCTGGGCTCTATATTCTGTTACATTGATCTATGTGTCTGTTTTGGTGCTTTTGGTGCCAGTGCCACACTGTTTTCATTACTGTTAGCTCTGTAGTATACCCACAAGTCTTGGAGGGTTATACTACCAGCCTTACTCTGTTTTCTTTGGATTGCTTTGACAATTCAGGGTCTTGTATGGTTCTATATACATTATAAAATTATTTGTACTAGTTCTGTGAATAATGTAGGGATTATTATTAGGGATTGCATTAAATATGTAGATTGCTTTAGACAGTGTGGCCATTTAATATTGATTTTTTCAATCCAACAGCGTGGGATATTTATCTTTCCATTTCTTTGAATCATCTTCAATCTCTTTTATCAATGTTTCATAGTTCTCAAAGCTACATTACCGATTTGCTATATTTTTAATATATTCATTCAGTGCTACCCATTTCTACCTAAGTACTGTTATCACTGCATCCCACAAGTTTTGTTAAGACACTTTCATTTTATCTTTGTTGAAATTTTTATTATCTTTTCAGAATTTTCCTTTACTGCATGTGTTATTTAGAAATTTCTGGTTTAGTCTGCAACATTTGGTGATTATCCAGCCATCTTTCTGTTACTGATTTCTAGTTTAAATCCAGTGTGGTCTAAGAGCATACTTTGTAGGATTCTGTTCTTTAAATAAATGTGGTCTATCTGGTAAGTGTTCCATGTTACCTTGAGAAGAAGGTAGTCTTCTGTTGTTGGATGAAACATTCTGTAAATACCAAATAAAACCAGTTGATTGATAGTTAACTGTTCTTTTAAAAAATATGGAGTTCTTTGATGGCACAGTAGGTTAAGGATCTGGTGTCCCTGAAGCTGTAGCATGAGTTTGATCTTTGGCCCAGAAACTTCCACATGCTGCAGAAACAGCCAAAGGAAAAAAATGTTTTGTAAATTTTCTGCCTGCAGGATCTGCTGATTACTGATAGAGTGATGTTGAAATATTCAGTTAGAATTGTAGATTGTCCGCCTGAACCTGCAGTTTTGTACACTTCTGTGGCATTTATTTTGTCTGTTTCAGTGCATATAAAGGCTTATGATGTCTTCTTGGAGAACTGCCACTTTTATGAGTATGTAATGCCTCTCTTTCTCCCTGATAATCTTCCCTGTTCTGAAGTCAGCTTTGCATGAAATTATTTAAAATTCACAATCTGGTCATTCAAAAATCTCTCCTGTACCTGAGTCTTATTTTGACAACTGCTTTTACCTTTTCAGAACGCATTTTCTCTTCTAATTTTTGGCTGAAAGCTAGATGGATCAGGTAATTTGAGATAAACAGAACAGACCTTTAGTATGTTCTGTGTTCTTAAGTAGGAGATAGACTATGGTTAATATTTGTCATAGCTACACGTATCAGGGGCTTCAGTATCATCTAGTGTCCTTTAATTCTCCCTAGTGTATTTGCATAACCCCCGAAACTCATTCTTGAGTATATTCTATGCCTTAAACAACTCTCTGGGGTTTGTTTTATGTATTTATTTTTGGTCTTTTCTACAGCTGCACCCATGGAATATGGAGGTTCCCAGGCTAGGGGTCTAATCAGAGCTGTAGACACCAGCCTACACCAGAGCCACAGCAATGCAGGATCTGAGCCACGTCTGTAACCTACACCACAGCTCATGGCAACGCCAGATCCTTAACCCACTGAGCGAGGCCAGGGATCGAACCCGCAACCTCATGGTTCCTAGTCGGATTTATTAACCACTGAGCCACAATGGGAACTCCAACTGTTTTAACCTACTGTTACTACTCTGGGGCCCTGGTGATAGGATGGTAAGGTATTTGGGGGAAATTATGTTCTATTATGTTATTATTAAGCCTGCAAAGTTTTGGTGGAACAGAACCCCTGAACTATGAAAAAAATCAGAGAAGGCTTTCAGTCTTTTTAAACAAATATTCTGTTTTAATCAGAGGAAAGCTAAAAATGGCTGGAGTTGTCCAACTGCTCTTTCTCTAATCAAATAAAGCTTTGGCAAGCTGGTTCCCCTTGAGAAATAGCCTAAGGTATAGAAAATGAATGCACTGCGTATATATCAAAAAATGTGTATATATCAAAATACTTTCAGGAGTTCCCATCTCAGCATAGCGGAAATGAATCTGACTAGCATCTTTGAGGATGTGGGTTCAATCCCTGGCCTTGCTCAGTGAGTCAGGGATCTGGTGTTGCTGTGAGCTGTGGTGTAGGTTGCAGATGCACTCAGATCACATATTGCTGTGGCTGTGGCAATAGGCTCCAATTTCGACCCCTGGCCTGGGAATTTACATATGCTGTGGTTGTGGCTCTAAAAAGAAAAAAAATCCATTTACTGCATGAATTAGGAGGCAATTTTTTTTTTTCATTCTGCATGGTAATAACCTGGTGTGGCTCCTGCAGGAGGAATTCATGAACTGTGGGGAGTTCCATAAGACTGGGTTCCCCAGATCACCCTTTTAATTCACAAGCTAGTTTATACTGTGTCTCCAGAAATTCATCTGTAATGGTTCATATATTTCTATAGTTTACTGACTCAACTGGCTTCTGCTCCTGGTTTATTACTTGAAGGTAATTTTTAGGAGAGTAGAGCAAGTGTTAAAAGTGGGTTCAGGCAGCTGGAGCAAAGAAGAGGGTGGTTGGGCCTTTAATGTGTCAAGGAGTTGAGAGTTCAGATTTTCAAGGTTTGACTCATTGGCACAAAAGAAAAGGGGCATGTTTCTACTTTTATAACTTGGTTGCCTACTGTGGACCAGGCAAAGTGAGTAGGTATCTAAAGCCCACTCACACATTAACAGTCACACATCAAAAATGGAGCCAGTGTCTGCATTAAAAGTTCATTACTGATGATTGACTGAATTATGCCACATCTCATAAGAACTTCAATAGCAATGTGAAAAGCACAAGCAACATGTTAAAATTAGGATGAAGCCTTGAAAAAGCATTCAAATCCAGTCACTCTAAGGTGTTGGAGAGATCCAGGAAAATGTGGGGTTCCAGAATTCAATCCAATTACCTTAATAATATTATTGGTTATTTTAATTTGTTGTCTGATTTGTTGAGTTACTAATGGCACTTTGCCATGTTGTCTACCCATATGCAGCAAGTAATCCTTTAAGGGAATAGAACTTCCTTTGGTTGGTCAATAAATAGTCTAAAACCACGTAGTCATCAACCACCATGGCTCCCAGAGAGTTTTCCTTCACAGGAAGGCTCTAAAACATTAGCTGTCTTGTCGTATATTTAAGTCTTTCAGCCATTTTGAGTGTATTTTTGTGCATGGTGTGAGGGTGTGTTCTAGTTTCATTGCTTTGCATGCAGCTGTCCAGGTTTCCCAGCAATGCTGGCTGAATAGACTTTCTTTTTCCCATTTTATGTTCTTGCCTCCCTTGTCAAAGATTAAATGACCATAGGTGTCAGGGTTTATTTCCAGATTCTCTATTCTGTTCCATTGGTCTGTCTGTCTGTTTTGATACCAGTACCACACTGTCTTGATGACTGTGGCTTTGTAGTATTTCTTGAAGTCTGGGAGAGTTATGCCTCCTGCTTGGTTTTTGTTTGTCAGGATTGCTTTGGCGATTCTGGGTCTTTTGTGGTTCCATATAAATGTTTGGATTGTTTGTTCTAGTTCTGTGAAAACTGTCATGGGTAATTGGATAGGGATTGCATTGAATCTGTAGATTGCTTTGGGTAGTATGGCCATTTTTACAATATTGATTTTCCCAATCCAGGAACATGGAATATCTTTCCATTTCTTTACATCTTCTTTGATTTCTTTGATTAAAGTTTTATAGTTCTCGGCATATAGGTCCTTTACCTCCTTGGTCAGGTGTATTCCGAGGTATTTGATTTTGTGAGGTGCAATTTTAAAAGGTATTATATCTTTGTATTCCTTTTCTAATATTTCATTGGTGGTATACAGAAATGCAACTGACTTCTGAATGTTAATCTTATATCCTGCTACTTTGCTGAATTTATGAATCAGTTCAAGTAGTACAGGACACCATCAAACTCCTAGAAGAAAACATAGGCAAAACACTCTCTGACATCAACATCATGAATATTTTCTCAGGTCAGTCTCCCAAAACAACAGAAATAAGAGCAAAAATAAACCCATGGGACCTCATCAAACTGAAAAGCTTTTGCACAGCAAAGGAAACCAAAAAGAAAACAAAAAGACAACTTTCAGAATGGGAGAAAATAGTTTCAAATGATGCAACCGATAAGGGCTTAATCTCTAGAATATATAAACAACTTATACAACCCAACAGCAAAAAAGCCAATCAATCAATGGGAAAATGGGCAAAAGACCTGAACAGACATTTCTCCAAAGAAGATATACAAATGGCCAACAAACACGTGAAAAAATGCTCAACATCGATGGTTATAAGAGAAATGCAAATCAAAACTACCGTGAGATATCACCTCACACCAGTCAGAATGGCCATCATTAATAAATCCACAAATAACAAGTGCTGGAGGGGCTGTGGAGAAAAGGGAACCCTCCTACACTGTTGGTGGGAATGTAAACTGGTACAGCCACTATGGAGAACAGTTTGGAGATACCTTAGAAATCTATACATAGAACTTCCATATGACCCTGCAATCCCACTCTTGGGCATCTATCCGGACAAAACTCTACTTAAAAGAGACACGTGCACCTGCATGTTCATTGCAGCACTATTCACAATAGCCAAGACATGGAAACAATCCAAATGTCCATCGACAGATGATTGGATTTGGAAGATGTGGTATATATACACAATGGAATACTACTCAGCCATAAAAAAGAATGACATAATGCCATTTGCAGCAACATGGATGGAGCTAGAGAATCTCATACTGAGTGAAATGAGTCAGAAAGACAAAGACAAATACCATATAATATCACTCATAACTGGAATCTAATATCCAGCACAAATGAACATCTCCTCAGAAAAGAAAATCATGGACTTGGAGAAGAGACTTGTGGCTGCCTGATGGGAGGGGGAGGGAGTGGGAGGGAGTGGGAAGGATTGGGAGCTTGGGCTTATCAGACACAACTTAGAATAGATTTACAAGGAGATCCTGCTGAATAGCATTGAGAACTTTGTCTAGATACTCATGTTGCAACAGAAGAAAGGCTGGGGGAAAAATGTAATTGTAGTGTATACATGTAAGGATAACCTGACCCCCTTGCTGTACAGTGGGAAAAAAAAAGTATATATGTATATATATATATATATATATATATATATATATATATATAACCCATCAATGTGAACAATAAAAAAATAAAATTATAACTAAATAGATAAAATAAATAAATAAAAATAAAACATTAGCTGTCTGCTACATGTGTTTTGAATGTTTTAGATATTTCTTGATTGGGATATATGTGAGCTTGTTAAATGGCATCATCACTACCCCGGGCAGTGCCAGTAACATCCACGACAAAGAATGTGAGTGCAACTGGGAGGAAAACAACACACTGGTGCTGAGAAAGACCAGAGAGTGTTTTGAAGGAGGGTGCCCAAAATGAAATCTTAACAGAGTACAGATGTGTTAGGAAAACAGTCCGGGGGTAGGATATAAATGTTTGCTACTGACACTCTTACAATAAGCAAAAGGCTTGTGAGAGTGACCATGTGACAGAAATGTCTGGTAGAGAAAGTCCTCTACATATGAGGTGTTAATAAGCCTGCAGGTCAGAACAAAGTAATGGGCCCATACACTGAGGGGGGTCTAACTAATGCCTTCAACAGCAGGAGGACTTATTTAAAACTAACATGTCTAAGGAAGCCATTCTAGCTTCTATGAGGGCTGGATCTTGGGGTCATAAGAGAGAAAAGTCCCACTGAATGTCTTTTTCTAGAGCCCAGTGTTTTGACGGTTTTTTTTTTACTTTTATGAGAAATGAGTAGATTTCATAATTATCTTGGTGACTCATTGTGTTTTGGCTTCATCAGTGGCATGTCTAATAGGATTACTGAGTAATATGTTGATGTAAGTACATACCATAGTCAGAGCATAGCAAATAGCTGAGCTGAGGGGATGAAGGGTCCTATAAAGTCTATTTTTATCACCTGTAAGGACCCCTTCCTCAGCCTGGGGATTATGTCCATCAATTATATTAGTAGTGGCATTTTTCTCCTTATCAGGGGAACTGGTAGGTCACTAACTTAGTCATGGCAGAGGAGGGAAGTCCCCTGCATTCTTCCTAGAGTTTTAGGGTAGAGGAATCTCAATAGTTTCATATTTCATGGGCCTGCAGGGCCAAAGTTATTACCATTAGGTCTGAGGTGTCTCAGAAATGAGTTAATTAATCACCCTAAGCACTGAAATATTCCTCTCCAGTTTGAGGTTTCATATGTGCAGAATTAGGAGTGACTTAGGGTAACTGTGATGCAAGATATCCCCAGAGTTCTTTTTCCAAAGTGGGTGATAGAGTTAGATAAGGAGTTCTTGTCACTATTGGTGGGACAGGATAGCAAGATCATTGGCAATGGTCAAAGGATCTATGCAAATGCATAGATGAATTTGACTTTTTGCTAGGGTGTCCTGCAGTGCCAGCATGCTTGCTGGTATTTGTACATGGGTACAGTTTTAATCAGGGATGTCTTGTTTGATCTGGAGACAGAACTCAGCATCTTTCCAGTGGACTCTATTGGGTATGGTGGTGGCATATGGTCTATAAATATACAAACTATCATGGTCTTTCATGTGATCCCAAGTGGCTGCCCACATGGCACGGCCAGTGAGTCTAAAAAAGAGACGACCACCTCTAGAACAGCTGCACCACTCAGAAGACAGTGGAACACACTTCCTCTTGTAATTGAGATATGCCAGATATGTCATCCCCTTTTTGACTCTATCCTGTAGGTACCATTATCTTTTCAATGAGAGGTTCTGGCCTCATGACCCAAGGCAAAATGGAAAAGCGGCTACCCTGAATCATCAGCTCAGGGCCTGTAAGCCTCCATTTCAGAGGAGGTGATAACAACAGTGGCCGCTCTAATTGTTTAGCACTAAGCTGAGAATAGTGTCTTTAACTAGAACATCCTGATATATGGCCATCATGGGTGGCTTAGAGACTCAGGAGGCATGAGAGGTGGCCAGGACCTCTGATGTAGGATAGTGGTGGTGGGGGCAACACTAATGGCATGCTTATTATTTGGTCAGAGTCTAGATCCTTTTGTATTCTGTAAATAGTTAAGATAATTATGGGACCACCTGGGATTGCTGCAGCTGAGGAGCATGCGCCCATGACATGGTTTTGACCACTGCTTCTTCCACTCTTTCAGCTCACAGCCCCTGGTGTTGCCACAGAGAACTTTTCTAGAATGGGACAAGGTGTGGATTTTTAAAGATCTTTTTAAGTAGGCACAGAGTAGGCATGAGCTAGGAAATGGAGAGCTGGAATTGGCCTCAGGATGACCCTGGAAAAGCTATGCTGCTGATGCTCATGAATTAGGATGTTCCTGGGCAGATCATCCCTGGGGAGACTGTGGGATATACTTTTATGTTTCAGAATCATATTACTTCCCAAGATCTGACCAAGGAACCGAACTTAAACTCACAAGACAGATCTGGGAGCCCTCTCACTCCACTCCTGTTATGAGGGCAGGTGCAGCCCTAGAGAGTGTTTTTAAAATTAAGGAGGGATTTCAAAAAAGGCCTGTAGAGGACTGAATCCTTCAGTTCTTCCTAAGTAGTACTGCAAGGTGGTGGAAATAACTCGTACATGCAAAGATCAAGGTTCAGCAAAGTTTAACATTCTCCTAGCATGTGAAAGCAGTTTTGTCATTTGTTTTCTACTAATTATTTTGAATATGTATGTATACTATTTTTAGTGTAGTTGTGAGTTCTTACAAATGTATAGTAACGCTACTGCCACCAAAAGATGGGTGATACTCCTTCACCCCAAAAGAATACTCTTGTGGCGCTCCCATGGTGGCTCAGCAGAAACAAATCTGACTAGCATCCATGGGGATATGGGTTCAATCCCTGGCTTTGCTCAGTGGGTTAAGGACCCATTGTTGCTATGAGCTGTGGTGCAGGTCACAGATGTGGCTCAGATCCCATTTGCTGTGGCTGTGGTGTATACCAGTGGCTATGGCTCTGATTCAACCCCTAGCCTGGGACCTCCATATTCTGGGGGGTCATCTCTAAAAAGGAAAAAGAAAAAACAACACTCTTGTGATGCCCCTTTTTACTAAACCCCTTCTCCACTGACATATTTTAGGTCCCTATGTATGCCTTTCTAGAATGTAATATAAATAAAACCAACATACTGCCATTTCAGTCATCTGTGAAATTATATGCCATAATTTTCTTTCAGAGTATGTAATTTTTGCAGTGTTCTTCTGAGTTTAAAATTTTGACAGTGCTAAGTTAAGTGGTATACATTAGGCCTTCAAAACTGAGACATTATATTACTGTGATCTCTGTGAGTCTGAGTTTGTTCTACTGTAGTTAACCTTCTCATTTGTAAGATGGAAGGAATAATTGACAGGACATCAAAGGAGATTAAATAATTATGAAATGACAATCTTTACAGTGCTAATAAGAAAATGGACAAAATTTGGCTTTCCTTTACTCTGTAATAAAATTCAGAGCTGTTACTTTTATAGTCCACAATGTGTGCTGGAAGTCTAATGATACTTGTGAACAGCAGATGGGGATTTGTGAGTCACTGGGGGAAAAGAAGCTTCCAGTACTCTTATAGAAAGGCATTAAAATTTTCCCTTATCTCCTTTTACATTGAATTAGGATATTACTCAAAATGATCCCCTCTCTCTGCAGCTCTCCTCAATTATTTCTTGAATAACTGCCTTATAGACATTCACTGTTCATTTTGTTGTATCCATTGGGAAATCATAGTAGACTTGCATAAGTATCACTCTACTTACAGAATAAACTCAGGATAGGTTAGAACAGTGGAGATGAACATAAACTTTTCTCAGACTGGGGTGAATGCCAGAACTTAATAGAGTATATATTGTTAAAGTACATAAGTGAAAATGCCAAGTATAAAATTTAAAATAGTTAAAAATAAATGAATACTTTTAAATGATGTTAAATACAAAAAGATGTCACAGGAGTTCCTGTGGTGGTTCAGTGGTAACAAACCCGACTAGGATCCACGAGGACATGGATTTGATCCCTGGCCTTGCTCAGTGGGTTAAGGATCTGGTGCTGCGGTGAGCTGTGGTGTGGATCACAGACACAGCTCAAATCTTGCATTTCTGAGGCTTTGGTGTAGCTCAGCGCTACAGCTCCGATTCGACCCCTATCCTGGGAACTTCCATATGCCACAGGTGTGGCCCTAAAAGACAGAAAAAAAAAAAGATGCCACAAATATGTGTGGTCCAAATCAATGTCCAAAATCATGGTCACATATTTTCTATAGAAAACTGCAAAAATGACTATCTTTATAGGGAATCTTCACTATTAACTGAGGAAAGCAGGACCTTCTACATTGCTGCCCTCTATTTACTTCCATCCCCAAGCAGTTCCTAATAACAGTGTTAAGGTGGTAGAAATTCAAGTGATCAATAATGACATCATGACTGAGGCTCCTACCTTCACAGGAAAGATATACACATACTTCCAGCTTATTTCTTACATGTCATTACTCACTTTCTTTCAAAGCTCTTATTTTCATCTTATAAACCAAAGCTTTAACATTTGCTAACCAGCCTCCTTTTCCCACAAAAATATGAGCACCAGTACTGCAAAACCTTATTTGCTTCATGCCTCTATATCCAATCCCTGGAGTACCTTGTTTGTGCTAAACTGGATATATGTTGAATCCAGTGCCAGGCATACTGAAATAGCATCAAGAGTAGTCTCTGAGCAAGAAATGCTTAACTGAAACAGTGGTCTCGTCTTTCTCTCCCACTAGGTTTGTGTTTTCATAAATTTATCAGAAAGTATAGGCCTCAGTTGAGTTATAAAGGAAATATTAAAGGAACCATGTAGTTTACTAAGAAGTGACTTTATATATTGTCACTGAAGTACTTTATGGTAAACAGTATCCATCCAGGACATCACAGGAAATATATCAGTGTTTGCACAATCAGTAGGAAAAGCAAAAGCTGTACTAGGGGACTGGATGCTGGCCTTGTGTTCAAATACTTCCACCATCAGACAAGGCTATTCAGTGACCACAATGGATCAAGACAAAAATAAGGGTATTTTGTAATCATACCCCTGAAAATGACCAAAATTCTCCTCTTCATAATAATATGACTGATTGGAGCTTCCTATGAATTAGATTTAGCTCCATTACACTGTTTTTGTCTTCTAGAAAACAATGACTACAATTACTTATGATAAAATTAAGGTCATCTTCTTGCAGCATCCAGTACAATCCAGAAACATCTTGCTTTCTTGAATAGCAATCAGAGCACCTAGCACAAGCCCAAATTAGGTAAGTCCTTTTAAGCACCCTCTTACTAATAAATCCAGTCATTTAGGGTCTGCAATCATTCTGAGTACTACAATTCATGACATCACTCTTGTTGACTGCTGGTGTGATCCCAGTAGGTTCTGGCAACATGACACTGACAAAACAAATAAGAAATTCATTTCAAAACAAAGATCATAACTATAGAGGAATAAAAAAATAAAATTTACAAAAATCAACATGTATATACAAGATAATATTGAGAATGTGTAACAATTAACTTGATCAAGTACAAAGTTGATCTGAAAATCCATAATTACAACAGATATTTTAATATATGTGCTCAGGAAATGAAAAATATTGTACTTGTTAGTATGAAAATTGTATGAAAACACTCCTAAGAAACAACAGAAGATATTGTTCAACAAAAATATATTGTTTTTAACCATCATCAACATAACTAAAAACATAATGAAGAATTGTGCACTGTTGTGAGTAATGGAAAACATCCATAATCTGCCCGATATGAGATAGGTGCCAATTCTCACATGGAAGGACTGTCAGGTTAGTTACTGCATGCTGCAGTAGAGGAACAAACTCCAATGAGGTTCTTTTGGACTACACAACTATAGCTGTCACAGTGGAATCAGGAACACATGGTCACTAGCCAAATTACCAGAATGAGGTGTTTAACCTTATGAAAATATGATCTAGAGAAGATGTAAGTCCAAGCATCAAAGAATGCTCCAAACTATGAAAATTTGAATTAGCTGCCTGGTGAACATATGGAAACTTGCAGTAAAATACAAAATTGTGGAACTTGTGGAGATATGTGTAGAAACCTACACCTCTGATAAAATGGAAGTCAACTGGTTGTGGTTTTGAGGACATTCTTGATTGACAGGGTAGGGAATCAGGGAATTAGGTTGGAAGCAAGTGTCCTCAAAGGTCCTATGCCCATCTTTCTCCCTGTAGGGTGCTGACACCTGTACATTCCACATCTCATGTGAGTGAGGTTCCAGGTAAATTCTCACATGGAGCCATAGAGGAAACAGATTCTAGAACATGTCACATTACCTAAGTGATAAAACAATGTAGGAGAGCCATCTCCAATCTACATTTTATTGTACAATGACAGGTCTGTCTTAATGCAAAGTCTATTATTTGAATCCAAGCCAGAAAGAATGACATAGTGCAAAGGGCAAAAGACTGAAATAAGTCACAAGATTATACTCTATGATAAACGTTGCATATTTACAAATTTATGCCATCTTTTACTAGCAAGGAAAACAGAATAAGGCTCCTTGGGCCAAAACAAGAGTAGATGTTCTCATAAGAAAGAAGAAATATATAATTGGTAAGGGGTATCCAATACCTAGCACTACAGGAAGCCAGTAGGAATATCCCAACAAATACAAAAAAAAAAAAAAATCACTTACCAATAGCCTTAAACTTATTAAACAATCAAAATGTGAAAGTTAAACCAACTGTATATTACATGTCAATTCAACCATAGATCATATAGGCTCCAAAATGAGAAAAATGTTAAATGATTTAAGGACAGCACAATATCTATTAACTTTATGTAGTATCACTTAAAGAATACTTACAGAGTTTCCATTATGGTGCAGCAGGTTATGAGCCCAACTAGTATCCATGAGTAAGCAGGTTTAATCTCTGGCCTCACTCAGTGTGTTAAGGATCTGGCATTGCTGTGAGCTATGGTGTAGGTCACAGATGTGGCTTGGATCTGGCATTGCTGTGGCACATGCCAGCAGCTGTAGCTCTGATTCGAACCTTAGCCTGGGAACTTCCATATGCCAGGGGTGTGGCCCTAAAAAGAAAAAAGCCAAAAAAAAGTGAATACTTACAGAATTATCTTCACATCAGTATTCTGTATTCAAAGTAAGTAGTACATATCCAGCCGAGAGATCCACTTTAAGAATGAGGCACTGATAAAGACATTATAACTTTTAATTATTTCATGTGACTTTTTTTTGGAATACTATACATGGGTTAATTTGTAGCAGGTTTTTTCATAGGACTTCTTTCCAGTAAGTTTTCACATGTAAGAATGAAGGCCAACTGACGTTTTCCCCACATTACTTATATCCAAGGTTTCTATTCAGTATGAGATCTTTCATGCCTTCGAAAGGAATTGGGACGACTGAAGGCTTTCCCACATTCTCTGCATTTGTAAGGTTTCTCGCCAGTATGCATTCTCATGTGCCCTCGAAAGGTAGTGCGATAAATGAATGCTTTCCCACATTCCTTACATTCATAGGGTTTCTCTCCAGTGTGAGTTTTCTCATGTGTTCGAAAAGACGTGTAACAACTGAAGGCTCTACCACACTGTTTACATTCATACGGTTTCTCTCCTGTGTGAGTTCTTTGATGTATTCGAAATGAACTGGGAAAATTGAATGCTTTCCCACAGTCCTTACACTTATAAGGTCCATCTCCAGTGTGCATTATCATGTGTGTTCGAACACTTGAGGGAGAAACGAAGGCTTTCCCACATTCTTTACATTTATAGGGTTTCTCTCCAGTGTGCTTTCTCATGTGTCCTTGAAAGGTTGTGCGATAAATGAAGGTTTTTCCACATTCTGTACATTCATAAGGTTTCTCTCCAGTATGAGTTCTTTCATGTATTCGAAAGGAACTGGGCCAACTGAAAGTTTTACCACACTCTTTACATTCATACGGCTTCTCTCCAGTGTGAGTCCTTTCATGTGATCGAAACGAACTGGGACAAATAAAGGCTTTCCCACATTCCTTACATTTATAAGGTCCATCGCCAGTGTGTGTTATCATGTGTGTACGAATGCTTGAAAGAGAAATGAAGGCTTTCCCACATTCCTTACATTCATAGGGTTTCTCTCCAGTGTGAATTCTTTCATGTATTCGCAAACCTAGAGGAGAACTAAAGGTTTTCTCACATTGTTTACATTCATATTGTTTCTCTGCCATGTGAGTCCTTTCATGTCTTCGAAAGGAACTAGGACAACTGAGGGCTTTACCACACTGCTTACATTCATAGGGTTTTTCTCCAGTGTGATTTCTTTCATGTATTTGCAAACCTAGAGGAGACCTGAGGGATTTACCACACTCTTTACATACATAGGGTTTCTCTCCAGTGTGAGTTCTTTCATGTGCTCGAAATGAAGTGGAACAGCTAAAGGCTTTCCCACATTCCTTACATTTATAGGGTCCTTCTCCAGTATGTGTTATCATGTGTCTTCGAAAGGTTGTGAGCCATGTGAAGGCTTTCCCACACTCCTTACATTCATAGGGTTTCTCTCCAGTGTGAGTTCTTTCATGTCTGTGAACAGACTTGCGGTAACTGAAGGCTTTCCCACATTCCTTGCATTTATATGGCTTCTCTTCATATTCATGATATTCATATGGTTTGTGTCCAGTGTGAGATCTGATGTGCCTATTAAGGAATGAAGGACGCACGAAGACTTTCCCACACACATGACATTCACATGGTTTTACTCCAGAAGGAGTTTTCTTTTTCAGATTAAGATTTGAAATTTGGCTGACAGTTTTTCCATGTTGACTATTTTCTTTGCTTTCACAGAGTTTTTCTACCATATGACTTCTGTTAAAAAAATAGTTTCATATTTATTAGGAGGGTACTGAATTCATTTTTATATTTTACAGCAAAAATTAAGATTTGTCTACCCTTTCTAAAGTTGTTTGAAGGTGAATATACTTAGTTTTGTAAGAAGACTTGACCATAGCTATTATGAAAATAGAAATATTAATATATGAGGTTCCTTAGTACTGTTTCCAAAAGTGAATAAGGCTGAAAAATGAAAACACTGAACAGCTATGTCACATTTAAGTAAATGAGTTTGGTGGGGAAAAATTAAGGATAAATAAATTTGAAACTAAAGTTGTGGGTTTTTTTCCATTCTTGCTGATTTCATTTTTTTATTATAGTTGATTTACTATGTTGTGTCAATTTCTGCTGTACAGCATAGCAGCCCAGTCATTCATAGATATACTTTCTTTTTCTCATACTAAGTTGAGGTTGTTTTAGTTTCTTGTTTTAAAAAGTTTATGACATACTAGGATCCTCGTGTGAGACACTGATATCTACTGTGCTTGTGACTCACCTTGCTTTTCTCCCCTGGGTTTTGTACCAGTCTTCGATGTTATGACTGTCCCATTTTTTCTCTAAAATGAAGACCCAGAAAAATAATGCAAATTTTTAGAAAATATAGAAAAATATAGATTCTAGATCCAGTGAGCTGTGTGACCATGCTTAGTTTATTTATCAATGATAAAAAAAATTGCATATTGATGTTGCTAAGATCTACAAGAAAAATTCCATCTCTCCTATAAGTGAAACTGAGGAAGAAAAAGAAACCGTCCTTAGTTTTGTTGTCTCATCTCAAACCATAACATTTATGGACACAGAGCACGTTAAGTTCATGTATTGTAACTGTTCTATTCTTAGTTGTTACCAATTTCTTACTGTGTGCCAAATTTAAATATGTATGTATAGGAAAAAAACATTATAAATAGAATTCAGTACTATCTGCAGTTTCAAAAATCCATCACTGGTCTTGGAAGTATCCTTTGCAGATAAGTGAGGACTTCTATATTCATTTTCCACTTTCCACATCTTGGGAATAATGTTTATGGACAAGAAAAAAGTGAAAGAATGTTATCATCCTTACCTACTGATGCTAGGTTCCTGAAGGTTTCCTTCATCACATCTCTGTAAAGGTTCTTCTGTGAAGGATTCAATAAAGCCCATTCCTCCAGGGTGAAGTTCACAGCCACATCCTCAAAGGTCACTGGGTCCTAAAACATCCCAAATATGTTTCCAGTAAGATAAGTGAGCCTAACAGAACTAGGGATTTATACTCAATTAATAGGAAGGTTACATGTGATTCTGTCACCGTCAAACATTTATCTTATGTCTTGGTCATCAAAAACTTACTCTGTCTACCCTTCATAAATTTAACAGCATAATGAACACATGCAAATTATTTATGCATTTTTACTGTGATCACTTTATTTTTTGTCTTCTTGTGATTTCTTGGGCCACTCCCACGGCATATGGAGGTTCCCAGGCTAGGGGTCTAATCGGAGCTGTAGCCACCAGTCTATGCTAGAGCCACAGCAATGCGGGATCCGAGTTGCATCTGCAACCTACACCACAGCTCATGGCAACGCTGAATCCTTAACCCACTGAGCAAGGCCAGGGATCAAACCTGCAACCTCATGGTTCCTAGTCGGATTCACTAACCACTGAATCATGATGGAAACTCCATCAGTAAATTTAAGAAAACTGAAATCATATCAAGCATCTTTTCCAACCACAATGCTATACAACTAGAAATTAACCAGAAAAAAAAAGTGCAAAAAAACCACAAACACATGGAGACTAAACAACCTACTACTAACCAATGGATCACTAAAAAAATCAAAGAAGAAACTAAAAAATACCTAGAAGCAAATGACAACAAATACATAAGAATCCAAAACCCATGGGATGTAGCAAAAGCAGTTCTAAGAGGGAAGTTTATAGCAATACAAGCCTAACTCAGGAAACAACAATCTTAAATAATTTCACACCTAAAGCAACCAGAGAGAGAAAAACAGACAAAACCCAAAATTAGTAGACAGAGAAATCATAAAGATCAGAAGCAGAAATAAATGAAAACTATAGGAAATATCAATGAAACCAAAAGCTGGTTCTTTGAAAAAAATCAACAAAATTGATAAACCCTTAGCCAGACTCATCAAGAATAAAAAAGAGAGAACTCAAATCAATAAGATTAGAAATAAAAAAGAGAAGTTACAACGGACATCACAGAAACATAAAGGATCATAGGAGACTACTACAAGCACCTGTATGGCAATAAAATGGACAACCTAGAAGAAATGGACAAATTCTTAGAAAAGTACAACCTTCCGGGAGTTCCCATTGTGGCTCAACAAAATACTGGCAAACTGAATCCAGCAATACATTAAAAGGATGGTACAAGATGATCAAGTGGCAATTACTCAGGATGCAAGGATTTTTCAACATCTGCAAATCAATCACTGTGATATAAGACATTAACAAACTTAAGAATAAAAAATATATGATCCTCTCAATAAATGCAGAAAAAGCTTTTGACAAAATCCAACACCCATTTCTGATAAAAACCTAAACATAATAAAGGCCACACATGACAAACCCACAGCTAACATCATCCTTAATGCTGAAAAGCTCAAAGATTTCCTGTTAAGATCAGAAACAAGGGAGTTCCCGTCGTGGCGCAGTGGTTAACGAATCCGACTAGGAACCATGAGGTTGCGGGTTCGGTCCCTGCCCTTGCTCAGTGGGTTAACGATCCGGCGTTGCCGAGAGCTGTGGTGTAGGTTGCAGACGTGGCTTGGATCCCGCGTTGCTGTGGCTCTGGCGTAGGCCGGTGGCTACAGCTCCGATTCAACCCCTAGTCTGGGAACCTCCATATGCCACTGTAGTGGCCCAAGAAATAGCAACAACAACAACAAAAAGACAAAAAAAAAAAAAAGATCAGAAACAAGACAAGGATGTCTGCTCTCACTAGTACTATTCAACATAATTTGGGAAGTCCTAACCACAGCAATCAGAGAAGAAAAATAAAAGGAATCCAAATTGGTGAGGATGAAGTAAAACTATCAGTTTACAGATGACATGATGCTATACCTAGAAACTTCTCAACACGCTACCACAAAACTGTTAGAGCTCATCGATGAATTTGGTAAAATCATAGAATACAATATTAATACAGAGATTATTATTGCTTTTCTATGTATTAACAATGAAGATCAGGAGTTCCTGTTGTGGTGCAGAGGAAACGAATCTGACTAGGAACCACGTGGTTGTGGATTCGACCCCTGGCCTCACTCAGTGGGTTAAGGATCTGGAGTTCCCATGAGCTATGATGTAGGTCACAGACGTGGCTCAGATCTGGCGCTGCTGTGGCTATGGTGTAGGCCAACAGCTGTAGCTTCGATTAGACCCCTAGCCTGGGAACTTCCATATGCCACAGATGCAGCCCTAAAAAGCAAAAACAAACAAACAAAAAAACAAAAACAAACCAAGATCAGAAAGGGAAATTTGGAAAACAATCCCATTTACCATTGCATCAAAAAAGAATAAAATACCTAGGAATAAACCTATCTAAAGAGATAAAAGACCTGTACTATGAAAACTGTAAGACACTGATGAAAGAAATCAAAGGTGACAGAAACAGATGGAAAGATATATCATGCTCTTGGACTGGAAGAATACTGTCAAAATTATTTTACTACCCAAGGCAATCTACAGATTTAATATGCAATCCCTATCAAATTACCAATGGCATTTTTCACAGAACTAAAACAAAATATTTTCAAGTTTCTTTGGAAGCACAAAAGACCCAGAATAGCCAAAGCCATCCTAGGAGAGAAAAATGGAGCTGGAAGAATTAAGCTCCCTGACTTCAGACTATACTACAAAGCTACAATCATCAAAACAGTATGGTACTGGGACCAAAACAGAGATACAGATCAATGGAACATGATAGAAAGCCCATAATTAAACCCATGTGCCTACAGTCAACTAATCTATGACAAAGGAGGCAAAAAATACAATGGAGAAAGACAGTCCCTTCAATAAGTGGTGCTGGGAAAACTGGACAACTAAAAAGGAATGAAATACACAAAAATAAACTCAAAAGGAATTAAAGACCTAAATATAAGACCAGATACTATAAAACTGTAGAGGAAAACATAGATCAAACACTGCAGATACTATAAAACTCTTAAGAGGAAAACACTGGCTGAACACTCACTGATATTAACCACAGCAGTATCTTCTCAGATCCACTTCCTAAAGTAATGACAATAAAAACAAAAATAAATAAATGGGACCCAATTAAATTTAAAAGTTTTTGCACAGCAAAGGAAACCCTAAACAAAATGAAAAGATAACCCAGAGAATGGGAGAAAATATTTCTGAGTGAAATTAAGGACAAGGGATTAATTTCCAAAATATATAAATACCTCCCACAGCTCAATACCAAAAAAATAACCCCATCTACAAACTGGCAGAAGATCTAAACAGACAATTCTCCAAAGACATATAGATGGCCAAAAACACATGTAAAGATGTTCAATATCACTTATTATTAGAGAAATGCAAATCAAAACTACTATGAGGTACCACCTTCCAGCAGTCAGAATGGCCATCATCAAAAAGTCAACAAACTTCTGGATAGGATGTGGAGAAAAGGGAATGCTCGCTTCTACTCTGTTGGTGGAAATGTAAATTGCTGCAACCCCTATGGTAAACAGTATGTAGATTCCCCAAAAAACTAAAAACAGAATTACTATATGATCCAGCATTCCCACTCCTGGGCATCTATCCAGAGAAAATCATGACTCAAAAAGATACATGTACCCAATGTTCATTGCAGCAGTACAGACAATAGACAAGACATGGAAGCAACCTAAATATCCATTGACAAAGGAGTGGATATAGATGTGGTACATATACACAATGGAATATTAGCCATAAAAATGAATGAAATAATGGCATTTGCAGCAACATGGATGTTCCCAGAAATTACGCTAAGTGAAGTTTGTCAGACAGTGAGACACAAAACATTATATGTTATCACTTATATATGGAATCTTAAAAAAGCATACAATGAACTTATTTGCAGAACAGAAACTGACTCACAGACTTAGAAAAACTTATGCTTACCAAAGGAGACAGGTTGGTGGAGGGACGGATGGGCTGGGGCTTTGGGATGGAAATGTTGTAAAATTAGGTTAGTATAATAAAGTTCACTGAGTTTTTTTGAAAATTAAAAAAAAATCAGTTACATTTCTTTGTACTAACAATGAAATACTAGAAAGGGAATTAAAAAAAAAACAATACCTTTTAAAATTGAACCCCCAAATAAAATGCTTAGGAATAAACCTGACCAAGGAGATGAAAGATGTATACACTGAGAACTATAAACAATAAAGAAAATTAAAGAGGATTCAAAGAAATGGAAAGATATCTTACACTCCTGAATTAGAAGAATTGTTGAAATGGCCATACTACCTAAAGCTATCTACAGATTTAAAAGAATCCCTATCAAATTACTCATGACCTTTTTCACAGAACTATAACAAATAATCCTAAAATTTATATAAAACTATTTAAGACCTAGAATTGCCAAGGCAATCCCGAGGTGGGGAAAAAAAAACAAAACAGGAGGCATAACTCTCTTGGATATATTCCAAGACACCAAGTGGATGCCTGAAACTCTGAATAGCACTTAAGGCCAGAAATACTATATATTTTCTCCTATATTATATATTTTCTCCTATACATACATACACACACAGTGTGGATAGAATGAAGAAAGGGATGGCTCACTCTCCCAGGGTAGATGGAGCAGGATGGCACAAAATTCCATCACAATATTCAGGACAATGCACAATTTAAAACTTATGAATTGTTTATTTCTGTAACTTTCCACCTAATTTTTTCAGACTACAGCTTTTCAGGTAACTGAAACTATAAAAAGCAAAATTGCAGCCAATGGGAGACTCCTGTACAATATATAAAACAGGATGCAGCAAAAGCATTTATCATCCTAATAAATAAAGTAACAAAAAAGGGCTCAGCAGTAACAAACCCAACTAGTATCCAACTAATAAGTCCTTTGTGCAGCCTTGAAAAGACCAAAAAAAAAAGAAAGAAAAAGAAAAGAAACAAACAAAAAAGATCTCAAAACACCCAACTTTACACATCAAGGAACTAAAAAATTATGAACAAACCCTAAGGTTAATAAAAGCAAAGAAATAATAAAGATCATAGTAGAAATAAATGAAATAGACCAAAAGGATAGTAGAAAAATCAGTGAAACTAAGAGCTTTTAAAATATAATGTCAATAAAACTGAAAAATCTTTAGCTACACTGATAAAGAGAAAAAAAAAAAAAAGAGAAGGCCCAAATTCAAAAATGAGAGATGCTACAAGTACTACAGAAACACAAAATATCACGAGACTACTATGAACAACAATACTCCAAAATTTTTGACAACATAGAAGAAATTCCTAGAAACATACTATCTACCAAGACTGAATCATGAAGAAAAAGAAAATCTGAACAGACCAGGTACTAGTAAGGTGATTCAATCAGTAATCTGAAACCTCCCATCGAAGACTAGCTAGCTTCACTGGTGAATAGTAACAAATATTTTTTAAAAAATTAATGCCAATACTTTGCAAATTCTTCAAAAAAAAAAATAGGACAGAACATTTCCACTGAGAACTGATTTTACTGTGTCCCATAGATTTTGGATTGTTCTATCTTCATTGTCATTTGTCTCTAAATATCTTCTGATTTCCTCTGATTTTTTTTCCAATGATTGACTGGTTGTTCAGCAATATATTGTTTGACTTACAGGAGTTTGTGTTTCTTGCTGATTTTTTTTTTCTTGTAGTTGATTTCTAGCCTCATAGCATTGTGGTCAGAGAAAACACATGAAATAATTTCAATTTTTAAAAATTTACCATGGGAGTTCCCATCATGACACAGCAGAAACGAATCTGACTAGCATTCATGAGGACACAGGTTCAATTCCTGGCCTTGCTCAGTAGGTTAAGGATCCGGCACTGCCATAAGCTAGGGTGTAGGTCACAGACACGACTCATATCTGGTGTTGCTGTGGCTGTGGTGTAGGCAAGCAGCTACAGCTCTGATTCGACCCCTAGCCTAGGAACCTCCATATGCTGTGGATGCAGCCCTAAAAAAGAAAAAAAAATTTTGTTTTAATTTACCATGGATTGATCTGCGGCCCCAGATGCGATCTATCCTGGAGAATGTTCCATGTGCACTTGAGAAGAATGTATTTTCTACTGCTTTGGAGTGGAAAATTTTATAGACATCAGTTAAGTCTGTCTGGTCCAAGCTGTCATTTAAGGTCTGTGTTACCTTGCTGATTTTCTGTCTGGATGATCTGTCCATTACTGTAAGTGGGGTGGTAAAATCCCCCACTATTGTTGTGTTACTGTTGATTTCTCCTTTTATGGCCGTTAGCAACTGCCTTATATATTGTGGTGCTCCTATATTGGGTGCATATACCTAGTACTAGATGTCCTCACTATAGCAATTAAGCAAGAAAATTAAATAAAAGGATCCAAATTGGAAAAGAAGAAGTAAAATTGTCAGTATTTGCAGGTAACGTTATACATAAAAGCCCTAAAGATGCCACCAAACTGCTGGAGCCAATAAATTAATTCAATAAAGCTGCAGGATACAATATCAATTATACAATAATAATGAAGTATCAGAAAGAGAAGAAAATAATCCTAATTAAAAGTTCAGGACTAACAAATACACACTACTATATGTAAAATACATAAACAACAAGGACACACTGTACAGCGCAGTGAACTATATTTAGTATCTTATAACAACTTATAATGGGAAATAATCTAAAATAATATACACATTTGAATCACTGTGATGTACACCTGAAACGAACACAACATTGTCAACCAATTATACTTCAATTAAAAAGCAAATTAGTAATTAGCAAATTAGAGCATATTATGATTAGAACTAGAAATTCCACCATGAGAAAAAAGATACACATTTACTAGAGAGACTAAAATCCTGTAGTCTCTCAATATAAACTTAAATTTTACCTTCTATAAAAAAATAAGTAAAATTCTGTATTTCAATGACAAAATCATTTACAGCTGCATTAAGAAGAATAAAACACGGAATAAATTTAACCGAGATGAAAAACCTGTATACTGAAATGTACAAGGCATAGAGGAAAGAAATTGAAAGGTATAATACTCTCATAAATTAGAATTAATATTGTTAAAATGTCTGTACCACCTAAAGCAATTTACAATTCAAATCAATCAATTCAATCCCTATCACAATTTCAATGGCATTTTTTTCCACAGATATAGAATAAACAACCCTAAAACTTATAGGGACCCACAAAGACCCTGAATAGTCAAAGCAAACTTGAGAAAGAATAAATTGTTAGCATTGATTTCAAATGACATTACAAAACTAATCAAACAACATGCTTTTGGCATAAAACAGACACATAAATAAAGGGAACAGAATAGTCGGGGGGGGGGGGGACATGCTTATGTGATCAATTAATTTCAGGTAGTGGAACCCAGAATATAAAGTAAGGGAAAAGAGACTCTCTTCAGTAAATTGTGTGGGAAAACTGAACAATAGCATGCAAAAGAATGGAACTGGGGTGGTCAAGACAAGACGGCAGAGCAGAAGGACTGGAGCTCACCTCTTCACACAAAAACACCAAAATAACAACTGAATGCTGAATAACCATCAACTGGAATAGACTGGAAGCTACCAAAAAAGATATCCTACACCCAAAGACAAAGAAGAAGCCACAACAAGATGGTAGGAGGAGTGCTTTTGTGATATAAGCAATCCAATACCCCTGGGTGACCCACAAACTGGAAAATACCTATAGCGAAGATGCTCTCTCCTACAGGAGCATTCCAAACCCCACATTAGGTTTCTCAGACTGGGAGTCTGGAATTGGGAGAGGAGCCCCCAGAGCCATTTGGACCAGCAGGGCTTGAGCATGGGTTTCCCTTACTTTATATTCTGGGTTCCCCCAGGATTGGGTGAAACAGACTTCATTCTTGGAGGGTGCACACAGGGTTTCATGTGCACTGGATCCCTGGTTAATACAGGAACTCTTTAAGAATCTGGCCATACATACTTGTGGGTCTTGGAGGGTCTCCTGGGAAAGCAGGGGGCTACTGTGGCTCACTGTTTGGGCAGGACATTGGAGGCAGAGGTCCCAAGAATATTCATTGACATGAACTCCCCTGGAGGCTGTTATTTTGGAAAAATATAGCCCTACCCATCAGGGCTGAGAAACCCTAGGCCAAACAACAAACAAGGTGGGAACACAGCCCCACCCATCAGCAAATAAGCTGCCTAAAGTCCTCTTAGGCATACACCTGCCTCTAATCAAAACCAGAGACAAAGCCCCAACCACCAGAGAACAAGACTCAGCTCTTCCTACCAGTGGGCAGGAACCAGTCCCTTCCATATGGAAGCCTGCCACAAGCCTCTGTATCAACTTCACCCACAAGTGGGCAGACACCAGAAACAAGAGAGGCTACAACCCTATAGCCTGCAAAAAGGAGACCACACAAAAAGCTGTAAAAAATGAAAAGGCAGAGAAATATGAGGCAGATGAGGGAACTAGACAAAACCCCAGAAAAACAGCTAACTGAACTAGAGATAAGCTATCTCCATGAAAAAGACTTTAGAGTAATGATAGTAAAGATGATCCAAGATCTCAGGGAAAAAAAAACCTGGAGGCAAAAATCTATAAATTACAAGAAATGTGAATAAAGAAATAGACGATTTAAAGATTAAACAAGGAGAGATGCAAAATACAATAGCTGAAATTAAAAGTTCACCAGAAGGAACAATTAGCAGAATACAGGAGGCAGAATGAATAAGTGAGGTGGAAGGCAGACTGACAGAAATCATTAACATGGGATTAATAAAAATGAATGAAAAGAAATGAGGACAGTCTAAGAGAACTCTGAGATAATGTTAAACACACCAACATCTGTGTTACAGGGGTGCCAGAAGGAGGAGAGAGAGACAAAGGGCCAGAGAAAATATCTGAAGAGTTAATAGCCAAAAACTTCCCTAACATAGGAAAGGAATCACTAACTCAAGTCCAGGAAGCAATAATGAATACCGTATAGAATAAACCCAAGAAAGAACACCCCAAGACAAATACTAATCTAGCTGACCAAAATTAAAGACAGAGAAAATACTGAAAGCAACTAGGGAAAAGCAACAAATTACATACAAGGGAACCCCAATAAGGTTTTCAGCTGATTTTTCAGCAGAAACTCTGCAGGCCAGAAGGCAGTGGCATGATATACTTAAAACAATGAAAGGAAAAACCCTACAACCAAGCACACCCTACTTAGGAAGGCTCTCATTCAGATTTGAAAAAGAAATCAAAAGCTTTACAAATAAGCAAAGTTAGGAGAATTCAGCACCATTAAACCAGCTACACGACAAATACTAAAGGAACTTCCCTAAGTGTAAAAGAAAAGGCCACAACTAGAAACAAGAAAGTTACAAAAGGGAAGGCTCACGAGGAAAAGCAAACATATAGTAAAGGTAGGGAATCATCCACACATAAACAGGATACCAAAACAAGCAATCATGAGTAAAGAGTATGAATGTGGGATTCTGGAAATGTATTTGCAATTAAGAGACCAGCAACTCAAAACAATCTTGTGTGTGGGTGTGAATGTGTAAGATATACATACACACACACACACCTTATATCAAAACCTCATGGCAACCGCAAACAAAAAATCTACAATAGTTACATACACAAATAGGGAAAAGCAGTCCAAACACAATACTAAAGATAGTCATCAAATCACTAGAGAAAAGAACAAGGGATGAAAAATACCAACAAAAACAAATCCAAAACAATTAACAAAATGGCAGTTAAAAACATACATATCAATGTAAATAGACTAAGTACTCTACCCAAAAGACACAGAATGGCTTAATGGATACAAAAACAAGATCCATATGCTGTCTACAAGAGACCCACTTCAGTTCCTGGGACACATACAAACAAAGTGAGAGGATGGAAGATATTCCATGAAAATGGAAATTAAAAGAAAGCTGGGAGTTCCCGTCGTGGCGCAGTGGTTAACGAATCCGACTAGGAACCATGAGGTTGCGGGTTCGGTCCCTGCCCTTGCTCCGGGTTAACGATCCGGCGTTGCCGAGAGCTGTGGTGTAGGTTGCAGACGCGGCTCGGATCCCTCGTTGCTGTGGCTCTGGTGTAGGCCAGTGGCTACAGCTCCGATTCAACCCCTAGCCTGGGAACCTCCATATGCCATGGGAGCGGCCCAAGAAATAGCAACAACAACAACAACAAAAAAGACAAAAGAGAAAGAAAGAAAGAAAGCTGGAGTAGCAATACTCAAGACAAAATAGTCCGTAAAATAAAGAATGTTACAAGAGACAAAGGACATTACATAATGATCAAAGGATCAATCCAAGAAGACAGAACACTTGTAAATATGTAGGCACCCAACATAGGAGCACTTCAATATATAAAGCAACTGCTAACAGCCTTAAAAGGAGAAATCAACAATAATACAATGGTGTGGGACTTAAAACCCCACTTACAGCAATAGACAAATCATCCAGACAGAAAAATCAACAAAGAAATACAGGCCTTAAATGATTCACTAGACCAGATGGACTTAATAGATATTTATAGAATGTTCCATCCAAAAGCAGTAGAATACACATTCTCCTCAAGAGCACATGGAACATTCTCTAAGATAGATCAGATTTGGGGCCACAAATCAGGCCTTAATAAATTTAACAAAATTCAAATAATAGCAAGAATCTTTTCCAAGCATGCTATAAGACTAGAAGTCAAGAAGACAAAAACTGCAAAAAAAAACACAAACACATGGAGACTAAAAAACATGCTACTAAACAACCAATGGATCATTGAAAAAAATCAAAGAGGAAATTTAAAAATACCTAGAGAAAAATGAAAAGACACAGCAGACCAAAATCTATCAGATGAAGCAAAAGCAGTTCTAAGAAAGTTTATAGCAATACAAGCCTACCTTAAGAAACAAGAATAATCTCCAACAAGCTAATTTTACACCTAAAGCAACTAGAGAAAGAGGAACAAACAAAACCCAAGTTAGCAGAAGGAAAGCTCAGAGCAGAAATAAATGAGATAGAAACAAAGAAAATAGAAAAGATCAATGAAACTAAAAGCAGGTTCTTTGAAAAGATGAACAAAATTGATGAACCCTTAGCCACACTCACCAAGAAAAAAAGGGAAAAGGGTCAAATCAATAAAATTCAGAGATGAAAGAGAAGTTAAAACTGACACCACAGAAATACAAAGTAGTCATAAAAGACTACTACAATCAACTATATGCCAATAAAATGGACAACCTAGAAGAAATGGACAAATTCTTAGAAAAGTACAATATTCCAAGACTAAATCAGGAAGAAACAGAAAAGATGAATGGACCAATCACAAGTACTGAAATTGAAACTGTGATTTTAAAAATTCCAACAAACAAAAGCCTAGAACCTGATAGTTTCACAGGCAAATTTCATTAAACATTTAAAGAATAACACCTATCCTCTGAAACTCTTTTCAAAAAAAAAAAACTGCAGAGGAAGGAACATTCCCAAGCTCATCCTATGAGGCCACCATCATCCTGATACCAAAATCAAGGACACCACAAAAAAAAAAATTATAGGCCAATATCACTGATGAACACAGAGGCAAAAATCCTCAACAAAATAACAGCAAACCAAATACAACAATACACTGAAAGGATCATACACCATGATCAAGTGGTATTTATCCCAGGGATGAAAGGATTCTTCAATATCCACAAAACAATAAATGTGATACACCACACTAACAAATTGAAGAATAAAAACCATATGATCATCTTAATAGGTGCAGAGAGAGCTTTTGACAAAACCCAATATCAATTTCTGATTTAAAAAAAAAAAAAAAAAACCTCCAGAAAGTGGGCACAGAGGGAACCTACCTCATCATCATAAAAGCCATATATGACAAACCCATGGCTAACATCATTCTCAAAGGTGAAAAGCTTAAACAATTTCCACTAAGATCAGGAAAAAGACAAGGATGTCCACTCTCAACAATGTTATTAACACAGTTTTGGAAGTCTTCGCCATGGCAATCACAGAAAAAGAAAAGGAATCCAAATTGGAAAAGAAAAAGTAAAACTGTCACTGTTTGCAGATTACATGATACTGTACATAGAAAATCCCAAAGATGCTTTCAAAAAATTATTAGGGCACATTTGTGAATTCAGTAAAGTTACAGGATACCAAATTAATACACAGAAATCAACTGCATTTCTATAAACTAAAAACAAAAGATCAGAGAGAGAAACTGGGGAAACAATCCCACCTACCATTGTATCAAAAAGAAGAGAATACCTAGGAATGAACCTACCTCAGGAGGCAAATGACCTGCACTCTGAAAAGTGTAAAATGCTGTTAAAAGAAACCAAGATGACACCAATACATGGAAAGATATACCATGCTCTTGGATTGGAAGACCCATATTGCCAAAATGACTATGTTATCCAAGGCAATATATAGATCCATTTCAATCCCTATCGAATTACCAATGCCCCTTTTTACAGAAGTAAAACCAAAAAAAAAATTAAAATTTGTATGGAAACACAAAACACCCTGAATAGTCAAAGTAATCCTGAGAAAGAAAAATGGAGCTGGAGGAATCAGACTCCCTGATTTTACACTATACTACAAAGCTATAGTCACCAAAAGAGAATGGTACTAGCACAAAAACAGAAATATAGATCTAAGGATCACTACAGAAATCCCAGAAATAAACTTGTACACCTACAGACAACTAATCTACAACAAAAGAGATAAGAATATACAATGGAGAAAACAAGTCTCTTCAATAAGTGGTGCTAGGAAAATTGGACAGTTACATGCAAAACAATGAAATTAGAATACTTTCTAACACCAGACACACAAAAACAAACTCAAAATGGATTAAAGACCTAAAGGAAGACTGGATACTGTAAAACTCTCAGAGGAAAACATAGGCTGACATATATCACAGCAGTATCTTCTCAGATCCACCTCCTAGTACAAAAATAAATAAATAAATAGGTCCTAATTATACTTAAAAGCTTTTACAAAGCAAAGGAAACCCTAAGAAAACTGAAAAGACAACCCACAGAAAGGAGAAAATATTTCCAAATGAAGCAACTGACAGAGATTAATCTCCAAAATATATAAACACCTGCAGTTCAAAATAAAAAAAAAAAATCAAAAAATGGGCAAAAGCTCTATATAGACATTTTCCCAAGGAATACAGATGGCCAAAAAACACATGAGAAGATATTCAACGTAGCTAATTATTAGAGAAATGCAAATCAAAACTACTATGAGGTACCACCTTACACCAGCCAGAATGGCCATCATCAAAGTCTACAGACAAAAAATGCTGGAGAGGGTGTGGAGAAAAGGTAACCCTATTACACTGTTGGTGGGAATGTAAACTGGTGCAACCACTGTGGAAAACAGTATGGAGCTTCCCCAGAAAACAAAATTTAGAACTACCATATCATCCAACCATCCCACTCCTGGGGCATCTATCCAAGAAAACCATAATTTGAAAAGATACACACACCACAGTGTTCATTGCAGCAGTATTTACAATAGCCAAGACATGGAAGCAACTTTGATGTCTATCAATGGAGGGATAGATAAAAGAGATGTGATATATGTATATACACACACACACACACACACAATGGAATATTACCCATCCATAAAAAGAATGAAATAATGCCATTAACCGCAATAAGAATGGACCTAGAGATTATCATACGAGAGAAATAAATGAGAAAAAACATAGGACATCACTTATCTGTGGACTCTAAAAAAAGGATAGAAATTTGCAGAACAGAAATAATCTCACAGACTTTGAAAACAAACTTATGGTTACCAAAGGGGAGGGGTGGGGTGGAGGGATGGATTGGCATATGCACACTGAGGTATATGGAACTGGATGGAGAGCTGGGGAGAAATCTACCCAATATTCTGTGATGATCTATATGGGAAAATAATCTGAAAAAGAATGGATGTGTGTATATGTATAACTGAATCACTCTGCTGTACAGCAGAAATTCTCACAACACAGTAAATCAACCATGCTCTATAAAACTTTAAAAATAAATTCGCAAAATGTCCAAAAAACAAAAAAACCCTCAAAAGAATGAAACTGGACCACTATTTTCTACCACACACAAAAATCAATTCAAAATGGATTAAGACTTGAACATAAGACCTGATACCATAAGAATCCTAGAAGAAAACAGACAGCAAACTCAATCTTGGAGATGATTTTCTTTTTTGGTTTTGACATCCAAAACAAAGGCAACAAAAGCAATAGTGAGCAAAAGGTACTACATCAAATCAAAAAGCTGCTGCACTGCAAAGGAAATTATCAACGAAATGAAAAGATAACCTACTGAGTGGGAGAAAATATGTACAATCATATATCTGATAAGGAATAACTATATATATCAAATATATCAGGGAGTTCCTGTTGCTGCACAGTGGTTAACGAACCCAACTAGGAACCATGAGGTTGAGGCTTTGATCCCTGGCCTTGCTCAGTGGGTTAAGGATCCAGCGTTGCCGTGAGCTGTGGTGTAGATGGCAGACACGGCTGGGATCCCGCGTTGCTGAGGCTGTGGTGTAGGCCAGTGGCTACAGCTCCAATTAGACCCCTAGCCTGGGAACCTCCATATGCCGTGGAAGCAGCCCTAGAAAAGGCAAAAAGACAAAAAGAAAAGAAAAGAAAAAAGAAATATATAAAGAACTCATACAGGGCAATGGCGGCTGTGGCAGCAGCAGCAGGGGCTGAGGGCAGTCCAGGCTTGGGGCGGGATGGCAGCGCTGTCTTGTGCCCGGGCCTGTGGGGAAGCCGGGAGTGGGGGATGCAGGGGACTGCATGAACAGTTTGCAGTCTGAGGAGCTGCTGCTGGAGCCCAAGCCAGAGCCTGAGCCTGAAGAGGAGCTGCCCCAGCCCCCCGCCCCCCATACCACAGCTCTGGGCTCTGGGCCTGGCTTGGGAGCCCCCAGCCACCAGGAGGAGGAGGAGCCAGGAATGGTGGAGGGTGGCCTGGGAGATGGCGCCATTAAGGACCCGGAGATGGAAGCCATCAAAGTCGGGGAGATGGAGGAAGAAGCTGAGAAGCTAAGGGAGCTACAGAATGAAGTAAAGTAGCAGATGAATATGAATCCACCTCCAGGCAATACTGGCCCAGTTATCGTGTCCACTGAGGAGAAGACGGAAGCTGACACCCGCTCTATCTATGTTGGCAATGTGGACTCTGGTGCAACAGCAGAAGAGCTGGAAGCACACTTTCATGGCTGTGGTTCAGTCAACCACAATACTATACTCTGTGACAAATTTAGTGGCCATCCCAAAGGGTTTGCATATATAGAGTTCTCAGAAAAAGGGTCGGTGAGGACTTCCATGGCCTTACACGAGTCCCTATTTAGAGGAAGACAAATCAAGGTGATCCCAAAAGGAACAAACAGACTGGGCACCAGCACGACAGACCAGGGTTTTCCACGAGCCTGATACCATGCCCAGATCACCAACTATGACGGTTCCTGCTCTCGAATCTACAGTGGTTTTAACTGCAGGCCAAGGGTCACGTCTACAGGGGCTGAGCTAGAGTGACATCATGGTATTCCCCTGACTAAAAAATAATAATAATAATGTGTATTAGGAGGAGAGAGAGGAAAAAAAGAGAAGGGGGGATGAATTAGGGAAAAAAAAAAACCCAAACAGAAAAACCAGAAGATGACCTTAATGGAAAAAAATATTTAAAAAAAAAAGATATACTGCAGAAAGGGGGAGAATCCCATAACTGCTGAGGAGGGACCTTCTTTGGGGAGCAGGGGAAGGCCCGGGGAGTGGGACAGGGGGCTGCTCCTGCACTCTGGGGATTCACCATGGACACATCTCAACTCTGCAAGATGCTCCCTGTTTCCCTGACTGCCTTCACCCTTGGGGGGCTGCTCAAGGGTAGGTGGGCAGGGGTGGTAGGAGAGATATTTTTACCCAGGGCTCTGGAAGGACACCAAACTGCTCTACTTGTAACTGTTTTCGTCCCTCCATCTTCTCCCTAACATGGATGGACCTTAGGGGTGTTATGCTAAATAAAATAAGTTAGAAAAACAAATACCATATGATCTCACCTATATATGGAATCTAAAACAAAGAAAACCCCAAGTTAAAGAGATATGGAGAACAGATTGGTGGTTGCCAGGGGTGGGAATTAAGGGGGGGGGGGGGGAAGTATTGAGAGATGGGAGAAGTAAGTGAAGAAAGTAAAAAATTACAAACTTTAAGTTATAAAATATATCAAGGTATATAATACACAGCATTGTGACTGCAGTTAAGAATATTTAATACTGTATTACATACTGGCAAGTTACCAAGAGAAATCTCAAAAACTTTCATCACAAGAAAAAAACTGTAACCATGTGTGATAATGTTAGTCTAGTTCACTAAACTTACTGTAGTATTTCATAATATATATGAATATCGAATCATTACACTGTACACTTTAGAGTAATAATACCTCAATAGAAATAAGTAAAATAAAATGACCAAAATATATAAATAATTAGGGAAGACATCAAAATTGCAGGAATATAGACTATCAAAACTGAAAGCTGGTGCTTTGAAGTAATCAGTAAAATTGATAAAGTTCTAGTCAAGATAACTGAGAAAGGAGGGAAGAATGAAATTAGTAATATCAAGATTGAAAAGGAGTTCTCTTATGGGACATCAGGTTAAAGACCCAGCATTGTCACTGCAATGGCTCAGGTTTGATCCCTGGCCTGGTAACTTCCATATGCCATGGGTGTGGCCCTCCAAAAAAGAATGAAAAGAGCATACTATGAAACAGCATTTGATAGAATCTAACATCCATTTATAATAACACACTAGGAATAGAGGGGAAGTCCTGCTCTTGAGAAAGAATATCTTCATGAAACTTGTACTCAGCATCATACTTAATGGTGAGAAACTAGATATTTTTCTTATAAGAAAAAAGGTAAGGAAATCTCCTCTCACCGTTCCTATTCAACATTGTACTGGAAGACTTAGCTAATGCAATAAAGGGAGAAAGGAAACAAAATGTATGTATGTATGCTTTTATATATATATATAAAAGCAAGAAATAAAACTGTCTTTGTTGCATATAACACAATTTTCTACGTAAAACATCTGAAAGAATATGAAACACCAGAAATCACTCTAGGAATTAATAAGACAGTATAGAAAGACTGAATACAGAAGTCATCTGCTTTCCTATAGACCCACAGAAATATAGCCAACTGATCTCTGACAAAGGACTATTAGGCAATCCAATAGAGAGAAAAAAAGTCTTTTCAACAGTGCTGGTAATAGTGGATATCCACGTGCAAAAACAAACAAATGAATCTAGACACAGACGTCACACAAAACTTAACTTAAATAGATCACAGCTCTAAATGTAAAATGTAAAAGTAAAAAACTCCTAGAAGACAACATAGGAGAAAATCAAGGTGACCTTTTGTTTACTGACAAATTTTAAGATACAGCACCAAAAACAAGATCCAAGAAAGAAAAAAAATAAGCTTCACTTCATTAAAATGAAAAGTCCTCTGTTCTACAAAAGACATTTGGTAAAAGAATGTAAAGACAGTCACAGAGTAGAAGAAAATATCTGTAGAACTCTTTTATCTCACAAATGACTGGCATCCAACGTGTCCAAAGGTCTCTTCTTAAAACAGTTAGACAAACAATTCAATTAAAAAAATGGGCAGAAGAGTTGAACACACAAGAAGATATAGATGTTAAATAAACATATGAAAAGCTCAACATCAAATACCGTTAGTAATTTGCAAATAAAACAAAAATATCACTAGACACTACAAAGAGTAAAATTCAAAACACTCAGAACACCAAATATTAATGAAAATGTAAAGTGACAGGAATCCTTATTCATTGGTGGCAAAAATGGAAAATGGTATGCCAGCTTTGGAAGACAGTGTCTTATACAACTAAACATACCCTTTCCATAGAATCTGGGTTCCAGATTATACTCTTTGGTATTTACTGAAATGAGTCGAAAACTTGTCTTCACACAGAAATATGAAAATGAATGTTTATAGATATTTTATGCATAACTGCCTAGACTTATAGTTAAAGAAGATATCTTTCAATATTAGAAGAGCAGAAATGAATAAACAACCTGTGGTATAGCCATATGATGAAATATTGTTCAGTGATGATAAAAACATGAGCTATGAAGCCATGAACAGACAAGGAAGAAACTGCTATATAATGGTTTGTTACAATTTCAAATTTACATTATTTATGGCTGAAGTGAAACTGTTTTGATCCACTTGTTTATGGCTCATGTAAAGTATTTTGGTCTAAAAGTGAATTTGTTTACTTTGCATAGGCCATGTCAGGATGGCATCAAACTTGCTCTATCAATATGAATATATGGAGGAGTGACAATCACATGATAGACATTTAAGCTTTAAATGCCAAGAATTTGTGAGGTTTGGTCTGAGCAAGGCTATTCTTTGCCGATCTGAACAACTCTCAGAAGATCATGAGACACTTGTCCTTGCTTGTGGCCAATTTACTCTCGGTGAGCAGTGGTGCTGAACCAAGCAGCAGTCTCGGAGAAAAAAAGGGACATTCATTTCTGCCTTGGTGAGCCTACTCCTCACAGGCAGTGGTACAGGCCATGTAATGGTCCCTGGAATAACCACCTTTCAAGCAGCCTAGCTTGCCTGCTGACACTGGTGCCTTTGCCCAGCAGCTACATGCCCCCATCAGGGAGGGACCTAAGCTGGCATCTGATACCCAGCTTTTCACTGGAAGGACCAACTCTACCAAGAACCAATTCATATAAAGATAAAACAATTAAATTTGAACTGTCTTTCTTTCTCTCATCTTCCCATTGGGTGGAACAGTAGTATAATTAATCTACTACTGGTTTGGGGTATGTTCTTTCTTTACTGGCTTATTTAGAGACATTATCCTGTTTGCTACTGGCTTGTGAAACATTATTAAAAATTATGATTCCTGCAGTGAAACTACTGGCAGAGACAATCTCAGTCTCTGAACATAATTTGCCTAAAAAAACAGGAAACTTAAAAGGCATATTTATTGCTAAGTGGAACAAGACACTCTGACCAAACTGCACACTGTATGATTCCAAGTATATGACATTCTGGGAGAGAGAAAAAACTATGAGCCAGTAAAAAAAAGATCTTTGTGAAGGATTTGGAGCTTTGAGGAAGGGGTGAATGGATAGGTGGAGCACAGGGTATTTTTAGGGAAATAAAGCTATCCTATATGATATAGAAATGATGCATAATGTCACTATACATTTGCCGGAACCTGTAGCTTGTATAACACAGAGTCAACCCTAATATAAACAGTAGACTTTAATGCATCTATATTGATAATCAATTATAACAAATATACCATAATAATATGAGATGCAAAAAAATAGTACAAAATAAGATGCAGAGGAGTCAAGTGGTACTCTTATTTCCTGATCAATTTTTCCTGTAAACCTAGAATGTTCTTTAAAAACAAAACAAAACAAAAAAACCCTGGGAGTTCCCATCGTGGCGCAGTGGAAACGAATCCAACTAGGAACCATGAGGTTATGAGTTCGATCCCTGGCATCTCTCTGTGGGTTAAAGATCTGGCATTGCCGTGAGCTGTGGTGTAGGTTGCAGACGAGGCTCAGATCTGGCATTGCTGTGGCTCTGGCATAGGCCAGCAGCTGTGGCTCCAATTAGACCCCTAGCCTGGGAACCTCCATATGCTGCAGGTGTGGCCCTAAAAAGACAGAAACAAAAACCAAAAAAAAAAAAAAAACCCTGAAATCTCATTGTTTCATACCTTCTGATTTTTTTTAATCTAGTAGTGTTTAAATCCTTTTTTAATCTTTTGCAAGCATTATTTAAAATTAACAGGAGTTCCCATTGTGGTGTAACAAGATAGGCAGCAAGATATCTTGGGAGTGCTACGATGCATGTTCAATCCCTGGCCTGGCACCATGGGTTAATAAGGATCCAGGGTTGCAGCAGCTGTGGCTTAGGACTATAGCTCAGATGCGATCCCTGGCCTGGGAACTCCATATGCCATGGGGCAGCCGAAAAAGAAAAAGAAAAAGGTAAAATTAACATATTTTACTAAGTAAAAATACCATATTTTACTATTTAAGTGTCTTTAATTTTTCTATTCTAAATTTAATTTTATTGTTTTGTTTTGTTTTTTGTCTTTTTGCCATTTCTTGGGCCACTCCTGTGGCATATGGAGGTTCCCAGGCTAGGGGTCGAATCGGAGCTGTAGCCACCGGCCTACACCAGAGCCACAGCAACGCGGAATCCAAGCCGCGTCTGCCACCTACACCAGAATTCCCACCAACGCTGGATCCTTAACCTGCTAAGCAAGGCCAGGGATCGAACCTGCAACCTCATGGTTCTTAGTCGGATTCGTTAATCACTGAGCCATGACGGGAACTCCTAAATTTAATTTTAAATTAATTTTAACTTTTCTACATAAGAAATCATTTTAAGATTTAATTATTTAAACACTAATGGGTATAAAACTGCAAACTATAATAATCGAACAAGGACCTACTGTATAGTTCAGGGGATTATACTCAATATTTCGTAATAACCTCTAAGGGAAAAGAAACTGAAAAAGAACACACATATATATGTAAAACACTGAATCACTTTGCTGTACACCTGAAACTAACACAACAGTGTAAATCAACTATACTTCAATTTAAAAAATTTTAAATAAAACTGCAGATCATAAAGAGTAAAAAATTTCAAATGTCTTTTTAGTGCTGCACCATGGCATATGGAGGTTCCCAGGCTAGGAGTCTAATTGGAGCTGTAGCTGCTGGCCTACATCACGGCCAGACAACACCAGATCCTTAACCCTCTGAGTGAGGCCAGGGATCGAACCTGCATCCTCATGAATACTAGTCAGATTTGTTTCTGCTGAGCATGACGCGAACTCCAGAAGTTTTCATTTAATCCATGAAGAATTGTACTAGGATTTTCAAAGATTTCCCTAAGTCTAAGTTTTTCCCATATCAATTAAAATAGAAATTTAATAGCTTCTTCCACTCATCAATCCAAGTAGACATTTATTTGCCTTAATACTTGTACAGCCTTTTAAATATCAAAGTTCTCTAGGGACATGCACATACAAAAATTGCTCTAAAAATGAAAAATGTGCCTGAGAACTTAAATACATTCATCTCACAGCTTAAGATTCTGTTGCCTAAAAGGAGCAAAAATTCTGTTTGGTTCCAGGAGTTTCTTGCCTTATACGCATATTTTTCAATCAATTTATATTTTCAATGCCTAAGAAATCACAAATCTTATACACTCAAAACTTCAAACTAAGGGAAACTACAGTTAAAGGACTGACATATTCAATAGATAAAGGCATCTAAATAAAAGAAACACAAATATTCAAATCAGCTCATATAAGCAGCCTACCTGCCCACAGTTAAAAAGGAAAAGCTACATTTAGAAAGTTAAACACATTCCCAAGCTTGGGTTTAGAAACTCCAGGTTGAGATATAACCCCTAAAGTGGATCAGTCCCTGAGGAAATGGGGATAGGGGACACCTGAGAAGTCACCAGAAAGAACTCTCCTTACATTCTCACCAGTAAGGAAACTTAGGGAGATTCAGTTTAACATCAGGTCCAAAATCCCAAATTCATAAACTCTTTGCCCAGGAGATAGAACTCCTGACCACTAACTTTCAATACACAAAATACATTCTGCAAGCACCTTTGTCATGCATGCAAAATTCAAACATAACATGTAAATACATCTAGGCCAAAGAAAACGTTCATTGCTGGTTCCAAGGGGACGTGGGGAGGGGCTTTAGTTTGGAGTCACCGGCCTCAGGCCTCTACTCCTCAGTCACAATATTCTAGATCAAAACAGATAATTTAAATGCCATGAAGCCAGTTTGAAGAATCTAGCAAAATCACTCAACCCAGTGTTTATACGTAAAGAAGAAAGAAACCTGTAAGACAATTTGTTCATTAAGAAGACCCCCAGGGAGTTCCTGTAGTGGCACAGTGGAAATGAGTGCGACTAGGAACCATGAGGTTGCGGGTTCGATCCCTGGCCTCACTCAGTGGATTAAGGATCTGGCGTTGCCATGAGCTGTCGTATAGGTGAAGGGCAAAGCTCAGATCTGGCGTTGCTGTGGCTGTGGCTGGCAGCTGTAGCTCCAATTAGACCCCTAACCTGGGAACTTCCACATGCTGTGGGTGTGGCCCTAAAAAGCAAAAAAAAAAAAAAATCCCCAAGAGTTCCCATTGTGGCTCAGCTGTAACGAACCTGACTAGTATCCATGAGAATTCAGGTTCAATCCCTGGCCTCACTCAGTGGGTTAAGGATCCAGCATTGTCTCGAGCTGTGGTGTAGGTCATGGACATGGCTCGGATCCCATATTGCCGAGGCTGTGGTGTAGGCCAGCAGCTGCAGCTCCAATTCGACCCCTGGCTGGGGAACTTCCATATGCCACGGGTGCGGCCCTAAAAAGACCAAAAAAAAAAAGGAAACCCCTAGTCCTCTCAGAAAATGAAGATGTCAGGTAATTATTATTTCCCCCCCAAAAAGAAACTGATTTGAAAACAAGTAATAATATTAACACTTCCAGATATTGCAAGTCTAAGTCCTGATATGCCAATTTAAAAGAACAGATCAAAAGAACAGACCTTGGAATATAACTACATCCATTCAGGGTAAGAAAAAGGGAGACAAAAATTTGAACAAATAGAATGTAATAATGAAATAGTTTTTCTGAAATTCACTTTTCATGCCTTTTTGTAAAAACTTTATACTGTCTTCTCAGGTCTGCTGAATAAATAACATTTAAATTTATTGAAAAACTAAGTCTCAATCTCAAGTCAATAAATCTTTTCAAAGAAACTGGGGCAGGGGGAGGGGGTATGAGGCAGTGCTAAAAAGACAGATCACCCAGGAAAGTTTCTCAAGAGTACCCAAAGGTCTTCCCATGGGATGCCTGTGACCAAGGAAGATTCTGACAGGAGAGACACAAGGATTCCATATAACATATTCCAGGTAGTTATTCTTTGCTTTCCTCCCATGTACAACAGCCATACAAATAAGTCTTTAAAAAGAACCATCTATGGCTCTGTGGATAAATGATAAACAATTAAAATACTGCGTCAATTTGAAATTCACCATGGAAGAAAATAGTTAATAATAATAATACTATAAACTGGAGAGTGGGTAATGTGGGAAAGACCTGGAAATTTACGGCTGTATTGCCCGCCCCAGGAAGAGCTACGCTGGGAAGACAAGGTAGTGGATTTGAGACCCTGCCCCTCAAACATTTTAAAAAGAATAAAATGACTCCTCTAGAGAGAAAGGGGGAACCGGACACCCCACAGCCCACCGGTCCTCCCACACACAAACCCCCAGAGTCAGAATTGCCCTGTGACCCTTCCCATGGTCATCGCACAGTCTTGGGAGACAGAGGTTAGTAGTGAGGGGACAGGTGACCAACGGGCTCCCAGCTGCCAACCCAGCCCCCAGGCTGCGTGCCGCGCCACCAGTGGGCTCTCGTCCGCAGACTCCGGAGTTGGCTGCAGGAGGCCAGGTTCCATCAGCTCCACCGCCTCCATCTCCCAACACCCGGACTTCTCACACTCACCATTTTTTGGTTCCTGGGGTTTCGGGAGGTTCACTCTACAACTGCTGCGGCAAGTGCAGGTCACAACAACACAGAACGTGGCTTAGCCATCTGGCCTTTAAGGTCAGCAAGAGGTAACACGGCCGCAGGAAAGCGAGCGGCACAGAGAACGCGGTCCGCGCTCTGCGCCATCATCCGAGCGACGCTGCCACGTAAAATAACTGGCGACTCCCCTGATTGGACAGTTCACAGAGCCCCGCCCTCCCACGCCTGAGTGATGGCAAGCCCAGAGGTCGCATCTTGGAACCAAGCTGGTCGTTGCAGCGGCCCGAAATGTTCTCTCTCGCTCCATGGACACTGCATCAAACCCTATGGCTGCAAGGCCCTCACGGAACTGTGACCCTTTTTACTCACACACACGGACACGTAAAAGTGACCTCATCATAGGTAAAATTGAGTCTGACTCCACTTAGATCTTTGACAGTTTCCAGTGGGAGACCATACATTCCTCCTTATTCCCACTCATTTGGTACTTTTCTTTTTTTTGTCTTTTCGGCTTTTCTAGGGCCGCACTCGCGGCATATGGAGGTTCCCAGGCTAGGGGCCTAATCGGAGCTGTAGCTGCCGGCCTATGCCACAGCCACAGCAATGTGGGATCTGGGCTGCGTCTGCAACCTACACCACAGCTCACGGCAAGCCCGGATCCTTATCCCACTGAGCAAGGCCAGGGATTCAACCCTCAACCTCATGGTTCCTAGTCGGATTCGGTCAACCACTGCGCTACAACGGGAACTCCTCATCTGATACTTTAAAAAGTCCCCAGGTCTCAGGGGCACTTGGCTGTAGTGGAAGGATGATCCCCAAAGTCCTAGGCCAAGCCCCAGGCCTCAGACTCCAGTGTGTGTGAAACACTGAAGCAGAGAAACCACTGGAAAATCTTTTCAGTGGACTTCCTTAAATTTTTATTTGTTGAAAGGTCAAAAGAGGTAAAACTGAAAGAACACTGCTGAATGAAAAATAATAGATGGTAAGAGTATGAAAGATAAAAAAATCAGGACAATGGTCATGAATGAAGCAGGACAGAGATAAGTTAGGAATGGGAACATCAGGCACTCACCAGGGCCCACAGGCCTTTTGAGAATCTTCATGATGGGAGTGACCATAGTGGCTCAGCCAGTTCCCAACTAGTATCCATGAGGATGCAGATTCCCTGGCCTCGCTCAGTGGCTTAGTATCCCAAGTTGCCCTGATCTGTGGTGTAGGTCACCGACAGCTCGGATCCTGCGGGGCTGTAGTGTAGGCTGGCAGCTCCAGCTCTCATTCCACCCCTACCCTGGGAACTTCCATATGCTGCAGCCCTAAAAAGAAATAAAAAAAGAATCTTCATGATGAGTCCGAGGATGTATGTGTGTGTATGTTTTCCTTTTTTTTTTTTTCTTCTTTTTAGGGCTGCACCTGTGGCATGTGGAAATTCCTGAGCTATCAGAGTTCCATCTACCATTCTATGCCATAGTCACAGCAATGCCAGATCTGAGCCACCTCTGAGACCTATTCTGCAGTCTCGGCGAAGTGAAATCCTTAACCCATTGAGCGAGGCCAGGAATCCTCATGGATACTAGTCAGGTTCTTAACATGCTGAGCCTCAATGGTAGCTCCCAAGGATGTACATTATTAATAAATCTTATCAAAAAACATTTTGCACATTTTTTCTGAACATATTTTATGATTAAAATTTTTAAGAGAAAATCAGTTTGGAAAAAAACGTAATTTGTATATATTTTATTTGCCCTGTAAGGTGGCAGTCTGAGTTTTCATTCATGGTTTTGGCAGCAAAAATTAGGAATGTCAACTGAAAAAAAATGCACAATCTAAAAGTTGAGAATTATGTTTTATCTGGTGGACTTTCTGAAGACTCAAGCCTGGGAGCTGTCTCTCAGATAGCTCTGAGTGACTGCTCTGAAGAGGTAAGGGAGGAGCCAGGATAGGTAGGAGTTTTGCAGTGAAAACCAGGTAGTTAGAACATAAAAAAGTTATAGCTGATTAAAGAAAACCAATATCCCAAGTTAAGTAATTTAGTGTGGAGTTCCTGTCATGGCTCAGTGGTTAATGAATCTGACTAGCTTCCATGAGGACACAGGTTCAATCCCTGGCCTTGCTCAGTGGGTTAAGGATCTGGCATTGCCGTGAGCTATTGTGTAGGTTGCAGATGAGGCTTGGATCTTGTGTTGCTATGGTGGTGGCATAGGCCAGCGGCTACATCTCTGATTGGACCTCTAGCCTGGGAACCTCCATATGCCTCAGCTGTGGCCCTAAAAATCCAAAAAATAATAATAATAATAATAATTTAGTGCTTTTCTGTGTATGGGAAGATTAAGAGTCTGGGCTCCTTGAACTCATTCCTTTGATATGCACCTCAACTATCGAGGGCCAGGATCCTGTTTTGCACCCTAAATCCCCTTAGGAAGCACACTTGGGGTGGCTGCAGTGGCTGGTGGCTGGATGGCTGCAACATTTTTGTTTACTGATATGGCAGGCGACATCTTTCACCCACAGTAAAAGTCACATATCTATTTAGAAAAAAATGGGATATGTGTGTGTGTGTATGACGGGGTCACTTTGCTGTGCAGCAGCAATTGACAGAACAGTGTAAATCAACTATAATAGAAAAAATAAAAACCTAAAAAAAATTATTTTAAAATGAAGAGTGGCATGTATTGATATGTAAAAATCTGAGAGTTCCCATCATGGCTTAGCAGTTAATGAACCCGACTAGTATCCATGAGGATGCAAATTCAATCCCTGGCCTTGCTCAGTGGGTAACGATCCAGTGTTGCCATGAGCTGTGGTATAGGTCACAAATGCAGCTTGGATCCAGTGTTGCTGTGGCTGTGGTATAGACAGGCATTTACAGCTCTGATTCGACCCCTAGCCTTCCATATGCTGTGGTGCAGCCCTAAAAAGACAAAAAAAAAAAAAAAAAAACCAGGAGTATTTATCAATAGAACAATTAAGCAAAGTGTATTGATAGATATACCTTCCCCTTCTGTAACTGTGTTAGATGGGCCCCCACCCTAGGTTGGTGGGGTGACAACACACTACTGCCAGGAACTACAAGAGTTTATTACTACCATAATGGGGTGGGGGCACGTGCAAGTGTGCACCTCTCAAGCAGGTGAGAAGTGCCTTGACAGACAAAGAAAGGAGCCTAGTCTGGCCTGAGTTTTTAATTGCTATTAGGAGGTGGACTACAGTGAGGTTTTGCACACAAAATCTTCTGGGATTGAATCTCTTGCCAAAATCAAAGGAGTGAGGATCCAGACCTTCTTGTCACCTTGTACAGATGTGGGACACCAGAGGAAGAAGACAGGACGGGGGTTTTCACGTTGTCAGCAGTCAAACATTAAAAACTGGAGTCAGATAGAGTTCTCTTTGTGGCTCAGCAGTATCGAACCCAACTAGTATCCTTGAGGACACAGGTCAATCCCTGGCCTCAATCAGTGGGCACTGCTGTCACCTGTGGTATAGGTTGCAGACACAGCTCAGATCCTGTGTTGCTGTGGCTGTGGTGTGGGCTGGCAAGCTGCAGCTCCGAATTCAACCCCTAGCCTGGGAACTTCCATATGCCATGGAAGCAGCCCTGAAAAGAAAAAAAAAAAAAAATGGAGTCATAGATTTCTGGATTCTCATCTGGCATGAAAAGAGCTTAGAAGTCATTCCTATTATCCTCACCAGAAAAAAAAAAAAAGGCGAACTTAAAATGAAGGATTCAGATCTACCAAATCATGAATCACAGGGCCAACTTGGGAAGAGAGACAGAAAAACAGCAATTTTGAAATAGGTCCACAATATTCTGTTCTTAACAATGCCTGTCCTCAAAAGATTCTGTTTTACCAGTGCTTAACTGACATGGTGGGAGGGAAACGGCCAACTTGAGTCCTCTGCCTGTCTGACCTAAATTGAGGGTGAGGGGGAACTTAGAAAGACTTATGAAGTTGATTTGTTTTTTAATTAAACTCCTGACAGCAAACACATGGTGTATTTTCTGAAACCACTTCTCCAGCTCTGCAATTCCAACTGGGTATTGTACTATGAGTGAGAAAATGTTGCCTGCTATATCAATGAACAAAGGATGTTGAAGGCATCAATTACAGCCGCCCTGACCATAAGCCCTGAAGGAACTCAGGATAGAAACAGGACACCTGCCCTCAAGCCAGCAGCCACTGAAGCCACCCACAAACAGTGAACCCTGAGGAGACTCAGGATGGGAAAACAGGATACTGGCCCCAGAGAGCTGAGGTGCCTATCAAAGGAATGATTTCCATAGCCCAGTCTTTTGCATCTTCCCATCTATAAAAAAGTGCTAAATTCATTAAGATGCTTGGTTTTAATTACCAGTTATCTTTTGAAATTCTAACTGGTCTTTGTTGTAAAAACTCCTATATATCCTGGCTCCTGCATTACCTCTTTGGAGCAGTCCCTTGACATGTGGAAGTTCCTGGGCCCAGGATCCAACTTGAGCCATAGGAGTAACAACACCAGACCCTTTAATCACTAAGCCACCAGGGAACTCCAATTCTCAATTTTTAGGTTGTGCTTTTTTTTTTCCAGTTAACAGTGTCTTATAACTCAATTCAATTCTACCACTAACCAGAGATAACATCAGACTCCATAGTTTAAGGGCTCAGTTCCACGAAACTGCCCCCACATTAGATGCCAGCTGCAAATGCAAGGCCCAGGCCACACATTTTTCCATGGCCAACTACAAATTCTGAGGTTCTCTAGAACCCCTTGTGCTTTTTAATTTGATAGAATACCTATTAGAACTAAGAAAAATGCTTTACTTGTTATCAGTTAATTTTAAAAAGATATAGGTCAGGAAGAACCATATGGAAAGGGTGCACAGGGCAAAGTAGAGGATGAGGGTGGAGTGGGAAGTAGGGAGCTTCCATGCCCTCTTCTGGCATGACTGCCTCCCAGCAGAGTGATGCATTCACCAACTCAGATCTCTCTTAATCCCAAGGTTTAGGGGTTTTGATGAAATTTCCAAGTTGGGGTTTGAGGTTGGGGGCTGGGCTGAAAGTTCTAAGCCTCTAATCATAGCTTGATCTTCCTGGTGACCACTCCCCATCCTGAAGCCATCTAGGGGCCAGCAAACAGTTGCCTCATTAGAACATAAGATGCTCCTATCACCCTTATCATATGGGACTTTCCAAGGAGATCTTTGCTAGGAACCATGAACAAAGACCAGACATCATTCTACTATTTTGTTTTTTTTTTTTTATGGCCACACCTGTAGCATATGGAAATTCCTGGGCCAGGGGTCAAATTGCAGTTGCAGTTGTAGCCAGTGCCACAGCCATGACAACACTGTATCTGAGACACATCTGCAACTTATGCCATAGCAACACCAGATCCTTGACCCACTGAGTAAGGCCAGGGATTGAACCCACATCCTCCTGGAGACAAAGTTGGATCCTTAAACAGCTGAACCACAACGGGAACTCCCATCTTTTTATTTTTAGGCCCACACCCAAGGCACATGGAAATTTCCAGGCTAGGGATTGAGCTGGAGCTACAGCTGCCAGCCTATGCCACAGCCACAGCAATGTGGGATCCAAGCTGTGTCTATGACTTACACCAGAGCTTACAGCAATGCCGGATCCTTAACCCACTGAGCGAGGCCAGGGATCAAACCTGCATCTTCATGGATAGAAGTTGGGTTCATTTCAACCGCACCACAAGGGGAACTTGCCTATCTTTCTTATTATATATACCACAGAAGGTCACAGCCCACAGTCACATACTAAGACCCAGTCATGGGACTACAGAACATTTTTTCTCCACCTTCAACATGCCAGTACATTAAGAAGACGCCTGTCTAATAACACCTGTCTAGTTTCAGTAGAACACTGAAAAAACTCTATGTTTCAGAATTATTTACAAGTCTCTGTCCTACCCCTAAAGTTGACATTGGATGACAAAAGCAAGAACACCTGAAGATACTTTAGCCTCTGACAGAGCAAATAATAAACATAGCCTAAACCCTAGTCAGAGAAATCTAAAATTTCATACTACAGGCCTATATACTCCGTTCCTTTTCATAGTACATCATGTCTAGTATTCAAAAAAAATTAAAAGGCACAATAAAAGATTTAAAACACATTGCCAGGATTAGGACAAGCAAAAGAACCTGATTTGGATATACAGATATGTTAGAATTATCAGACTAGAAACTTAATGCAACCATATGTGGAGTGCTCTAATGGAAATAATGGATGACATAAAAGAACAGATAGGTAATGTACATAGAGATGGAAACTCTGAGAAAGAATCAAAAAGGAAACTAAAGAAAGAAAGAAAAAAACCAAAAGAACAGAATAAAAATAAAGAATTCCTTTTGGAGAGGGACCTTATCATTTCAATGGAAATGTGTGAGGAAAAAGAATCAGCAAGCTTGAAGAGATGTCACTAAAACTTTCCAAACTGAAAGGCAAAGGTGGAAAAAAAAAAAAGAATAAAAAGACTAAACAGAAATCCAAGAGTTTTGGGAAAATTAATAATAAAGGTGTAACATACACAAAATTTACATATATGCAAGAGAAGAAAGGAATAGAATAAGTGAAGCAGCAGTAAGTGAGATTTCCCTTCAAATTAATGATACCAAAATATGGATCTAGGCAGCTTATTGATGATCAGACAGGATAAAACACTAAAATGAACACATGGAAATATGTATTCAAATTCAAAGAAAACCAAAGATAAAAACCTTAAAAGAAGCTAAGGCAAAAACAAAAACAAAAAAAAATCTTATAGAGAAACAAACATAACACATAAATTGGACTTCTTTTCAGAAACCATGAAAGCAGCAGGAGAATTTTGTGAAATACGGTATTGAAAGAGAAACCACCTAACTAGAATTCTGGGTCAAGTAAAATTATCTTTCAAAAGTGAGAGAAGGAGTTGCCTGGTGGCTAAGTGGGTTAAGGATCCGGTATTGTCACTGCCGTGGCTTGGGTTACTGCTATGATGCAGGTTTGATCCCTGGCCCAGGAACCTCTGCATGCCGTGAGTGCAGCCACAAATACAAAAGTGAGGGAGAAATAAAGACTTTCAAAAAACTGAAGGGATTCATCACCAATATCCCTGCTTTGCAAGAAATGTTAAAAGAAATTCATCAGGAAGAAGGTAAATGATGAAGGTTAAGTGTTAGAGAAGGAACAAATGAAAGTTTAATAATAAAATCATTTATTTTTGTTATTCTTAATCTGCCAGACAGCATTTTGTTTAAAATAATAACGGCAACAACATATACAGTAATTATAATTTTTGGATGAGTGAAGTGAGTGACAGAAATGTTATAAGGGACAAGGAGAGACTTTGCACATACAGCGAAGTGCTATGGTATTACTTCATAGAGTACTTGAGTTAGTGGTAAATGTATATTCCAAACTCAAGGGCAATGATTAAAAATTTTTTAAAGCGTTATAATGGTACACTAAGAGATGAGAAAAAAATGGAATCAGGTAAAATGCCCCTCAAAAGGCAGATAATAAGGGCGTGGAACAAGGGCAACAAATTTTTTAAAATTGTACAAATATGGCAGATATTAATCCAGCTATATCAATAATCACTTTAAACACTAATGGTCTAAAAACAAATGAAACACAAAAAAACTGTCACAATGGATAAAAAAAATAACACTTAAGGAGTTCCTGCTGTGGTGCAGTGAGTTAAGAATCCAACTTCAACGGCTTGGGTTGCTATGGAGGTGCAGGTTTGATCCCCAGCCTGGCATAGTAGGTTAAAGGATCCAGCATTGCTGCAGCTGTGGCTCGGATTCAATCCCTGGCCTGAGAACTTCCATATGCCATGGGGGTGGCCATTCAAAAAATAACACCTAGAGTTCCTATTGTGGCTCAGTAGGTTAAGAACTTGACATAGTATGCCCCTGAGGATGGATGTTTGATCCTTTACCCTGCTCAGTGAGTTAAGGATTGGGCATTGCTGCAAGCTGTGACATAAGATGCGGCTTGGATTCCTCATTGCCCTATGGCAAAATTTGGCAGCTGCAGCTCTGATTAGACCCCTAGCCTGGGAACTTCCATATGCCACAGGTGCGGCCCTAAAAAGAAAAAGAAAAAAAAAAAAAGCACCTACTTATATGTTGTCTGTAAGAATCATAAAGAATCATATAGATTAAAAGTATAGGGATGGAGAAAGATATGCCCTGCCACACTAAACAAAAGAAAGAGGCATAGCTATGTGGATTGCAGATAAAGTGGCCTTCAGAGAAAAAAAAACTTAAAGAGGTAAACAAGAACATTATATAATGATAAAAGGGTCAAATTCTCCAAGATGACAAAGCAATCCTTAGTGTGTATATGCATAACAACAGATTGGCAAAAAACATGAGAAAAAAAAATGATAAAACTGTGTGGAGAAATAGATGAATCCACAATTATCATTAGAGACAAACAGCACACCCCATCAGTAATTAAGAATTCGGGGAGTTTCCATCATGGCACAGCAGAAGCAAATTCGACTAGGAACCATGAGGTGGCAGGTTCGATCCCTGGCCTTGCTCAGTAGGTTAAGGATCTGGCGTTGCCATGAGCTGTGGTGTAGGTCACAGACACAGCTCAGATCTGGCATGGCTATGGCTGTGGCGTAGACCAGCAGCTACAGTTCTGATTGGACCCCTAGCCTGGGAACCTCCATATTCCATGGGTGCAGCCCAGAAAAGACCAAAAAAAAAAAAAAACAAAGAATTCAGGAGGCAGAAAATTAAGATGAACTTCAAATTAAAAGCAGCATAAGGAGTTCCCACTGTGGTGCAGCAGTTTTAGGATCCAGCAGTGTCACTGCAGTGGCCCAGGTTCGATCCCTGACCCAGGAACTTCCACATACTGAAAGAGCAGCCAAAAAAAAAAAAGAAAAGAAAAAACAAAGAATGAAGGAACAAAAAGCACCATCGAACAAGTGGATTTAATTAAAATCCATCCAAAAACAGCAGAATACACATTCTTCTCAAGTTCCCACGGAACATTCCTGAAAATAGACCATATTCTGGGACATAAAACACATCCTAATTTTTTTCAAAGAGTATAAATAATCCAAAATATCCTTGCAGACTACAATGGTATTAAACCCAAGATAGTTGGGAAACCCCTAAAGGTGTGGTGATTAAACAACACACTTCTAAATTAGTATGGATCAATAAGAGAGTCATGTCAACAAAACAGTGGAATAGGAGTTTTCTATTGAAATCTCCCCCATGATGCATCAATTTTGATAACCACACAAGAATGAGAGAACCTTTCTAGGAGCCTATTGGAGAGATTCCAGCATATCAATGGAACAAATAAACTGAGAATAGACAAACTGCAGAAATAAGAACAGTCTCATTTTACCCACATCACCCTACCCTAAAGCACATCTCATTGCAGAGACCTCCTCAGCTTAACCTGTAATTCCTCCCATCAGGGAAAATGAGAGCAGAGTGTCTGAGCACTTGATGTGGGATGCTACCCAAGAGGTTCACTGCTTTCTCATTTCACTAAAAATACCAAGGAGATCAGCATGGATGAGTAGCCGGAAGACTGGTACAAGGAAGTCATGAGGACTCACATTAACCAGGGCTTGGAAGTCCAAAAAAGGGCTGCAGACCCTACTAATTGCTCACTCACTCATCAGGAGGCTTGAACACCAGTTGCTTGGGATACTTTGCCCGCAGACACATCCAGTTGGCCAATGGGCATGCCCAGTTCTCCACAGACCTCAACCCCCATCCTATGTCTGGCTCCCCACATACCCCCCAAATGATGAGCACAAGCCTCTGTACTTGACTTGTAAGCATACATATTCAGCTGGCTTGACTCAATAGGATTGGGAGAAGACAGACAAACTTGAGCTCTTCTGTGGAATATCCTAGGGAAAAAAAAAAGGCAACACACAGCCTGGCTATGAGGGATTGAGGAAAGGAGAGCGATCCTAAGAATTTCCCTCAAAGAGGGAACAAGAGGCATGAAGTGGGCATCTACAGAAAAGGCCTGAGAGAATCTCAGAATATCTATCTGGGCTGAATGGGGCAGGGGGTGTTTTGTCTAAAGCCAGGAAGTAAAAACAGAAGGACGTTACAGTTAATTCAAATGCAAAGTCAGCAACACAACACTTGAAGGAAAACAAAATCATGGAAAAATGAAGGGAATGAACAATTGAGAAATGAAGACTGTAAGGCATTTTGATAGCTCAGCAAGAAAACCCATAAGTACCTACTGATTTCAGGAAATAATGGTGTTGGTTATTATTTCCATAATAGGAAACTGTTTTATAAACAACTAAACACATCTGAGCACTTCTGCTCTGCAAGTCTAAGCCCTGGGATTACATTTGCAAGCACCCAAAAGTGAGCAACAGATTCCAGAAGTACCCATTAAGGGCAGGAAAAAAGGAAAACGAATTTTAACACAAGTAGTATAGTAATGTTATATTGTACTTTTCTGAAATTTAACTCTTCAGTTTACATTACTGTAAAGTGGAGACTAAAAAGTAAACAAATCTTTTAGGGTGACAAACCCAGGGAGGGGCAATGCTGACAGTTCAGGTCACACAGGAAAGTTTCCCAGGTACCTACACACATGGACTTCCCATAGGACATAGGATGTCTGTACCCAGGAAAGATTCTGGGAGGAGACGCCCAAGAATTTCAAACAATGTGGTTCCAGATGATTATTCTCTGCTTTCTTCTCAAGGTAAAATATCCACAAAGCAAACAAACAAAAAAATTTTTTAAAACGAGCCATTCATTGGCTATGGGAAAACGATTTTTAAAATTCTGCATGTGCCTCTGCCAAAAAGTAGCTGTGTGACTTTAAGAACTTTTTGTCTTCTGAAAAGGTTGTTTAGTAGGTGTTAGGATTAAATGACAAATGTGTAGTGTTTGCACAGTCCCTGAACACTTGATATTAATTATTTTCATTAATAATACTACTGATTTTATTATTAAATCAATAAACACGCGAATAAATTCTCTGTCCTGGAAAAAAAAGTACACGGTCTGTTTGAAATGCTTCACTGAGGATAAACAGTTGATAATGATGCTATGAACCAGAGAGGAAGTTGGCTTTGGGTAGGCGGGGAGGGATGTGGAAATTTAGGGAGTTACCGCCAGCCCTAGGAAGAGCTAGGTTGTGGAGAGAGTTTCGTGGGTTCGAGACTGCTTCCCAAAGATTTGGAAAACTAGGAGAAAACGGGTCGTCTTGGGGAGAAAGGAGGGACTAGGGATTCCGTAAACAAAAGCTCCCCCCACACATAAAGCCTAGACAAGGAATCTGATGACGTTCCCCAAGGTCTACGCACAATCTGGGGAGACGCTGAGTTCCTGGCACAGAGCTACCCAGAGAGGCTCCCATGCCGAAGTCACCATGCACAGTGAGGGAACAAGGTACCCGATATCACGACTGCTAGCCCAGCCCCCACGCTGACAGCAGAAGGAAACTTAGGTCTGAGCTGAGCCACAGGACGACTTGGGTCTGCAGACTCTAGAGCTGACCTCTGCGGGGTCCGGTCCCCCAGTGGCAGGTTACAACTCAATCCCTTCTTCCGGTCCTGGGACACCCGGCCCCTCAAACTCACCATTTCCTGACTTCTGGGGTGCCTCGGAGGCGTCCTCTGATCCACTCCTGCTGCTTATGCAGCTCACAGGACCAACGACCCTGCAGCAGAGACACCTGCGGTCCTAGAAAGCAGGTGAGATGCAATCCTGGGCACCATTAGCAACCTCCAAGTAGTTGGCTAAGTATCGCCCCACCCACTTTCCCCTGCTGCACCCCTGATTGGACAGTTCACAAGAACCCACCCACCCCCTTCTCTGAGCTACAACCAGGCAGAAGGTCGCCTGAACCCAATGAGAACCTAATGAGCTTTAGCCAAGGGGCTGGAATCTGTTCCCTCTAGGGACGTCTGCTTTTAAACAAGACTTGTCCATAGGTGTTCCTAACCACCGCTAGGCAAAATCACACAATGAAAATCACAAGGCTTATGGAAAAAAACGGAATTGAGGCTCTACACTCACAACTCGTCACTGACATTAAAAAAAAAAAAAAAGGAACTTAATACACATGTGTTAAATGGTTAGGAAATGGAAAAACACTATAATAAATAGAGCATTTTACCCTGAAAAAGGTCTGACTTTTGTTTGCGGAAGTGGTCATTAGAAGATTTGAAACTTGTGAGTTATTTTGAAGAGGTGGAAGGACAGTTACCTGGAATCAAAATCAGAATCCAAAATTGATACAGGAAGACTCCTCATAACACCTGAAGGATGCTGACTGAGCTGGTAGAGTTTTGAGTTGTGTGCACGTGTTTTGTGTATGCCTGCATAGCTAGGTTCAGCTGAGGGGCAGTTTTCTGGACCTTACTCCTCTTGTGTGCCTTGCAGGTGCGATTACATATAAGAAAACATAACATTTACATCATGTTCAAATTGTTTCCAAGTTTATCAATGCCCAGAGAAAAAAATCATGTTTTCAAAACAAGCTTTTTAGCAGAACTGACAGCATATAAATGTCGATATATTTTTTTCTGAACCATTTGACAGTTGAAAATACTATGACACTTCGCCATTAAATATTTCAGCAAGAATCACCAAAAATCAAAATATTGTCCTGTGTAACCATAATACAAATGCCACACTTCAAAAGTTAGGAATAATTTAGTATCATCTAATATGCAGTCCTTTATGGACCCAACCAAGACCCTGCAGGGACAGAACCCTGTGTCCCCTCCCGAGTTCCAAAGAACAAATTTAATTCAAGAAAGGAGAAAATGCTGAAATGAAAGAAAAATGTCAAGCAAGACAAAATAATAGTAGTTTAGCCAGAAAGCAAAGGACCTTAGTTCTTCCTCAAGGGTATAGATAATGATCAGAGCCATGTCTTAGAATTGCTGGCCAGATACTAAATCTCTCAGCAGGTAGAAGAAGTAACAGCCACAAAGTTTGACTTTTTTTATGGCAATCATATGCTGGGGGCAGTTTCACAGGGTATGCAGAGCAGGCAAGGCTCTAAATGAAATGGCAACTTTATCAAACAATAAGCCCCTATATTTACAAGGGATTGATTTTAGAGCCTCTGTATTCTTACTGGATATTTTCTTTCTATTCCCCCAATGTGAACTACGGAGATTATTGTGGTATATTACTATCTTCCATGTTCTCTTTCATGTTCCTCCACCCAAAATGTCTTAATTCTCCTTGAAAAGATTCCTTTCCTTGTGAAGTTGAGAATTGTCTAACTTTACTTTCTAAAAATTATATTTTTCACTTTATTATAGTAAATCAAATATTTTGGGTGAAAACTAGCTCTTTCCAATATTGAAACCATTGATAAAGATGGTATACATTTAATCAGGGATTTTATTTCCTGTCATATTGTTTCACCATACTTTGTTTCCTTTTTTCTATTGTATTTGTTCAGAACTCATTGATTTGTCATTATTTTTATGATTACCTTCTTTCCAATTGCTCCAAGTTTATTCTCTTCTTCTTTTTTAAATTTCTTGAGGGAGGAGCTCAGATTATCAATGTCGGTATAAGCATATGGTGCAAGAAATTTCTCTCTCAGTACTATTCAATTTTCATTTCACAAATTTTGAAAGGCTGTATTTTCATTTTCATTACTTTTTATCAATTTTAAAACTTCCTTTAGAGTTTCAGTTTGTCTTTTTAGGGCCACACCCATGGCATATGGTGGTTCCCAGGCTAGGGGTTTAATCAGAGCTGTTGCTGCTGGTCTACACCACAGCCACAGCAATGCCAGATCCGAGCCGCATCTGCGACCTACACCACAGCTCATGGCAACATCAGATCCTTAACCCACTGAGGAATGCCAGGGATTGAACCTGCAACCTCATGGTTCCTAGTCAGATTTGTTTCCACTGCACCATGACAGGAACTCCTTTACCATAGGTGATTTATAAGTGTGTTGAATAATTTCCAATTATTGGGAGATTTTCTAGTCATCTTTATGTTACTGCCTTAAAATTGGTTCCATCATGGTCAGAGAACACCCTCTGTATGATTTCAATTCTTTTATACTTGAGGATTTTTAATGGCTCAGCATATGTTCTGTTTTGGTTTGGTAGGTGTTTCGTGGGGGCTTGATAGTAATGTGTATTCTGCTGTTGTTGAATAGAGTGTCCTATTGTCCTATAAATTTCTTTCTTTCTTTTTCTTCCTTCCTTCCTTTCTTTCTTTCTTTCTTTCTTTTTTGGCTGCATCCTCCTCGGCATGCAGAATTTTCCAGGCCAGGGATCAAACCTGCACCACAGCTCTAACCAAAGCCACAGCAAAGAAAACACCACATCCATAATCTGCCTAGCCACCAGGGAACTCCATATCCTATAAAGCTTTTTTCTCTTGTCTTTTTAGGGCCACACCCTTGGCATATGGAAGGTCCCAGGCTAGGGGTGGAATCGGAGCTGTTGCTGCTGGCCTACGCCACACCCACAGCAATGCAGGATCTGAGTCGTGTCTGCAACCTACACCACAGCTCACGGCAATGCCTGATCCTTAACCCACTGAGCAAGGCCAGCGATCGAACCCGAAACCTCACAGTTCCTAGTCAGATTCGTTTCTGCTGCACCGCGATGGGAACTCCTCCATATCCTATAAATTTCAATCCATTGTTCCATAAATGTCAGCGTGCTGCCGATGCTTGATGCTTGTTCAGTTCTTCCGTATTTTTGCTGATTTTTGTTTGTTAATACTGCCAATCACTGAGGTGGTACTGAAACCCCCAGTTATAATTTTGGAATACTCTGTTTTTACACTCAGTTATTTCACTTTTTTTATTTTAGAATTTGATTTTATTGTAAACGTTTTCAAAAATATAGAAAACCTCAAAGAAATTTAGGTGAACATCTGCATATTCACAACATAGATTTTACCATGAATGTGTTTTATATTTGCTTTATCACATAGCTATCAGCTATCTATCATTGAAACTATTTTATATTTTGTTATGTCTCGACGGGGCATTGCCGTGAGCTGTGGTGTAGGTTGCAGACACTGCTCGAATCCCACCCTCATTGCTGCGTCTCTGGCTTAGGGCCGGCGGCTACATCTCCGATTAGACCCCTAGCCTGGGAACCTCCATATGCCGCAGGTGCGGCCCTAGAAAAGGCAAAAAGAAAAAAAAAATTATGTCTCACCGTTTCTTCTAGTGCTGTTGAGCTATGATTAACAAATTAAAATTATACATCCTTAAGTTGTACAATGTGGTGTCTTAAGATGCATAATACAATGATATATCAGTTTGTTTCATGTCTTTTGATTCTCTATTGTAATCACTGTCTTTTTGTTTCATGTATTTTGGTTTTTGTTTGTTTTTTCTTATTACTCAAATGAATTTATCACATCTGTAGTTATATAATGATCATAACAATCTAATTTCACAGGATTTCCATCCCATAACCCAAGCACATCCCCCCCACCCCCCAAACTGTCTCCTCCAGAGACCATAAGTTTTTCAATGTCTGAGAGTCAGCATCTGTTTGGCAAAGAAGTTCAGTCTGTCCTTTCTTCAGATTCCACATGACAGTAAAAGCATTTGATGTTGGTGTCTCATTGGATGGCTGACTTCACTTAGCATGATAATTTCTAGGTCCATCCATGTTGCTAAAAATGCCAGTATTTCATTCCTTTTAATGGCTGAGTAATATTCCATTGTGTATATGTACAACATCTTCTGGATCCACTCCTCTTTCGATGGACATTGAGGTTGTGTCCATGTCTTGGCTATTGTAAATAGTGCTGCAATGAACATCGGAGTACACGTGTCTTTGTGAGTCGTGGTTTTCTCTGGATAGCTGCCCAGGAGTGGGACTGCTGGATCAAATGGTAGTTTTATTTTAGTTTTCTGAGGAATCCCCATACTGTTTTCCACAGTGGTTGCACCAATTTACAATCCCACCAGCAGTGTACTAGGATTCCTTTTTCTCCACACCCTCTCCAGCATTTATTGTTTGTAGACTTTTTGATGATGGCCATTCTGGCTGGTGTAAGGTGGTACTTCAGAGTGGTTTTGATTTGCATTTCTCTAATGATGAGTGATGTTGAACATCTTTTCCTGTGTTTTTTGGCCATCTGTATGTCTTCTTTGGAGAACTGTCTGTTTAGATCTTCTGCCCATTTTTTGATGGGCTTGTTTGTTTTTTTGGTATGGAGCTGTTTATAAATTTTGGAGATGAATCCCTTGTCAGTTGATTCACTTGCAAATATTTTCTCCCATTCTGTGGGTTGTCTTTTTGTGTTGTTTAGGGTTTCCTTTGCTGTGCAGAAACTTTTAAGTTTGATTAGATCCCATTTGTTTACTTTCGTTTTTATTGTCAATAGTCTAAGAGGTGGACCTGAGAAGATGTTGCTGTGGTTTATGTCAGAGAGTGTTTGGCCTCTGTTTTCTTCTAAGAGTTTTATGGTGTCTGGTCTTATATCTAGGTCTTTAATCCATTTGGAGTTGATTTTTGTGTATGGTGTTAGGGAGTGTTCTAATTTCATTCTTTTCCATGTGGCTGTCCAGTTTTCCCAGCACCACTTATTGAACAAGCTGTCCTTCCTCCATTGTATATTCTTGCCTCCTTTGTCATAGATGAGTTGGCTGTAGGTGTAGGTGCGTGGGTTGAATTCTGGGCTTTCTACCCTCTTCCACTGATCTATATGTCTGTCTTTGTGCCAGTACTATATGGTTTTGAGGATTGTTGCTTTGTAGTACGGTCTGAAGTCTGGGAGCCTGATTCCTCCAGTTCCATTTTTCTTTTTCAGAATGTCTTTGGCTATTCTGGGTCTTCTGTGTTTCTAAACAAACTTTAAAATATTTTGTTCAAGTTCTGTGAAAAATGTCCTTGGTAATTTGATAGGGATTGCATTGAATCTATACATTGCCTTAGGTAGTATAGTCATTTTGATAATATTGACTCTTCCAATCCATGAGCATGGTATATCTTTCCATCTATTTGTGTCATCTTTGATTTCTTTCGTCAGTGTCTTACAGTTTTCAGAGAACAGGTCTTTTGTCTCTTTAGGTAGGTTTACTCCTAGGTATTTTATTCTTTTGGATGTGATGGTCAGTGGGATTGCTTCCCTAATTTCTTTTTCTGCTATTTCATTTTTAGTGTATAGAAATGCCGTCAATTTCTGTGTATTAATTTTGTATCCTGCAACTTTGCCAAATTCATGGATGAGCTCTAACATTTTTCTGGTAGAGTCTTTAGGATTCTCTAGGTATAGTATCATGTCATCTGCAAATAGTATAGTTTTACTTCTTCCTTTGCAATTTGGATTCCTTTTATTTCTTTTACTTCTCTGATTGCTGTGGCAAGGACTTCCAGAACTATGTTGAAGAGTAGTGGCGAGAGTGGACATCCCTGTCTTGTTTCTGATCTCAGTGGGAATTCTTTCAGCTTTTCACCATTGAGAATGATGTTCGCTGTGGGTTTGTCATACATGGCCTTTATCATGTTGAGGTAGCTTCCCATTATGCCCACTTTCTGAAGGGTTTTGATCAGAAATGGGTGTTGGATTTTGTCAAAGGCTTTTTCCACATCTATTGAGAGGATCATGTGGGTTTTATTCTTCAGTTTGTTAATGTGGTGTATCACACTGATGGATTTGCAGATATTGAAGAACACTTGCATCCCTGGATAAATCCCACTTGATCATGATGTACAATCCTTTTGATGTATTCTTGGATGCAGTTTGCTAGTATTTTGTTGAGAATTTTGCATCGATGTTCATCGGTGAAATTGGCCTTTAGTTTTCTTTTTTTGTGGAGTCTTTGTCTGGTTTTGGTACCAAGGTGATGGTGGCCTAATAGAATGAGTTTGGGAGTGTTTCTTCCTCTGCAATTTTTTGAAATAGTTTCAGAAAGATAGGTATTAGCTCTTCTGTAGATGTTTGATAGAATTCACCTGTGAAGCCATCTGCTCCTGGTATTTGTTTGTTGGAAGTTTTTTAATCACCGTTTCAATTTCAGTTCTTGTTATTGGTCCATTCATCTTTTCTATTTCATCTTGGTTTAGTCTTGGAAGATTGTACTTTTCTAAGAACTTGTCCATTTCTTCAAGGTTGTCCATTTCATTGGCATATAGTTGCATAGAGTTGTCTCTTATTATCCTTTGTATTTCTGTCATGTCCATTGTTACTTCTCCTTTTTCATTTATAATTTTATTGATTTGAGACCTCTCTCTTTTTTGCTTGATAAGTCTGGCTAGGGGTTTATCATTTTGTTGATCTTTGCAAAGAACCAGCTTTTCATTTCATTGATCTTTTCTATGGTTTTCATTGTTTCTAGTTCATTGATTTCTGCTCGATCTTTATGATTTCTTTCCTTCTACTAACTTTAGGTCTTGTCTGTTCTTCTCTCTTGGGCTGCTTTAGCTGTAAAGTTAGCTTGTTTATTTGAGCTTTTTCTTGTTTCCTGAGGTGGGCTTGTATTGCTATAAACTTTCCTCTTAGAACGGCTTTTGCTGCATCCCATAGGTTTTGGAGTGTCATATCTTCGTTGTCATTTGCTGCCAGGTATTTTTTAATTTCCTCTTTGATTTCTTCAGTGATCCATTGGTTGTTTAGTATCATGTTATTTAGTCTCCATGTGTTTGTGTGTTTTGCAGTTTTTTTCTTGTTGTTGATTTCTAGTCGTACATCATTGTGGTCAGAAAAGATGCTTGATATGATTTCGATTTTCTTAAAGTTACCAAGGCTGGATTTGTAGCCCAGGATATGATCAATATTAGAGAATGTTCCATGTGCACTTGAGAAGAATGTGTATTCTGTTGCTTTTGGATGAAATGTCCTATAAATATCTATTAAGCCCATCTGGTCTAATGCTTCATTCAGGGCCTGTGTTTCCTTATTGATTTTCTGTCTGGTTGATCTGTCCATTGCTGTAAGTGCGGTGTTAAAATCCCCCACTATTATTGTGTTATTGTCAGTTTGTCCTTTTAAGGTTGTTAGCAGTTGCCTTAAATATTGTGGTGACCCTATGTTGGGTGCATAGATATTTAAAATTGTTATATCTTCTTCTTGGATTGATCCTTTGATCATTATGTAATGACCTTCTTTGTCCCTTAAAATATTCTTCATTTTAAAGTCTCTTTTGTCTGATATGAGTATTGCTACTCCAGCTTTCTTTTGATCCCCAATTGCATGAAATATTTTCTTCCATCCTCTCACTTTCAATTTGTATGTGTCCCTAGAAGTGAAGTGCGTCTCTTGAAGACAGCATATATATGTGTCTTGTTTTTGTATCCATTTAGCCAGTCTGTGTCTTTTGATTGGGGCGTTTAGTCCATTCACATTTAAGGTAATTATTGATATGTATGTTCTTATTGCCATTTTATTAATTACTTTGGGTTTGTTTTTGCTGCTCTTTTTCCTTTCCTTCTTCTCTTGTTCTTTTCTGTCTATAGAAGTTCCTTTAGTATTTGTTGTAAGGATGGTTTAGTGTTGCTGAATTCTCTCAGCTTTTGTTTATCTGTGAAGGTTTTGATTTCTCCTTCAAATCTGAATGAGAGCCTTGCTGGGTAAAGTAATCTTGGTTGGAGGTTTTTTCCTTTCATCACGTTAAGTATATCATGCCACTCCCTTCTGGTCTGCAGAGTTTCTGTTGAAAAATCTGCCAATAGCCTTATTGGGGTTCCCTTCTATGTTATCTGTTTCTTCTCCCTAGCTGCTTTCAAGATTTTCTCTTTGTCTTTAATTTGGGTCAGTTTGATTAATATGTGTCTCAGGGTATTCCTCCTTGGGTTTATTTTATATGGTACTCATTGTGCTTCCTGGATTTGAGTAAGTGGTTCCTTTCCCACCTTAGGGAAGTTTTTGGCTATTATCTCTTCGAATATTTTTTCTGTCTCCTCCTCTCTCTCTCTTCTCCTTCTGGCACCCCTATAATACGGATGTTGGTGCGTTTCACGTTGTCCCAGAGTTCTCTGAGACTCTCTTCATTTGTTTTCAGTCTTTTTTCTTTTCTGTTCCACATCCATAATTTCCACTAATTTGTCCTCCACCTTGCTTATTCATTCTTCTGCCTCCTGTATTCTGCTGTTAACTGCCTCTAGTGAATTTTTGTTTCAGTTATCATATTTTGCATCTCTTCTTGTTTAAGTTTTATATCTTGTATCTCTTTGGTCAGTGTTTCCTGTAAGTTATCCATCTTTGCCTCCAGTTTATTTCCAATGTCTTGCATCATCTTCAGCATCGACAGTCTAAAGTCTTTTTCCTGGAGGCTAAGAATCTCCTCATTGCTTAGCTGATTTTCTGGGGTTTTTCCTTTCTCCCTCATCTGAGTTATAGTTCTCTGTCTTTTCATTTTTATAGGTTTTTGGTGTGGTGACGTTTTTACAGATAATAGAGTTGTAGCCTCTCTTCTGATGCCTGCCCCCCTGTGGCTGAATTAGGTATGGGGGGCTTGCCGTAGGCTTCCTGATGAGAGGGGCTGATGCCTGCCCCCTGGTAGGTGGAGCTGTTTCAATCCCTCTGGTGGGTGGGGCTTAGTCTCTGGATGGGATCAGAGGCAGCTGTGTGCCTGAGGGGTCTTAGGTAGCCTGTTTCCTGAGGGGCGGGGCTGTGATCCCACCTGGGATTGTTTGCCCTGGGGCTTCTCATCACTGACTGATGGGTGGGGCCAGATTTTCCCAAAATGGCCACCTCCAGAGAAAGGCACAGCTGCTGAATATTCCTGAGAGGTTTGCTTTCAATGTCCTTCCCTCACAACAAGCCATATTCACCCCTGTTTTCCCAGGATGTCCTCCAAGAACTGCAGTCATGTTTGACCCAGATTCCTATGGAGACTTTGCTTTGCCCTGGGGCCCAGTGCACGTGAAAGTCTGTATCTGCCTTTTAAGAATGGGGTCTCCTTTTCCCCCAGTCCCATGGAGCTCTTGCGCACAAGCCCCTTCAATGCCAGATGCTCCAGGGGCTCTTTCTCCCAGTGCCAGATCCCCACATGTGAGAGTTTGATGTGTGGCTCAGAACTCTCACTCCTGTAGGTGAGTCTCTGTGAATCAGTTAGTTTTCAGTCTGTGGGGCTTCCCACCCGGGAGGTATGGGTTGTTTATATAGTGAAATCACCCCTTCTACCTCTTGATGTGTCCTCCTCTTTTTCTTCTGGAGTAGGGTATCTTTTTTAAGGTTTCCAGTCCTTTTGGGTGAAGAGTGCTCAGTCTTTAGTTGTGAATTTTGTTGTTTTTAGGAGAGAAGTTGAGCTCCAGTCCTTCTATTCCATCATCTTAATCCCGTCTCTCCTATAATTCAATGTTCACAGCAGCATTACTAACAATAGCCAAGGTGTAGAAACAATCTAAATGTTCATTGAAATATCAATGGATAAAGAAGTTGTTGTTCATATGCACAATGAAATACTACCCAGCCATAGAAAATGAAATAATGCCATTTGCAGGAACATAAATGGATTAATAATAATTATTAATAATTATAATTAATAATTGAAAGATTATCATATTAAGTCAAAAAGAGAAAGACAAATACTATGTGATATCACTTATATATGAAATCTATAATATAACACAAATGGATTTATCTATGAAAAAGAAACATACTCCCAAACATAGAAAACAGATTTGTGGTTGCTAAGTGGGAGGAAGCCTGGGGGAGTGATAGATTAGGAGTGGGTATTAGCAGATACAAACTATGATATATAAAATGGATAAACAACCACAAGGTCCTACTGCATAGCACAGGAAAATATATTGAATATCTTTGATAAACTGTAAGGAAAGATTATGAAAAGAATGTATGTGTATGCATATAACTGACTCACTTTGCTATATAGCAGAAATTGACACAACATTGTAAATCAACCATACTCCAATAAAATAAATATTAAAAGAAGAATATAATGATTTTATGTATAAAGGAGGATAGGATAATGTATTTTGAGTGTTCCTACTGGTGAACAGTAAGGAACTAGGAGTTGTGTGTAATTGTCAGAAATTCATAAAATTTGAAAACTGCAATGAAGACATTGTATTGTCTTCCAATGAATGGCTGTAATACCACACCACATATGAGTCAGCAATGACTTTCATGAGATGGTGGATGCCAGAGGAAAAAAGGTCAGTGATCTCTTAGGGTGGAAACGATCAAAACCCAGACAACAGTAAACTTTGCAAAACAACCTGATATTTTTTTCTTTTTTTTAATTAATTTATTTTTTCCACTGTACAGCATGGGGACCAAGTTACACATACATGTATACATAATTTTTCCTCCCATTGTCATGTTGCAACCTAAGTATCTAGACATAGTTCTCAGTGCTACACAGCAGGATCTCCTTGTAAATCCATTCCAATGATATTTTCAATTAATGATTCACAATTGATGCACACACAGAGATACACACCCAGATATCCCACTGTACGAAGAAACATGAACTACAGAGACTAAATATAACTTCATAAATAAATCAACAAATTGCATGATATCAGTTTTATTAAAGTCCTGATTCAAATAAAATGTAAAATGTAAAATCAAGAAACAACATTGAAAAAACTAGGAATTTTGTATAATGACTAAATGATTGATCATAGGAAGACTTTATTTTTGTTTGTAATAATGCTGTTGTGTCTGCATTCCAAAAGTTCTCATCTGAAATAGAAACTGAAATATTTACTGATGAAATTATGAGCTTTTGGCAATAAGCAGTTGCTTATTTCTAGGGAAGTGGATGCTCCTCAGATAAACAAAGCCAGACTGTTGATGAGTTGACAATATTTGAAGGAAGGATGGGTTCACAGTAGTTTGTTTTCTATACTTCCAGATTTGGTATTGTTTGCCTTTTTAGGGCCACATCCATGGCATATAGAGATTCCCAGGCCAGGGGTCCAAACGGAGCTGTAGCCACCGGCCTATACCACAGCCACAGCAACACAGGATCTGAGTTGCATCTGTGACCTACACCACAGCTCTTGGCAATGCCGGATCCTTAACCCACTGAGTGAGGCCGGGGATCAAACCCACATCCTCATGGATGCTAGTCAGGTTCGTTAACCGCTGAGCCACTATAGGAACTCCACAGAATGCAATTTTAATAAAATATTATGTTTGCTGTTTACTTTACAATATTAAAAAAAATAAAACACTGCATATATAAGGGAATCCTTTGCCTTCGTGACCTAGTGAAGCTGTCTCTCAATCTGACTTCTGTGAATGAAGAAGCCACAAATTATTCATTTATCACATGTTTATTGAGTAATCATTCTCTGTTCTATGCTGTGAGCCAGGTCAATGAATTTCCCTGACAATGGATCTTGAGTGGGAATGAAAGAAATGAATCTCCTATCAAGTTCTCCAAGTGGAAAATACTCGTGCTTGGAGTACGATCATTGTTAAGGTTCCAAAACCAAAGCAACAAAAATTTACCTGGAAATTGTTCTAGTAACTGACCTCTGGAACGTGTAGTTCGGCTTCCTTACTAGGTGTCTATAACGCAAACCACTTTTTTCTGCTTTGCCTCATTTTCATAGTCTCATTGTTTCGCCTGTAAAGGTGAAGCATATTTTTTGAGCTCTCTAAAACAAAATAAAATGTGAAATTTGAACAAAATGGGAACAAAATCTGCAATCCACAGTGAATGTCTCAGTTCATTTGGATGCTCTACCCTCCTTCTCTCCATGGAGAAATGTATCTCAAATTGCAGATTGCATCACAACCATCTAAAGGGTTTTAAAACCTCAGAAGGCTAGACCTCAACCTAAGTAGGTCTAGATGGGAATGAGGTATTTTCATCTCTAAGAGGTTCCCAGGTGATGTTGATTCTTCCAGTATGGGCACCACACATTGAGAACAAGATCCTGGGACATCAAGAAGCCAACATGAGACAATTACAGAAAGCTGAAGGCCCTTATCCAATGCCAAATCAATACCCATTTATGTAATAAATTATTAAAAGACTAACATTTACTTCCTAAAATATTTAAAATCCACCTGCTATCTACATTTGTGCAAAGATGTCATCTTTTGAGTGATACACTGCAATAAATTGGCAACTATAGCTTAAGATTCAAAATCCTTTCTCCACATATAACTGAATTATGAGATTCTAGTCACAATGATCTGTTTAAACTATAAACTTGATCAGTTCACCATAACTTTTCATATGTATCTGGTAATTTATTACATGAATAGGCTTACAGGGTCATGAGGTGGAGAAGTTTCAGAAACTGCCATCTTCAAGCTGGAGAACCAGAAAAGCTTGTAGCATAGTTGAGTCCAAGACTGAAGTCATGAGAACCAGGAGCTCTGATTTCCAGGGGCAGGAAAAGATGGATCCCAGCTAAGGAAGAGAGAATGGATTCATGCTTCCTCCATCTTTTGGTTCCATTTTAGCCCTCAGGAACCTACACACATTGTGTAGGTAGATCTCTTTACTTAGTCTACCCAATCAAATGCTAATCCTTTCCAGAAAACTCTCAAGAACACAGCCTAATATAATGCTTAATTACCTAATGAGCTATCCCTTAGTATCAGTCCAAATGATATAAAATACTGACCATCATGCATAGCATTATCCAGCCAACATGAATAGAAATATAACAAGGTGACCTATGTAATTTTAAAATTTAAAGAACATGGGAGTTCTCTTTGTGTAAACCAGAAACGAATCTGATTAGTATCCATGAGGATGAAGTTTTCGTCCCTGGCCTCGCTCAGTGGGTTAAGGATCTGGCATTATGATGAGCTGTGGTGTAGCTCACAGACACAGCTTAGATCCTGCATTTCTGTAGCTGTGGTGTAGGCTGGCTGCTATAGCTCTGATTTGACCCCTACCTGGGAACTTCCATATGCCTCGAGTGTGGCCCTAAGAAGCCAAAAAAAAAAAAATTAAAGAACACATATTAAAGAATGTAAACAGAAGCAGAGGAAACTAGTTTTCATAAATTTATATTTAGCCAAAGATATCAATTTACTAATTTTTCAAAATCTAGTCCACATAGAATGAAGAACAAGATGTTATACTCTTCTCCTTTCTGAGCCTTGAAACACATGTTTTAGGTTTATAGAACATGTCAGTTCGAAAGTTAAATCTGATTTGTTTTACTTGATCTGTATGGGGACTTCATAAGATTAACAGCTGTAAGAGAACATTCATACATAGCATCCGTTTTTCCTTGTTAATGGAGTACCTATTCTAGATTTTGATCTTCCAGGGGTTTTTCAGTCTTCTGTTTCATTTGACATAACTACCGTATTCACATGATCTGACTTCATGTATAGTATCAGATGTATGTAACAATAATCCCTTTCCCTACACGGGGTTTCCACCCCCATGACCTTCTGGTAAATTTTGATAAATACTGATTCCTAATATATCTTAATATGATCTTAAGTTAGAATTTCCACCTATGTATTTGAGTTTTACTGTATTAAAATGAATATAGTCTCTCCTCATTATGAAACCTCTTATTTTATTTCACTCGCATTTTAGGGCCACATGTGCAGCATATGGAAGTTCCCAAGGTAGGCATCAAATCAGAGCTACAGCTGCCAGCCTACACCACAGACACAGCAACGTGAAGTCCAAGCCAAGTTTCCAACCTACACCACAACCCACAGCAATGCTGGATCTTCAACCCACTGAGCGAGGTCAGCGATCAAACGTGCATCCTCACGGATACTAGTCATATTCGTTTCCACTGCCCACAAGGGGAACTCCCGGAAATCTCTTTTTTAAAAAGTAAAGCTGGATATTGTGTTTTTGCAAGAATTGAAATGAAGAATTTAAACAATTAGAAGGTACTGATTCCAGTGATATACCAGATTACTAAACCGTGAGATAGTTCAAAAGCAAATATGCCAAGAAAAGTACAGAGTAAATGATACTGGAAATCTCAGAGAAGCAGGATGTGATTAAAAGGGGAGTAGAGAGAAAGTGGGGAGGAATAGATATCAGAAGTAAAAACATACAAGTATGTTTCAAATTGATGACAGACAACAACCCACAGAGACAATTAACTCAACAGTCCCTGAGTAAAATAAATATACAGTAATCCATAATGTGCTACACTATGGTCTAAAAATCAAGGTTAATGTAAAAGATTTGAGAGAATAAAGAGAATAAACAAGAAAAAGGCTACCTGGGTATGTCTAAACATAAATAAAAATTGACATCAAGAAGGCACTATTTTTGAATTGCTAAAAAAAACTTCTGACAACTCAGAATTCTATACCCAAAGTCCCTATTACCCCAAAAAAGATATCTTAAAAAAATGTAAAATGGAGTTCCCATTGGAGCTCAGGGGTAACAAACCTGACTAGTATCTATGAGGATGTGGGTTTGATCCCTGGCCTTGAATGAGATAAGGATCCAGCATTGCTGTGAGCTGCACATAGGTTGCAGACACTGCTCAGGCTCTGTGGCTGTGATACAGATCAGCAGTTACAGCTCCACCCCTAGCCTGGGACCCTCCATATGCTGTGGGTGTGGCCCTAAAGAGACCCCAAAAAAAGTAAAGTGAAACATTCCACTGTCAGAAGCATTGAATTAGACAAAATACTACAGTGAGTTACTAAGTCCAAAGGAAAATAATCTCAGATTCAAAACCAGAAATGCAGGCATTGGTGGTATAGTGGTGAGCATACCTGCCTTCCAAAACCAGAAATGCAGGAGGAAATGAAGAGGAAAGAAAAGGATAATTTAGAGATAATTTTGTTTCATAAAGCAATTCCAGATACATCTCAAGGGCATTAAAATATATGTAGAATAAAAATGCTAGACAATAGTAATAGAAAAGTCAGGAAGTTAAAATGGCATTGAAAGTGTTCTAAGGTATCCTTTGGGAAAGGTGCTAAAGTAATGATCTATATTAGACTATTAAGTGAAGGATTCATAATTTAATCACTAATGTAACTACATAATGATTTGGGTATATGATTGTGCCTAACGAGTTTTGAGAGAAATAATGAAGAAGAGTTAAATCCTAGTCAATGAAGTAAAAGAGTAAAGAGACTATTTTGTCAAAGGGTAGGGAAAGAGCAAGATGGTTGAAATCATGTCAAATTTACCAGGAATTAGTTGAAAGGTAAATGCACAAAACAGTAATTTCTTTGTAACAGCTGTGTGATACAGACATTACAGACTTGTGAACAAATATTTGGGATATTCTATTATTGATAAGAATTCAAAGTCTCTATTTTTTTTGCTATTAAAATATTGCTTTCTGGAAAGCTCTGTATATAAAAACTTCCATTCCTACTTGTGTAGAATCTATCCATTGTGAGAGAGGAAGGAAATATTAACATATTGATAGAAATTGCAAATAACAACCCTATACACAGAAGCATTACATTTTTTCATCTAGGATAGTATACTGACAGTGTTAATAGCTCCATATTTTTGCAGGGTGTATAAAAGATTTAAAGATTTAAAATCTCAAATCCCTTTGATAGGAGATAGGGTATGTCTCTGGATTAACCACTGATTGGATTATCCACTCCCTCCTTAAAAAGGGAATGAGAGGCAGAAGTCACTGCTTTCTCCAGCAAGCTGTAGGCTGTCTGCATCTCAGGAGTGGGTCACTGAGACCCACTGGAACTGGTGGAATCTGCAGTGACTTCTGGTGAGTGTGGGATTCATATTGTTGGCAAAAATGCCCATTTGTATCCTTCTTTCTTTTTTGGTAACATCTTTTTAAGTTAGCTCTTAAAAGAAGAAGTTATGTTATTGAAAGTTATATCCAAATGTTAATATTATATAATATTCAACATTTTGTATGTTTTTTGTATTTGAAGTTTTCTTAAAATAACAGGCCAGATTGTTTTAAAAAAAATCACTATTACTAGGAAGTGGAAGTAGTATTATTTTTATTAAATTATGGTTGATTTACAATGTTTCTTCAATTTCTGTTGTACACCAAAGGGACCCAATCACATACAGTTCCCTGTGCTCTCCATCCATTCCAAATATAAGAGTTTGCATTTAAAAACCCTGAACCGCCAGTCCATCCCACTCCCTCCCCACTCCCACCTGGGGCCACAAGTCTCTCCTTGACCATGATCAAGTTTCTTGTTTGTAGATAGGATCTTCTGTGCCACATTTCTATTCCACAAATAAGCGATATCATATGGTACTTGTCTTTTTCATTCTGGCTTACTTCACTTAGTATGAGAATCTCTAGTTCCATCCATGTTGCTCCAAATGTCATTAGTTTCTCTTTTTTTTATGGCTGAGCAGAATTCCACTGTCTATATTTACCGCATCTTCTTAATCCATTCATCTGTCATGGGATATTTAGGTTGTTTCCACATCTTGGGCTATTGTGAACAGTGCTGTGATGAACACAGGGGTGGATGTATTTATTTGAATGAATGTTTTGTCTGAATACATGCCCAGGAGTGGGATTGCTGGATCATAAGTTAGTTCTATATTTAGTTTTCTGAGGTAACTCCATACTATTTTCCATAGTAGCTGTACCATGTTACATTCCCACAAAGAGTGAAGGAAGGTACCCTTTTCTCCATACCCTCTTGAGCATTTATTATTTGTTGACTTGTTAATGATGGCCATTCTAACTGGTGTGAGGGGGTACCTTATTGTAATTTTGATTTGCATTTGTCTAAAAATTAGTGATGTTGAGCATTTTTTTCACGTGCCTGTTAGCCATCTGCACATCTTTTTAGGATAAATGTCTACTAAGGTCTTCCGCCCATTTTTCAAATGGGTTGTTGGTTTTTGTTTTTTTGCTGTTTAATTATATAAGTTGTTTGTATATTTTGGAGTGACATCATTGTCTGTTGCATCATTTGCAAAGATTTTTCTCCCATTCAGTGGGTTGTCTTTTCACTATTTATTTTTAATGACTTTTTAAATTACGCAATGAATTTTTATTACATTTATAGTTGTACAATGATCATGACAACCCAATTTTATAGCATTGCCATCCCAAACCCCCAGCCCATTCCCCACCCCCAACATGTCTCCTTTAGAAACCATAATTTTTTGAAAGTCTGTGAGTCAGCATCTGTTTGGCAAAGAGGTTCATTGTGTCCCTTTTTTATATTCCATATGTAAGTGATAGCATATGATGTTGGTGTCTAACTTCACTTAACATGATAATTTCTAGGTCCATCCATGTTGCTGTAAAGGCCAGTATTTCATTCCTTTTAATGGCTGAGTAATATTCCATTGCATATATATACCACATCTTCTTGATCCACTCCTCTGTCATTGGTCATTTAGGTTGCTTCCATGTCTTGGCTATTGTATATAGTGCTGCAATGAACATTGGAGTACATGTATATTTTCAAGTCATGGTTTTCTCTGAATAGATGCCCAGGAGTGGGACTGCTGGATCAAATGGTAATTCTATTTTTAGTTTTCTGAGGAATCTCCATACTGTCTCCCACAGTGGTTGCACCAATTTACATTCCCACCAGCAGTGTACTAGGGTTCCATTTTCTCCACACCCTCTCCAGCATTTATTGTTTGTAGACTTTTTGATGATGGCCATTCTGGCTGGTGTAAGGTGGTACTTCAGAGTGGTTTTGATTTGCATTTCTCTAATGATGAGTGATGTTGAACATCTTTTCCTGTGTTTTTTGGCCATCTGTATGTCTTCTTTGGAGAACTGTCTGTTTAGATCTTCTGCCCATTTTTTGATGGGGTTGTTTTTTGGTATTGAGCGGTAGGAGGTGTTTATAAATTTTGGAGATGAATCCCTTGTCAGTTGATTCATTTGCAAATATTTTCTCCCATTCTGTGGGTTGTCTTTTCATTTTGTTTAGAGTTTCCTTTGCTGTGCGGAAACTTTTAAGTCCCATTTGGTTTTGTTTTATTGTCATTACTCTAGGAGGTGGATCTGAGGAGGTATTGCTGTGGTTTATGTCAGAGAGTGTTTGGCCTATGTTTCCCTCTAAGAGTTTTATAGTGTCTGGTCTTATATCTAGGTCTTTAATCCATTTGGAGTTGATTTTTGTGTATGGTGTTAGGGAGTGTTCTAATTTCCTTCTTTCCCATGTGGCTGTCCAGTTTTCCCAGCACCACCTATTGAACAAGCTGTCCTTCCTCCACTATAAATTCTTGCCTCCTTTGTCATAGATGAGTTGGCTATAGGTGCATGGGTTTAATTCTTGGCTTTCTCTCCTGTTCCACTGATCTTTATTTCTGTCTTTGCACAAGTACCATATGGTTTTGATGACTGTAGCTTTGTAGTATAGTCTTAAGTCAGGGAGCCTGATTCCTCCAGTTCCATTTTTCTTTCTCGGGATGGCTTTGGCTATTCTGGGTCTTCTGTGTTTCTAAACAAACTTTAAAATATTTTGTTCAAGTTCTGTGAAAAATGTCTTTGGTACTTTGATAAGGATTGCACTGAATCTGCAGATTGCCTTGGGTAGTATAGTCATTTTGATAATATTGACTCTTCCAATCCAAGAGCATGGTATGCCTTTCCAGCTGTGTCATTTTGATTTCTTTAATCAGTGTCTTATAGTTTTCAGAGTACAGGTCTTTTCTCTCTTTAGGTAGGTTTATTCCTAAATATTTTATTCTTTTTGAACTCATGGTAAATGGGATTGTTTCCCTAATTTCTCTTTCTGATCTTTTGTTGTTAGGATATAGAAATGCCATCAATTTCTGTGTATTAATTTTGTATCCTGTGACTTTGCCAAATTCATGGATGAGCTTTAACAGTTTTTCTGGTAGCATTTTTAGGATTTTCTAGGTATAGTATCATGTCATCAGCAAATAGTGATAATTTTACTTCTTCTTTTCCAATCTAAATTATTTTTATTTCTTTTTCTTCTCTGATTGTTGTGGCTAGGACTTCCAAAAATATGTTGAATAGTAATGGCAAGAGTGGACTTCCTTGTCTTGTTCCTGATCTCAGCAGGAATTCTTTCAGCTTTTCATCATTGAGAATGATGTTCGCTGTGAGTTTGTCATATATGGCCTTTATTATGTTGAGGTAGGTTCCCTCTATGCCCACCTTCTGAAGGGTTTTTATCAGAAATGGGTGTTGGATTTTGTCAAAGGCTTCTTCTGCTTCTATTGAGAGGATCACACGGTTTTTATTCTTCAGTATGATAATGTGGTATATCACACTGATTGGTTTGTGGATATTGAAGAATCCTTGCATCCTTGGGATAAATCCCACTTGATCATGATATACAATCCTTTTCATGTATTCTTAGATTCAGTTTGCTAGTATTTTGTTGAGGGTTTTTGCATTTATGTTCATCAGTGATATTGGCCTGTAATTTTCTTTTTTTGTAGTATCTTTGTCTGGATTTGGCATAAGGGTGATGGTGGCCTCATAGAATGAGTTTGGGAGTGTTTCTTCCTCTGCAATTTTTTGGAATAGTTTCAGATGGATAGGTATTAGCTCTTCTGTAAATGTTTGATAGAATTTGTCTGTGAAGCCATCTGGTCCTAGACTTTTGTTTGTTGGAAGTTTTTTTGTTTGTTTGTTTTTTGTCTTTTGTCTTTTTAGGGCCACACCTGTGGCATATGGAGGTTCCCAGGCTAGGGGTCTAATCGGAGCTGTAGCTGCTGGCCTACACCACAGCCACAGCAATGTGGGATCTGAGCCGCATCTGCAAACTACACAATAGCTCGTGGCAATGCCGGATCTTTAACCCACTGAGCGAGGCCAGGGATTAAACCCACAACCTCACGGTTCCTAGTTGGATTTGTTTCTGCTCTGCCACAACACGAACTCATTTGTTGGAAGTTTTTTAATCACAGTTTCAATTTCAGGACTTGCAACTGGTCCATTTGTCTTTTCTATTTCATCTTGGTTTAGTCCTAGAAGATTGTACTTTTCTAAGAATTTGTCCATTTCATCTAGGTTGTCCACTTTACTGGCATATAGTTACATGTAGTAGTCTCTTATGAGCATTTTTATTTCTGTGATGTCTGTTGTAATTTGTTTTTCACTTCTAATTTTATTGATTTGAAGGTGTCAGGATGGGATGGCCACATGGTCTAAAGAGCCAGACTCTAATTTCATTGATTTGAGTCCTCTCTCTTTTTTTCTTGATGAGTCTGGCTAAGGATTTATCAATTATGTTGATCTTTTCAAGGAACCAGCTTTCAGTTTCATTGATCTTTTTATCGTTTTTTTATTTCTATTTAATTTATTTCTGCTCTGATCTTTATGATTTCTTTCCTTCTGCTAACTTTAGGTCTTGTCTGTTCTTCTCTCTCTAGCTGCTTTGGATGTAAAGTTAGGTTGTTTATTTGAGCTTTTTCTTGTTTCCTGAGGTAGGCTTGTATTGCTACAAACTTCCCTCTTAGAACTACTTTTGCTGAATCCCATAGGTTTTGGATTGAGTGTCTTTGTTGTCATTTGCTCCTAGGTACTTTTTAATTTCCTCTTTGATTTCTTCAGTGATCCATTGGTTGTTTAGTAGCATGTTGTTCAGTCTCCACATATTTGTGGGGTTTTTTTGCAGTTTTTTTTCTTGTTGTTGATTTCTAGTCATATAGCATTGTGGTCAGAAAAGATGCTTGACATGATTTCAATTTTCTTAAAGTTATCGATGCTTGATTTGTGGCCCAGAATGTGATCAGTCCTAGAGAATATTCCGTGCGCACTTGAGACGAATGTGTATTCTGTTGCTTTTGGATGGAATGTCCTATAAATATCTATTAAGCCCACCTGGTCTAATGCTTCAATTTATGGCCTGTGTTTCTGTGTTGATTTTCTGTCTGGATGATCTGTCCATTGCTGTAAGTGGGGTGTTAAAGTCCCCCACTATTATTGCGTTATTGTCAATTTCTCCTTTTAAGGTTGTTAGTTGCTTTATATATTGAGGTGCTCCTATGTTGGGTGCATAAATATTTACACTTGTTATAGCTTCTTTGATCCTTTTATCATTATATAAATGTCTTTGTCTCTTAAAATATTCTTCATTTTAAGGTCTATTTTGTCTGATATGAGTATTGCTACTCCAGCTTTCTTTTGATCCCTGTTTGCATGACATATTTCCTTCCATCCTCTCACTCTCAATTTGTATGTGTCCCTAGAAGTGAAGTGCGTCTCTCAAAGACAGCATATATATGGGTCTTGTTTTTATATCCATTCATCCAGTCTGTTTTTTGTTTGGGGTGTTTAATCCATTAACATTTAAGATAATTATTTATATGTATGTTCTTATTGCCATTTTATTAACTGTTTTGGATTTGTTTTTGCTGCTCTTTTTTCTTCACTTCTTCTCTTGTTCTTGCCTCTTGCGGCTTGATGACTATCTTTAGTGCTCTATTTGAGTTGATTTTTCTTCTTTGTGTATATATTTATTGTAGATTTTTCGCTTGCAATTACCCTGAAGTTTTGATATAGGAATCTATATACATATATATACAAGATTGTTTTAAGTTGTTGGCTTCTTAATTGCAAGTACATCTCCAGTGTCCTACATTTGTACCCTCCTCTTCTCACAATATCTGATTCTGGTAGCATATTTGTACATGGATGATTTCCTACCTTTACTGTATATATGCCTTTACTGGTGATCCTTGTCATTTGTAGTATTTTTGTTTCTAGTTGTGACCTTTTCTTTTCTGCCTAGAGAAGTTCCTTTAGTATTTGTTGTAAATCTGGGTTAGTGTTGCTGAATTTTCTTGGCTTTTGCTTGTCTGCAAAGCTTTTTATTTCTCCTTCAAATCTGAATGAGAGCCTTGCTGGGTAAAGTAATCTTGGTTGGAGGTTTTTTCCCTTTCATCACTTTATGTTGTGCAACTCCCTTCTGGCCTGCAGAGTTTCTGCTGAAAAATCTGCTGATAACCTTATCAGGGTTCCCTTGTATGTTATTTGTTTCTTTTCCCTAGCTACTTTCAATAGTTTCTCTGTCTTTAATTTTGGTCAGTTTGATTAATCTGTCTTGGGGTGTTCCTCCTTTGGTTTATTTTATATGGTACTCATTGTGCTTCCTGGATTTGAGTGAGTGGTTCCTTTCCCATGTTAGGGAAATTTTTGGCTATTATCTCTTCAAATATTTTTTCTGTCCCTTTCTCTCTCTCTTCTTCTGGCACCCCTATAATATGTATGTTGGTGTGTTTAACATTGTCTCAGAGTTCTCTGAGACTCATTTCTTTTCAATCTTTATTCTCTTTTCTATTCTGCATCAGTGATTTCCACTAGTCTGTCCTCCACCTTACTTATTCATTCCTCTGCCTCCTATATTCTGCTGTTGGTTGCTTCTAATGAATTTATTTCAGTTATTGTACTTTGCATCTCTGCTTCCTTAAATTTTTTTTGTCTTTTTTTGCTTTTCCCAGGGCTGCTCCCACGGCATATGGAGGTTCCCAGGCTAGGGGTCTAATCAGAGCAGTAGCCCTGGCCTATGCCAGAGCCAGAGCAACACGGATCCGAGCTGCATCTGCAACCTACACCACAGCTCATGACAACAATGCTGAATCCTTAACCCACTGAGCAAGGCCAGGGATCAAACCGAACCTGCAACCTCGTGGTTCCTAGTCAGGTTCGTTAACAACCGTGCCACAACGGGAACTCCCATAAATTTTAAATCTTGTATTTCTTTGCTCAATGTTTGCTGTAAATTACCAGTCTTTCCCGCCAGTCTATTTCCAATGTCTTGCATCATCTTCACTATCATCAGTCTAAAGTTTTTTTCCTGGAAGCTGATAACCTCCAAATCACTTAGCTGTTCTTCTGGTGTTTTTTCTTTCTCCCTTATCTTAGTCATAATTCTCTGCATTTTCATTTTGTATAGATTTTTGTGTGGTCTCCTTTTTTCAGACAATAGAGTTGTAGCCTGTCTTACTTCTGATGTCTACCCCTCTTGTGCCTGAAGTTGGTATGGGGAATTGCTATAGGCTTCCTGATGGGATGGACTAGTGCCTACCCACTGGTAGGTGGAGCTGATTCTTACCCCTCTGGTGAGTGGGGCTTTGTCCCTGGGTGAGATTAGAAGCAGCTGCGTGCCTGAGGGTGTTTATCCAGCCTGTTTGCTGATGGATGGGGCTGTGATACCATCTGGATTACTGCTTTGCCTGGGGCTTCTCAGTGCTAATTGGTGGGGGCAAGTTTTCCCAAAATGGCCACCTCTAGAGGAATACCCACTGACAATTATTCCAGAGACCTTTGCCTCCAATGTCCTTTCTCCACAATGAACCACTGTCGTCCCCTGCCTTCCCAGGAGATCCTCCAAGAACTATAGTCAGGTCCAACCCAGATTCCTATGGAGTCTCTGCTTTGCCCTGGGACCTAGTGCATATGAAAGCCTGTGTGTGCCTTTCAAGAGTGGGGTCTCTGTTTCCCCCAGTCCCATGGAGCTCCTGCACACAAGCTCCACTGGCCTTCAATGCCAGATGCTCTGGGAGCTCTTTCTCCTAATGCCAGATCCCCAGACGTGGGGACCTGATGTGAGTCTCTGTGATACAGTTACTTTCCAGTCTGTTGGCTTCCCACTCAGCATGTATGGGGTTGATTATATTGCATAATTTCCCCTCCTACTGTCTTGATGTGGCCTCCTCTGTCTTCTGGGGTAGAATACCTTTTTTGAACGTTTCCAATCCATTTGCTTGAAGGTTGTTCAGCATTTGGATGTAATTTTGTTTTGTTTTTTTTATGACAGAAGGTGAGCTTCTGACCTATTCTGCCTTCTTAATCCCATTTCCTCTCTTTTTCATTTTTTAAATAGTTTTCGTTACTGTGAGAAATCTTTTTAGTTTAATTAGGTCCCATTGTTTTCTTTGTGTCTTTAATGTCATTATTCTAGGAGGTGAATCAAACAAGATGTTGCTGTGATTTATGTCAGTGTTCTACCTAGATTTTCCTCTAGGAGTTTTATAGTATCTGGCCTTATATTTAAGTCTTTAACCCATTTTGAGTGTTCTAATTTCATACTTTAACATGTAGCTTTCCAGTTTCCCAGCACCATTTACTAAAGAGACTATTTTTCTTCCACTGTATTTTCTTGCCTCCTTTATCTTAGTTGACCATAGGTGCTTGGGTTTATTTCTGGTCTACTTTGTTACATTGATCTGTATTTCTGCTTTTTGGTGCCAGTACCATATTGTTTTGACAATCATAGCTTTGTAGTATTGTCTGAAGAAAGGAAGCTTGATTCCTCCATTTTCCTTTTTCTTTTTCAATATTGCTTTGGCTATTTGGGGTCTCTTGTGTTTCCATACAAATTTTAAAATAGTCTGTTCTATCTCCTCAGAAAAGAAAATCATGGACTTGGAGAAAAGACTTGTGGCTGCCTGATGGGAGGGGGAGGGAGTGAGAGGGATCGGGAGCTTGGGCTTATCAGACACAACTTAGAATAGATTTACAAGGAGATCCTGCTGAATAGCATTGAGAACTTTGTCTAGATACTCATGTTGCAACAGAAGAAAGGGTGGGGAAAAAAAATGTAATTGTAATGTATACATGTAAGGATAAGTTGATCCCCTTGCTGTACAGTGGGAAAATTTTTAAAAAATAGTCTGTTCTTGTTCTATGAAGAACGTCCTTGGTAATTTGATAGGGATTGCATTGAATCTGTAGATTGCCTTGGGTGGTATAGTCATTTTGACAATATTGATTCTTCTAATCCAAGAGTATGGTATATCTTTCCATCTGTTTGTGTCATCTTTGATTTCTTTCATCAGCCTCATAATTTTCAGAGTATAAGTATTTTGTCCCTTTAGGTAGGTTTATTCCCAGGTATTTTATTCTTTTTGATGCAACGGTAAATGGGATGGTCTCTGATTTCTCTTTCTGATTTTTTGTTGTTAGTATATAGAAATGCAGTTAATTTTTGTGTATTAATTTTGTAGCCTGCAAATTTACCATATTCATTAATGAGTTGTAACACTTTTCTGGTGCTGTCTCTAGGGTTTACTAGGTATAGCATCATGTCATCTGAAAATAGTGACAGTCATACTTATTTTCGAATTTGGATTCCTCTTTCTTCTTTTTCTTCTCTTCCATGGCTAGGATTTACAAGACTATGTTGAAAATAGGGGTGAAAGAGGACATCCTTGTTTTGTTCCTGATCTTAGTGGAATGTTTTCAGTTTTTCACCATTAAGAATGATGTTAGCTGTGGGTTTGTCATAAATGGCTTTTATTATGTTGAGGGAGTTCCCCTCCATGCCCACTCTCTGGAGAGTTTTTATCAGAAACTGGTGTTGACTTTTGTCAAAAGCCTTTTCTGCATCTATTGAGATGATCATATGGTTTTTATTTTTCAGTTTATTGATGTGGTATATCACATTGACTGATTTGTGGATACTGAAGAATCCTTGCACCCCTGGGATAAATCCCACTTGATTATGGTGTATGATCCTTGTAAAATATATTTGGATTCAGTTTTTTAGTATTTTGTTAAGGATTTTTGCATCCATGTTCATCAGTGATATTAGCCTATAATTTTTTTGATGTGGTATCCTTTTCTGGTTTGGGTATCAGGGTGATAGTGGCCTCATAGAATAAACTTTGGAGTGTTCCTTCCTCTGATATTTTTTAAAGAGTTTCAGAAAAATAGCTGTTAACACTTCTCTGAATGTTTGATAGAATTCACCTGTGTAGCCATCAAGTCCTGAACTTTTGTTTTTTGGAAGGTTTTTAATCACATTTTCAATTTTGGTACTTATAAGTGATCTGTTCACATTTTCAGTTTCTTCCTGGTTCAGTCTTGGCAGGCTGTACCTTTGTAATAATCTGTCCATTTCTTCTAGATTGTCCATTTTATTGGCATATAGTTGTTTACACTAGTCTCTTATGATCCTTTGTATTTCTGTGGAGTCAGTTATAATATGTTTTTAATTTCTAATTTTTTTATTTGAGCTCTCTTTTTCTCTTGATGAGTCTGGCTAGGGGTTTATCAATTTTGTTGATCTTTTCAAAGAACAAACTTTTGGTTTCATTAATCTTCTCTATTGTTTTCTTTGTCTCTATTTCATTTATTTCTGCTCTAGTTTTATGATAGCTTTCCTTATGCTAATTTTGAGCTTTGTCTGTCCTTCCTTCTATAGTTGTTGTAGGTGTAAGCTTAGGTTGTTTATTTGAGCTTTTTGTTTTCTGAGATAAGATTGTATCACTATAAACTTCCCTTTCAGAACTGCTTTTGATGTATCCCATAGGTTTGGGGTTGCTGAATCTTCATTGTCATTTGTCTTTAAGTATCTTTTGATTTCCTCTTTGATTTCTTCAATGATCCATTGATTGTTCAGCAGCATATTGTTTAGCTTCCAGGAGTTTCTGTTTTTTGTGGATTTTTTTTTCTTTTAGTTGATTTGTAGTCTCATAGCGTTGAGGTCAGAGAAAATGCATGGGATAATTTCAACTTTTAAAAATTTACCCAGGTTTGTACTGTGGCCCAAGATGGAAAATGTTGCATGTGCACTTGAGAAGAATGTATATTCTGCTGCTTTAGCATGGAATGTCTATAAATGTCAGTTAAATCTATCTTATCTAGGGTGTCATTTAAAGCCTGTGTTTCCTTGTTGATCCTCTGTCTGGGATGATCTGTCCCTTGACGTAAGTGGGGTGTTAAAGTCCCTCATTATTGTGTTGCTGTCAATTTCTCCTTTTATGGTTGTCAGCGGTTGCCTTACATATTGGGGTGCTCCTTCATTGGGTGCATACATATTTACAAGTGTTACATCTTCTTTTTGGGTTGATCCTTTGATCATTATGTAGTGTCCTTCTTTGTCTCTTGTGACCTTATTTTAAAGTCTGTTCTGGAGTTCCCATTGTGGTTCAGTGGTTAGCGAATCTGACTAGGAAGCATGAGGTTGTGGGTTCAATCCCTGGCCCTGCTCAGTGGGTTAAAGATCTGGCATTGCCATGAGCTGTGGTGTGGGTCGCAGATGTGGCTCGTATCCCATGTTGTTGTGGCTATGGTGTAGGCCAGTGGCTACAGCGCCGATTGGACCCCTAGCCTGGGAACCTCCATATGCCACGGGAGCGGCCCAAGAAATGGCAAAAAGACAAAAACATAAAATAAAGTCTATTCTGTCTGATATGAGTATTGCTACCCCTGATTTCCTTTGATTTCCATTTGTATGTAATATCTTCTTCCATCCCCTCACTTTCAGTATGTGTCCTGGGGTCTGAAGTGGGTCCTTTGTAAACAGCATATATATAGGTCTTGTTTTTAGATCCACTCAGTCTCATCTTTTGGTTGGGGCATGAATGATTCAAATCCACTTACATTCAGTGTAATTACAGATAAATATGTATCTATTGCCATTTTGCTAATTGTCTTGAATTGTTACTTTGGGTCTTATTTTTCCCTTCTTTTCTGTGTTGTGATTTGCTGACTATCCTTAGTGCTGTATTTGGATTGCTTTTCCTTTTTTATGTGTCTGTCCATTATAGTTTTTTGTTTGTGCTTTCCATTAGATTTGTATATGACCATCTCTGTGTGTACAGAATTGTTTTGGGTTGTGGTTCTCTTATTTTCAAATGCATTTGCAGTGTTCTGCATTTGTCGTCTCTTCTCATACTTGCTAGTTTTGATACCATATTTGTCAATGGGTGATTTTCTACATTAACTTTGTCTTTACCAGTTTTCTCATTTGAATTTTCTTGTTTCTAATTGTGTCTTTTTCTTTTCTGCTTAGAAAATTCCTTTAGTAGTTGTTGTAGAGTGGTTTGGAATTAATTGCTGAATTCTTTTAGCTTTTGCTTGTCTGAAAAGCTTTCGATCTCTCCATAGAATCTGAATTAGAGCCTTGCTGGGTAGAACATTCTTGGTTCTAGGTTCCTCCCCTTCATCACCTTAAATATATCTTGCCACTCCCTTCCAGCTTGCAGAGTTTCTTCTGAAAGATTAGCTGTTATCCTTATAGGGGTCCTTTGTATATTATTTGTTGCTTTTCCATTGTGGCTTTGTGTGTGTGTTTTGTCTTTTTATTTTTCTTATTTTTTTTTGTCTTTTTGCCTTTTCTAGGGCCACTCCCACATCATATGGAGGTTCCCAGGCTAGGGGTTGAATCGGAGCTGGAGCCACCGGCCTACACCAGAGCCACAGCAACGTGGGATCCAAGCCGTGTCTGTGACCTACACCACAGCTCACAGCAATGCCGGATCCTTAACCCACTGAGCAAGGCCAGGGATTGAACCCACAACTTCATGGTTCCCAGTCAGATTCGTTAACCACTGCGCCACGACGGGAACTCCTATTTTGTCCTTTTAGAGCCATGCTGGTGGCATATGGAGATTCCCAGGCTAGGGGTGAAATTGGAGCTGTAGGGAATTCCCATCGTGGCTCAGTGGTTAACAAACCCAACTAGCATCCATGAGGATGCAGGTTCGATCCCTGGCCTCATTCAGTGGGTTAGGGATCTGGCGTTGCCATGAGCTGTGGTGCAGGTTGCAGATGTGACTCAGATCCCACATTGCTGTGGCTTTGGTGTAGGCCAGTGGCTACAGCTTCCATTTGACCCCTAGCCTGGGAGCCTCCATATGCTGCTGGTGCAGCCCTAAAAAGACAAAAAGGCAAAAAAAAATGGAGCTGTAGCTACCAGCCTACACCACAGCCACAGCAACACAGGATCTGAGCCACATCTGTAACCTGTGCCACAGCTCACAGCAATGCCAGATCCTTAACATATTGAGCAAGGCCAGAGATTGAACCCACATCCTCATGGATACTAGTTGGGGTCATTAACCACTGAGCCATGACGAGAACTCCCCTTGTGGCTTTTAATATTTTTTCTCAGAATTCCCATCATGGTGTAGTGGTTAATGAATCCGACTAGGAACAGTGAGGTTGCGAGTTTGATCCCTGGCCTCGCTCAGTGGGTTAAGGATTTGGTGTTGCTGTGAGCTGTGGTGTAGGTTACAGACACAGCTCAGATCTGGCACTGCTGTGGCTGTGGTGTAGGCTGGCAACTACAACTCCGATTCGACCCCTAGCCTGGGAACCTCTATATGCTGTAGGAAGTGGCCCTAGAAAAAGCAAAAAGACAAAAAAAATTTCTCTATATTTAATTCTTGTCAATTTGATTAGTATGTGTCTTGCTGTGTTTCTCTTTGGGTTTATTCCATGTAGGATTCTCTGTGCTTCTTCAACTTGAGTGTTTCCTTTCCCATATTAAGGAAGTTTTCAGCTATAATCTCTTCAGTTATTTTCTCTGGCACTTTCTCTCTCTCTTCTCCTTTTGGAAACTCTATGATGTGAATGTTGGTATGTTTAATGTTGTCCCAGAGACCTCTTAGACTCTCCTCAACTCTCTTCATTCTTTTTTCTTTATTATTTCCCATGGCAGTGACTTACACCACTCTTTCACATCACTTATTCATTCTTCTGCCTCTGTTATCCTGTTTTTGCTTCCTTCTAGTGTATTCTTCATTTCAGTTATTATACTAGCCATCTCAGTTTGCTTGTTCTTTAAAACCTCTAGTTCTTTGTTAAATAGGTCTTGTAAATTCTCCATCTGTGTCTCCATTCTTTTTCTTACATGTGGATCATCTTTACTATCATCACTCTGAATTCTTTTTCAGGTAAATTGCCTAACTCCTCTTTAGTTAGCTGTTTTCGTGTGTTTTTGTCTTGTTCCTTTGTCTGAAAGCTATTTCTTTGTCATCCCATAAAGCCCAAATTTCTATATTTATGGTTTCCTTGATGACAGGTATGTAGATGAAGCAACTGGTGCTTCATCTTAGAGTTCTAAGGAGTGGTAGTGGCTCATGTGTACCTAGAGCATGTGATGGGAGCAGTGGTATTACACTACCTGTCCTGAAGCCAGGTGGCTGTTAGGAATGGGGTCCATGTGAGTGTTGACAGTGGTTCATGGTTCACAGGACTGCTTTTGTAGAGGGGAGTGGGAGGTTCAGGAGCTGGCTCCTGTCACCCCTCCCACTTCCAGGTAGTTCTCAGTTCAGTTTCCTGTAATTGGCAGTGTCAGCAGTTAATCCTGCACTCCCTCACTTTGTTGGGGAGGCTCTAGGGACTTCTCTCTGTAGCTGGGGTTGTGCAGGTGCCTGTCCATAGTCACTTCCTTGTTTGGCCAGTCTAGGGGGCATTTTCTGTAGACCCAGAGGCAGGGGCTGCTCCCTAACTGTTGCTAAAAGGGTTTCTCTAATAGCTATAAGGCCTGCACTTTTCCAGTGGTCTCTCCTACCAGGCTGATGGTAGAGTGCCCCCTGTAGCCACTGCAAAGTAAAAACATGTGCCAGTGGGCCCCTCTCAGCTCCTTTGGCTGGCTGTGCAACATACACTATTTCTATGGTCCCCTGCTTGATTGTTGGCAGGGGTCACAGAGCTTGCTTGTGCTACTCCCAAGATCACTCTGCCAATCCACCAGGCTGTTTGTGTCTGTCTCCCAGGCTGTGCATGTTGTTTCCAGGTACACTTTGCCCTTTCACTGGGCCTTTTGGGCCTTTCTACCTGCCCACCTGGTCTCTTGCGACTCTTAGGATCCTTTGTGCTGTTTCCAAGTTCACTTTCTCTGTCCCCTATGCAGGTTGCAGCCCTTCACCTGCCACCAGGATTTTTGTGACTCCCAGGACCTTTTGCACTGTTCCTGAAATAGTTTTACCAGTTCAATGGGCTTTTCACAGCTCTCCACCTGTCCAAGAGGCCCCTTGTGGGTTTCCATGATCCTTTCTGCAGCTTCAGAGATTCCTTTTTCCACCCCCCCCAGAGGGGGCAATTCATGGCTCTGCGCCCACCCAGGTGGCACCTTGCAGAATCCTGGACAGTCCATACTGTTTCTGAAATCACCCTCTGTCCCTTAGGCAAAATGCAGCTCTGTGCCCACCCAGAAGGCCCCTTACAGAATTCCGCTCTCCTGCACTGTTTCAGAGATACCTTTCTCCACCCACTAGGTAATTTGCAGTTCTCCACCAGCTCAGCAGATCCGTTGCAGAATCCCGGACAGTCTGCACTATTTCCAAAATCACCTTCTGCCCCCTAAGCAAATTGCAGCTCTGTACACAGACAGAAGACCTCTTGCAGACTCCCAGGATCTTTCCTTGTTTACGAGGTAACTTTCTCCACCTCCTAGGGAGATTGCAGCTCTATGCCTGGCCAGGAGGCCCTTTGCGGAACCCTTCCCCTCCACATGATTTCAGAGATAATTTTCTCCACCCCCTAGTTAAATTTAAGCTCCATGCCAGTCCAGAAGGCCCTTTGCAGACTCCCACGACCCAGGAAGTTTCATGCTGTTTCCAAAATAACTTTCTCCACCCCCTATGCAAAGGGAGCTCATTGTCTGCTCAGGGGCTCGCTGTGGATCCTCCCCATCGGCACCGTTTTCAAAATCACCTTCTGCCCCTAGGGAAAATGGGGCTCTCCACCTGCACACTGAGCCATCTGTGATCCCCTGAGTCTTCTGAACTTTTAGAGCAGTCACGTGTTTCCCAACCCAGCTGCTGGCCAGGGTTGCATGGACTGACCTATTCCCAAATTCCATCTATCTGCTGCAAGGGTTCCCTCTGCTTGCTCCACTTTCTCTGTAGCCTTAAGGGCTGTGGGCTGTTCTGTAACTGTTGCTAAGAAGCTACTGCTCAAGGGTAGATCCAGGAGCTGGGGTAGTTGGGGTCTTGCAGTCTGAGAGCACTCACAAGGGCAAGGCTATATTGATGGATCCCATCCCTTCTCTCCAGCATCCACTAATAATGGCACCTAGCCTCCAAGCCCAACCAGGATTCCTCAGCTTAAAGCTTCAAATGTGGTCAATCTAGACTCCAGTCCCTCCAGGCTATCTACATGCTGCCCACCTTAGTTTTTCCCCAGGTAGCCAGCACCAGCTTTCTGAGTCTGATTTCCAAAGCTGGGGTTTCAGTTCCCAGCCCCTGTCTGCCCCAGCCTATGGTTGGGAAGTGCAGGGCCTTGACACTGACCACTTGCAGAGGACCATTTCTGTTTTAACTGGTTTTCACAGATTGCTGTGTTCTCCTCCAATACTGTTATCTCGTAAACAGGGAAAGATCCTGGGAGTGCGCAAGGGGCCTTCTGGGTGAGCACAGTGCTGCAATTTGCCTAAGGGACAGAGGGTGATTTGGGAAACAGCATGGAGTGTCCAGGATTACACAAGGTGCCTCCTGGGCGGGCGCAGAGCCATGATTTGCCAGAGGGGGTGGGTGGAGAAAGCAATCTCAGAATCTGCACAAAAGATCCTGGAAACCCACGAAGGGCCTCCTGGGCAGGTGGAGAGCTGTGAAAAGCTGACTAAACTGGTAAAACCATTTCAGGAACAGTGCAAAAGGTCCTGGGAGTCACAAAAGTTCTTCCTCTGTCTCTGCTGGTCTCCTCGCTGGTATGTGGGACTTCCTAGGGTGCAGAGTAGTTCTTTTTTTTTTTTTTTTTTTTTCCTTTTCCAGCTCCTTCCCAGGGGCACAGGTCCTGACTTGCTTTGTTTCTCCTTTCCTCTTTTTTTTTTCTTCTTTCTTTTGTCCTACCCAGTTTTGTGAAGTTTCTCTTTCTCTATCAGAATCCTGGGTCCTTTTGTCAGCATTCAGCAAATTTTCTGGCCAAATAGTTCCACATATAGATGGATTTTCAATGAATTTGTGGGAGCAGGTGAGCTTCATGTCTTACTCCCACAGTCACCATCTTTTTTCCAATCATGGAAGTAGTATGTGACCCTGATCTGTTTAAATTGTTCTCTCTGGAGAATTCTTCACCCACACTATGCTTGGTCTTTTTTTAAATTAACTTCTCTGCTCAAATATGTCATCATTATGCTTTCCTTAATCACTTCATCATCAATTATAGTTAACTTCTTTCTCCCTTTATCTCTTCTTACTTCACTTCCACTATCTCTCCCTCTCTCTCTATGTGAACCTTACTGTTTATCACAACACTTCTCCTGCCCAACACTAGATCAGACATTCATTAGTACATTATTCCTTTTCTCTCACCAAGATCCAAATAAACTGGGCCAGTGACTTTGTTAACTGAAATTCCAAATCCTGGGGTTTTGTACACAACTTGGAATATATTAGGCCTTCTGTCAATAAGGGGATCAAGTAATTATCCCTCTAACTGGACATTTTGAGTAAAGAAAGTGGTAGCATTCATAATTATGGTGTAATGATAGGAATGAAATGATTTCCCCTTTCGAAACAATATCTTCCAGGACAGAAATGACTTAAGAAGGAAGCTGCACTGATTCAATACAAATTTTAAACATATTATTTGATTATAATCTTATAATGGATTAGACAGAGAAAGGATTTGGAATCTTAATGACAACTGAGACAACTGATTACTGTACACCACAAAGGAAATTACAGAAAGAGATTATATACTTGATAATTTGTAGTTGAGGGAACTTATTTAAAAAATTTTAGAAAAATCCTTTTGAGTTTGAATAATTTCTTACAAAAAAGGCTGATCACCTTGTGGAAGCAAAGCAATAGGTAAATATGTTGGGGTAAAACATTAATAATATCCACATTAATCATCTCTTCATTAAATACCCAACTTAGTGAGAAAAACAGTATAAAATAAATAGATAATGCAGATACAATTAAAAACTGGAAAAAAAAACACCACAGAGAAAATGTAATACAAACTTTAATGACTGGTCACTCTGTTCAAATAGTGTTTTGCAGAAAAAAATCAAAGTTGCTCAAGATTGATTCAGGGGTGGCAGTAACTCTAGAGGCAGTAGAAGCATTGCAAGGTGCTCTGTGGAGGTACTCACAGAGGTGTTTTCCTGGAGCAGCAGAGGTTTTCCACTGCAGGCCCAGGACCAGTCTGGTTTGTGTTCTCACCACATTGTAGGGGCCAATCCGATTCCTGTTAGTCTCTGAGATCTCCCTCATCTCCCTCAGCTTTGGAAAAAATGCTGAAGTGAGTAAACCCAAATGAAAAAAACTTCAAAATCTGTTCTTTTGGAGTTAAAAAAGAGAGAAAAGTAACAATCCTGTAAACTCTTTATTGGTGGTCTAAGCTCTCAAACCACAGGAAAAGGTCTGAGAAACTACTATAAGCAATGGGGAAAACTAGACTGTATGGTCATAAGGGATCCTACAAGCCAAAAATAAACATTCATTTTGTTACATTTTCATCCATGGCTGAGGGTTGATGCTGCCAGGGCTGCCACACCTCGTTCCATTGATGGGAAAATGGTTGCACCCAAACATGCTGTCCCAAGAGAGGACTATGGAAAGCCAGGGCCTCTTGTCACCATGAAGAAGCTATTTGTTGGTGGACTTACAGAAGATACCGAGGAACGTCATCTTAGAGATTACTTTGAGAAATATGGAAAAATAGATGTCAATGAGATAATTACTGATAGGCAGTCTAGCAAGATAAGAGGCTTTGGATTTGTTACTTTTGATGATCATGATCACGTGGATAAGACTGTGTTGCAGAAAAACCACACCGTCAATGGTCATCATGCAGAAGTAAGAAAGGCCTTGTCTCAATCTACAATTCAGGAAGTCCAACATTTCAGAAGTGGAAAAGGAGGCCACACTGGTTTGGGAGATTCTCCTGGTGGTGGTGGAAATTTTGGAGCAGGACCAGGAAGGGACTTTAGAGGAGGATCTGATAGATATCTAAGTGGTCCTGGACTTAGGGATGGCTATCATGTGTATAGAGGAGGATCTGAAGGTGGCAATTGTGGAGTTTATTCTGGTTATGGAGGACCAGGAGGATACAGCAGTACAGGACATGAATATGGCAACCAGGATGGGGGCTCTGAAGGTGTTTATGACAACTGTGGCAGAGGAAATTGTGGAAGTGAAAATTATAATGATTTGAGAAATTATAAGCAGGCATCTTCTAAGTACTCTTTACTGAAGAGTGGAAAACTTGGTGGTAGCAGAAACATGGGAAGATCATCCAGTGGAAGAAACTATGGTCCAGGAAGCATTGGAATTATAGAAAGACAAGACAATACTGAGCTTCTTCTCATGCTTCATATATAAATGGCAGGGGATGAGAGCCCATAGGTAACACAAGAGCTTCAGATTATTGAAATAAAAATGTTAAGGAAACTCTTACCTCGGTTATGTATAAATATGTAGTAATTTGGCAGTAGAAACCAGAGCAGGTACAGAAAGCCATTTTGTGGATGAATTGGGTTATGTTAGTGCATTACCTTACTGTTCAGGAAAGACTATAAAAAATGCTTTTGAGACAGTTTCTTCACTTTTTTTTTGTTTTGTTGGGTTTCATTTTTCTTTTTTTTTTCTTTTTCTTTTTCTTTTTTTTTTTGGTGCACCCATGGCATGTGGAAGCTGCAGGGCCAGCAATTGAACCTGAGACACAGCAGTGACAATGCCTAATCCTAACTTCACACCACCAGGAATCCCCAAGACAGTTTCTTAGCTTTTTAAGTGTTGTTTCTTTCTAGTGATCTCTGTAGGAGTGTAGAAGCATCTTTTCTTTGGTGATGATGAGTTTTGAATTTGAAAATGACATGTGAAACCTTTATCATGATTTTTCTCAAAGTTTTCAAAAGCCATTAGATAGATTCTAATAAGACATAGCATCATTTCTTTAAGAAATTTTATTGTGTGTATAGAGTTAAAAGGCCATTGTACATTTAATATACAATAAATTAATTCTAAAGGAAAACAGTTAAAGTTTGTTCTCTTTCATTGATAATATTTTGCACCTTCATTTTGTATCTGTAAATACTTTTCTAGTTTTAAGAGATATCAAAGTTTAACATGTACAGCATAATGATAACTAGGGGACAATGAAGCCAGAGACCCTGGAACCCAGCTCCACCCAGCAGTGGGCAGGAAACAGCCACAGAATCCCTGGCCCTGCCCAACAATGACACTGCTTGAGTCTCTCCACCAGTCTCACCCATTGGCTAGTGGATACTAGCCACACGAAAACCAAAGCCTCACACCTGAAGACCCACCCCACCCACCAGTAGGCCAGCACCAGCCTTGGGATCAGCTTGGCCCTGGTCCTGCCCACAAGCACACTAACACTTGCACTGGGACAAAACATACACTACAGCAAACTGTGTTCATGAACTGGCCCACCCACCAGCAGTCTGACCCTGGGACCTGCAGCCAGAACCCCATACATGGCTCTGCTCTCCACCAACCCCAAGACTTGGTTTCACCCATCACTGGGAGAGCATCACCCTCAGGGTCTCCTGGACCCTGATTCCACCCACCAATTAGTCAGCAGGAGAAGCCAGCTACTTGGTGTCCTACCCTCATCAAACAGCTGCTGGCCACTTTTCCCAGGTCAGGAGATGTAACCAACTTAACAGATGCATAGAAATAAAAATAGCAAATTAGGGAAAATTACTGAAAGAGAAGCATTCCAAATATATAAAATAAAACCCCAGAAAAAGAACTAAGTAGAGATAGGCAATGTACCCATGAGATAGTTCAAGGTGATGATCATAAGGATAATAAAAGGACTTGGGAGAATAATGGACAATCAGAGCAGGAAGATAGTTTTTAACAAAAAGTTAAAAGCACAACCAAACACAGACACTGAATACAATAACTAATATGAAACAAACACTAAAAGGAACGAATAGTGGAGTAAATGACACAGAAGAATAGATCAGCAATCTGGAGGCCAGTGTAGTGGAACTCCCTGAAGATGAACAGAAGAATGAAAAAACAATAAAACCAAATGAAGATAGGTTAAGTGCCCTCTGGGAAAATATCAAGCATATGTGTACTATCATTTATATTCTAACATTTCTCCCAAAAGGAGAGAGAAAGTGGCAGAGACCACATTTGAAGATGTAATAGCTGAAAATCTCCCTAGCCTGGGAAAGGATATGGACAACCATGACAGAAAGCACAGAGAATCCTATATATGATCAACCCAAAGAGGACCACACCAGGACACACTGTAATTAAAATGGCAAAAATTAAAAATGACAAGAGAATATTCAAAGCAGCAAGGAAAAAACAAGTTACATACAAGGGATATCAAAAAGGCTAGCAGCTTACTTTTCAGCAGAAACTCTGCAGGCCTGAAAGGAGAGGCATGCCATATTTACAGTAATGAAAGGGAAAATCCTACCTGGGATTTTATAATATTAATATTCTACCTGGGAAGGCTCTCATTCAGATTTGACAGAGAGACCAAAGGTTTCACAGAAAAGCAAAATCTAGGAGTCCAGCACCACCAAACCAGCTTTAGAAGAAATGTTCAGGAGTTCCCATCATGGCGCAGTGGTTAACGAATCCGACTAGGAACCATGAGGTTGCGGGTTCGGTCCCTGCCCTTGCTCAGTGGGTTAACGATCCGGCGTTGCCGTGAGCTGTGGTGTAGGTTGCAGACGTGGCTCGGATCCCGAGTTGCTGTGGCTCTGGCGTAGGCCAGTGGCTACAGCTCCGATTCAACCCCTAGCCTGGGAACCTCCATATGCCGCGGGAGCGGCCCAAGAAATAGCAACAACAACAACAACAACAAAAAAGACAAAAGACAAAAAAAAAAGAAGAAGAAGAAATGTTCAGGGGGCTTCTTGAATTGAAAATAAAGGCTACAAATAGAAACATGAAAATTACAAAAGGAATAAAAGCTCATCAATAAAGGCAAATTATATAGTAAAGGTAGTAAATAAACCAAGTATAAAGCTAGGAGAAAGGTTAAAAGCAACAGTAGTAAAATCACATATTTCCCCAACAAGCAGTTAGGGGATACAGAAAACAATGAGATGTAAAATATGACGTTGAAATCAGTAATCATGAGGGGAATGAGAGTAAAAACAAAGAGTCATTAAAATGAATTTGAAATTAAGGGATCATCAATGTAAAATATAAATATATGTATATTTATATTATATATAAACTATATATAGTTTATAAATATAAACTATATATATATAATATATATATAGTTTAGTTACTGTTATATAACTGTCATGGTAACCACAAACCAAGAATCTATAATAAACACATGCACACAAAAGGGAAAGGCATCCAAACATAACACTTGGGGCAGTCATCAAATCATACGAGAAGAAAACAAAAGGAAAAGGAAAAAACAAGAACTACAAAACATTTGCAAAACAATTTAAAAAATGGAAATTAGTAATACATGTTAGTAATTACTTTGAATGTAAATGGATTAAATGCTCTAATCAAAATATACAGTGTGGCTTATTGGATTACAAAACAAGACCTATATATATGCTGTATACTGAAGACTCACTTCAGATATAAAGACAGACAGACACTGAAAGTGAAAGGATAGAAAAAGGTATTCCAAGCAAGTTGAAATCAAAAGAAAGCTGGGGTAACAATAGTTATATCAGGAAAAAAATGGGCTTTGGAATTCCCATTGTGGCAAAGTGGAAACAAATCTGACTAGTATCTATGAAGATGTGGGTTCAATCCCTGGCCTCACTCAGTGGGTTCGGGATCCAGCATTGTTCTGAGCTGTGGTGTAGACTGAAGACGCACTCAGATCCCATGCTGCTATGGCTGTGGTGTAGGCCAGTAGCTATAGATCCGATTTGACCCCTGCCTGGGACATTCCATATGCCACAGGTGCAGCCCTCAAAAAGCAAAAAAAATAAAAAGGAAAAGAAAAGAAAGAAAAAGAAAAAAAATGGGCTTTAAAACAAAGACTCTACCAAGATACAAAGAAGAATATTACACAATGAAAAGGGTGTCAACCCAAGTATAAAATATAACCATTTTCAACATACAGGTACCTAACATAGGAGCACCTCAATGTATAAAGAAATATTACAGTCATAAAGAGATAAATTGACAGTTACACAGTTATAGTAGGGAATTTTAACAACCCACTTACATCAATGGACTATCCAGGCAAAAGTTAACAAGACATTTGCCTCAAACTACGCAATTTACAAGATAAACTTAATAGAACATCCCATCCAAGAACAGCAGAATACATGTCATTTTCAACTGCAGAGGGAACATTTTCCAGACTAGATCACTTGCTGGGCCAGAAAACAAGCTTCAGAAATTTTTTTAAAAATTGAAATCATATCAAGAATCATTTCCAACCACAATGCTATGAGAATTGAAATCCACTATAAGATAATAACTACAGAAAACAGAAACACTTGGAAGCTAAATATGCTACTTTCTATCCTCTCAGTGTCTGTCTGTCTTTAGATCTGAAGTGAGTCTTCTGTACACAGCATATATACAGGTCTTATTTTGTAATCCAATAACTACAGAAAACAGAAACACTTGAAAGCTAAATAAACAACTAATGGATCACTAAGGAAATCATAGAAAATTTAAAAATACCCAAGTCAAATAAAAATGAGGGTACAATGATCCAAATCTACTGACCACAGCAAAAAGCACTTCAGAGAAGGAAGTTTATGTGATAATAAGCTTATTTCAAGAAACAAAAATAATCTCAAACAACCTAGCCTTACAACAAGAAGAACTAGGACACAGAGAACACAGAAAATCCAGACTTACTAGAAGGAAAGAAATCATAATGATCAGAGCAGAAATAAGTGAAATGGTGGCAAAAAAAATAGAAAAGATCAATGAAACAAAGAGCTGGTTCTTTCAAAAATTAAATAAAATCAATTTTTAGCCATATGTGTCAGGGAAAAAAAAGAGGGGGCCTAAATCCATAAAATCTGAAATGAAAAAGTAGTTACAACTGACATTACAGAAATACAAGGGATTGTAAGAGATTACTAACAAAAACTATATACCAATAAAACAGAAAACTGAGAAGAAATGGACAAATTCCTAGAAATATGCAACCTCCCAAGACTGAACCATGTAGAAATAGCAAATATGGACAAGCCAGTTACCAGAAATGAAATTGAAACAGTCCTAGAAAAAACTCCCAGCAAACGAGACAGGTCTCTGGTTCAGGACCAGATGGCTTCACAGGCGAATTCTACCAGACATTCAGAGGAGAGTTAACACCTATTTTTCTCAAACTATTCCAAGAAGTTGTGCAGAACAAATGCTTCTAAAAACTTTCTATGAGGTCAGCATTATCCCGATACCAAAAACAGAAAAAAAATTATCTAAAAAAAAGAGAAAATTACAGGCCAATATCCCTGATGAACATAGAGGCAAACTCCTTTAAAAAACATTAGCTAATCCAATCCAACAATACATTAGAGGATCATACACCATGATCAAGTGGGTTTTATCCCAGGAAAGTGAAGGTGGTTTTGCTTTTTAACTTTCAATGTTCTCTAGAGATATGCACATACAAACACTGATGTAAAAATGGCAAAATGATCTGAAAACTTAAAAGCCTTCATCTCAGGTCTTGAGGTTCTCTTGCTAAAAATTATATTTCATTGTATGACTTTCTGGCTTTCCTCACACTGAATCTCTCCATCAACTTACAGTTCCATAGCTTAAGTGCCAAGGAAAGTACAAAGAGTCAAATGGCTGTGATATTCAATGGATAAAAAAATCCAAAGGAAAGAAACAAATACTGGAAGAAGGACAGATAAGCAGTCTGCTTCTCACAGACAGAGGTATTCAGAAGGTTCCACAACCAGATTCTATTGGTTGAAATGGAACCCCTGGAGTGATTTTGTGAATCAGAGAGAGAGTTGGCTTTGGGAAGGTAGGGAGTGACCTGGAAATTTAGGGACTTATTGCCAGCCACTGGAAGAACTAGGCTGGGGGAACAGGGTCATGAATGTGACACTCTGCTCCCAAATATTTGGAAACTCAGGAGAAAATATATCCCCTTGGGGAGAAAGGAGGGACTAGGGATTCCACAAAACAAATCTCTTCCCATGCATAAAGTTCAGACACTAAGTCTGATGACCACTCCTGTGGTCACTGCACAAGAGCAGAGATGCCCACAGAGGCTCCAGGCCCAAGATGCTAGACCTAGTGACAGGATGCAAGGGGTCTCAGTTTCTGGCCTAGCCCAGCCAGTGGGAGGTAGAGGGGACTGAGATCTGCCTGGGGTCCCTGGCAGATTCGCCTCTACACACTCCAGAGTTGATGGCAGGAAGCCTGGATCCCGCTGCCACCAACATTTCTGACTCAACCCCTCCTTCCTGTTCATGGACAATATGCCCCTCCAACTCATCATTTCCTGGCTTCTGGGGTCCCCCAGTCATCATTCCCTGGACTACTCTTGCTAATGCAGTTCACAGAGCAACAGAAGGTATACCAGAGAAACCTGGGGCTGTTAGGTGCAAGTGAAACATGATACTGAGAACTTTTTTTTTCAGGCCCACACCCACGGCATATGGAGGCTCCCAGGCTAGGGGTCTAGTTGGAGCTGCAGCCACTGACCTACACCACAGCCACAGTAATGCCACATCCAAGCCGCATCTGTAACTTACACCACAGCTCACAGCAACTCCGGATCCTTAACCCATTGAGCGGGTCAGGGATCAAACCGGAGTCCTCATGTATACTAGACAGATTTGTTTCCACTGAGCAACTACCGGGAACTCTGACTTAACAGCTTTAAGAATCTTCCATGTGCTTCAGAGTTCCCATCGTGGTGCAGTGGTTAAAGAATCTGACTAGGAAGCATGAGATTGCGGGTTCGATCCCTGGCCTTGCTCAGTGGGTTAAGGATCCCGTGTTGCCCGTGAGCTGTGGTGTACGTTGCAGATGTGGCTCAGATGTGGCATTGCTGTGGCTGTGGCGTAGGCTGGCGGCTACAGCTCCAATTAGACCCCTAGCCTGGGAAGCTCCATATGCTGTGGGATCGGCCCAAGAAAGGGCAAAAAAAAAAAAAAAAAAGAAGCTTCCATGTGCTTGGCTGAATACCATCCTTCCAATGTTGTAGCACCTGACTGGACAGTTCACATATTCCTGCCCCTCTCCTGACAACCAGGCAGGAAGTCATTTGATTAACAGAAGGCAATTTTGCCAGCGGGCAGAAGGCTTTCTCCTCCAAGGAAGTTTGTTTTTGAACCAGACTCCTTCATCGGGATTCCTAACAAATGCTCTGCACAGTCACACAATGAAAACCACAGGGCTTCTGGGGAAAATGGAATTGGGGTTCAACACTCATAAAGTGATGGTCATATAAATAGAAGGAATCTAATAAAGCAGCAGTTTTAACTTATGTTGAATGGTTAAGAAAATAAAAAACACTGCAACAAATAGAGCCATTTAACTTAATAGAGCCTGCCCTTTGCTTTAGAAGTAATACTCAGAAGGACTGAACTTTGTGAGTTATATGAAGAGGTGAAAGGAGAGTTATTTGAAATCAGATAAAAAGTCAGAACCCAAGATGGATATTGGAATCGCCTACAACACCTGAGGGGCATTGATTGAGCTGGTAGATTTTGGAACATTATGGATGCTTTCTGTGCACGCCTTTGTAGCAAGGTTCAGCTGAGTACAGTTTTCTGCACTTACCTAATGTTCCTCTTGTGTGCCTTACAGATGAAATTGCATGTTAGCCAATGTGAAACTGACATTATGTTCAAATTGTTCACTAATGTATCAATGACCCTGAAAACATCATGCTTTCAAAACAAGCATTATAACAGAAATTACTGTCTAAATGGAGTCAATTTTATTTGAACCATTGGAAAGTTTAAAACATCATGACACTTCACCACTAAATGTTATAGCATGAATAGCAAAAAATTTTTTTAAATTTAAGTACATATGCACAGTTAAGAAGCTGCTGTACATTTATAATCCAACAAAAGACTTCTAAAGGAAAAACAGTCATAGGTTGTCCTCTTACATTGATCATTTTTTGCACTTCTATATTGTCTCAAATATTTCTAAGTTTTATGACATATCATTGACATACAGCACTATGTTTATTAATTTATTTATTTTTGTCTTTTTGCCTTCTCTAGGGCTGCTCCCGCGGCATATGGAGGTTCCCAGGCTAGGGGTCTAATCAGAGCTGTAGCCACCGGCCTGTGACAGAGCCATAGCAACGCGCGATCCAAGCCGCTTCTGCAACATACGCCACAGCTCACGGCAACACGGGATCCTTAACCCACTGAGCAAGGCCAGGGATCGAACCCACAACCTCATGGTTCCTAGTCAGATTCGTTAACCACTGAGCCACGACAGGAACTCCAAAGCACTGTATGTTTAAATGTGCAACATATTACATATATACATATATATATATATATCTTGAATACCAGAATAAGTTTAACATTCATCTCATATAGTTACAAAAAATTTTCTTATGATGAGAATTCTTAGGATTTACTTAACAATTTTCATATATATCATAAAAAAGAGTTAATTATGACCATGTTGTATTATATATTTTGTACTATTTACCAAAAAACTAGAAGTTTGTACCTTTTGACAACCTTCATCCTCTTTCTCTCCCAACCAATTATCCAGCTCTGGCAACCTCAAATATGATCCTTTTCTTCTATTAATTTGTGTTTGTTTTTGATTCCACATATAAATGATATCATACAATATTTGTCTTTCTCTGACTTATTTCACTGAGCATAATGCTTTCACTGGCCATCCATGTTGTTACAAAGAGAGGATGTCCTTATTTTTTATGGCTCAGTAGTCTACCATTGTGTGTGTGAGAGAAAGCTCTGATTTGCCAGCATAATGACTCTACACTCTCCCTTGCTGCCCATGGTGACTTCATGTTTTATGTGGTTCTGCGGCCATGCACCTCAGAACAACCAATTTACAAACTCACTTGTGTTGTTACTGATGTGTACTCAAGCAGCAGCTGGCCTGAGTCCATAGAGCTATTATAGACCATGAAATGGCTGTTGTAAAGCTTGAGAAGGGGTGGGTGAGGGGTCCAGGAGGGGATGTCACCAAACTGATGATGCATTGGGATGCATGGACACAGCCTTACCAATTAATGGTGTGGTACACCATGACAATGGATAAAACATCTACAGTCCATGTATGCTAGTTTTGATTGAGGCATTGCACACAGGGAAGGAAAATATGTATCTAGAGTAAGTCTCTACCCCAGAAGGAAAAAAATATTGCTTCGTCATTGGCCAAATTAGTCTAAATTAGCCTTGACACCTAGGGCTGATGACCTTGGGGATTGGTTCCATCTCAGGGGCTCTGCTTTGGCCTCTGTAAGCATGAAAAATGCCTACCTCACCTTCATTTTGCAACTTTGCAACTCTGCCCAATATAAAGTTGGAAAAACTGTCCCTTCCCCATTGAAGGTCTTGACACCCTTGTTGAAAATCACTTGGTCATGTATTTGAGGGTATTTTCCAGGGCTCTAGAACCTATTCCATTTCAAAAAACACTGCTTCAATTACTGTAGCTTTTTTAAAAAAACATATGGCTGCATCTGTGACATATGGAAGTTCCAGGGCCAGAGAATGAATCAAATTGTGGCTGTGGCAATGTGGGATGATTTAATCCCAGCACTGGGCTGGGGATTGAACCTGCCCCTCTACAGCAACGCAAACTGCTGCAGTCAGACTTTTAACGCACTGTGCCACAGCAGGAACTCCTGATTAATGTAGCTTTCTTAGTAAGTTATGGGACCAGGAAGTGGTCCAATTTTTTTTGTGATCTCCAACTTTGTTCTGATTTTTCAAGATTGTTTTGGCTATGCAGAGTTCCTAAGATTTGCTATGAATTTCAGAAGAGAATTTTCTATTTCTGTAAAAATATCATTTGAATTTTGGTAAGGATTGCACTGAATTTGTAGATCACTCTGTGCCATACTGATATTTTAACAGCATTAAGTCTTCCAGTCATGACTTGGGATGTCTTTCCATTTAATTTGGTCTTCTTTAATTTCTTCCAGCAACATTTTGTAGTTCTCAGAGAACAAGACTTTTGCCTCATTGGTTAAGTTTATTCCTAAGAATTTTATCTTTTTTTGAATTGTTCATTTTTAGGGTGTAGAAACAATGATTTTTTCATGTTGATTTGCATCTTGAAACTTGCTAAATTCATTTATTACCTCTGAAAGTGTGTCTGTCTGTGTCTTTGCGTGTGTTTATGTATGTGCATAATCTTTAGAAGTTTCTATGAAAAAGATCATGTCATTAATTTTACTCTTTCCTTCCCAATGTCCACGTGTATCTTTTTCTTGCCTAATTGCTCTCACTAGGGCTTCCTTTACTATGTTGACTAGAAGTGACAAAAGAGGAATTCTCTTGTTCATGAACTAAAGGAAAGTTTTCAGACATTCATCAGTGAATATGATGACAACTGTGGGTTTTTCACATATAGTAGTTTCCTTTAATTCTTACTCTGATGAATTATATTTATATTAGTTTTTTAAGTTTCCTTTCATTCCTATTCTAATGAATATTTTTATCATGAAAGGGGTTGAATTTTTAAATCCTTTTTCTTCATCAATTGAGATAATCATTTTCCCAATCATTTTAAAAGTGTGGTGAATTATACTGATGGCTTTTCATATATTAGGCTATGTTTAGATTCCAGCAAGAAATCTCACTTGCTTATTGTGTATACTCTATTTAATATGCTCTTAAATTCAGTTTGCCAGTATTTTATTCAAAATATTTCTATTCATATTAATAAAGGATATTTATCTGTAGCTTTCTTGTATTGTTTTTGCCTGATTTGGTATCAGGGTAATACTGGCTTCATAAAATGAATTGGAAATTACTCTTCATTTTTTGGAAGCATAGGAGAAGGATTGGTGCTAAGTAATATTTACATGTTTGAGAGAATTCAACCATGTAACCATGTGGTCCACTTTTCTTGGTTGGACATTTTTTTTTCAATTACAGTTCATTCACATTACTAGTTATATGTCTATTCAGATTTTTTACTTCTTTATGATTCCATTTTGGTGGTTATATTTCTAGGAATATTTCCATTTCATCTAGATTGTTTAATCTGTTTATGTGCATTGGTGCATTATATTCTTTTATAATTCTTTCCAATTTCAGTAAATTCAGTAGTAGTGCACACACATTCATTTCTTATTTTAAGAATTTGAGTCTTCTCAGTCAGCATTGTTAAAAGTTTGTCAATTTGGTTGCTCTTTTCCAAGAAACAACTTTTTTTGATTCTTGCATTATTTTATATTATTTATGATTCTTGTATTATGTGTTTGGTTCTTGATTTTGTTGTATTTCTCTTCTCTACTTTAATCATCTCCATTCCAATCTATATTAGGTCCTCCCATTGACAGCTTTACATGTGGTTTGCTCTTTCTTTTCCTAATCATTTAAGGAGTAAAGTCATGTAGTTGATATGAGATAAACAGATGCGAGATAAAATAAATTTATTTGAGCTAAATAGTATCCTCTTGGGTTCCAAAGGCCATTATCAGTAATAACTGATGTTTCCCTTTTACCTATTTGCTAAAGATGATTGAAATTATGCTAAAGGGTCCTGTGTTGATTCTAACATCAGCTTGTCCTAACCCTGCCAAGTCTCTCAGAGCAGTAGTCTGATACAACAAACATGAGCTCCTTGCAGAGACATCAATCATGGACACAGGATGACAGAGCTCTTGATGTCAGGATGGGCTTGTCTCCTCCACGCCTCCTTCTCTACCTCTGTCTCCCTAAAGTCTTGCTAGTCACAGACCATGATGAAATCACAGAGGCAAGGGGAAAAACATGTTTTTCTTCATTGTTTTTCACAGGATGGAGGGAAACAGGTGCAGAGCTGCAGGACAGGAGTCTCCTAGAGGTTCCTGATGAGATTGATATGAAGCAGTAAAACGAAGGGGAAGATAGGCTGCTCTCTTCTCAGTGACAGAGAGGGTGAGGTCTCAGCATTGTGACTCCCTTATAAACACCTACTCTATGATGCTAACTGTGCCCCTGTCTGGCACATGAGCCTGGCATATGCCCTGCAGTGTTTCCACAGGCTGAAAGCAGTGGTATACATGAGGGAAATTTCTCTAAGGGAAGAGCTTACAGACTCACTCCTGATCCTTCTTCTCAGCTAGGCTTAGATGCTAGGTTTGGTCTCTGTTGGGAGACCCTGCCATTGTTGTTCTCTTTGATTAGTCTTTTCCTACCCCTGCAGCCTTTACGCTCTGCATGGGGAGTGGATTATGTGGACAGTCATGAACACCTGAAGCCAAGTGTCTATAGAGATGGAGATTTTGTGGTGGGTGGGTTTTTCCCCTTTACATCATGGACCTGAAATCAGACCTATCCCAGTTCTCTTTCATGCTTATGCCAAAAAAACATACATCCAATTGGTAAGTTCCTTTTGGCATATATATGTGTATGTGTGTGTGTTTCTTCCCCTTGATTTGATCTAAGGTGTGCACAGAAATGGTGGAAGTATAGATGAATGGGATTCTGAATGTTTTTTCCCTTCTTTATCTCTGTACTACCTTAAATATTTTTTCTCCTCACTCTTAAGACAGGAGTAAATTAGGCATCTTTTGTGTCCACTCTGGTACCCTGATATTCATGATCGCTCCCTGGAGGACTTAGAATTTAAGACTGCTCTTCCTACCACCAGGACCCTTAGACTGAGGCCAATAATACCTTTGAGACACTGGTCCCTCTGGCCTGAAGTCAATCGTAGGAGAAAGTGGCTCAGCCTAGATGCCCACTACTGAAAAAGACATTGCTGAAAGTGTCCCTCTGGTGAGCACCTAATTGCTTTGGATACGCCACCCTAAAAAAATAGTCCCTCTAAAGATCAGTCATTTAATTCTATCAAGAATTTAGTCAGCCCATTGTCCTAGAAGCCAAAAGGAGAATAATAGTAATCTTTCAGGGAAAATTAAAGTCCTTCATTTCTATCCATATCATTAACTTCTTTTGGAAAAATGAGCAACATCGCCTTACAATCTGGGCTTTACCCAACTATGTGACATGCATATCTCTGGTTGATGCTTCCTTCAAGAGGATACCTCAAACAGCTGGTGCTTTGTTCATGCTTTGTTGGTTGAAAGAGTTGCTGGTACTTTTGCAACTTTTATCAACATGTTTCTGTCCCGTAGAGTGAGATGTTCAGTACCTATGTACTTGGTTTTCATGAGGTGTCTCTATCCATACTAGTTCCTTTGGGGGTTTTTGAACACTACCTATTTCAGCAGGTGCCCTTGCACTGAAGGATGGCTAATCTTTGGGATTAGAATTTCAATCTTATCTTCTCTCATCCGTGTGAGGACCTCTGCCTGCCCAATCTTTGTCTCTTCTAGCTGTCTCATTTCACATTTCCTTCTTTAGCCAAAATATGAATTATTTTATGCAAAGTATTCCATGCATGTTCAGCCTCTGGTTTTGTGGTAGCTAATCTCTACCAGGGTTAAGGCAATAAGTGACTACTGGGATGAAGGAACTATCAGAGATGAAGAAAACTCTCTGATCTTAGGCACTGTGTATGGAAAGAGAAAACCGGTTTTGTATACGAGGCCAGTGTGGATAGGGGTGAGAGTCTTTAGTAATGTCACAATTCTGAAGGCCAAAAATTGCACCCTTTCTTCTCTACTGCAGCCAGAGAACTTCTGGCCATTTCCATTCTGAGCAGAGGAGCTGCAGGCATCATGTGATGGTCAAACTCTGGAATATTTTTTTCTTTTACTTTTTGATTCACTGCATGGGTACATACTGTCAACTTCATTCTGTTAAGAGCATCTCACATATAACAAGATATAGTGAACATAAGTAGATGCATTTTTGAATTATTTAACTTCTATGAATGCCATTTCATATAGATATGTCAATATTAGACATTGTCACTAATTTTCTGTGATACAAATAAGTAATGATCAACTCTTCTTAACAAGCTTGGACAACTTCTCTGATTTGGATAATTATAAAATTGTTGGATCAAGACACATACAGCTTTTGCTCTAAGTTACAAAGCATCTGCTGGGAAATTAGCACTTCACAGTGCAGCAAGCAGGGGGCAGAATCATTCTCTTCCTACATTCTTGCCAAAGTGAATATTCTACTTTTTGCTTTACTTGAGGGGCACAAATATAAGGCCATCATTTTAATACATACCTTGTTGCTGATGAGAGGGTCAATATTGTTGCCTATGGTTTTAGACCATTGTACATATTTGTAAAGGAGTGTGTATGGTCATAGCCTTTAACAATATTCCTATTGGGGGATTGGTCCCTTGTTTATGCATTCACTATTCTTTTTTTTTTTTTAACTTTTTGCCTTTTCTGGGGCCACTCCTGTGGCATATGGAGGTTTCCAGGCTAGGAGTATAATCGGAGCTGTAGCTGCCGCCCTACACCATAGCCACAGTAACATGGGATCCGAGCCGCGTCTGCAGCCTACACCACAGCTCACGGCAATGCTGGATCCTTGACCCACTGAGAAAGGCCAGGGATCAAACTCACAACCTCATGATTCCTAGTTGGATTCGTTAACCACTGAGCCATGACAGGAATTCCCTGCATTCACTATTCTTCATGTAATAATTATCTGAGCCCATTTTCACAGATTTGACCACTGTTAATGCACAGTTTTCTTTTTTGCCATTTAACTGTGTGATGGTGTGGAGAATGAAAAATTGCTCACATTTATGTAGTTAAACCTGTTATTTTTCCACTATTGTTTTTCTGTTTCATCTAACTCAAGAATTATGAGTGTACATGTACATGGATTTTTTTTCTCTTTAGGGCCAAATCCGTGGCACGTGGAAGTTCCCAGGCTAGGGGTCAAATCGGAGCTACAGCTACCAGCCTATGCCACAGCCACAGCCACGCCAGATCCAAGCTGCATCTGTGACCTACACCACAACTTATGGCAACGCAATGATCCCTAACCCACTGAGAAAGGCCAGGGATTGAACCCGCAACCTCATGGTTCCTAGTTGGATTCATTTTTGCTGTGCCACCGCGGGAACTCCTACATGGAATTTTTAAATAAATTTCTTATTGGGACATAATTCACATAAAATCAAGCATTTTACAGTATAAAATGTTTTTTGTGTATTTTGTATGGACAACTGTCACTACAGCCTAATTTTAGAAAATTTGTATCACCCTCAAAACAAAATTCTATATACATTATCAGGTTCTTCCAACTTTCCTTTCCTCTCACCACAGCCATTAATCTACTATGCCTATGGATTTTCCTATTTGGGGCATTTCATATAAACCAGATTTTAAAATATGTGGTTTTTTGTGAGTGGCTTTTTTCACTTGGTTTCCTCATTATCTGTCTGGATGATCTATTCACTGTTGAAAGTGGAATACTGACATCCCTATTGTTATAGAATTGCCATCTATTTCCCAACTGATCTGCTAGTATTTTCTTTGTATGAGGTACCCCCCATGAAGAACGACATAAGTAGGAAGGGTTTAGTAGATGTGCTTTATGAGGCTGAAGAAATTCTCTCTATGCTTAGGTTGCTGTGGTTGTCTTAGTAAAGTGCTTTAGATTATTTGCTACATATTTCTCTGCATATATTCTGATGATCACATGCTTTTCCTTCTTTCCTTTGCCAATATGGTAAATAACATTGATTTTTCAATGTCAGAACAACCTTGAATTCCTAGGATAAAACTCAAAATTTGTAATGTATTCTATATTACAGAGCCCTCACCCCAAAACCTATTCCCTTCTATTGTCTCATGTGGACAAACAATTGGCACAGAAGCTGGAGGCTCAGATGGAGCTTGCCTTGGTTTTCTGATTGGGCTGCTCCAAAATACACATATGTGGGAAGAGTATAATGATCAGGCCATAGCTGTGTATGGATAATGCCTACAGGCTTCCAGAGGGTATGAAGATATATCTTAGGCTTGAATATATTGACCACACCTGCCCAGAACATTTTATGCTTTTTTAAATATGTGAACAATGTGCCTAAAAAAGCCATGGTGCAATGAGCTATAATTAAAATGATAATAAAAAATACATATATATGGGAGTTAACATGGCACAGCTGAAACAAATCCAACTAGGGACGATGAGGTTGCGGGGTTGATCCCTGGCCTTGCTTAGTGGGTTAAGGATTCAGGATTGCCGTGAGCTATGGTGTAGGTTGAAGACACGGCTCGGATCTGGTGTTGCTGTGGCTGTGGTGCAGGCCAGCAACTGTAGCTCCAATTAGACCCCTAGCCTGGGAACCTCCATATGCCGCAAGTACGGCTCTAAAAAGACAAAACAAAACAAGAAAATACCTGTATACGCAAAACTTCAGGGAAGAAATTTTGTATCTAAGGTATGGAAAGATGTTTCTCTGTAGTATTATGTTCTTGTAGTATCCTTGACATTTTTTTTTTATTACAGTAATGGTAGCTGCACAGAATGAGAGAAGAAATATTACATCCTTTTAGCATTCTGGAAGAGTTTTTTTTAAATTGAGTTATAGTTGATTTAAAATGTTGTGTTAGTTTCTGATGTACAGCAAGGTGATTCAGTTATACATGTATTCTCTTCCATTATGGCTTATTACAGGATATTGAATATATGTGTATATATATAAATATACACATCTTTATCCATTCATCTGACAATGGTATTAAGGTTGTTTCCATGTCTTGGTTATTGTAAACAGCAGTGCTATGAACACTGGGGTGCTTGTAACTTTTCAAATTATACTTTTCTCTGCATATACCCCCCAAGAGTATATTGCTGGATCATATGGCAGCTATATCCCTCTATACTGTTCTCGACAGTGGCTGCACCAATTAACACTCCCACCAATAGTGTAAGAGGGGTCCCTTTCTTCACTTTCTCAAGCATTTGTTATTTGTAGATTTTTAAATGAGAGCCATTCAGAGCAGTGTATGATGGTACCTCCTTGTAGTTGTGATTTGCATTCTTCTTATTCTATTATAGTATATTTACAATGTTGTCATTTTCTGCTGTACAGCAAAGTGACCCAATCATACATATATATGTGTGTGTGTGTGTATATACATATGCATGAAATCATTCTTTTTCTCACATTATCTGCCATCATGTTTTCATCACAAGTGACTAGCTATAGTTCCCAGTGCTATACAGCAGGATCTCATTGCTTACCCACTCCAAATGTAATAGTTTGCATCTACTAATCCCAAACTCCGAGTCCATCCCACTCCCTTCCCCTCCACCTTGGCAACCACAACTCTGTCCTCCACGTCCGTGAGTTTTTTCCTTTTCTGTAAATAGATGCATTTGTGCCAGATATTAGATTCCAGATATAAGTGATATCACATGGCATTTGTCTTTCTCCTTCTGACTGACTTCATTTAGTATGAGAGTCTCTAGTTCCATCCATGTTGCTGCAAATGGTATTATTTTGTTCTTTTTTCAGCTGAGTAGCATTCCACTGTGTATATATACCACATCTTCTTAATCCATTCATCTGTCAATGGACACGTAGGTTGTTTCCATATCTTGGCCATTGTGAATAGTGCTGCAATGAATGTAGGGGTACACATGTCTTTTTCAAGGAAAGTTTTGTCCAGATATTTGCCCAAGAGTGGGATTTCTGGGTTATATGGTAGTTCTATATATAGTTTTCTGAGCTACCTCCATACTGTTTTCCATAGTGGTTGTACCTGTTTAAATTCTCACCAGCAGTGCAGGAGGGTTCCCTTTTCTCCACACCCTCTCCAGCATTTGTTATTTGTGGACTTATTAATGATGGCCATTCTGACTGATTTGAGGTGGTACCTCATAGCAGTTTCAGTTTGCATTTCTCTAATAATCAGGGATGTTGAGCATTTTTTCATGTGCTTGTTGGCCATCTGTATATCTTCTTTGGAGATATGTCTATTCAGGTCTGTTGCCCATTTTTCAATTGGGTTGTTGGCTTTTTTGCTGTTGAGTTGTATAAGTTGTTTGTATATTTTAGAGATTAAGCCCTTGTCAGTTGCATCATTTGAAACTATTTTCTCCCATTCTGTAAGTTGTCTTTTTGGTGTTTTTTTTTTATGGTTTCCTTTGCTGTGCTAAAGGTTGTCCATTTTATTAGGTCTCATTGCTTTATTTTTGCTTTGACTTCTGTTGTTTTGGGAGACTGACCTGAGAAAACATTTGTAAGGTTGATATTGGAGAATGTTTTGCCTATGTTCTCTTCCAGGAGTTTGACGGTGTCTTGTCTTATATTTAAGTCTTTAAGCCATTTTATTTTGTGCATGGTGTGAGGGTGTGTTCCAGTTTCACTGATTTACATGCAGCTGTACAGTTTTCCCTTGCTGAAAAGACTTTTTTTTCCATATTATATTCTTGCCTCCTTTGTTGAAGATTAATTGACTGTAGGTGTCTGGGTTTATTTCTGGGTTCTCTATTCTGTTCCATTGGTCTGTGTATCTGTTTTGGTACCTGTACCATACTGTCTTGATTATTGTGGCTTTGTAATATTGCCTGAAGTCTGGGAGAGTTATGCCTCCTGCTTGGTTTTTGTTACTCAGGACTGCTTTGGCAATTCTGGGACTTTTATGGTTCCATATAAATTTTTGGATTATTTGTTGTACTTCTGTGAAAAATGTCATGGGTAATTTGATAGGGATTGCATTGAATCTGTAGATTGCTTTGGGTAGAATGGCCATTTTAATGATATTAATTTTTCCAACCCAGGAACATGGAATATCTTTCCATTTCTTTGAATCCTCTTTAATTTCCTTGATTGATGTTTTATATCTCTCAACATATAAGTTTTTCACCTCCTTGGTCATGTTTATTCCCAGGTATTTAATTTTGGGGGTGCAATTTTAAAAGGTATTGTATTTTCACATTCCTTTTCTAATATTTCATTGTCAGTATACAGAAACATGACTTATTTCTGAATGTTAATCTTGTATCCTTCTACTTTGCTGAATTCATTGGTCAGTTCAAGTTTTGGGTTGAGTCCTTAGGGTTTTCTATCTATAGTAGTGTGTCATCTGCATAGTGACAATTTTACTTCTTCTCTTCCAATTTGGATAACTTTTCTTTTGTTTGTCTAATTGCTGTGACTAGGACTTCCAATACTATGTTGAATAAAAGTGGTGAGAGTGGGCATCCTTGTCTTGTTCCAGATTTTAGTGGGAAGGCTTTCAGCTTTTCTCCTTGAGTATTATATTGGCTGCGGGTTTGTCATAAATGGCTTTTATTATGTTAAGGTGTGTTCCCCCTATACCCACTTTGGTAAGAGTTTTTATCATGAATGGATGCTAGACTTTGTCAAATGCTTTTTTTCTGCATCTATTGAGATGATCATGTGGCTTTTGGCATTTCTTTTGTTAATGTGGTGTATGATGTTGATTGATTTGCATATGTTGAACCATCTTTGTGAACCTGGGATGGTAGAGCCATCTTAAATGTCAAAGAACTTACATGTTTAGTGGATGGAATTAAGGAAATATAGGAAAATTTTATATAATGTGAGAAATAATGATAAAAAGCAATAGAAAGCATTTCTTGAAATCCATGAATTAGAAGAATGGATAAATGGTTTATTTTTATCAAGGATGATGTAATTTAACAAAAGTGTCTTTATAAGAATTGACTAATTAGAACAGAATAGTGAAAGTCCTTTCCTCACATGATGTGGTGTTAGAATGCAATCCTCCAAAATATTTGAGGTACTGCTATTTAGAAGCTAAAGTAACCCACATATGGAGAATAAAGGAGTGCTTGCATCTTGGCTTCCAGTCTCAAGTAAAAACAAGATCACATTTGGGATTCAACCAAGTCTTCCAAAACAGCTTATGAGATGGTTTTTGTGCTTTTTTCTCCCAAACGAAAGGAAAATAACTTGATATCTTGTCCATATGTTCATGTACCTTCCATTATAAGAGCTAACAAAAATTTCATCCAATTGGCAGCCATGTCATCCACCTAAATGACACCTCACCCCACTCACGATGCCCTACAAACCTTTCTAGGAGGACTGGCAACCATTAGACTCCTCAGAGTGAGAGAGCCTTCCCAGGGTCTTCTGGAGCCCTCAAAACCTCATTTATTCCATTTCCATATGGCAAGACATGAGAATCTCTGAATGTGAAACCTGCATTTAAAACTTTTCCCATCCCTTTGGTTGGCCTAGGATATATCCCTGAATTACTTGTCTTGACTATTCTCCCTAAAGCTCCCTGCTCTGTTCAGGTGGTTCTTGAAAAACTACCAATATGTTCTGGCCTTTCTCTTTACCATTGAAGAGATCAACAAGAACCCCCATCTCCTCCCCAACCTGTCCTTGGGTTATGATCTCTACAATGATTATAAAAGCGACCACAAGACATTGGAAAATGCCCTGTTTTGGCTCTCTGGAGGGAATCAGACTGTTCCTAACTACAACTGCCAGAGACAGAGGAAATCTGTGGCCATTATTAGTGGAACCACATTGGCATTTTCAGCTGAGATTGGAACACTTCTGGAGCTGTACAAAATCCCACAGGTGAGTGTATCTGAGTTCTGGTGAGAGATATTCTGCTCTTCCCCAATACCTTTCCCTCTCATTCAATCAAAGAGAAAAGCTAGATATATTATATCCCATAGAGTTATAAACATATCCCAGAGACTTCCCCATATTGTGAGCTTATTAGCTTAGTTGAGAAGGAGGAGGAAGGTGAAAGAGAACAACAGTCAATGCTTTGAAGATCAGATTGATGCTCAAAGTGAAGGCATCTATCATACAGCTACTGGGAATATTTAATGATGATGGTTCACCTTTCTGTATATCATAGGAAATGATCCTATGATACATACAGCATAGGAATACTCCTCACCCAAGGACAGGAGCATAGCCAGAACCAGTGTCTGGAAGATATGGAAAATAAGCCTGGTCAGTCTCAGTTTGAGACAAAACTGAAGGGCCATTCCAGCTGAAGAGATCCCTGAGGATTGGCTGAGACTTAGTCACAACAACTTTGAGGTTCGGTATTTCCTTCTTCCTATTGCTGCATTGCTCCATTCTCAGATGTATATCTCTGGAGAACCATCCCATAAACTTTCCACAGGAACTCTCCATGTCAGGATCTCTCTCCAAGGAAAGAACTCTGACAAGTAGCAAGCAAAGGACATTACTTTTGAACATAACATCATTAAGCTAGGAGAATTTGGAACAATTATTTTTTAAATCTGAGAGTGTTTAATCTTAATGATAACCTAGGTAATGCTTTGGTAATAATTACAATATTACAAGTTTAATAAGAAAATATTTTTTTCAGTGTGTACCATTGGTTGCTGGTGTAAAAATATGTCTTCTCAAAAAGTCATATGGTTCAAGACTGATGGAGTCACCAACATAACATTGGTACATCATCTGAAATGCATGCCTTCTTCACTGCAATTGAAGGAGATAAAAAGCACATAGGGATCTTACACATTCTCTTTTATTCTCTGGCTCAAAGGTGATACCCCTGGTCAGAAGAAGCTATATGTACTTTCTAAAAACAAGGGATCTAGGCAACTTAAGAGAGAAATCCCAGTATGAAATGAAAACTCTAAAATGTCCACGTAAGTCTATTTCTTTTCATCAAAATAATCTGGTCACTCTCCCAGTCACATAGAGATTTGGCTAACTCTCTTTGCAAGAAAGACATGCAAAACCCACAAAACTCAGAATCATGTGTTTCTTTCCTATTCAGGTGACATATGGTCTTTTTGATCCTTTCCTGAGTGACAAAGATCAATTTCCATCTGTTTATCATATGGCCAGCAAGAACAGCTCTCTCATCCATGGATTGGTCTGGTTATTGCTACATTTTGGCTGGATCTGGATGGCACTCTTTTTCTCTGATGATAGGGAAGGGGAGCATTTCCTCTGGGACCTGAAAGCAGAGATGTTACAGAAAGGTGTATGTGTGGCCTTTACTGAAAAGATTCTCACCACTAAGAGAACATACAGATCAACTGATATAAGTTTCTTGACCAGGACCAGAGTTTCATCTGCAAATGTGCATATGATATATGGTGATGAGGCAAGCTTCATGACTCTCAACATGGGATGAGATTTTTATTTAACCTTGGGCAAGGTGTGGATCTTGGTAGCAAAGTGGGATGTTGTTTTAAATGAAGTGGACAGCATACTGCACTCTTCCCATGGAAGTCTCTCCTTTTCACTCCAGAAAAGAAAAATCCCTGGTTTCCAGCACTTTCTTAAGACAGATAATCCTTCTCAATACCCAGAAAACTTTTACCTGTGTATTATTTGGTTTAAGATTTTCATACATTCACTTGCTGGATCTCTATGTGGAAAAATCAATGACTGTCTACCAAATTATTCCTTAGAGTTTATGTCAATGAATATTGACGTGATGACTATGTCTGACTCCAATTATTTTATCTATAACGCTGTGTATGCAGTGGTCCAAACCCTCCATGAAATGCTTTTGGTGACAACAGAAATGGGACCTCCAGGAGATGCAGACCAACCTATGCTTCTTCCCTGGAAGGTAAATGTCCTTCAGATGCAGGTCATGCAGAGACAATCAGATGACATCTTGTATGTTACTGAGATACAGCATCATGACCATATTTTTGTCTCAAGGTCCACAGGGTTAGGCACAATGGATGGAGAGTTCTTTCACATTGTTTATACTTATATCTATAAATGCTATGTCTGTCTGGAGAATCTGCCATTTGGGCCCCTTTAACAATCTATTTAATTAGAAATTAAGCCCAATAAAATTTTCTTAATGAAAGCTGGAATATTGTAAAATGTTGAAAGATAATTCATAACAAAACATACAGGAATAAAAAAAATAGTAAAATCTCTATTTTTCCTTGGAATGTACCCTATGCCAGAAAAGACTGACATAATAAACATATCTGAATCCAGCAATTTGTTGTACATACTGTGGTTCAAGCCTTCCAGGAAATGATTTTGGTGAAAACAGAAATGAAATCTACTTGATATCATACAATGAAATTGAAAAGTTACTATTTTTATACAGAACTATTCCTATAAAACATGCGATCATAGGATTGCGCCTCCTCAATTTTAAATATTCAAACATAGAGGATACTTATAAGCTCAAGATATCTTCCTTGGTTATAAATGTATTTATCTGAATTTTTACCCAGGCTTACCTGAATCTAAGTATCTTATAGAGTATATTTAGGAACCTGTGTTCTTATTACAAGGAATAAATACATTTAATCAATGTTGACTTGCTGAATAAACAAATGAACTAATCAAATTGTACAAATTTGTATCTTTTAAATATCTTAATATAACTCAAATATTTAGATATAGAAATTCATGTCAGAATGTTAATTTACTAATTTTTGCATAACAAGAATATTAGATATATGCCTTAGAACTCATTTAGTTTTTTCTCTTAGAAAAGTGGGTGGCCTTTCCAATATTACTTCCAAAGATATGATTCTGGATTATTTAAGATACTTCTACCACAAGTGACTGAAGACTTAAAAGCAGCTGCTTAAACAATAAAAGTAAGATGGCAGCAAAAATAGCAAATTAGAGAACTCCAAATATCTGCCCTTCTAAGAATGTGTTAAATATCTGGCAAACAATGATCAGAACTAAATTTTTCATTATTCTGGCATCCAAACAAAAGCTTGGGGAATGCTTAATGTAGAAAAAAGATATGGCTGAATTTGGCTATAGAGTGTCATGATGTTTTAATTTACTCTGGTACCACTTTTGACTTCCCATCTCAACAGAGATCTTTTAAACAATACCTAACATTCTTAGTATAATTCACTTGTTCCAAGAGGATCTATATAAATCTTATTCTAAAAAAATTATGATTATTTTCTTTGACCAAGCTGGTGGCTCTCTGAGGGACTGAACTAAGACTTACCTTTATTTTGCCACTCTTTAAACCATTTTATGATTGAGATGGCTAAGGGTGGTGGTATGTTGCAAACATATAAAGGTAAATGTTTATTAGCTGTCACCTGGGGTCAGAGATAAAAACTGGGGACTACTATAGAAAAACTCTAAAACTTTGGAGGAAAGGCTGGGGAAAGATGCTTTGGATAACAAAGACTGTAAAAAGCTCCCAAATACTCCATAAAATTTAGAAGATCATGTATAGGGTTTGGTTCATATCAGAAAAAAAGGCCTGAAAATGTCCTGAGTTTTTATTCTCCTGAACATCAGCCTTCATTCAAGTGGGAATGAAGCCTAAAGCAGAGCTATCAACTGCCAGGCTGAATGTTAAAAGCTTGCTCTAACACACACAAGAGCCCACCTTCAGAGACAGGGAAATAATTCTTCAGGGTATTTTATTTTATTTTATTTTGGCATTGAAGGAGATCTCTGTCGAATCACTAGCTGATCAAAGCCTAATGGAGCAAAAACTTAAGCAAGTTTACAGGATAGGATCAGAAAATACCCTAAACAAACTAACAACAGCTATTACGATAAGCAGCAACTTAAATGCTGAGAAGAGCAGATAACTTGATTTCCATAGTTGTAACATTCTAATAATCCAAATAGTAAGTATTTATCAAAAATACAAGTTAAACAAAGATATAAGAAAGAATGACTCCTACTTAGGAAAAATTAAATAATAGAATGGTTCCTGAAGAAGCCCTCAGGGGTTACTAGACAAACACCTCATCTGTTAAACACTTCTGGTTCATGATCAAGACAGAATCCGAGGCCATGGATACTGACAAATTAGCTGCCTATTTTCTTCTGTCTTTTTCCATACCTATGTCTACTCTCTCATCTTGAGTTACAAGCAAAATCTTGATAATTGACCAAAAAGAATTGTTTTGTGGTAGACCTAGGAATAATAAAGAACATTTGCTGTTTTTCGGGTGTAAACAAAATCAATTTGATGTGGTTCATTTCAAACTTGATAAAATATGAATTTGGGTTTTAAATAAGCATAGAATTATCATGTAAACAAGCACATCCATCCACTCTTATTTATAACTCCCCAAACTGAAGTGTTCAAATCAAAATTTGTATGTGAATATTCATATTAGCACTGTGAGTAATAGCCAAAAGTATAAATAACACCAATATCCATCAGCTGATAAATCAATAAGCAAACTGTAGTATATATCTAAGTCATGGAGTAAGACTCAGCCATTAAAAGAAATGCATCACCGATATATGTATAAACCTTGAACACTTGTGCTAAGTGAAAAAGACCAGACACAAAAGAAATATTATAAGATTTCATCCATATGAAATGTCCAGAACAGGCCTATCTAGAGACAGATAGTGAAGTAGTAGTTGCCAGTGGCTGGAATTATATGGTAATGGGTAGAGGTAGGCTTTCCTTCAGAATGATGACAATGTTCGGGCAGTAGACCATGATGATGATTGAATAGCACTATGAATATACAAAAGACCATTGAATTGTACCTTTTAAAATGGTGAATTGTATGTTATGCGAAGTTTAACAAGTAAAAAAAAAAAAAAGTATTTGTTATCTCCCAGAACAGTGTCAACAGTTCCTATGGTTCAAGGATTAAAAGACTATTAGCAATCTCATTAATACTCTATGAATTGTAGATTTCAGTTTTTTTCTCGTAGTCAAGAGGGTACATTCCATTATCACCAGAAAATCATACTCTTGGCCAAAAATGTTCAAATGCAGTAAGATAAAAATTCCACGTTGTACCCCTTTTGAAATATAGGTATTTCCTTCTAGAAGCCTCAGCAAACTTCATGTGTCAGGGCTGAACCAAAAATCATGACTAAGGCACACTTTGAACAGTGTCATGATTGTATTCACTTCCATCTCTCATTGTTTTGGGGATGAGAAGAAACGTTTATGTCACTAGAGTCTGAGAGATGGGAAACACCCAAACACAACACAGCTTCTACCAAGAAGCAATCTTGAGGGTGGAGAAGGGGGAAAGAATGATTGCTTTTTAAGTATGGGCCTTCCATCAGTAATTTGAACTCACTTTCCATCTTTCAATCTTTCTTCTCCACCAGCTTCACCCATTCCTGGGTAAAATCCAATTTAGAAACAGTGCTGGGGAGCACATATCCTTAGATGAAAAAAGACACTATGTGGTGAAATATGATATCATGAATATTGTGAGTTTCCCAGGTGGTCTTGGGTTCCTGGTTAAAGGGGGAGAGTCTGGCTCCAGCGGTCTATATGATCAAGGCTTGGTGATCAACAAAGAGATGATAGAATGGCCTACTGGATTCAAAGAGGTGAGACAGTTTTTCAATATTAGATGTATGTATCATGAAGATTTTGGAGTAGAATCCTCTTAGGAGATGAAATGTGCATGCATTTAACTGAGCACTAAATTCATTCTTTGAATGCAACATTTTGTTTCATACTGTCATTTAACACACATTCTGAGCCAATGTCTAGAAGGAGCAGGTTTGTACATGATTATTTTTTAATTGATGTCTGATATTCCATATTATATCATTCATAGGAGTTCAATATAGCGATTCAAAATTTTTAACGTTTGCACTCCACTTATACTTATTAGAAAATATTGGCTATTCCCTGTGTTGTACAATATAGCTTTGTAGCTTATTTTATACATAATAGTTTGTATCTGTTAATCCCTTACGTCTATATTGTCCCTCCTCCCTCCCTCGCCCTGCCCATAACCACTAATTTTTCCTCTATGTCTGTGAGTTTTCCTTTTTTTTTTGCTTTATTTTTTTTTAAGGGCTGCACCTGTGGCACATAGAGGTTCCCAGGCTAGGGCTCTATCGGGCCTGTAGCTGCCAGCCTATACCACAGCCACAGCAACTCCAGATCTGAGCCACATCTGTAACCTATACCACAGCTCATGGCAACACCAGATCCTTAACCCACTTAGCGAGGCCAGGGATTGAACCTGTATCCTCATGGATACTAGTCAGGCTCATTTCTGCTGAGCCACAACAGGAACTCCCGAGTCTCTGTTTTCAGTTATATTCACTAATTTTTGCATATTTTAGATTATTCATATGAGAGATATACAGTATGTCTTCTCTCTGTCCAATTTATTTCATGTAGGATAATACCATCCAAGTTCAACCATGTTGCAGCAAATGGCAAGTTTTCATTCTTTTATTTATGGCTGAGTAACATTCCTTCTTTTTTGGTTTTGTTTTGTTTTTTTAGGGCTGCACCTGTGGCATATGGAGGCTCCCAGGCTAGGGGTCTAATTGGAGCTACAGCTGCCAGCATGCACCACAGCCACAGCAACACGGGATCCAAGCCATGTCTGCAACCTACACCACAGCCCATGGCAACGCCAGATCCTTAACCCACTGAGCGAGGCCAGGGATCAAACCTGCAACTTCATGGCTCCTAGTCGGATTCATTTCAGCTGTGCTGCGATGGGAACTCCTGAGTAATATTCTATTGTATAAAGTTACCACATATTCCTTATCCATTCATCTGTTGATGGACACTTAGGTTGCTTCCATATCTTGTCAATGTAAATTATGCTATGAACATTAGGGCCTGTGTATCTTTCCCAATTAGTGAAAGTTTTTTTTTCAGTTATATACCCAAGAGTGGATAATTCTGTACTTCTATTTTTGGTTCCTTAGAAACCTCCACACTGTTTTCCACATTGGCTACACCAATTTACTTTCCCAAAGTGTATGATGTTTCCTTTTTCTCCCCATTCTTAACAATACTTGCTATTTGTGTCCTGTTTTATGATCACCATTCTAATAGGAATGCGGTGATAATCTTTTTTATTAACACTGAGTTTTATTCATATTGATACATATAGATTTTTTATTACTCAATGAATTTTATTGCCTTTATAGTTGTACAACAATCATCACAATCCAATTTTATAGCATTTCCATCTCAAACCCCCAGCACATCCCCCCACCCCTCAACCTGCCTCATCTGGAAACCATAAGTTTTTCAAAGTCTGTGAGTCAGCATCTCTTCTGCAAAGAAGTTCATTGTGTCTTTTTAGATTCCACAGGTAAGTGATATCATATGTTGGTGTGTCTAACCTCACTTAGCATGGTAATTTCTAGGTCCATCCATGTTGCTGTAAATGCCATTATTTCTTTCAATGGCTGAGTAATATTCCATTGTGTATATGTACAACATCTTCTTGATCCACTCCTCTGTCAATGGACATTTAGGTTGTTTCCATGTCTTGGCTCTTGTGTATAGTGCTGCAATGAACATTGGAGTACATGTATCTTTTCAAGTCATGGTTTTCTCTGGCTAGATGCCCAGGAGTGGGACCGCTGGATCAAATGGTAATTCTATTTTTAGTTTTCTGAGGAATCTCCATACTGCTTTCCACAGCAGTTGCACCAGTTTATCTAATTGTGGTTTTGATTTGCATTTCTCTAGTGACTAGAGATAGTGACCATCTTTTAATGTGCCTGTAAGGCCATCTGCATTTCCTCTTTGGAAAAATGTCTATCAGTTCTTCTACCCATTTTTAAATCATGTTGTTTGTTTTGTTGATGTTGAGTTGTATGAGTTGTTTAAATATGGTGATTATTAACACCTTATCAGTCATGTAATTTGCAAATATTTTCTCCCATTCAGTAGATTGTCTTTTTCTTTTTTCAATAGTTTCCTTTGCGGGGCAAAAACTTTCCACTTTAATTAGATCACAATAGTTTATTTTTCTTTTCTTTTCTTTAGGAGAAAGAAGCTCCAAAATATTGCTATGATTTATATCAAAGAGTGTTTTTCTATAGGAGTTTTCCGGTTTCTAGTCTTACATTTAGGTCTTTAATCCATTTTGAGTTTATTTTTCTATATAGTGTTAGAGAATGTTTTAATTTTCTTACATGTAGCTGTCCAGGTTTACCACCCCATTTATTAAAGATACTGTATTTCTCCATTGTATATGATTGTCTCTGTTGTCATATATTAATTGATCATAAGTATGTGGTTTTATTTCTGGGCTCTCTATTCCATTGCAATGTTCTCTGAATTGTGTGTGTGTGTGTGTGTGTGTGTGTGTGTGTGTGTGTGTCAGTACCATACTGCTTTGTTTACTGTATCTTTGTAGTGTGCTCTCAAGTCAGGAAAAGTGATTCATCCAACTTTGTCCTTCTTTCTCAAGATTGTTTTGCCTACCCAGGGTCTTTTGTATTTCTATATAAATCTGAAAATTATTTTTTCTAGTTCTCTGAAAGTGCCACTGGTATTTTGATAAGGACTGAATTGAATCTATTGATTGTCTTGGTCATTAGTATGGTCATTTTAACAATATTGATTCTTCCAGTACAAGAACCCAATACATCTTCCCATTTGTTTATGCTGTGTTCAGTTTCTTTCATTGATGTCTCACAGTTTTCTGAGTACAGGTTTATTACCTCCTTAGGTAGGTTTATAACTAAGTATTTTATTTTTTGATATGATGATAAATGGATTGTTTCCTTAATTTCTGATAGTTTGTTGTGGATGTATAGATATGCAACAGATTTCTATATATTAATTTTGTATCCTGTGACCTACCAAATACATTGATGAGATTTAGTAGTTTTCTGGTGGCACTTTAGAATTTACTATGTATAGTATCATGTCATCTACAGTTACATGTCATTATTTTTAATTTGATTTATGCAGAAATTGTGTGAGTATAATAAATGAAGTTAATGAATAAATATGTTGACTAAAACGACCCTATTTATTTTTTAAATGATTTATAAAATAACTTTAATATCTATCTTATAGAGTTACAAAAGAAAAAATGAGTAAAAACGGTTTTTAGGAGTTCCCGTCATGGCTCGGTGGTTAACAAATCCAACTAGGAACCATGAGGTTGCGGATTCAATCCCTGGCCTCGCTCAGTGGGTTAAGGATCTGGTGTTGCAGTGAGCTGTGGCGTAGGTCACAGACACGGCTCAGATCCTGCATTGCTGTGGCTGTGGTTTAGGACAGCTGCTACAGCTCCAATCAGACCTGAAGCCTGGGAACCTCCACACGCTGTGGGTGTGGCCCCAGAAAAGACAAAAAGACAATAAAAAAGGGGGTTATTCTTGTGAAAGAATTATTAGGATTTACTGCAATTACAACTTTCATAAATATGAAACAGCAATGCTAATTACAGCCTTACCTTATTTATATGAGTCTTTCTTATATTTCAATAAACACAAGCTGATTATGGATATCCACTATTGCTTTGTAGATTCCATTTATACTTTCCCTTGGTTATTTGCATGTAATTTGCTCATCAAACTTGATTCTACTTAGAACTCAAAGCCTTGACCATGATTTCCATTAGTTCTCCCACAGTTCAAAACTCCAGGGTAATTTTTTATTTATTTATAAAATAACAATGTTTGTACATTTAATATGTTTCTAATTTCCTGACAAACCTGTGCCATACCTGGATCAGGAGTCCAAAATTGGGTTAAACAAATCTGCATTTCATAACACACTCTCATAATTCCTTTCTTCCTGGCCTAAACTTATTTTTAATTAAGGTGCTTTTACTAGTGTAATTGCTTTTCTTATTAGGTTCTGTTACCTGGAACCTACAGTCTCCTATGCAGCCAACTATGAGAGCACAGTATAATATTTTTCTTCATATAAAACCTCAATATAATCACCATATGGATATCAGCATTGACTGAATTTTGGGGTGAGGTGGTTAAATAAGAGAAAATCAAGATATGTTGCCAGTAATGTAAGAAATGAGATGTAATTTGGTAAAATTCTGGTTGTCTCAGTAAATATTTAAGAAGAAAGAAAGTGGAAATGTAACCCTCATATCCCACACTTAGATGTTTAGATAATATCAATAAAATGGGAATAGAGAAGAAAGATACATGGAGATATAATCAAAAGTGAAATGTCCTTTCTCCTTCTGGGAGAAATACAAATTTCCTCTGATTACAGCTAATAAAGTGTAAAACTATGACCAATGCCTTTTTTTCCAGACACCGCAATCTGTGTGTAGCCAGAGTTGCAGTTCAGGATTCAGAAAAATTCCACAAGAAGGCAGGCCTATTTGCTGCTTTACTTGTGTTTTTTGCCCAGAAAGATACATTTCCAACCACACAGGTATAAAAATTTGTAATCACCTATAACTCTACCTCTTACCTATTTCATAAAGAAAAGAAAACTGAGGGCTTTGGCAAAGGAGTCACCAAGCACAAATTTCTCAATTCATGCATTTATTCATTTTTTGACTTATTGTGGTAAAATATACATAATATAAAATTTCCAATTTTAATGATTCTTTTTTTCTTTTTTCTAGGCTTTTTCTTTCTTTTTTCTTTTTTAGGGAATATGAAGGTTTCCAGGCTAGGGATCAACTGGAGCTGGAGCTGCAGCTACCAGCCTATGCCACAGAAACACTAGATCTGAGCTGCAACTTCAACCTATGCCACAGCTTGTGGCAGTTCCAGATACTTAACCCATTGAGTGAGGCCAGGGATGGAACCTGCATCCTCATGGATACTAGTTGGGTTCTTAACCTGCTGAGCCACAATGGGAACTCCCATTTTAACTACTCTTAAGAGTATAATTCAGGGACATTAAGCACATTTCCATTGTTGTGCAACCTTCTCCACTATTAATCTACAAACTCACTGTACCTAACTTAATCTCTGCTACCATTAAACAGTTACTCCCACCTACCCCCTCCCCAAGGTCCTCTAAAGCATTATTCTACTTTCTGTGTCTATGAATTTGACTATTCTAGATGTATTATATGAGTAAAATCAGATAGTATTTGTCCTTTGGAGTATGGATTATTTCACTTAGTATAACACTTCCAAGAGTCACCCACAGTGTAGCATGTGCCAGAAATTTTCCTTCCTTTTTAAGGCAGGATATAATTACATTATATGTATATACCACACTTTGTCCATTTATCTGTCAATGGACATTTGTGTTGCTTCCACATTTTGGATATTGTAATCAGTGATAAAAGACCATTGTACAAGTACCTGTTCAAGCCAGTATCTTCAATTTTGGGGGTATGTAGCTAGATGAGAGCTGCTCACTCTTATTGTAATTATATATTTAACATTGTCAGGAACTGATAGAATGATATTAGCTGTACCATTTTACATTCCCACCAAGAATGAACAAATGTTCCAGTCTTGCCATCCCCACCACACTTTCTAATTTGGTATATCTGATTATTACATCAGAAGAAATCAATATGTGCAATGCACAACAAAAGGAAATATTTCTATTTACCATAACATTTAAATGTGGTAAAAATGAAATGTTTGAGTCTTTCTCCACAGATGCAGAGCAGTGTGTCCCATGCCCAGCCTAAGGGTATCCAAACAGGGAGAGAAATCGCTGCCTTCCCAAAGTTTTGACCTTCCTGGCCTTCAAGGATTCCATGGGGATGTCACTGACCTGCATGGTTCTGTGCTTCTTTGTCATCACAGCTGTGATTTTATTGATTTTTGCGAAGCACTGAGCACTGAGACACCCCCATCATCAAGGCCAATAACTGGGCTCTCAGCTATGTCCTGCTCATCTCCCTCCTTCTGGGCTTCCTCTGTCCCTTACTCTTCATTGGCCATTCCAGCACTTCCACCTGCATCCTCAGACAAATCACATTTGGAGCTTTGATCACTGTGGCTGTTGCCACTGTTCTGGCCAAAACACTTACTGTGATTCTGGCATTCAAGGCCATGAGACCAGGAAGAATCATGAGGAGATTTCTGGTAACAGGAGCTTCTAACTATGTCATTCCCATCTGCTTCCTGATCCAAGTAGTTATTTGTGGAGTCTGGCTGGGAACCTCTCCCCCTTTCCTTGAGATACACACTCATTCTGAGCCCAAGAACCTCATCCTCATGTGCAACAAGGGCACCATCACTGCCTTCTACTGTATCCTGGGATACCTGGGGTTTTTGGCCCTGAGGAGCTTCTCCTTGGCTTTCTTGGCCAGGAGCCTACCTGACACCTTCAATGAATCCAAGTTCCTTACCTTCAGTATGCTGGTGTTCTACAGTGTCTGGGTGACCTTCCTCCCCATCCACCACAGCAACAAGGGCAAGACCATGGTGGCCGTGGAGATCTTCTCCATCTTGTGCCCTAACACTGGACTACTAGGCTGCATCTTTGTCCCAAAGTGCTATATTATTCTCCTAAGACCTGATAAGAACTCTTTGAAAGGTTTAAGGAATCAAATAGGGTCTACAAGAAATAGGCATTCAGGTTTATCTCATAATAAGTCTCTATCACATTTGGCTTTTGAACACTATACTACTCAGATAGATAATAATATGTTTATTCATTCAGATATTAAAAACCACAAAAACTGCTCTACCTCTATTTATCAAGTGATGCTCCCTTCTCTTTTTAAAAATCTTAGTGTACAACTACACTCAGACATTAAGACTTTCAGATAGGTGTTCTATATCGGATTAATGGCTATCCTCAAAGCTTCTGCTACTGAATCTAGCCAGTTCCTCCACCATTAAGTATACAGTAAGCATATTCTTATTGCTTCAGCCACTCCCACATCCAAAAATCTCATTTTATAACCAAAAATATTTCAAACCACCCTTTATTATACTTTGGTTTTTTTCACTAACATCAGTGTAAAGATTCATATTTGGGTAATATATTAAAGGTATGCATGATTTTTACATGTGTTAGTGCAAGTCTTTCAGAGATTTTAACTTAAAATTTTAATTTAAAAAAGAATTTTAAAATTGAATTTCTCTGAATGCAGAAAGGAGCCAATTTTAAGTAATTGTAATATATTTTCCTCCACCTTTCAAGTCATAATTTTCCTACTTACTAGAATTAGCAACTTTATCAACTACTAAGATTCCACATAAACAAAGGAGTCTTTCTGTAGCCTCCATATTAATATGTGATTTGTTGGATTTTATCTTCCAAGAATGAACTTTTGACAATATTGTGGTATATTACTTTTTTCCATATCCTCTCTCAACTTTTCTGGGGGGAAAAAAGCATACTTCTCTTTGAAAAATGTCTTTTCCTTTTGAATTGGAGAATCAACATCTCTATTTTCTAAAAATTATGCCGTGATTCTAACTTGATTACACTGAATCATTTACTTTGGTTAAAAATGAGTCAATTAAAACATTTTAACCACTGATAAAGATGGTATTTCTGTATTTAACCCATTCTACTAGGCCAGCATCATCCTGATACAAAGATCTGACAAAGATAAGAAAATTACAGGCTAGTATCACTGAATGAACATAGATGCAGAATTCCTCAATAAAATATTAGCAAACTGAATCTAACAATATCATAAAGGGATCATACACCACGATCAAGTGGGATTCATCCAAGAGATGGAAGGATCTTTCAATACCAGCAAATCGATGTGACATATACCACATTAAAAACATGAATAAAAACCACATGATCTGCTCAATAGATGCTAAAAAAGCTTTTGACAAAATTCAACATCCATTTATTATACAAAATCTCCAGAAGGATGGCAGAGAGCAAACATATCTCACCACAATAAAACCCACATATGACAAACCCACAGCCAACATCATACTCAATGGTGAAAACCTGAAATCATTTCCTCTAAGATCAAAAACAAGTCAAGGATGGAGTTCCTATGCTGGTGCAGTGGGTTAAGAAACCAACTTCAGCAGTTTGGTTTGCTGTGGAGGTGCAGGTTGACTCTCCATCCCAGCACAGTAGGTTAAAGAATACAGCATTGCCACAGCTGTGGCTCAGTTCAATCCCTGGCTCAGGAACTTCCATATGCCATGAGTGTGGCCATTAAACAAAAGAATAAGTCAAGAATTTCCACTCATCACTTTTATTCAACATCCTATTGGAAGTCCTAACCTGGCACTCAGACAAGAAAAATATATAAATGGAATCAAAGCTGGGAAAGAAGCAGTAAAACTATCAGTTTACAGATTATATGATGTTATACATAGAAAATGCTAAAGATGCCACCAGAAGACTGCTAGAGCTCATCAATTACTTCAGTAAAGTTGTAGGATAGAAAATCAAATATAGACCTGCAGCATTTCTATATACTAAAAACAAACTATCTGGAGTTCCCGTCGTGGCACAGTGGTTAACGAATCCGACTAGGAACCATGAGGTTGCGGGTTCGGTCCCTGCCCTTGCTCAGTGGGTTAACGATCTGGCATTGCCGTGAGCTGTGGTGTAGGTTGCAGACGCGGCTCGGATCCCGAGTTGCTGTGGCTCTGGCGTAGGCCGGTGGCTACAGCTCCAATTCGACCCCTAGCCTGGGAACCTCCATATGCCACGGGAGCGGCCCAAGAAATAGCAACAACAACAAAAAAAAAAAAGACAAAAGACAAAAAAAAACTATCTGAAAGAAAAGTTAAGGAAACAATCTCATTACCATTGCATTAAAAAGAATAAGATACCTAGGAATAAATATAAGGAAGTAAAAGATCTATACATGGAAAACTAAAAGATACTGATGAAGATTTCAAGACAACACAGATAGAAAGATATACTGTGTTCAGGACTGGAATCATTAACATTGTTAAAATGACTGTAGTACCCAAGGCAATCTACAGAATAAATGCAATCTCTATCAAAATACCAAGGGCATTTTTCACAAAATTAGAACAAAGAAAATTTAAGTGTGTATGGAAACAAAAAGACTACAATAGCAAAAACTACCTTGAGAAAGAAGGACAAAGCAGGAGAAATCATTTTCCATTATTTCAGACTATACCACAAAGCTATAGCAATCAAAATAATATGGTACTAGCACAAAAACAGACACGTACATCTATGGAACAGAATAGAGATCCCAGAAATAAACCCACATATATATGGCCACTTATCTATGCCTCAAAAAGGAAAGAATACACAATGGAGAAAATATAGTCTCTTCAATAAGCAGTGCTGAGAAACTTGGACAGCTACATGTAAAAGGACGAAATGAGAACATTCACTAACACCATAAAGAAAAATTAACTCACCAAAAGGGGACTAAAGACCTAAATACAGTGCCAGAAACTTTAAAACTTCTAGAGGAAAGCATAGGTAGAATACTCTTTGACATACATTGTAGCAATATATTTTTATTTGTCTCTTAAGACAAAGGAAATAAAAACAAATATAAACAAATGGGACCTAATTAAATTGAAAAGCTTTTGCACAGGAAAGGAAACTACTGAGAAAACAAGAAGACAACCTACTAAATGGGAGAAAATATTTGCAAATGATATAACAGATAAGGTGTTACTATCCAACATATATAAACAGCTCATACAACTCAACATCCAAAACATAACTTGATTTAAAAATGGACAGGGGAGATGGGATTAAGATAGCAGAATAGAAGGACTGCAGCTCAACTTATCTCCTAAAAACAACAAAATTTACAACCAAATGCTGAGCAATCTTCAAGCAAATGCACCGGAAACTTCCAAAAAGATATCCTACTCCAGAAGACAAAGAGGAGGCCACATCAAGAGGAAGGAGGAGCAATTACATGATATAAGAAACCCCATACCTCCCCGGTGGGAAGCCCCACAGCCTGGAAAGTAACTGTATCACAGAGACTCACATACAGGAGTGAGAGTTCTGAGTCCCACATCAAACCCCCACATGTGGGGATATGGCACTGGGAGAAAGAACCCCTGGGGCATCTGGCACTGCAGGCCAGTGGAGCTTGTGTGCAGGAGATCCATGCGACTGGGGGAAGTGGAGACCCCATTCTTGGAAGGTACAGACAGACTTTCTCATGCACTGGGTCCCAAGGCAAGGCAGGATCTCTGTGGGAATCTGGGTTGGACCTTGCTGCGGTTCTTGGAGGACATCCTGGGAAAGCAGGGGTGAATGTGGCTTGTTATGGGGGAAGGACATTGGAGCAAAGCTCTTGGGAATCTTCATCAGTGTGCCTTTCTCTGGAGGTGGCCATTTTGGGAAAATCTGGCCCCATCCATCAGTGCTGAGAAGCCCCAGGCCAAACAAGAATCCAGGTGGGATCACAGCCCTGCCTATCAGTAAACAGGCTGCCTAATGACCCTCCAGGCACACAGCTACTTCTAAACTCACCCAGAGACAAAGCCCCACCCACCAGAGGGATAGGAATCGGCTCCACCTACCAATGGGCAGGCATCAGCCCCTCCCATCAGGAAGCCTACAGCAAGCCCCCATACCAACTTCAGCCACAAGGGGGGAAGATGCCATAAGTAAGGGAGGCTACAACTCTATTATTTGTAAAAAGGTCACCACACCAAAAACCTATAAAAATGAAAAGACAGAGAACTATAACTCAGATAAGAGAGAAAGGGAAAAAATGCCAAAAAAACAACTAAGTGATCAGGAGATTCTCAGCCTCCAGGAAAAAGACTTTAGACTGTTGATGCTGAAGATGATGCAAGACATTGCAAGTAAACTGCAAGCAAAGACAGATAATTTATAGGAAACACTGAGCAAAGTAATACAAGATATAAACCTTAAACAAGAAGAGATGAAAAATACAATAACTGAAATAAAAAATTCATTAGAGGCAGCCAACAGCAGGATACAGGAGGCAGAAGAATGAGTAAGTGAGGTGGAGGACAGATTAGTGGAAATTATGGATGCGGAACAGAAAAGAGAAAAAAAGATTGAAATGAACAGAGTATCAGAGAACTCTGGGACAATGTTAAATGCACCAACATCCATATTTTAGGGTTCCAGAAGGAGAAGAGGGAGAGAAGGGGACAGAAAAAATATTCCAAGAGATAATAGCTGAAAACTTCCCTAACATGGGAAAGGAACCACTCACTCAAATCCAGTAAGCACGACAAGTACCATATAAAATAAACCCAAGGAGGAATACCCCAAGATACATATTAATCAAACTGACCAAAATTAAAGACAAAGAGAAACTATTGAAAGCAGCGAGGGAAAAGAAAAAAATAACATAGAAGGGAACCCCAATAAGATTATCGGCAGATTTTTCAGCAGAAACGCTGCAGGCCAGAAGAGAGTGGCATGATATACTTAACGTGATGAAAGGAAAAAACCTCCATCCAAGATATACTTTACCCAACAAGGCTCTCATTCAGATTTGAAGGAGAAATCAAAAGCTTCACAGATAAGCAAAAGCTAAGAGAATTCAGCAGCGCTAAACCAGCTTTATAACAAATACTAAAGGAACTTTTCTAGGCAGAAAAGAAAAGGCAGCAACAAGAAACAAAAATACCACAAATGACAAGGCTCACCAGTAAGGGTAAAAATACAGTAAAGATGCAAAACCATCCATGCACCATTATGCCACCAAAATCAGAAATCATGAGAAGAGGAGGGTACAAAAGCAGGACAATGGAGATGCACTTGTAATTAAGTGACCAACAACTTAAAACAATCTCATATATATATATAGACTCTTATATCAAAACTTCAGGGTAACTGCAAACCAAAAATCTGTAATTGATACACATACAAATAAGAAAAATCAGCTCAAATACAACACTAAAGATAGTCATCAAACCAGAAGAGGAGAGAACAAGAGAAGAAGGGAAGAAAAAAGAGCAATAAAAACAGATCCAAAGCAATTAATAATATGGCAATAAGAACATACATATCAATAATTACCTTAAATGTTAATGGACTAAATGCCCCAGCCAAAAAACATAGACTGGCTGAATGGATACTAAAACAAGACCCATATATATGCTGCCTTCAAGAAACCCACTTCACTTCTAGGGACACATACAAATTGAAAGTGAGAGAATGGAAGAAAATATTTCATGCAAATGAGAATCAAAAGAAAGCTGGAGTAGCAATACTCATATCAGACAAAACAGACCTTAAAATGAAGAATATTTTAAGGGACAAAGAAGGTCACTACATAATGATCAAAGGATCAATCCAAGAAGAAGATATAACAATTTTAACTATCTACGTACCCAACATAGGTTCATCACAAATGTAAGGCAACTGCTAACAACCTTAAAAGGACAAACTGACAATAACACAATAATGGTGGGGGACTTTAACACCCCACTTACAGCAATGGACAGATCATCCAGACAGAAAATCAACAAAGGAACACAGGCCCTGAATGAAGCATTAGACCAGATGGACTTACTAGATATTTATACAACATTCCATCCAAAAGCAACAGAATACACATTTGTCTCAAGTGCACAGGGAACATTCTCTAAGATTGATCATATCCTTGGCTATAAATCCAACCTCAGTAACTTTAAGAAAATTGAAATCATATCAAGCTTCTTTTCTGACCACCAGCTATATGACTGGAAATCAACAACAAGAAAAAAAAATGCCAAAAAATACAAACATGTGTAGACTAAACAACATTCTACTAAACAATCAATGGGTCACTGAAGAAATCAAGGAAAATATTAAAAAGTACCTAGAAGCAAATGACAACAAAAATATGACATTCCAAAACCTATGGGATGCAGCAAAAGCCATTCTAAGAGGAAAGTTTATAGCAATACAAGCCTACCTCAGGAAACAAGAAAAAGCTCAAATAAACAACCTAACTTTACATCCAAAATAGCTAGAGAGAGAAGAAGAGACAAGACTTAAAGTTAGCAGAAGGAAAGAAATTATAAGATCAGAGCAGAAATCAATGAAATAGAAACAAGGAAAATTATAGAAAAGATCAATGAAACTAAAAGCTGCTTCTTTGAAAAGATCAACAAAATTGGTAAAGCCTTAGCCAGACTTATCAAGAAAAAGAGAGGACTCAAATCAATAAAATTAGAAATGAAAACAGAGAAGTAACAACAGACATCACAGAAATACAAAGGATCCTAAGAGACTACTATATGCAACTACACACAAATAAAACAGAAAACCTAGAAGAAGTGGACAAATTCTTAGAAAAGTACAATCTTCCAAGACTAAACCAAGATGAAATAGAAAAGATGAATGGGCCAATCACAAGTACAGAAACTGAAACTGTGATTTAAAAACTTCCAACAAACAAAAGTCCAGAACCAGATGGCTTCACAGGCGAATTCATAGCCAAGACATGGAAACAACCTAAATGTCTATTGACAGAATGGATCAAGAAGATGTAGTACATATATATAATGGAATATTACTCAGCCATTAAAAGGAAAGAAATAATGGCATTTGCAGCAACATGGATGGACCTAGAAATTATCATGCTAAGTGAGGTCAGTCAGACAATGAGACACCAGCATCAAATGCAATCACTGACATGTGGCATCTGAAAAAAGGACACAATGAACTTCTTTGCAGAAGAGATACTGACTCACAGACTTTGAAAAACTTATGGTTTACAAAGGAGACAGTTTGGGGGGTGGGAGGGTGCTGGGAGTGTGGTATGGAAATGCTATAAAATTGGATTGTGATGATCATTGTACAACTATATATGTAATAAATTGAGTGATGAAAATAAATAAATAAAAATGGACAGAATAACCTCCTGGCTAGCTCAGTCGGTAGAGCATGAGACCCTTAAAAATGGACATAAGAACTGAATATACATTTTTCCAAAGAGGATGTGCATATGGGCCAACAGGTACATGAAGTGATGCTCGACATCACTATCTAATCATCAAGGAAATGCAAAGCAAAATCACAGTGAGATGTCGCCTCACATCTGTTGGAATGACTATCATAAAAAGTCTACAGTGACAAATGTTTGATAAGATACAGAGGAAAGAGAACACTTCTACACTGTCATTGGGAATGTAAATCAGTGCAGCAAGTGTGGAAAATAAAAAACTAAATATTGAACTACTACATGACTTGGCAATTCTGCTCCTCAATGTATGTCTGAAAAACCCCACCAATTTAAATATTACACACACCCCAATGTTCACAGCATTGTTACTTATGAATGCCAAGATAGCAAATCAACCTATATTTCTATTAACAGATAGATAAAAATATAAAGATTTTCTTTATCTTGTAGCATACATGGCAAATGCATTGCTACACTGTATTTCAAAAGTGTTCTGTTTTCCTCTAGAAGTTTTAAATTTTCTGGAAAAGTTTCTGGCCTCAGAGTTCCCACTGTGGCACAGCTGGTTACAGATCTGGTATTTACACACACACACACACACACACAATGTAAAACTACTCAGCTATAAAGAAAGAATGAAATTTTGCCATTTGCAACAATTACAGGCCAAGATCATCAATGAACATCGAGACAAAAATCCTCAACAATCCTACTCCAGAGCCACAGCAATGCGGGATCCAAGCCACATCTACAACCTACACCACAGCTCACAGCAACGCCGGATCCTTAACCCACTGAGCAAGGCCAGGGATCAAACCTGCAACCTCAGCGTTCCTAGTCGGATTCATTAACCACTGCACCACGATGGGAATTCCCAAGAATGTCCACTCTTACCACTTTTAGTCAACGTAGTTTTGGACATCCTATCCATGGCAATCAGAGGAGAAAAAGAAAAGGTAGGAATCCAAATTGTAGAAGTAAATCTGTCACTGTTTGTAGATGACATGATACTATACAGACAATTCTAAAGATGCTACCAGGGAGTTCCAGTCAGATCCATATCCCATGAGTGTGCCCTTAAAAGACAAAAAAAAAATGCTACCAGAAAACTACTAGAGCTCATCAATGACTTTGATAAAATTGAAGGATACACAGAAATCTATTGCATTTCTATACATTAGCAATGAAAGATCATAAAGAGAAATCAAGGAAACAATCCCATCTAACAAAGTGTCAAAAAGAAAGTACCTAGGAATAACCCTACCTATGGAGGCAAAAAACCTGTACTTCCAAAACTATAAGGTGCTGATGAAAGAAATAGAAAATGGGAGTTCCTGTCATGGCGCAGTGGTTAACAAATCCGACTAGGAACCATGAGGTTGCGGGTTCGGTCCCTGCCCTTGCTCAGTGGGTTAAGGATCCAGCGTTGCCATGAGCTGTGGTGTAGGTTGCAGATGCGGCTCAGATCCCACATTGCTGTGGCTCTGGCGTAGGCCTGTGGCTACAGCTCCAATTAGACTCCTAGCCTGGGAACCTCCATATGCCACAGGAGCAGCCCAAGAAATAGCAAAAAGACAAAAAAAAAAAGAAATAGAAAATGGTACAACAGATGGGAAGGTATACCATCTTCTTGGATTGGAAGAATCAATACTGTCAAAATGACTGTAACACACAGGGCAATCTACAGATTCAATGCAATCCTTATTAAATTACCAATGGCATTTTTCACCAAACTAAAAAGAAAAAAACTTTTAATTTGTGTGAAACACCAAAAAACCCCAAATAGCCAAAAGAATCATGAGAAAGAAAAATGGAGGTTAAAGAATCAAGTTCTCTGACTTCAGACTATCTAGAAAGCCACAGTCATCGAAGTAGTTTGTTACTGGCACAAAAATGAAATATAGATCAATGGAACAGGATAGAAACTCCGGAAATAAATACACACATACCTATGGTCGGTTTATCTACATATCTACATATATGTACTATATATCTATATGTATTACAAACACACAAATATAAATACCAACATAAGTGTAGTATATGTATATATATATGAAAAGATAACTTGTGTATATGGGCTAGAAAAATTAGTGTTAATAAAAGGTCCATACTGGAGTTCCCATTGTGGCACAGCAGAAACAAATCTGACTAGGAACCATGAGGTTGCAGGTTCAATCCCTGGCCTTGCTCAGTGGGTTAAGGATCTGGCATTGCTATGGCTGGTCACCAGAAAAACCAAGCCATGACTAGGAATTTGGAATTTTCAGCCCTTCCCTTTTCTTGAGAAGGGAAAAGGGCTGAAAATGGAGTTAATGATTGATCTTGCCCATGTGACGAAGCCTCTCTAAAAATCCCAATAGGATGGAGTTCAGAGGAACTTCCAAGTCAGTGACCACATCTATGTACCAGTAGAGTGATGCACCCCAACTCCACATGGACATAAAAAACAGATAGACTCTAAATGACTAAAATCTGCTTGTGTGGATGATGTTCAAAACAACTGGAGGTATAAAATTTGAGTTTTGTCCCAGAAGGCTTTGGATCCCAGCCTGCTATAAAGAGATAAATAACATGGGGGCTAATATACATATAATCTTCGGCTCATTTCCGGAACACCCAGACACCACCATATTTAGTTTCTGTATGGAGCCAAAGCTATGGACCATGTAAAACAGAATATACTGCTTCTTCTACTACCATCCCTACTCCATCTCCAACCTTAGATGAACGGAGAATGATACCAAAAAGTCCTAGATGAGGCTATTCCCTCACATATTTGATAAACCTGTCAATGGAATAAGTTGGGAAATTAGGATTTAAAAGGATGAGGTAAATACATTTCAACTACTAAAAATTGGCCAAATTCTGCAGCAGAAAAAAAGTATATTTTTTCTTTTTTAAAAATTGAAGTATAGTTAATTTACAGCACTATATAAAAATTCTAATTTTAAAACCTTTTTGATAAAAAGAATACATATAACTCTCCCAGACTTCAAGAAATACTACAAAGCCACAGTCATCAAAACAGTGTGGTACTGGTATCAAAACAGACAGACAGACCAATGGAACAGAATAGAGAATCCAGAAATAAACCCTGACACCTATGGTCAATTAATCTTTGACAAGGGAGGCAAGAACATAAAATGGGAAAAAGACAGTCTATTCAGCAAGCATTGCTGGGAAACCTGGACAGCTGCATGCAAAGCAATGAAACTAGAACACACCCTCACACCATGCACAAAAATACACTCAAAATGGCTGAAAGACTTAAATATACGACAGGACACCATCAAACTCCTAGAAGAAAACATAGGCAAAACACTCTCTGACATCAACATCATGAATATTTTCTCAGGTCAGTCTCCCAAAGCAATAGAAATTAGAGCAAAAATAAACCCATGGGACCTCATCAAACTGAAAAGCTTTTGCACAGCAAAGGAAACCAAAAAGACAACTTTCAGAATGGGAGAAAATAGTTTCAAATGATGCAACTGACAAGGGCTTAATCTCTAGAATATATAAACAACTTAAACAACCCAACGGCAAAAAAGCCAATCAATCAATGGGAAAATGGGCAAAAGACCTGAATAGACATTTCTCCAAAGAAGATATACAGATGGCCAGCAAACACATGAAAAAATGCTCAACATCGATGGTTATAAGAGAAATGCAAATCAAAACTACCATGAGATACCACCTCACACCAGTCAGAATGGCCATCATTAATAAATCCACAAATAACAAGTGCTGGAGGGGCTGTGGAGAAAAGGGAACCCTCCTACACTGTTGGTGGGAATGTAAACTGGTACAGCCACTATGGAGAACAGTTTGGAGATACCTTAGAAATCTATACATAGAACTTCCATATGACCCTGCAATCCCACTCTTGGGCATCTATCCAGACAAAACTCTACTTAAAAGAGACACATGCACCCGCAGGTTCATTGCAGCACTATTCACAATAGCCAGGACATGGAAACAACCCAAATGTCCATCGACAGATGATTGGATTCGGAAGATGTGGTATATATACACAATGGAATACTACTCAGCCATAAAAAAGAATGACATAATGCCATTTGCAGCAACATGGATGGAACTAGAGAATCTCATACTGAGTGAAATGAGTCAGAAAGACAAAGACAAATACTATATGATATCACTTATAACTGGAATCTAATATCCAGCACAAATGAACATCTCCTCAGAAAAGAAAATCATGGACTTGGAGAAAAGACTTGTGGCTGCCTGATGGGAGAGGGAGGGAGTGGGAGGGATTGGGAGCTTGGGCTTATCAGACACAACTTAGAATAGCTTTACAAGGAGATCCTGCTGAGTAGCATTGAGAACTTTGTCTAGATACTCATGTTGCAACAGAACAAAGGGTGGGGGAAAAATGTAATTATAATGTATACATGTAAGGATAACTTGATCCCCTTGCTGTACAGTGGGAAAATAAATAAAAGAATACATATATATAAATAATTTTTTTCTTTTTATGGCCACACCTGGGACATATGGAAGTTCCTGGGCTAAGTGTTGAATTAGAGCCCAAGCTGTAGGCCCATGCCACAGCCATGGAAACACCAGACCCAAGCTGCATCTGCGACCTACAACACAGCTTGCAGCAATACCAGATCCTTAACCCACTGAGCGAGACCATGGATCCAACCCACATCCTCACAGACACAACGTCAGGTTCTTAGCCTGCTGACCAAAGCAGGAACTCCTAAAATTACATGTTAATATAAAATTTCAAAAAGAGTTGTGGAGTTCTCTTGTGGCGCAGTAGGTTAAGGATCCAGCATCAGCACTGCAGTAGCTTGGGTTGCTGCTGTGGTGTGGGTTCAGCCCCAGGAACTTCCACAAGCTGCAAGCAGGGCAAAAAAAAGAAAGAAAAACTCTAAAATAGTTGTAATACACATGGAAAAGCATGTGTAACTTAAATATATTACCCCAGTATGAATCTTTAACTGCCAGTTGATGAAACAAAACAGACAAGGTACAACAAAGGGTGATCTGAAAAGATTTTAGTTATAAAATGATTTATGTGGGATAGAGGAGTGGCTGAAGTAATAAGAATGGGATTTCTGAATACTTAATGGTGGGAGAAATGGCTATATTCAATAGTGAAAACTTTCAGGATAGTCATTAATTGGACAAAGAACCTCTGTCTTGATGACTGAGGAGAGTTATACACAGAGACAGAAAAAGAGCGAGGTGAGAATTCCTTGACAAATAGATATAAAGAAGTTCTGATGTTTTCTAATGTATGAATTAAAAAACATAAAACATCATCTACCTGAGTGGTTTAAGGTACAAACGGTATAAATGTGGTAGAGAACTAAAACCTGAGTGCCTATTTCTCTTAGGTAGGCCGGGATTAGCGTCATACCGAAGTCAGATAAGGAAACTACAAGAAAATCAAACAAAAGACCAATATCCCTCATGAATATAGATGCAAAACATGCCTCCAAAATAACAACTGAATTCAGCAGCACATTAAAAGGATATGCACCATAATCATGTGAGATTCATCTCTGAGATGGAAAATGGTTCAACACATGCAAATTCTAAACATGATACATTATATCAATAGAATGAAAGAGGAAAATCACACAATCGCCTCAATAGATGCCAGAAAAGCATTTGACAAAATTCAAGTTTCATCTGCCATAAAAACTCTCAACAAATTCAGCAGAGATGAACTATACCTCAACTTAACAAAGGCCATATGTGGCAATGCCACAGCTCACAACATACACAATATTGAAAGGGTGAAAGCTTTTCCTCTAAAACCAAGAACAAGACAAAGGTTCCCATGTTGCTACTACTATTCAACATAGTACTGGGTGTTCTAGCCAAAGCAACTAGGCAAGAAAATATTCTCTTGATTACAACTGCCATTATCAATAACTGCTATTTCCCATTTATCTTCTTGCTAACGCATCAGTTGAAATTATGCCAAAGCATCTTATGTTGATTCCAACATCAACTTGTCCTAACCCTGTAAGTCCCTCAGAGCAACAGTCTGACACAACTGTGAGCTCCCTGCAGGACATAGGATGGGCTTGACTACTCCACATCTCCCTCTCCACTCCTAACTTGATGTCTTGTGGTCACAGTCATGATAAAATCATAGAGGCAAGGGGAAAAACATGTTTTCCTCATTGTTTTTCACCAGGATGGAGGAACACAGGTGCAGAATCTCAAGACAAGAGCCTCCCCCAGAGGTCCTCCATGGGACTGACATGAAGCAGTAAAAAGGGGAAGCCAGGCTGCTTGCGTAACAGTGATAATGAGGGTAATGTCTCAGCACTGTGATTCCTGTATAATAACACACTTTATGATTCTAGCTGTGCCTTTGTCTGGCACACCAGCCTGGCACAGGCCTTTTCAAAGGCTGATAGTAGTGGGCATATGGTGTAGTGTACATGAGGAGAAATTTTCTTTACTGAGGGCAGAGCCTGCAGACTTACTGCTGATCTGTCTTCTTCTCACTTTGGCTTAGACACAGGGTTCTGTCTCTCTATTGTGCAGCAGACACTGTCATGTTATTCCCTCTGATTTGCCTTTTTCTACTCCTGCAGCCTCTACACATGTATGAGCAATGATTTGTGTGTAGTGTTATCTAGACTTGAAGTCATGTGTCCATAGAGATGGGGACCTGGGAGTGGGTGGGTTTTTCCTCCTTTATGTCATGGACCAGAAGGCAGACATATTCCGGCTCTCTCATGCTCAGGCCAGAAGTAGTATTATCCAACATGTAAGTCCTTGCTCACCTGTGTGTGTGTGTGTGTTTCATCCTCGTGAAAATGATATAAGGTGTGCACAGAAATGGCAGAAATATAGACCAAAGGGATTATAAATGTTCTATTCCTTGTGTGCCTCTCTACTCTCTTAAAAATTGTTTTCTCTTTCCCTTCGTGGCTCTGCAGGTTACAAACCGACTACTATCCATAAGGATGTGGGTTCAATCTCCGGCCTCACTCAGTGGGTTAAGGATCCGGCGTTGCCATGAGTTGTGGTATATGTCACAGATGTGGCTTGGATCTGGTGTTGCTGTGGTTGTGGCACAGCACAGCAGCTGCAGTGGCCGGCAGCTGCAGCTCTGAAATGACCCCTAGCCTGGGAACTTTCATATGTCTCTGTTGCAGTCTAAAAAGCAAGAAAAAAAGTTGTTTTCTCCTCAATGTTTTCAAGACAGAGGAGAGAATTCTGCATCTTTCATGTCCACTCCATGGGGTCCAATATCCATGATCAGTCCCTGCAGGTCTGAGAATTAGTGAGTCAGCTGAAACCCAGACCCTCCTACTGCCAGGACCCTTAGACTGAGGTACAAAATCCCTTTGAGACATTGGTTTCTCTGGCCTAAGATCACACTTAGAAGAAACTGGCTCAGCTTGGATGCCCACTGCTGACAAAGTCTTTGTTGAAATGTATCCCCCCTGGAGTGTACCTAAGTACACTGGATACACCACCCTAATAAAACAATAACTTCTAAAGACCATTAATTTAATCCCATCGAGAATGAGGTATTTAGTCCATTATCCTGTAAGCCAAAAGAAGACAAGGAGATATTTCAGAGGAGGTTAAAGCCCTTCATTTTTATCTGAATCATTTAATTCTCTGGGAAAAATGAGGGACATGGCTTCAAAATGTAGACTGTATCCAAAAGTGTGGCATGCATGTGTCTGGTTAAGTTACAGCAATGATGCTTCAGGAGGAGTTTCCATAAGCAGCCTGTGTTCTGCTCGTGTTTTTTTGGTTGAAGATTTTGCTGGTGCCTCTGCAACATTTACTGACATGCCCATATCTTCAGAACAGTAGGGAGATGTTTAGAAGCTATGTACTTTTTTTCATGAGGTGGACAAGAGAAGGTTAATGTGGCAGGAAGGGACTATCAGGGCTTGAAGGAACCTCTCTGATTTCAGGCACTGTGTGGGAAGAGAGAGAAACTGTTTTGTCCATGAAGCCAGTGTGAAGGACTTGAGAGTCTTTAGTAATGTCACAAGTCTGGAGGCCAAACTTTGTACCCTTTTTTCTGAACTGTTACCAGAGAACTTTCTGCTCAAATCCATTCTGGACAGAGAGCTGCAGGTATAATGTAACTGTCCAGTTATAGAATGTTTTCCTTAACTCTGTGGGTTACTTGGTGGGCATATATACCATAAGCTTGATGCTGTAGCCTGCTTCTCATGTATAACAATTTACCAGACACAATTTAAGTAAATGCACACTTACATTATTATTTAATGTATACAACTGTCATTTCATATAGATATCTCAATATTTATTTAAATAAGGTCATTAATTTTGTGTGACGACAAACAAATAATGATCAATTTTTAGCAAGTGTGGAACATTTCTCTGGTTTAGATAACTGTAAAATTGTTGGATCAGGACACATGCACATTCATATAGCTTTTGCTTTACGTGGCCAAGCACCTGCTGTATACCTAGCACTTCACAATACAGCCAGTAGGGAGAGGAAGCAGAGTCCTTTTCCAACTTTCTGGCCAAACTGAATATTTATTCCACTTTTGCATCACTCCAAAGTACAAATATAAGACCATTATTGTAATGTGTACCTCTGTTGATTAGAGTCTCAGGACTGGTGTCGATGATGTTAAAACATCATATATGTTTGTAAAGGTATGCATATCATCATAGTCTTTGTCTTCAACAATATTTTTACTAGGTATTGGTTATGCATTAATAAGCTTTTTTAGGGCCACACCTGTGGCACATCCAAGTTCCCAGGCTAGGGGTTCAATCAGAGCTGCAGCTGCCAGCCTATGCCACAGCCACAGCAACGCGGGATCCAAGTTGCATCTGTGACCTACACCATGGCAACGCTGGATCTTTAACCCACTGAGTGAGGCCAGGGATTGAACCACATCCTCATGGATACTATTTGGGTTTGTAACCTGCTGAGCCACAGTGGGAACTCCCCATAATTTTTTATGTAATAATTATCTGAGCTCATTGTTACAGATTTAACAGTTATTGGTACCCAGTTTCTAATTTGACATTTATTTTGTTTTAATAGTGTGATGTGGAGAATTTTAAAATGTTCATATTGTACTTAAAGTTTTTATTTCTGCACATTTGTATTCCTGTTCTATCTAACTCAAGCATATATGGGTATGCTTCTACATTGTTCAATAATGCTTTAATAAGATATAATTCATCATAAAATCAAACATCTTACAGTGCACAATTCAGTGGCTTCTGTGTATTCACAGGGTTGGGCAACTATCACTTCTAATTTTAGAATATTTGTATCACCCCAAAATGAAATTCCATACTTACAAGTTTCTTCTCATTTTTCTCTCCTTCTATCCCAACCCAATAATCTACTATCTCTATGAATTTTTCTCTTTGGAGGATTTCATATAAACAGGATTATATAATTTGTGGCCTTTTGTGAGTTGCTTCTTTTACTTAGTGATTACCTTTCAGCATGATCTGCTCACTGTTGAAAGCAGGGTGTTGACATCCCCTACTGTTATTAAATTGTGGTCTATTTCCCCCTTATGATCTGTTAGGATTTCCTTAGTATATTGAGGCACTACATGAAGTAGGATTAAGTACTAAGTGTTTAGTAGATGTGCTTTATCAAGTTGAGGAATTCCTGTACTCCTAGTTTGCTGTGGTTTCATTAATAAAGAATTTTATGTTATTTGCTACACATTTATCTGTATGTATTGAGGTGATCATGTGTTTTTTTCCTCCTTTATTTGGCTAATGTGGTAAATTATGCTGATTTTTCAATGTGAGGAAAACCTTGACTTTAAGACAAACTCAAAAAATCGGTAATGCATTATTTTCTTGTAATGTCCCTGCCTTGTTTTGTTATTATGGTGATGCTATTTGTGCAGAATGAGAAAGGAAGTATTACTTCTCACTCATTTTCAGAAAGAAATTTTAAAGAATTGATCTGATCTTTAGCTTAAATGTTCAGGAGAAGTAATAAATTTTTTTCTTCCAATATTTGAATGCTGGGATACATTTTCCTATGTCATAAAACGTTCTTTTTTGGAGTTCTTGCTGTGGTGCAACGGGATAAGCGTCTTGGGAGCACTAGGATGCAGGTTCAATCCCTGGCCTGGCACAGTGGGTTAAGGATCTGGCATTGCAGCAGCTACAGTATAGGTCACAATGCAGCTCAGATCCAACCCCAGGCCTGGGAAATCCGTATGCTACAGGATGACCAAAAAAAAACAAACAAAATGTTCTTTTTTGATGTCCTACTGAGTTTCAAAACTAACATGTTTTATGGAATGATGACATCTAGATTAGTAAGTGGAATGGGACAATATCATTTTCTCATCCTCCAACGCTGAGTCATAGCTATCTGAGCCTTAAAGGAATTGGTTGCAGAGCCCTCTATTTTTGTTTCTGGCATACATTTTATAACTCACATTTTATATGCACCCTGAAGTTTACTAAAGACCATGGAAAAAATCAAACTATATCTGGATTTTCTGTTCTGTATTGCAAATTAAGTTACAAAGCTAACTTCGTTGGTATTTATGATCTCTTTGGGTTTTCTGCCCACTATATGCAGAGTGATAAACTTAACATTGGATGGTATAAACTAAAATATATAAAAGAAAGAAGGTAATTAAACAAGTTCGTTTAAAGCTGAAAGAAGTATTACATCCCAACAGAAAAAAAATTTTTAATTACCTTTTAAAAATATATAAGGCAAATATTAAAAATAATTTCACCTCTTGCAGTTTATAGCAGTTCAAATACATGAACCCAAGAAAGAACAGATGTCTAAATGCATCATTAGTATGGACGAGCTATTGATATATACTGAGTCTATCATCTATATGAACTGTATACAGTCTTCTTTTAAAAGTTAATGGAGGAGTTCCCGTCGTGGCTCAGTGGTTAACGAATCTGACTAGGAATCATGAGGTTGCAGGTTCAATCCCTGGCCTCACTCAGTGGGTTAAGGATCCGGCGTTGCCGTGAAGCTGTGGTGTAGTTTGCAGATGCGGCTCAGATCCTGCATTGCTGTGACTGTGGTAGGCCGGCGGCTGCAGCTCCGATTTGACCCCTAACCTGGGAACCTCCATATGCCATGGGAGCGGCCCTAGAAAAGGCAAAAAGACAAAAAAAAAGAAAAAAAAAAGAAATTTAATGGAGCAAAAAAAATTAGGGGGCACTAGAAAAAACATCAATGTTCATGAGTAAATATAATGCACATGAAATTATTTGAACAAAATGACATGACAGATTTGAATTAAAATATAATGCTATCCTCTGGGTAATTATTTTTTTAAATATCTCATAATATTTTGATAGGATATACCCCAAAATAAAATTGCACATTAGATAGAAAATGGAAGTACTGAAGCAGGTAAGAAATACTGGAAATCAAAGCACTTATTTACATAAAAATATTAATTCTATTAAAATTTACTAGCAAATAAGTATTTGATTTTAAATGTGTTTTAATTAAGCTTGTAATTAATAAAGGTAGAAAAACACCAAAAATATCCCAAGAAAAAGACAAGACTAACAAAGAAAATGAAAATTCTGAAATATCAAAGAATATTTTTTTTAGCAAATCAAATTAAGGAATTACAAGAAAAGTTTCAGCTAAAGTGAGAAATGATTAAGAAAAATATTAAAAGTTTGTTGAAATCTATAACTATAAACTAGAATAACAACTTAATGCTCATTTTTCAAGGATAAATTCTAAAAAATTACCTTCATAAAGCAGACTAACTGGAATCAAAAGTAGTAGTGAAAGTACCTTGCAATGTCTCACATGAATAAGGTGTCAGAAAGGAATCCTCCAAAATGTTTGAGGAATTGTTAAATCAGGTGCTATTAAATAACCCATGAATGAGGAAGGGAAGGAATGGTTGCATCTTAGCTTCCAGTCCTAAGTAAAAACGAGATCCAATAGTTTTTGCACTCCTTACTCATAAACTTAGAAGACATTATCATGCTATCCTGTTTATATGTTTATACATCTTCCATTACAAGAGCTAACAAAAAATCACCTCGTTGACAGTTATATCATCCAGCTAAATACCACCCGACCCCACTCACAATGCCCTATAAATCTCTCTAGAAGGACAGGCAACCAGTTGACTCCTCAGAGTGAAAGAGCCTGTCCAGGATCTTCCAGAGTCCTGGGAAGCCCATTCACATCATCTCCACATAGCAAGAAAGGAGAATCTCTGAATGGGAAGCCTGGGTTTAAAATATTTCCCTTCCCTTGGCAATGGATTTGTCCTAAAATTAATTGATTTGAATATTCTCTCTAAAGCTGTCCCCTATATTTAGGTGTTTCTTGAAAAACTACCACTATATTCTGGCCTTTCTCTTTGCCATTGAGGAGATCAACAAGAACCCCATCTCCTCCCAAACCTGTCCTTGGGTTATGATCTCTACAATGCCTTTGAACATGACCACAAGAGACAGGATGGAAGAGTAGAAGGACTGGAGCTCACTTCTCTCATACAAGCAACAAAATTACAACCACTGCTGAACAGCCTTCAACCAAATAGACTGCAGACCATCAAAAAAGATATCCTACTCCAGAAGACAAAGAAGAGGCCACATCAAAACAGTAGGATGGGCAATTATGTGATATAACCAACCCCATACCTGCTAGGTGAGAAGCCCACAGACTAGAAAGTAACTGTACCACAGAGACTGCATCTATGGGAGTGAAAGTTCTGAGTCCCACATCAAGTACCCACGCCTGGGGATCTGGCATTGGGAGAAGGAGCCCCTGGAGTATTTTGATTGCAGGCCAGTGGGGCTTGTGCACAGGAGCTCCACAGGACTGGGAGAAATGGAGACCCCATTCTTGAAAGGCTCACACAGGTTTTCATTTGCACTGGGTCCCAGGGAAAAGAAGAGACTCCATAGGAACCTGGGTCAGACATGACTGAAGTTCTTGGAGGATCTCCTGGGAAAACAGGGGTGACTGTGGCTCATTGTGGAGGAAGGACATTGCAGGCAAAGATCACAGGAATAACCATCAGTGTGTGTTCCTCTAGAGGTGGCCATTTTGGAAAAATCTGGCCCTACCCATCAGGGCTGAGAATCCCCAGACCAAACAATAATCCAGGTGGGATCACAGCCCCACCCATCAGCAAATAGCCTGCCTAATGAGCCCCCAGACACATAGCTCATAATCTCACCCAGAGACAAAGCCCCATTCACCAAAGAGATAAGAATCAGCTCCACCTACCAGTGGGCAGGTACCAACACTTCCCATAAGGAAGCCTACAGCAAGCTCCCATACCAACTTCAGCCACAAAGGGGACAGACATCAGAAGCAAGAGAGCTATATAACTATTGCCTGAAAAAAGGAGACCACACCAAAAATCTACACAAAATGAAAAGGCAGAGAATTATGACTCAGAAAAGGGAGCACAAAAAAAACCCAGAAAAACAGCTAAGTGACCTGGAGATTATCAACCTCCACAAAAAGACCTTAGACTAAAAATAGCGAAGATCCAAGATCTTAGAAATAAACTGGAGGCAAAGATTGATAAGTTACAAGAAACACTGAGTAAAGAAATACGAGATTTAAGGATTAAGCAAGCAGAGATGCAAATTACAATAACTGAAAAAACAATTCATTAGAAGCAACAAACAGCAGAATACAGGAGACAGAAGGATGAATAAGCAAGGTGGAGGATAGACTAGTGGAAATCACTGATGTGGAACAGAAAAGAGGAAAAAAGATTGAAAAGAAATGAATACAGTCTAAGAGAACTTTGGGACAATGTTAAACACACCAACATCCATATCATAGGATTTTTAGAAGAAGAGAGGGAGAAAGGGCCAGAAAAAATATTTGAAGAGATAATAGCCAAAAACTTTTCCTAACATCGGAAAAGAATCATTCACTCAAATCCAGGAAGCACGACGAGTACCATATAAAATAAACCCAAGGAGGAACAACCTGAGACACATATTAATCAAACTGACCAAAATTAAAGACAGAGAGAAACTACTGATAGCAGCTAGGGAAAAGAAACAAAAAACATACAAAGGAACCCTGATAAGGTTATCAGCAGATTTTTCAGCAGAAACTCTGCAGGCCAGAAGGGAGTGGTATGATGTACTTAAAGTGATGAAAGGAAAAAACCTCTACCCAGCAAGGCTCTCATTCAGATTTGAAGGAGAAATCAAACGCTTTACAGACAAGCAAAATCATTTTGTCATTCTCCAACTGCAGCTGAGAGGCCATTCAAACAGGCAAATCTGTGAGAGCAAGTTGTTTACCATAATGTTGGAGACTGGGAATAGGGGTTTGTATGATGTGATCACAGCCCCCAAGTTGCAGTAATGCACCTTGAGATGTCATTCATTCTTTCCAGGTTTAAGAACAGACTAAATTTCACCATTCGAGGAGAAGAACAGGGGATAATCACTTATTGTTTAGTGAACTAAACAAGTGTCCTACAATGGTTTTCAATCCTTCAAAGTCCTGTTTGACTTACTTTTGGGAAGATTAAGTAACTTAACTAAGATATGGGATCACAGAGAGGAGGGTAAGGTCCATGGAATCCCATTTTTGTAAAGACAGTGTGAAAAAAAATGAAAAAAAAAAAAAGGAGTTCCCATTGTGGAGCAGTGGAAATGAATCCAACTATGAACCATGAAGTTGCAGGTTTGAGCCCTGGCCTCGCTCAGTGGGTTGAGGATCTGGCATTGGTGTGAGCTATGGTATAGGTCACAGACATGGCTCAGATCCTGTGTTACTGTGGCTGTGGCGTAGGCCAGCAGCTGTAGCTCTGATTCAACCCTTAGCCTGGGAATCTCCATATGCTGCAAATGCAGCCCTAAAAAGCCAAAAAAAAAAAAAAACAGTTTGAAAGTGTCAAAGACTTCATTTAAATTTAATTCATAACTCATTGGCATAGTTTCCCTGATCTGTGTGGGATATTTTAGGACACTGGGTGTTATGACCATGGGGAATTGGGGCAAGAGTTTTCTGATGATTAGGTGAGGCATATTTATTTATCCCCTACAGTATATTCAGTAATTCCCCTAAGATTACCATAGATATTTCACTTAAAGTGACTGAGATCCTGGGGATGGGGGATAATATAGCCAAGTAGTAGAATGTGAAGCTTATCCACTCCCACAAATACATCAAAAACCATCTACATGAGAAAAGAATATATATATATATATGTATGACTGGATCATTTTGCTATACAGCAGAAATTGATAGGACATTGTAAATTGACTATAATTTTTGTTTGTTTTGTCTTTTGTCTTTTTAGGGCCACACCTGTGGCATATGGAGGTTCCCAGGCTGGGGTGGAATCAGAGCTACAGGTGCCAGCCTACACTACAGCCACAGCAATCGGGATCCAAGCCACATCTGTGACCTACACCACAGCTCACAGCAACACCGGATCCTTAATCCACTGAGAGAGGCCAAGGATCGAACCCCCATCTTCATGGATCCTAGTCAGGTTTGTTAACACAGGAACTCCAACCATAATTTTTAAAAAATAAAAATTCATCTACCTGTGGAAAATTATGCACAAAAAATTTACTGAGTGCTGGCAAAAGACCTCAGAATTCTAATAGAGCAGGAAAATCTTCACAAAACCAGACAGGACAAAAGAAGAAAAAAGGAAAAGGGAGAGAAAATATGAAAGGAAACAGGACAGGATCTGTACCCCTAAAAGGGAGCTGGGAAAGAAGAAAAGCTCCTGCACCCTGAGAAGTTTGTCCACCAGTGAAAGGATCAGCTGGGGCAGAAGAGGAACTTCAGAGTCTTGGAGGAGAGCACAGCAATCTGTTTGAAGCAATTAAAATAGAAACAGTCCTGCAAAAACAGTTCTACATCCTTGCACTTCCCAGCCCAGGATGACCATCTGCTGGTGCAGGCAGGGGTTGGGAACTAAAACTATGGCTTTGGAGACCAGACTCAGAGAAATGGAGCTGGCTGAATGGGGAAAAAATGGGGCTGGCCTGCAGAAACAGCCTGGAGGGACTAGAGACTAGGTCAATAACATTTGAGAGCATAGCCAAGGAAACCTGTATGGGCTTGGAAGCCAGGCAGCATTGTTGGGGGTGCTGGAGAGAAGGGGTGAGATCCACTACAGCCTTCTCTGTGCATGCTTGCATGCTCTTAGGTGGCAAGACACCACCTGTTCCAGCTCTAGGAGCCCGAGCATGAGCTGCCTGGCAAAGGAGGGGTCATGGGAGCTGCTGCCACCCTATCCCTGATCCACTGCAATCCTGTGAACCAGTGCCACCTGCCTCACAGACCCCATCACTAGCAGCCACCTTGCTCCAGGAGAGGTAGCATGATACCATTGCTCCTATCACCTGCTCTGGGTACATGTGAGCCACCATCACACCCAATAACTCCAGGACTGGACACCAGCCACCACATCTACAAACCTACTGTTAAGGGGACCATAAAAAAATTTAGACAATATGAGACAACAAATAAATAGCTTTCAGACAAAGCAACAAGATAAAAACACAAAAAAAAACTAGCTGAAGAGATAGGCAATCTACCTGAAAAAGAGTTCAGAGTGATGATAGCAAAGATGACCCAAGATCTTGGAAAATGAATGGAGACACAGATCAAGAAGTTACAAAAAAACTGTTTAACAAAGAACCAGAAGATTTGAAGAACAAACCAAGATGAATAGGATAATACCTGAAATGAAAAATACACTAGAGGAGTTCCCGTCATGGCTCAGTGGAAATGAATCTGACTAGTATCCATGAGGACTCAGGTTTGATCCCTGGCCTCACTCAGTGGGTCAAGGATCCAGTATTGCCATGAGATTATAGCTGAAAAATTCCCTGATATCAGAAAGGAAACATTCACTCGAGTTGAGGAAGCACAGAGAATCCCATACAGGATAAATCCAAGGAGAAACACAGTGAGATACACATTAGTTAAACTGATAAAAATTAAATACAAATAAAAAATATTAAAAGCAACAAGGTAGAAGCAACAATAAACATACAAGGAAACCCTCCTAAGGATAGCAGCTGATTTTTCCAAGCTAGAAAGGAGTGGCAAGATATATTTTAGGTGATTAAGAGAGGGAACCTAAAACCAAGAATACTCTACCCTACAAGGCTCTCATTCAGATACAATGGAAAAATCAAAAGCTTTACACACAATCAAGAACTAAAAGAATTATTTCAGCACCACCAAACCAGCTTTACAACAAAGCTAAAGGAGCTTATCTAGGTTGAAAGAAAAAAAAAAGGCCACAACAAGGAGTTCCTGCTGTGGTGCAGTGGGTTACGAATCTGACTGCAGGAGTTCCCATTGTGGCTCAGGAGGTTAAGAATCCAACAAGTATCCATGAGGATGTGGGTTTGGTCCCTGGCCTCACTCAGGACCAGGACCCAGTTAAGGATCCAGTGTTGCCACAAATGCACCATAGGTCACAAATGCAGCTTGGATCTGCCATTGCTGTGGCATATAGGTCCAGCGGCAGCTCCAATTCAAACCCTAGCCTGGAAACTTCCATGTGCCTCAGGCGCAGCCCTAAAAGAAAAAGAAAAAAGAAAAACGACTCTGACAGCAGTGGCTCAGGTAGCTACAGAGACATGGGTTCAATCCCCATCCTAGCACAGTGGGTTAATGGATCCTGTGACTCACATTAGATTCCTGGCCTGGGAACTTCCATATGCTGCTGGGCAGCCAAAAAAAGAAAAGAAGAAAAGGCCACAACTAGAAACAAAAAAATTATGAATAGGGAAGCTCACCAGTAAACACAAACATAGAGTAAAGGTAGGAAATCATCCACACATAATATGGTATCAAAACCAGCACTTGTAAGAAGAGGAAAGTACAAAAGCAGGATATTGGAAATGCATTTGAAATCAAAAGACCAGCAACTTAAAACAATTTTGCATATATACAGAATGCTATATCAAAACCTAATAGGAATCACTAACCAAAAAAGACATTAGGGGTTCCCATAGTGGCTCAGCAGTAACAAACCCAACTAGTATCTATGAGGATGTGGGTTTGATCCCTGGCCTTGCTCAGTGGGTTAAGTGTCCAGCACTGCCACGAGCTTTGGTGTAGGTCACAGATGCAGCTAGGATCCCACATTGCTGTGGCTGTGGCATAGGCTGGAAACTGCAGGTCCAATTCGACCCCTAGCTTGGGAACTTCCATATGCTGTGGGTGTGGCCCTAAAAAAAAGACCAAAAAAAAGGACATTAGGTACACAACGAAGGAAAGAAATAGAGGGAAGGAGGGAGGGAGAAGGAAGGGAAATCCCCATACAAAACCAACGATAGGCATCAGATCACAAGAGAAGAGAACAGGAATTCCCATCTTGGCACAGCAGAAACAAACCTAACTAGGAACCATGAGGTTGCAGGTTCGATCCCTGGCTTCACTCAGTGAGTTGAGGATCCAGCGTTGCCATGAGCTGTGGTGTAGGTGGCAGATGTGGCTCTGATCTGGTGTTGCTGTGGCTCTGACATAGGCTGGCAAGCAACAGCTCTGATTAGACCTCTAGCCTGGGAACCCCCATATGCCGCTGGTGCAGCCCTAAAAGGACAAAAAGACAAAAAAAAATAGACGAGAAAAAAAGAGGAAGCGAGGAAAGAAGTCCAACATAACAAATCCAAAACAATTAAGAAAATAACAATCAGTACACATATATATCAATAATTACTTTGAATGTAAATAGATTAAATCCCCCATCCAAAAGGCACAGACCAACTGAATGGATACAAAAACAAGACTCTGATATATGCTGTCTACAAGAGACCCACTTCAGATCTAGGGACACACACAGACCTAAGGGGCTAGAAGAAGATATTCCATACAAACAGAAACCAAAAGTTGGAGCAGCAATACTTATATCAGACAAAATAGACTTTGGGGGATGGAAAGCCTATAAAATTGGATTGTGATGATCACTGTACAACTATAAATGTAATAAATTCATTGAGTAATAAAAAAATTATTTAAAAAGACAAAATAGACTAAAATATAGAATGTTACAAGGGACAAGGAAGGAAACCACATGGTGATCAGAGGATAAATTCAGGAGGAAGATATAGCAATTGTAAATATATATGCACCTAACATAGGAGCATTACATCATATGGGGCAACTGCTAATGGCCATAAAAGGAGAAATCAACAGTAATACAATAATAGTGGGAGACTTTAACACCCTACTTACATATATGAACAGATCGTCCAGACCGAAACATCAATAAAGAAACACATGCCTTGGGAGTTCCCGTCGTGGTGCAGTGGTTAACGAATCCGACTAGGAACCATGAGGTTGCGGGTTCGGTCCCTGCCCTTGCTCAGTGGGTTAACGATCCGGCGTTGCCGTGAGCTGTGGTGTAGGTTGCAGACACGGCTCGGATCCTGCGTTGCTGTGGCTCTGGCGTAGGCCAGTGGCTACAGCTCCGATTGGACCCCTAGCCTGGGAACATCCCATATGCCGCGGGAGCGGCCCAAGAAACGGCAAAAGGACAAAAAAAAAAATAGAAACACTTGCCTTAAATGACACATTAGACCAGACAGACTGGATTGATATTTATAGAATATTCCAACCAAAAGCAGCAGAATATACATTCTTCTCAAGTGTACATAGAACATTCTCCAGGATAGATCACATCTAGGGCCATAAATCAGACCTCAGTAAATTTAAGAAAATTTAAATAACCATGAAGCATTTTTTCCAACCACAATGCTATGAAACTAGAAATCAATCACATGGAAAAAACTGCAAAAAAATACAAAAACATGGAGGATAAACAATACGCTACTAAACAAATCAAAAAATACCTAGAAACAAATGACAGTGAAGATATGATGATCCAAAACCTATGGGACACAGCAAAAGCAGTTCTGAGAGGGAAATTTATAGCAATATAAACTTGTCAGGAAAAAAAAATTTCAAACAACCTAACCTAAAGCAACTAGAGAAAGAAGAAAAAACAAAACCCAAACTGAGTAGAAGGAAAGAAATTATAAAGATCACAGCAGAAATAAATGAGATAGGAAAGATCAATGAAATTAAAAACTGGTTCTTTGAAAAGCTAAACAAAATTGATAAATCTTTAACCAGACTCATCAAGAAAAAAAGGGAGAAGGCTCAAATCAATAAAATTAGAAATGAAAAAGGAGAAATTACAACTGACACCACAGAAATACGGAAGATCATAAAAGTGACAACCTTCCAAGACTGACCCAGGAAAAAATAGAAATATAATGGGCCAGTCACAAGTACTGAAATTGAAATGTAATTTTAAAACTTCCCCAAAAAAGAGAGGGAGTTCCCATTGTGGCTCAGCAAGGTTAGGATCCTGACTAGTATCCATGAGGATGTGGGTTCAATGCCTGGCCTTGCTCAGTGGGTTAAGGATCTAGTGCTGCTACAGCTGCAGCATAGGTTGCAGATATGGCTCAGATCCCAGGTTGCTACACCTGTGGTGTAGGCCAGTAGCTGCAGCTCCAATTTTACCCCTGGCCTGGGAACTTCCATATGCCACAGATGCAGACCTAAAAAAAAAGAAAAAACTTCCAAAAAACAAAAGTCCAAGACCTAATGGCTTCACAGGTAAATTCTATCAAACATTTAGAGAAGAGTTAACATCTATCCTTCTGAAACACCTCCAAAAAAATTGCAGAGGAAGGAACACACCCAAGCTCATTATATGAGGCCACCATCACCCTGATACCAAAACCAGACAAAGATACCACAAAAAAAGAAAACTACAGGCCAATGTCATGTATGAACATTAGCAAACAAAATGTTTGCAAACCAAATACAACAATACATTAAAAGAATCTTATATCATGACCAAGTTGGATTTATCCCAGGGATGCAAGATTTTTCAATATAAACAACTCAATCAATGTGATACACCACATCAACAAACTGAAGAATAAAAATCATATGTTCATCTCAATAGATGCAGAAAAAGCATCTAACAAAATTCAACACATGTTTACGATAAAAACTCTCCACAAAGTGGGCATAGAGGGAACCTACATCAACATAATAAAGGCCATATATGACAAACTGACAGCCAACATCATTCTTAACAGTGACAAGCTGATAAAAATTCCATTAAGATCAGGAAAAAGACAAGGATGCCCACTCTCACCACTTTCATTCACTATAGTTTTGGAAGTCCCAGTTACAGCAATCAGAGAAGAAAAAGAAATAAAAAAGAATCCAAGTTGGAAAAGAAGTAAAACTGTCACTGTTCGCAGATGATATGATACTATACATAGAAAATCCTAAAGAAGCTACCAGAAAACTACTAGCGCTCATCAATGAACTCAGTAAAGTTGCAGGATACAAAATTAATACACAAAAATCTCTCACATTTCTAGACACTAAAAACAAAAGATCACAAAGAGGAATTAAGAAAACAATCCCAGGGATTTCCTGTCATGGCTTGGTGGAAATGAATCTGACAAGCATCCATGAGGACTCAGGTTTGATCCCTGGCCTCTGTCAATGGGTTAAGGATCCAGTGCTGCCAGTCAGCTGTGGTGCAGGTCGCAGATGTGGCTCAGACCTGTATTGCTGTGGCTGTGGTGTGGGCCGGTAGCTACACCTCTGATTCAACCCCTAGCCTGAGAACCTCCATAGGTACGGCCCTAAAAAGTCAAAAAAAAAAAAAGATGACTTTACTAGCCAAGGCAATCTACTATTAAATTCCCAATGGAATTTTTCACAGAAATAGACAAAAAAATTTTTTTTAATTTGTACAGAAACAAAAAAAAGACCCTGAATAGCAAAAGCAATCTTGAGAAAGAAAAACAGAAGACTCCTTGACTTCAGACTATACTACAAAGCTATAGTCACCAAACAATACAGCATTGTCACAAAAACAGACATATAAATCAGTGGAACAGGGAGGAAAACCCAGAAATAAACCCACACACATATGGACAATTAATCTACAACAAAGGAGGCAAGAACAGACAAATAAGTGATCCTGGGAAAACTGGACAGCCACATGTAAAAGATTGAAATTAGAACTCTAAATTCTCTAAAACTATACACAAAAATAAACTCGAAATTGATTAAAGACCTAAATGTTAGACCATATACTATAAAACTCCTAGAGGAAAACAGAGTCAGAACAACTTTTCACATAAATCACAGCAATATCTTGTTTGATCCACATCCTAGAGTAATAAAAATAAAAACAAATTTTAAGTTTTTAATTAAACTTAAAAGATTTTGCACAGCAAAGGAAACCATTAACAAAATGAAAACTCACAGAATGAGAGAAAATCTTTGCAAATGAAGCTTCCAACAAGGGATTCATTTCCAAAATATACAAATATCTCATTCAGCTTCATATAAAATAAAACAATTAAAAAAATCATGAGAAAATCTAAACAGATATTTCTAAAGAAGAAAGACCAATGGCCCAAAAGTATATGAACAGATGCTCAATGTCGCTAATTATTAGAGAAATGAAAATCAAAACTTCAATGCGTAATCACCTCACACCAGTCACAATGGCCATCATTGAAAAATCTACAATCAATAAATGGTGAAGAGGGTGTGGAGAAAAAGGAACCCTACTTCACTGTTCATGGGAATGTAAGCGGATACAAACACTATGGAAAATAGTATGGAGCTTCCTTAAAAATTAAATATAGAGAGAGTTCCCATCATGGCACAGGAGAAACGAATCTGACTATGGACCATGAAGTTGTGGGTTCAAGCCCTGACCTTTCTCAGTGGGTTAAGGATCCAGTATTGCCGTGAGCTGTGGTATAGGTTGCAGATATGGCTCAGATCTTGCATTGCTGTGGCTATTGTGTAGGCCAGAAGCTATAGCTCCAATTCAACCCTTAGCCTGGGAAACTCCATATGCCATGGGTGCGGCCTTTAAAAAAAAGAAAAAAAATTAAACATAGAAGTATCATATGACCCAGCAATCCCACTCTTGGGCATCTACCCAGAGAAATCCATAAAAGATACATGCACTCCAATGTTCATTGCAGCACAATTTACAATAGTGAAGACATGGAAGCAACCTAAGTGTCCATCTACAAAGGAATGGATTAAGAAGATGTGGTACATACATACAATGGAATACTACTCAGCCATTAAAAAGGACAAAATAATGCCATTTGCAGCAATATGAATGGACCTAGAGATTATCATACCAAGTAAGTCATAGAAAGACAAATACCATATGATATCACTTATATATGGAATCTAATAGAAACTATACAATAGAACTTACAAAACAGCAACAGACTCAAAGATTTCAAAACCAAAGGGGAAATGTGGGGGTAGGTAAATCAGGGGGTTGGGATTGATATATTCATACTACTATGTTTAAAATAGATGGGTAACAAGGACCTACTTATAGCACAGGGAAATTCACTCAATACTGTATAATAACCTATATGGGAAGAGAATCTGAAAAGGAATGGAAATATGGATATGTGTAACTGATTTATTTTGTTGTATGCCGGAAATCAACACAATTTTGTAAGTCAACTATATTCCAATAAAACTTTTTTTAATTTACAGGGATCCCCACGTGACTGTAATTTGAGACCTAGTATTGATTAACTGCTTGAAGGTTTGCGAATTAGTGACCTACACTAGATGGCAAAATTAATTCAGAACCTATGTTGCAGAGGTTCAAAAGCCAAGCAGCATCCTTTTAACATTTTTTGTGGCATAAATTCTCTTAGTATATGTTGGATTGCCAATTGGTCAAACTGTCAGTATTTTTTTCCTTCACTTCCTCCCTCCCTTCCTCCCCTATATTTCCGTCACTGGATATACTTCAAGGGAAGAGGTGTCTCTTCAGGGTGAGTGTCCTCTCCACCCTGGTGTTTCTAAATGTTTCCTCCAGAGAGCCTCAGAGCAGTGCCATTAGGGTCAGGGTCTCCCCCATGACAACTGGTTGCTTCATTGGGTTTAAGGCCCAGCACTTCATTCAGGTTTTTTTTTTTTTTTTTTGGTTGTTGTTGTTGTTGCTATTTCTTGGGCCGTTCCACGGCATATGGAGGTTCCCAGGCTAGGGGTTGAATCGGAGCTGTAGCCACCGGCCTACACCAGAGCCACAGCAACTCGGGATCCGAGCCGCGTCTGCAACCTACACCACAGCTCACGGCAACGCCAGATCGTTAACCCACTGAGCAAGGGCAGGGACCGAACCCGCAACCTCATGGTTCCTAGTCGGATTCGTTAACCACTGCGCCACGACGGGAACTCCTCTTTCAGGTTTAAACTAATACCTTTGCTGGCCACAGGGGTGCCAAGTGTTGTCACCTATAGCCCTGAGGGTAGGATCTTTGCCACTATAGAGGCAGGAGCAGCAGCAGAGTTACCCAAGGGTCCTGGTGAGCCATCTGGTATTAGGAGGATGAACTCAACTGCTATCTACTAGCTACCTTCCCCCTCTTTCTCTTTTTAAATGACAGCTATTTCAGCAGTGACCACCCAATGGGTCCACCTTCTGCACAGTGTACAGTTCCTCTCTCCCACCCCCTAGGATTTGTCAGGGCCAACCCAGCCTCCATAACAGTTTCTCTCTAACATTCAGATAAATCCCAGAAAAGATATCAACCCAGAACTACTTTAAAAGCCCTCATCCCATATTCCTGCTCCCAAAGTCTTTAAGAATTCTCAAAACTGGCTAACCATAGAACTGAGGCCTGGTAAGGTCAACAATGCAACAAAGGACAGCACAGCTCATAGAACGAGCTCCCCAGTCCCCAGCAGCCCACAGCACCAGCCACCGTCAAACAGCAAAGCATGTCAGCAAGTCAGAGCAGAAGACAGATCTATGAGTGGTGGTTATGTGTGGTACTGCTGCCCATGGTGGCAACTGTTGTGGTCACCTGCAGAGGTGGGGTTTCCTTATTGAGACTGATGCTGGTATGCATATGCACATGAATGCGCGCGCGCGCACACGCACACACACACACACACATATCAAGAGGGTAGGAAAAGTCTTACAACCCACACAATTGAGGACTCAGAAAAGGGCACAGCTGGTCTCACAAGAGCTCAGAAATGGCTTCAGAAAGCAAGGAAAGGGAGTTCCCATCGTGGCTCAGTGGTTAGCAAACGCAACTAGCATCCATAAGGATGTGGGTTTTATCCCTGGCCTCACTCAGTGGATTAAGGATCTGATGTTGCTGTGAGCTGTGGTGTAGGTCGCAGACACAGCTCATATCCTGAGTTGCTGTGGCTCTGGTGTAGGCCAGAGGCTAGAGTTCCGATTGGACCCCTAGTCTGGGAACCTCCATATGCCATGGGTGTGGCTTTAAAAGACAAAAAGACAGAAAGATAGAAAGGAAGGAAGGAAGGAAAGGAGCCTGGCCTGGGTTTTCACTGTGGTGGGAGATAAGGCAGGGGCTTGTGAAGCTGGCATTTCCTGCTCTAGAGAAAAGATCCCCCACCAAGCTTCCTAATTGGCTTATCCAAGTGAGGGCACCAGGGAAAGAGGGTGGGGTGAGGCATAAGCTGTGACAAAACGTCCAAAAATGTGGAGTACAGCTGCTCATTATAAGAACAAATGTGGGTTAAAAAAAAAAAATAACCATTCTGGAGTTCCCGTCTTGGTACAGCAGAAACAAATCTGACTAGGAACCATGAGGCTGCGGGTTTGATCCCTGGCCTCACTCAATGGTTTAAGGATCCATTGTTGCCGTGAACTGTGGTATGGGTCAGACACAGCTCTGATCTGGCATTGCTGTGGCTCTGGCTCAGGCCAGCAGTAACAACTCCAATTAGACCCCTAGCCTGGGAACCTCCAAATGCCACAGGTGTGGCCCTAAAAAGACAAAAGACAAAAATACATAAATAAATAAGCATCCACGATTGCTCATTTTTATACAAAGAAACACTAACAAAAAGCCCAAGAAATTATCAACACAGGTATTGAGATGGCTGGAGCAAATGCACTGGAGGGGACCAGGGTATGCCAGCCAGGAGTTTTCTAGATCAGATTCTTTTCTTACAGATTTTTTAACCTTCACATACATGATTTATGTAAACAAAGTATGTAATTTATTACCTAATTTACTATCTCATAGGATGTATATTTCATTAACCCACTTTTGCTTTTTTTTTTTGGCTGTGCCCACAGCATGTGGACGTTCCCAGACCAGGGATCGAACTCTGAGCCACAGCAGTGACAATACTGGTGTGGTGACCCACTACACCACAGAAGAACAACCTATGTCTGCCTTCTAAAATTCATTAATTTTAACTTTTCTTCATAGGAAACCATTCTAATATATCCTTTAAACATTAATGGCTGTAGGGAGTTCTCTGATGACCTAGAGGTTAAGGATTTGGCATTTTCACTGCTGTGGCACAGATTAGATCCCTAGCGGGGGAACTTCCACTACCATAGGCATGACCGAAAAAAAAAAAAAAAAAGTTCATGATTATAAAAGTTTAAGTCATAAAAAATGAAAAATTTCAAATCACTTCCCAACTAAAATAGTAAAAGGCATCAGAGTTTGTCCTTATAAATCAAACTAAGGAGTATTGAGGGGAATAGGTCACATATTATAATGCAATAGAAGTTTGCATTATATTATTAATTCCATAAATATAGTTGAGTTTTCAAAGATTTATATAAACTTTGAGTAGTTTTCTTTCCATCAATTAAAACAAGAATTCAAAAGATACATGCACGCATATGTTCGTTGCAGCACTATTCACAATAGCCAAGACATGGAAACAACCTAACTGTCCATCTGCAAAGGAATGGAACAAGAAGATGAGGGGGAGGGAGTGGGAGGGATCGGGAGCTTGGGCTTAGCAGACACAACTTAGAATAGATTTACAAGGAGATCCTGCTGAATAGCATTGAGAACTTTGTCTAGATACTCATGTTGCAACAGGAGAAAGGGTGGGGGAAAAAACATAATTGTAATGTATACATGTAAGGATAACCTGACCCCCTTGCTGTACAGTGGGAAAATAAAAAAAAATAAAAAATAAATAATTTTTTAAAAATTTTTAAAAATTAAAAAAAAGAAGATGTAGTACACACAACGGAATACTACTCAGCCTTAAAAAAGAATGAAATAATGCCATTTGCAGCAACATGGATGCAACTAGAGATTCTCATACTAAATGAAATAAGTCAGAAAGAGAAAGACAAATACCATATGATATCACTTGTATGTGGAGTCTAAAATATGGCACAAATGAACCTATCTACAAAACAGAGACAGACTCACAGACACGGAGAACAGACTTGTGGTTGCCAAGGGGGAAGGAGGAGGGAGTGGGATGGATGGGGAGTTTGGGGTTGGTAAAAGCAAACTATTGCCTTTAGAATAAGTAAACAATGAGCTCCTCCTGTATAGCACAGGGAACTATGTCCAGTCTCTTGGGATAGACCATGATAGACGATAGTATAAGAAAGGGGATGTATATTTATGTATGACTGGGTTACTTTGCTGTACCACAGAAATTGCCACAACATTCTAAATCAACTATACTTTAATAAAAAAATTTTAATGGGAATTCATGTGCCTTGGCAGTAGGATAGCCTTTTAAATATCAAAATTCTCAGGGACATACACACAGAAAAACTGATTTTTTTGTGTGTCTGTGGCCACATCTGCCATAGGAATCGAACCCCTGCCACAGCAGCAACTCAAGCCACAGCAGTGACAATGCCAGGTCCTTAACCTACTAAGCTACAAGGGAACTCTGAAAAACTTATTTTAACATTGAAGCTGTACCTAAAAATTTAAATCGACCTCACATTTTGAGGTCCTCTGCCCTAAAAGGAATATTCATTGTCTCCACAATTCTCTTGCCTAACTCACATTGTATCTCTCAATCAATGTACATTCTTAAAGCCCAAGAAATCAAAAATCTTATACACTCACACAGGAAATAAAATTATAAACTGCTAAAGGAAATTAGAGTTACAGGACCTCAATAATCATCAGACAAAGGAATCAAGGGAAAGAATCACAAATATTGAAGCAGCCTTCATCCCACAGTACAGAAGGAAAAGCAGAATTTTTTTTCCTTTTTAGGGCTGCATCTGTGGCATATGGAAGATCCCAGGCTAGGGGTCAAATTACAGCTGCAGCCGCTGGCCTATACTACAGCCATGGCAATACAGGATTGGAGCCACATCAGCAGCCTACGCTGAAGCTTGCAGCAACACTGGATCCTTAACCCACCGAGTGAGACCAAGGATCGAACCTGAATCCTCATGGATACTAGTCAGGTTCTAAACCTGCTGAGCCACAACAGGACCTTCAAAAAGCAATATTTTAAAGGTGAAACACTTTCCCAAGCTTCAGGCTCCAGATTCTGCTGGTTGAGAGAGAACCACTGGAGAGGCTCAGTCCCTGGTGAAGGAGGGCAGGGCACCTGGCAGCCACAGAAATGAATTCTGGGAGCGCCCCACATCCTCCTCTCCCCAGAGAATAATAGAAACACTTTCTCCCCCAGGCTTCCATTCTCACAATGAGGAAACTCTCACCCAGATTCAACTAAAAGTTCTGCCCCAAAGAACTCCCAAATTCACAGACCCATTGTCAGAAGACAGAATGTGTGATCTTCCCAGAGTTTCCCAATATGCACAAATTACACTGAGTGCACCTACACTGTGGATGCAAAACTCCAACCTACATCTGGAAATGGGCACAAAGGTACCATGGTTATAGCCTCCAAAAGGGCATCCCTCCACAATCCCCACTGCAGGAGCATCTCTAGCTTTCCAGGATGGTAGCTTCTCTCAGTAGCAAGGGCTCCTTCTCAGGTGGGTAGGAGCAGGTAGGCACCTGCAGGGAGAGACTTTCAGGAAGAACCTACTGACTTTCAAGTTCCCTTTGCAGCCTCTAGGTGGGAGCTTAGCTTGGAGACACTGACCTCAGTCAAGTTGCTCTAGGAAGGCATTGATATTTTTAAAATGACAAACCCAGTGCTTGAAGACTCCAGTAAAATCACTCCAACCCAGTGTTTATGAGTAAAGGAAGGAAGAAGATTGTAAGGCACTTTTCTAGTTGTAACAAGAAACCTCACAAATACCTATTCCCTTCAGAAAATCAATATGAGTTAATTATTATTTCCATGGCAAGAAATTGCTTAGAAAGCAATCCCATTTGAACACAAGTCTAGGAGTTCCCATTGTGGCTCAGTGGTTAACTAATCCGACTAGGAACCATGAGGTTGCGGGTTCAATCCCTGGCCTCGCTCAGTGGGTTAAGGATTCGGTGTTGCTGTGAGCTGTGATGTAGGTTGCAGACGCAGCTCGGATCCTGCATTGCTGTGGCTGTGGTGTAGGCCAGCGGCTACAGCTCCGATTTGACCCCTAGCCTGGGATCCTCCATATGCCAAGGGAGCAGCCCTAGAAAAGGTAAAAAGACAAAAAAAAAAAAAAAAAGAATATGAACACAAGTCTAAGCCCTGACATTCCACTTGAAACAACCCAAAAGAAAAGGACTATAACTGAGCAGGACCCTATGGGGTCTTCCTGGAACCAAGCCCTCCATGTCCTCCACCTGCCTCTTATCTGTAGAGAAACTTTAGCCTCCTAGGCCTTCTCAAAGTTCCAAAGAGTAAATTTAATCAGAGAAGTGAGAAAATGCAGAAAGAAAACAGTCAAGCAAAACAAAATAATAAAGTCAAAGACCTGTTCCTCCTCAGACTATATATTCTGAGCCATGTCCTTTGAGCTATTTTACTTAAACCCCCACCAGGTGGAAGAAGTTAACTGTATGCTGCCCAAAAGCAAGTAGACCCCAGACGGGTTGGAACCAGCAGGTTGATAACGCTGACTCCTGATGACCTCACCACCAACCAATCAGACGAATGTCCACCAGCTGATCATGCACCCTACAGCCCCTCTCCCTAACTCTGTCTTGAAAAACCTTTCCCTGAGAACCACTAAGAAGTTTGGGCCTTTTGAGCACTGGCTACCTAGACTCCTTGCTTGGCGGCCTGCAGTAAACGCTGCACTTTCTTTCACCGCAACCCGATGTCAATAGATTGGCTTTACTACACACACATGAGAAAGCAGAGCTAAGTTTGGTTTGGTAATAAGACCTCAGAGTAGCTACACATGCTTCCAGGAGAATAAAAATGGGAAACAATTTTTAACAAATGGAATGTAATAATACTGAAATACATTCTTTCATTTTTCTGAAACTCACTCCCTTCTTGCTTCATTGGAAATATTGTATACTGTTTTCAAGATCTATTAATACATTTTATACTGAAAAAATGAGACTCTAATAAACTTTTCAAGGTGACAGACTCAGGGAGGGACAGCGCTGATAGGTGAGAACACCCAGGAAAGTTTCCTAAGAGGTACCTCTGCCCAAAAGATGTATCTGTCCAGGGAAGATCCAGAGAGAGAGGCCCAAAGATTTCATAAGACCCAATTCCAGGTGCTTATTCTCTGCTTTCCTCTCATGTAAAATATCCACTAACAAAAGATATGTCTTTTTAAATGAGCTGTCCATTGACTGTGGGGAAAGGATAAACAATTAAAATATTGGGTCTGTTTGAAATGCATCAAGGCGGGCGAACAGCTGCTCATGAGGCTGTGAATTGGAGAGGGCAAGCTGGCTTTAGGAAGGCAGGAGGGATCTGAAAATTTAGGAATTTAATGTCAGTCCTAGGAAGAGCTAGGCTAGGGGGACAGCGTCATGGATTTGAGGCCCTGCTTCCGAAAATTTGGATAAACCCAAAAAACAACGGGTGCCGTCTAGGTAGAAAATAGGGACCGGAGATCCCACAGACCACAGCTCCTCCCACGCAGGAATCCCAAAAACCAAGCCACGACGGTCCCCTGATGACCCTCCCCGTGGTCACCACAAAATCAGGGAGACGCGAGACTGCGGGCACACAGCTGCCCAGAGAGGCTCCAAGACTGAAGTCTCGGAGCGCAGTGACGGGACAGGACGCCTGGGGTCCGATTGCCCACCCTACCCCCACCCCACGAACCAGAGGGAGACTGAGGGCAGAGCGGCGCCGAGACCCACCAAGGTCAGCAGACTCCCGAGCTGGCCACAGGGAGGCCCACCGCCGGTTCCAGCCACCGCCGGTTCCAACTTAACCCCTCCTCCCAGCCCTGGAACGGTTGGCCCCGCACACTCACCGTTCTCCGGCTTCTGAGATCCCCTGGCGTCCTCCCTTCGATTCCCGAGACGGGTGCAGGTTAAGGCACAAAAGACGCTGCAACGGAGACACGTGTGGCGATTAAGCTCAATTGAGATGCAACCCTAGAGCATCCACAAGGCGAGGCAAGATCCAAGCCTTGCAGAGCGTCACTCCACCCACCTGCTCTTGCAGCGCGGACCTTTCACGAGGACCCGCTCTCCCCACTACCAACGCCCAGGCTCAGAATAAGAGCAGGCGGAGGTCATTTAGCCAAGCAGAACCTGTTTCTGCCCTGGCCCTCCCAGGATCTTTGCGTTTAACCAGATCATGTTCTGGACCTGAATGGGACACAGGTGTGTGCAGGGAACTCAAGGTTGTCTCCAGATGGACTGATCCCTTGAGGAGCAAGTCCAGAGCAAATGGGTTGCCTGGGGCCAGGCCAGACTGGAACAAAAAGGTCTGTTGTCCTCTGGAGATCAGGCTCTTGACCTAAGGCTGCGATGTGACCCGGTTTACAAACACAGACACGTAAAGTCCCCTCACCAATTGTAATAGAGTCAGGCTCCATTTTCATCTTTGACTGTGGACTGCGTTGATTCTTCCCATACTCATCCTTTCCCCACCCCCATGTATTTGGTACTTTATAAAGAATCCCAGGAGTTCCTGGTGTGGCTCAGCGGTAACGAACCCAACTAGTATCCATGAGGAAGCAGGTTTGATCCCTGGCTTCGCTCAGTAGGTTAAGGATCTGGCATTGCGGTGGGCTGTGGTGTAGGTCTCAGAAGCTGCTTAGATCCCAAATTGCTGTGGTTGTGGCGTAGGCTGTCAGCTACAGCTCAGATTCAACCCTAAAAAGACCAAAAAAAAAAATTCTTGTGGTCTCTAGTGGGAAGTTGGAACTCTGCATCTCTAGCCTGGGCCCAGAATCTCTTTTCCCATCAATCAGAAGCTATGAGATGTACTCATTAAATTCTCATTACAGTGGAAGGAAATTGACTTGACATTAGTCTTTGAGTGTGTTCCTAGACAGGTTTGAGATGTAAGTAGCTATTACCATCTCTACAGAAAAATCCTATTTTCACTGATATAAGAAAAACAATAAAAAGTGGAGCTCCTGCTATGGCACAGCAGGTTAAGATCTGGTGAGTTTTGTCTGTGGTAGGGCTTGATCCCTGGTGTGGCAGATTAAGACTCAGGTGCTGCCACTGCCGCAGCTACAGCTCAGATTCAATCCCTAGCCCTGGAAGTTCCATATGCCCCAAGAGCAGCCATTAAAAAGGGGTTGTGGGGGGAGTTCCTCATTGTGGCTCAGCAGTAAAGAACTCAACTAGTACCCATAAGGACATGGGTTCCTGGCCTTGTTCAGTAGGTTAAGGATCCGGTGTTGCCATGAGCTATGGTGTAGGTCGAAGACGTGGCTTGGATCTGGCATTGCTGTGGCTGTGGTGCAGACTCGCGGCTACAGCTCCCATTTGATCCCTAGCCTGATAACTTCCATATGCCGAGGGTGTGGTCCTAAAAAGACAAAAAGGGAGAGGAGTTCCCATTGTGGCTCAGTGGATTAAGAACCCGACTAGTATCCATGAGGATGGGGGTTTGATCCCTGGCCCTGCCTAGTGGGTAAAGGAGATGCAGTGCAGGTTGCAGATCTGGCTAGGATCCTGGGTGGCTGTGGCATAGGCACCAGCTGCAGCCCGATTCCACCCCTAACCTGAGAACTTCCATATGCTTCAGGTTTAGCCGAAAGAAGGAAGGAGGGAAGGAAGGAAGGAAGGAAGAAAAAGGAAGAAGAAAGGAAGAAAGAAAGGAAGAAAGAAGAAAGAAGGAAAAGGAAAGGAAAGAAAGAAGAAAGAAAGAAAAGAAACGAAAAAGAAGAAAGAACGAAAGAAAGAAAGAAAGAAAAGAAAGAAGAAAGAAAGAAAGAAAAAGAAGAAAGAAAAGAAAGAAGAAAGAAAGAAAGGAGAAAGAAAGAAAGAAAGAAAGAAAGAAAGAAGAGAGAAACCTCAATTAAATAGAGCTGAGAGACCAGAAGGGGGAGCTCTCATGCCCCACAATGATAGCGGAGCCCAAGAGGAAGAAGAAAGATTCCTCTTTCCTGTCAGGGACTCAGAAGATGGAAAACTGTAGACTTTACTATAGTCCTCCCAGCCTGCTTTTCCCCTCTGTAAAAGCATTCTCCTTCCCTTGCCCTGGGGTGACTTGCACCTGGCTCACCACAGTGGCAGACCCTGAAATGCAATTCTCTGCTGATCCTGAATAAACCCATATTTGCTGGAGAAATATTTGACAGTATGTTTTGGGTCAGCACATTCACTTACAAGTTTTGAGGTGGGTATTTGTTTTTATTTCACTTGGGTATATGCTGGAAATGGAATTGATAGGTCATGTGTAATTATAGGTTAATCTTTGTGGAACTACCAGACTGTTTTACAAAGTGACTGCTTTGTCTTCTTTTCCCACCAGCAGTGTATGAAAGTTTCAACTTCTCCATGAGCTGTGGCTTAGGTAACAGACACAGCTTTGATCTCACATTGCTGTGGCACAGGCAGGCAACTCCAGCTCCCGTTAGACCCCTAGCCTGGGAATTTTCATATGCCACAGGTGCAACCCTAAAAGACAAAAAAAAAGAAGTAAACAAAAAAGCTAACTTTAAAATGGGCAAAAGATCTATAAAGACAACTCCCCCAAGGAGATACACAGATAACAAGCCTATCACAAGATGCTCAGCATCATATGTCATTAAGGAATTGCAAATTAAACAGCAATGAAGCACCACTATACACCTAACAGAGTAACTAAAATTCACAGT